>NW_028270153.1:62049931-62673422 GCF_037043375.1 Chiloscyllium plagiosum
ATTTCATGGCCCCTGTCTGCCCGCCCAATTTCCCTTTAAAGCAAACACCTTCCCCACCCCCCACCCCCACCCCTCCCCAACACTCTCTATACCTTGAAGTACGTCCTCTGTTTTAATGTGCTGCACCTGACAATCGCTTCCTTCTTTTTCTTTATTAAACTCTCAATATCCCTTGACATCCCAGGTTCCCTGGGCTTGCTGCCTTTGCTCCTCACTAGAGGAGCACGTTGGCCCTGAATTCTCACAATACTACTTTTAAAGGTCTCCCACTTTTCAAATGTAGACTTATCTGCAAATAGCTGCTCTCAGTCTGTGTTTGCCAGATCCTGTGCTAATGATATTGAAATTGACCTACTCCCAGTTTAGACACTTAACTATGAAACTTATGGTCACTGTCCCCAAAATGCTTTCCTATTAAAACGTCTTGACCGTCTTCATTGTGGCAGATTAGGTCTAGCACTGCCCCATCTCTATTAGAACTATCTGTGTTCTGGTTCAAAAAACAATCCTGGATACACTTCAAAAACATTCCACTGTCTAAACCTTTGATACTAAGATGATCCCAGTTAATGTTGGGATTACAACTATCACCCTGTTTCTCATACACCTTTCTGGTGATCTGCTCCTCTCTGTCCCATGACTGTTGGGAATCCTGTAGTATAATCCCAGCAATTTTTTTATTTCTAAGCTCCACCCAGATGGCCTCATTTGAGCACCGCTCCCCCTACCCCCTAGGATGTCCTCCCTCATTGCTGCAGTGATGATTTTCTTTATCAATAATGGAATACCCCCATCTCTCTTACGTCAAACCGGTCATGCCTGAAACCTCTATACCCTGGAATGTTAAGGTGCCAGTCCTGTCCCTCCTTCAACAATGTCTCAGGAACTGCATCAATATCATATTCCCATAATGCTCGTTGATCTAAATTCACCCATCTCACCAGTCAAACTCATTGCATTCAAATAGATACAACTGAGCTTTGGGGACCTTTCACGTGTTTCTCCCTGCCCATGTGTTCCCCACCTACTGCATGGTCCTGGCATTCCTTCAACATCTGATTGGACCTTGCTCCCACCTCTGTCCCCCAACCCCCCTGCCAAATTAGTTTAAAACCTCCTCAATAGCATGAGCAAACCTCCCTTTCTAAATTCCTTGTCTGTAAATGCATTGTGGCACGAGGCCGGACGCATTGAGAAGACTTTTAAAGAAGCTTTTGAGATTACTCATTTCTTAAAAAAGCAATAGTGTACAAAAGCGAGCAAGATATCATAAACATCTATAAAACAGCCAGCTGAAGAATTGTTTCCAACACTGGGCATTGTGCTGTAGGGAGGATGTCAGCCCATCAATCATGGGGAGAGACTGTAACAGAGAAGCTTACAAAAAGATTTGATAGAGGTGTTCAAAATCACACATGGTTTTGAATGAGCAATTGCTTCCAGTGTCAGTGGGTACATAACTAGAGACTACAGATTTAATGTCAGTGATCAAAGAATCAATGGTGGCAAAAGGAAACATTTTTATAAATGAGTTTTTGAATTAGATTACCTACAGTGTGGAAACAGGCCCTTCGGCCCAACAAGTCCACATCGACCCGCCGAAGCGTAACCCACCCAGACCCATTCTCCTACATTTACCCCTTACCTAACACTACGGGCAATTTAGCGTGGCCAATTCACCTAACCTGCACATTTTTGGATTGTGGGAGGAAACCGGAGCACCCGGAGGAAACCCACGCAGTCACGGGGAGAATGTGCAAACTCCACACAGTCAGTCGCCTGAGGCGGGAATGAGTTGTGGCTGGGATTGCAGTGACTGAGAGAGGCAGAAAGGCATTGAACAAAAAAAACAGGTCTTTGTGTAAAACCAAGCAGTAGATTAGGGTAAACCGAATATCCACCAGAGACACAGTGAACCAAATGGCCACTTTGTACACACTATCATTTTATAATTTAGTGAACATTCAGCTCATAATGTAACGATTGAACTGGCTCCAGTGAATACACATCTAAGAAAACACTTGTGTCGGTGTCTAAAACCAGGTTGGTTTAAATCAAAGATGATTCAAGGATTTGATTGGGTAATTAGATTGAAATTATTTTCAAGAAAGAGGTGGCACAATCGTGAAGCTGGAGGTAAGCCATTCTGCATTGGTAACAGGATGTTCCTCAGCAGCAAGAGTATAGTGAAAATATGGAACTTGTTTCCACCGAGAGAGGAAAGAAGAGTGAGAGAAAAGAGAGCGAGAAAGGAGAGGAGAGGAAAAAAGAGAAGAGAGAAGAAGGAAAGAGAAAAGAGAAGCGAAGACAGAAGCGAGGAGAGGAGAGAAGAGGCACGAGACAGAGAGAGAGGGACAGGGACAGAGAGAGAGGGACAGAGGGACAGGGACAGAGAGAGAGAGAGGGACAGAGGGACAGGGACAGAGAGAGAGAGAGGGACAGAGGGACAGGGACAGAGAGAGAGAGAGGGACAGAGGGACAGAGACAGAGAGAGAGACAGAGGGACAGAGGGACAGAGGGACAGAGACAGAGAGAGAGACAGAGGGACAGAGAGGGACAGAGAGAGACAGAGGGACAGAGGGACAGAGGGACAGAGGGACAGAGGGACAGAGGGACAGAGGGACAGAGGGACAGAGGGACAGAGGGACAGAGGGACAGAGGGACAGAGAGAGAGGGACAGAGAGAGAGGGACAGAGAGAGAGGGACAGAGAGAGAGGGACAGAGAGAGAGGGACAGAGAGAGAGGGACAGAGAGAGAGGGACAGAGAGAGAGGGACAGGGAGAGGGACAGGGAGAGGGACAGGGAGAGGGACAGGGAGAGGGACAGGGAGAGGGACAGGGACAGAGACAGGGACAGAGAGACAGGGACAGAGAGACAGGGACAGAGAGACAGGGACAGAGAGACAGGGACAGAGAGACAGGGACAGAGAGACAGGGACAGAGAGAGAGACAGGGACAGAGAGAGAGACAGGGACAGAGAGAGAGACAGGGACAGAGAGAGGGACAGGGACAGAGAGAGGGACAGGGACAGAGAGAGGGACAGGGACAGAGAGAGGGACAGGGAGACACAGAGAGAGAGAGACACAGAGAGAGAGAGAGAGAGAGAGAGAGAGAGAGAGAGAGAGAGACACAGAGAGAGAGAGAGAGAGACACAGAGAGAGAGAGAGACAGAGAGAGAGAGAGACAGAGAGAGAGAGAGACAGAGAGAGAGAGAGACAGAGAGAGAGAGAGACAGAGAGAGAGAGAGACAGAGAGAGAGAGACAGAGAGAGACAGAGACAGAGAGAGACAGAGAGAGAGAGAGAGACAGAGAGAGAGACAGAGAGAGAGACAGAGAGAGAGACAGAGAGAGAGACAGAGAGAGAGACAGAGAGAGAGACAGAGAGAGAGACAGAGAGAGAGAGAGAGAGAGAGAGAGAGAGAGAGACAGAGAGACAGAGAGAGAGACAGAGAGAGAGAGAGAGAGAGAGAGAGAGAGAGAGAGAGAGAGAGAGAGACAGAGAGAGAGACAGAGAGAGAGAGACAGAGAGAGAGAGACAGAGAGAGAGAGACAGAGAGAGAGACAGAGAGAGAGACAGAGAGAGAGACAGAGAGAGAGAGAGAGAGAGAGAGAGAGAGAGAGAGAATGACCAGAGATAGTTACTAACATCAAAAGGAGTGAAAGAGAGAACTATGTGCTTTTGAAACACCACGAGAGAGAACAGACACAGCATTTTCATAAAGACAAGAGCAGACTTCTGTGAGAAAGTGGCAGAAGATTAAAAAAAAGTGGCAGAGAGTCCCATCAACCTGATTCCACCTGTCAGTGACAAAGTGTAATGTCACAGATAAACGAGTGACTGGTAAATATTTTGTGCATGTCTCTTTTCATTGGGCAAGTAGCGTACATCAGGAGATATTATTGCAGCTGAGCAGTACAATTGAGAAATTCAATTTTAAATTATTTATCATTCAGTTTGGTTCATGACACATAACAGAAGTAGCTGGGCAGGCGAATGTTGGAGTTGGCAGATCCACATTGACCAAATCTGCAGCAAGCGTTAGCTGCTCAAGAAACTTCAGTTCGGAGTTGTTAAGGTGGAAGCCAAGTTACACTGTGAGGTATCAGAGAGGTGGGAGAGGTAGCAAGACTTTGCCTCAGAGGGTAGTCACACCCTTTATGTTAATTACATCAAATCTAGTGCATGGGTAGGGACAGGAGAGTGTGACTGCAAGTGAGACAGGTATCCATAGATGTGAGGTTAGGAGAATTGGCCAGACTATAATTGCCCATAGTGTTCATGGATGTGTAGGTTAGGGGCATTAGTTAGGAGTAAAATGTAGAGTAACGAGGAATGGGTTTGGGTGGGATACTCTTCGGAGGGTCAATGTGGACTTGTTGGGCTGAAGGGCCTGTTTCAACACTGTAGGGATTCTATGACTCTGTAGGGATTCTATGAGCATGCAGAATTCAGCTTTGGAGGGTGTGAACTGCCAAGAGGAAGAATGAACTGACCAAAGCAATATGGTCCAGAGTGCATTGAAATGGGGGGATAAATGATAAATGAGAAATGTAGCAGTAATTGGGAATATCACGATTTGGGGATTAGATACTTCTCTGCAGCAAAGACAGAGAGATCTGATGCTATGTTGCTAACCTGGAACCAAGGTCAAAAAAACTCCTTTGGGCTAGAGAGAAACTTGTCATGAGAGGGGAAGGATCCAGTTGTTGGGATCCATGTAGACATCAATGGCAAAGGTAGGGTTGGAAAATCCTGAGGGATTACAAACAGCTCGAAGCTAAATTTGAAAGCAGAACCACAAAGGTAATGATCTCTGGATTACTACCTGAATCACATGTAAGTTGACAGACAGTAAGTAAGATTAGAGAGATTAATGCTTGCCTCAAAGATTCAGGTGGGAGAATGTATTCCAACTCATGAGGCACTGACACCAGAACAGGAGAAGGAGAGAGATGTTCCATTAGGGCAGCCATGTTGAGGCCAGCATTCTTGGGAATCACATAACTAGGGATATGGATAGGGCTTTTAACTAATTATTGGGTGGAGGCGGTGGTGGTCATGGTGGTGGGGGGGGAGGGGTGAGGGTGGGGGGTGGAGGGTTCAATTGAAGGAAAGATTTTAAAAATAAATGAGAGAGAGTAGAGATGCGAGTTAGTCAAGAAGTAAACGATAACCAAAGGGTGACAAGAAAGCGTAGAAAATGTATGTTACTGATTGCAGCTGAAATCAGAGCCAGAGAAAGTATTAATAGTAAAGAGTTAAAGTTTAGGGCTCTTTATCTGAATGCACTCACTATTTGTAACAAGATAAATGAGTTTATAGCACAAATATAAATAAGTAAAAAATGATTTGATAGCTATTACGGACAGGTGGTTGCAAGGTGACCAGGACTGGGAATTTAATACTGCATCCCTGGAATGACAGGACTGATGTATGAGGAGGCTAGACTGTTTAGGACTATATTCACCAGAGGTTAGAAGAACATGAGGATTATTTTATAGAAACTTATAATGTTCTAACAGGCCAAGACAGGTAAACTCAGGAAGGAGAGTTCCAGAACTACGGCCACAGTTGAAGAAAATAGAATAGGCCATTTGGGGCTTGGATGAGGAGAAATTTCTTCACCAGAGAGTGATGAGCCTATGAAATTCCTGGCCGCAGAAGGCAGTTCAAGATGTTATTACACACCTCTGGATGGGAGTTGAACCAGGAACCCACTGATGCTTATATTTTCTCCATTACAGACATCAGGCTAAACACCCTCTGATTCCCTGTTTTCTTTTTACCTTTTCATTTAAAGAGTGGTGCTACATTAGTTACCCTCCAATCCATACAAACTGTTCCAGAGTCTACAGAATCTTGAAAGATGACCCTAGAAATATTTCTAGGGCCACTTCCTTAATATTCTGGAATGCAGATTATCAGATCCTGGGGATTTTTCAGTATTTGATCCCATCAATTTCCCAACACCATTTTCCAACTAATATTGGTTTCCTTCAGTTCCTAGCTATCACTTAGACACTGTCTTCCCCAATGTTTTGGGATGTTATTTGGGTCCATTGTGAAGACAGAATACATTTACTGGTCTGTCATCTCTTTGTTCTCTATTACAACTTGTACTATTTCTAAACATAAGACACTTGTGAAGAGAAAAAGACGAATGAACACATTTCTACAGAATTATTTTTACAAATCAGTTTGTATGTTCCGTACTGTATTTTTCCTCACTTAATCAATCCCTTTGTCCTCCATTGCGGAGATCTAAACTGCTTCGTTGGGAGCCTGTGGAATTTCTCTGTCACAAGTGGTGCCTCAGGCTAAAATAGCAAATGCTTTCAAGAGGGAGTTAGCTATAGTTCTTAGGGCTAAAAGGATCAAAGGGTATGGGGAGAAAATGGCAACAGGGGATTGCGTTAGATGATCAGCCAAGATCATATTGAAGGGTGGAGCAGGCAGGAAGAAACAAGTACTCCTATTTAGTATGTTTTACACAACCAAACAGAATCGACATGGTTTTATGAAAGGGAAGTCACGTCTGATAAAATGTTCAGCATTCTTTAATGATATTTGAAGAAGTCAAGTTGATAAAGGTTCATTGGCAGGCGTAATGCAGAGGGCATTCAATAAGGCAGCACATTAAAGGTTATTGCACAAGATAAGAGCTCATAGTATTGGAGGTAAAGTACTGGCATAAATCGAGGATTGGTTAACGTGGAATTCAGACAGTCGGATCCAATGATTTTTTTTTCAGGTTGGAAAGACGCAAGTCCTACTGCCTCAATTGTTTACCATCTACCTTGAGATATCTTGACATTCAGGGATATGGGACAAGCGCAGCAAAATGGGATTATATCGATTAACTAACAATACAAAAATATCCCTGTGGATATAAGGAATCCGAATGGATATTTACATGGATTTGATAAGGGAGCAATAATGTGGCAGTTGGAATTTATTGTAGGTAATTGTGAGGTCATGCACTTTGGTAAGAAGAATCAAAAGGAAAGCTATCATTTAAATGGACAGAGACGCCAAAAAATTGTAACACAGAGGGATCTGGGCGGTCTTGTGCATGAAACACAAAAGGTTAGCATACAGAAGAAGAAAGTAATTGAGACAGCAGATGAAATTTCTGCTTTTATTGCAAGGGATTGGAATTTAGAAACAAGGAAGTGCTGTCACAACTCCACAGGGTGTTGGCAAGATTGTACCTGAGTGTATCTTTTACAGTTTTACTCCCCTTACTGAAGAAAGGATATACTAGTATTAAAAAAAAAATTAGATTCAATAGGCCAATCACTGGGATGAAAGGGTTGCCTATTCAATACAGTTTTTATTCATTACAGTTTAGAATAATAAAGGGTGATCTTATCAAAATATATAGGATTCTGAAGGAGTTTGACAGGGTAGATGCTGAGAAAATATTTCCACTAGTTATATAGACCTTGGTAATGCCACACCTTGACTACAGTATGCACTTTTGGCTCTCCTAGTCAGAGGAAGGACATGCTTTTTATTCAGGGAGTCCAGCAAAAAATCACCAGATTGATTCCAGGGATGGCAGGACTGGCATATGAAGAAAGACTGGATCAACTAGGCTTGTATTCACTGGAATTTAGAAAAATGAGGGGGGGATGTCACAGAAACAAAATCCTGATGAGATTGGTCAGGCTAGATATGGGAAGAATGTTCCCAATGTTGGAGAAGTCCAGAACTAGGGGCAACAGTTTAAGAATTCGGGGTAAGCCATTCAGGACTGAGATGAGAAACAATTTCTGAACTCAGAGTTGTCAACCTGTGGAATTATCTACCACCGAAAGCTGTTGGGGCCGGTTCGTCAGATATATTCAAGAGGGAGCTGGATATGGCTCGTTTGGATAAAAGAATTAAGGAATATGAGGAGAAAGCAGGAGTGGGATACTGAGGTTGCATGATCAGCCACGATCATATTGAATGGTGGTGCTGGCTCGAAGGGCTGAATGGCCTACTCCTACACCTATTTTCTATGTGTCTATGTTTATTGGGAGAAATGTCCAACTAGGAAATAATGTAGGGAACACTCATTTGAACCTGAATTGTGAAGGAAGTTCTTCTCCTAGGGGGCAGTGAATGTCCAGAATTATTAATTCCAGAGAGTTGTGCAGATCAGATCACTGGAAGTATTTAAAGACGGGATAGATATAATTTTGAAATACAGGCCAGTTAAGGGCAACCATGAGCTGGTACAAAGTTCAGAAGTTGCTGGAAAAGCTCAGCAGGTCTGGCAGCATCTCTGAAGAGAAATCAGAGTTAACATTTCGGGTCCAGTGACCCTTCCTCAGTTCCTCAATTTTAATTTAAATCTGGTTTTAATACAAGGGTGCATCACAGCATCCTGTCCTGCAAAGACAAGTTGACCATTGCAGTGAGCAGTACAATTTAAGTCTTGGCATGCATTACTGCACTTGTCCCAATGGAGAAAGTACCATAATGCACTGAAAACTGAAGGGAAACATGCTGGCAAACTCTCATGTCATGTATGTCATTTTACTCAAGAGGACATTGTTTCTATTGAAATAGTCATCCAATGTGCTATGACATGGGCATAAGGCCAAGATGCTATTTGGACAGCAGGTGCAGATACAATGGAGTGAATGGTCTCCTATGCTGCATCACTGCAGTCCTATAGTTCTGTGTTGGATTGATATACAAATGTCCACTGATCGTTAGTGTTGTTAAATATATCCCTGCTGTTTAACAATACAACAATCTAAGTACCAACTGCACTCCACTGATTCATGGGAAATCCACTTTAAAATGAACTATCACTTGCAGCTTTTAAAAAAAGGCCATCCAGGGTTTCAGCTTCAACAGGCTGCATTGCTGACATTTTCCTGGGTTAGCTAAATGTATTAGGAATGCTTAACTGAGTCATACAGACCCTTCAGCCCAACCAGTCCATGCCAACCATTATCTCAAACTAATTAAGTCCTGCCTGCTTGCACTGGGCCCACATCCCTTCAAACGTTTCCTATTCATGTATTTATCTCAACTTTTTTTTTAAACATTGTAACTGTAGCTGCATCGATCACTTCCTCTGGAAGTTCACTCCACATACAAACCACTGAAAAAAAAATTGCCCCTCATGTCTTTTAAAAATCTTTCTCCTCATACCTTAAAAACGTGCCCTCTAATCTTGAAATCCCTCACCCTAGGGAAAAGACACCTGCCATTCATCTTATCTTTACCCCTCATGATTTTATTAACCTCTACAAGGTCACCTCTCAATCTCCGAAACTCCAGTGAATAAAGTCCCAGCCTATCCAGTCTCTCCATCCAACTCAAGCCCTCCATTCCTGGCAACATCCTGGTAAATCTCTTCTGACCCCTCTCCAGCTTAATAACATCTTTAATAATAAAGTCCCGAGGAATCTGGAACCACTTATCCCAGATTGGCTGTGTTTACATTTTGATTGATGGCTTTAATAGGTTATGTATCTTTGATACTGGAAGTGGGTAATAGTGTGTTTTACAACAGATTAACAGCCTGATGATCCTCTGTACTTTCTCTACAAATACAATCACAGAGTCATTGGCAGGAAATTAGTTTTAAAAAACCAACTGAAAAAAAGAAAAACACTGGAAGACATCCAGTGGGTCATTCAGCCTTTGAGACATACCAGGAATATTTGATCAATACATTTGTCAAACAAAAAACTCTAGTTTCAAATGACACGTCACTTCTAAATTCCAAACTATCTTCCTTTTTTAACTGGTACAGATAAATCTATGGGTTTTTTTTTCTAGTATCCTCCATGCTCACATTAAGAAAATGTTTTGTTTTTATCAATAACTCCCTGTTTAACTTTCACCCACTCAATACTTGTACTCACCAGGGCCACATTTGAAACAGCACTTGCCATCCTTAAAGTACTCGGTCTTTTTGTCACAGTCACTGGGGGAGGCACACAGGCAAAGCTGCAAATTAAACAGACACAAGATCCTCAGAACAAGCTGCTGACCTTTTCCTCAAGCTCCCTTCTTAATGAGAATTAGTTTTCTTCAACTCTCATTGATCAAGACCAACTGAAGTAGACCAAACTTCTTATTAACTGGCACCTATGGGAGCAGAAGCATGCTCAAATATTCTGGATAATCCAGAAATCCGCAGAATCAATGTTAAAAACACACAGTAAATAGTAGAAATGCAATTAGGAGGTATACAAATCACTGTTATACTTCATTTACAGCACTAAATAATAAAGCAACTTAGCTTTAAATAAAACTTACCCTCACAGAGCCCACTCACTCACACCCTCAATTGACAACTTGGACATTGCGATAATGCAGTAAATTATCAGTATTTCAGGTACGATATGTAATTTGCTTTTTTACTCACAGGTTTATCAAGAGTACCGCCCATTATTAAAGTGAAGTTTGCTGTATGACAATCTAACTTTCGAGTTCAATAGTAGTTGTCCAACATTACTGAATTATACAATGCTGAAAAATGGCCATTATCTGAAAAATCTATCCAATTAATCTTACTCCTTTCTACACTCCTGTACTGTGCAGCTTTCTTCTTTCCAATTATTATTGACTTCCTTTTTGCAAGTTACGATTGCACAGTGCCAACAGCACAGAAACAGGTCAGCATGACCCAATTGACACTCCCTGCACCACCGCATCCTTTTGTATGTAATCTCATAGGCTCAGATTGAGTGATGCTCACAACAAAGATATCCCTGCCTCCATACTCTCTCCCACCCTCAGCCCTGCCTGACCCAGACGCAATCCCAACCCCCGCTCCAAATCATGCGAAGCAGGCAGCTGTGAGACCCCTAATTCTTCTTGCTCCAGATTCCTGCCCTCTACCCTTCAGACAATTCACTGCAGCCCCAGCAATGGTTACCACTCCTGGTGGCACTGTTGGGACAGGTAGGCTGCCAAACGTTTGATTGGCCTGCGTCTCTCAGAGCGGGGCTTCCTCTACCTAAGGATAGAAGCCAGAGTTCAAAACAGGTAAAGACACAATGGCTCTTCAATAGTTTTGAGGCCAATCCAACAGCTACAGGCAAACAGGCTCACCCTCCATTTTTAAATACCCACCCACCTACCCACCGCCAGTGAATAATTTATCTCCTGGGTCCACAACTTGCAAAAGACTCTTCGGATTTGAAGCTGGAGATTACTAATTCCATTGTAAACACAGGCTCAGCAATGGAAGACCTGCATTGATAGTAACAGCTCGTAACCTCCAACAGCTTGTTGTAACAAATGCAGCAGCCATTTTGCATCCAGCACCATTCCACAGTCTGCAATGTCAGTGAACAGATAATCTGTTAAATATGAACCAGTAAACCAAAGAGCTCCCCTGCTCTTAGTGGAGTTTCCTCACAGCCACCTAAAAGAGGCCTCATCTGAAAAGCAGCTCCTCCAACAGTGCAGCACCCACCCTTAGTACTACACGGGGCCTGTTCAGCCTAAGCCTGCAGAGCAGGAACTAAACTCACAAGTTCCTAGCTCCGAGGCACCACCAATGCTGACTGAGCTCGAACAGGCACTGAAAAACAAGTTAACCGACCGAAGAGAAACACAAGTGATATTATCACTGGACCATTACTCCAGAGACCCTGGTAATGTTATGGGAACCCGAGTTCAAATCGCAGCAGATGGTGGAATTTGAATTCTAAAAAATCTGGAATTAAGAGTCTAATGATGACCATGGATCCATTGTTGACTGTTCTGGTTCACTAATGTCCTTCAGGGAAGGAAACTGCTATCCTTACCCGGTCTGACCTACATGTGACTCCAGACTCACAGCAATGTGGTTGACTCTTAACTGCTCTCTGGGCAATTAGCAATGCCCTCACTCCGTGAATGAATAAAAAAACAAGCTGTTCTAATAATAAAGCAAAACAGGTTCCAGGAGTACATTCTGAGCTGCACAGTATTTCCTAATCCCAGAATTACTGCTGAATTTAACCCAAGGAGGCCTTTTTTGAATAAAATTGAAGCTCGTCTCTGATGACCTTTTTTTTACCTCAAAATAAAACAATTGGTGAGTTCTCCCAGAGGACGGAAGGAGACTGGTTCATTTGGCCAACCACAGCGCTGGGAACCACAGAAACGTAAGGAAAGTCAACAGAGATAGGGAGACTTTCTAAATGAGTAAAGGGCAATAAACAGGTCACAGAACGGCCGCCAAGGATCTGCAGCTGAAATATTTCAGGTTGTGTTTCCTCTTGAGTCACTGCTCCCATGCTGGCACCTTCCAAAGGGGAGATTAATTTTATTCTTCCATTGAGTTCTCGATGATCTGAAACAATAAGATCTGAAGCAACATTCTCAAACCCAGCTCTGCTTGCTCAATCAACCCTTTACAGGAAGATTACCACGTTCTGTTGTCTCCTGCTGTAACAATCGCTGCACTGTCATCCAGAGGGGAATTTACCAGAATCTCAAATGACCAACCTGTGAACAATGTTCATCCCGTCCTAGCCTTGCTGCAAGTGACTGAATACCTGCCTGACTCAACCCATGGAGCTGTAAACGAAACCGTTATAAATCATCACCATTACAACACAAAGAAAATCGTCACACCCGGGACAGTATGAAATGTCTCAATTTCTGCACAACAAGTCAATCTATTTTAAAGTTATTTCTCTGTTTCACAGTTGTTATTTGTAAACTGGGTGTTCGTACTGGAAATGTACAGTTCTTTTTTGGTACAGGCCACATTATCAGCCAGACACTAGGACACATTTGGCAACCATCTAGCAGCAGAACTCAGTGTTGTAGGCTTACAGACCTGGATGAAACTATATTGTCTATGATGCACTTCCTGCTCACTGTTACCATTCTAGCTGATGTTACTATTGGACAAGTCAGATCCCAGAATGAAATCTGGCTTGACAAATTTTATTCTGTTTGCCATGCTGGTCACTCACTGAAATATAGTCACATATAGTTGAATATGTTCTTTAATAATAAAACAGATCATGCAAACATTTAAAAAAATAGGTCTGACTAAATAGAGAATACAGTTTGAAAAATCTTAAAGCACACAACAAAATAAAGTCTCATCTATTTTCCCAAATGTTTCACTTTATAGCAATCTAGAGAAATGAGACCGAGATCTCAAATCATTAGGTTCAACTTAACAGATTCTCCCCAGTTCATTCTTGTGAACTCTTCTTATGCTTACAAAATGGAACGCTCAGACTTTCTCAATCTTTTGATAATCTGCAGATTTATAATCAAACACTTTTGGGATTGGAAGCCTTCCAAACTGAACCTTTATCTCAAGGTAAATATGCTTCCCCTGAACTGTCCTATCCTCCATCGTAGGAGAGAAACTAGATTTGCTTCTGAGCTTAGTTAGGTCTCTTCCAAGACTACCCTAAAAGTATTCAATGCCTTGGAGTTCTCGGCTAAAACTGATCTTTGATTATTCTAAATAAAAGGCAAGATAACGCAGTCCAATGTTTACTCTCCCAACATAAACCCCACAGTGTCAGCAATCTCCCATCAACACTCCAAGGTGTTCACCATGAACATTGTTCACAGTCACCTGTACTCAGACACATACTGGATGAGGTGACTGATTCAGAGGGACACCCCCTGAACTTCTTTCTTTCAAACCCTTCACAAAGTGATATGCTAGCAGTTTGAATGCTAAAATTTACATAAAAACATTTATGTATCACACGTCTAATTTATCCACAAAATCTCTTCGGCCTCAGCGCACTCAGCCCAAAGCACACTCTCTGCTGTTTCTCTCAGTTTTAATTCCTCATTTGCCTGCGTCTGTTTTCCTGTTTGACCTCGCACTATGACTCATGCACTTCTGTTGATGGTCTCTATTTTACACATGGAAAATAGTCAGACCAAAGAAATGTACGTAATATCATTGTAATCAGAGTGGTTAAGTCACCTGTTGGGGGCCTTTTGGAAGATGAAGGATCCTGACCTCATGACCTCAGACTTCTTCATGAGAAAGCTGCTGCAAACAAGGTTTATTTCTTATCTGGGCCATTGTCAAGCTCATCAAGTTGCTGAATTGTAACGAATAAATAGACTGTTGGAGAATTGTCAAAGTATCAATGAACAGTTTACAACACTGCTCCCTCCACACTCATGAATCATTTTCGTTAACCTAGCACCTTTTCTTAGTCTCGGATTCTAAGATTTTAAATCGTGTTGATGCTTACTAATACGGTTCACACTACTTTGTCCAGGTCTACCCTACATTCAACAAATCAAAATGGGTGACCTACAGAATCTGAACCAAAATATCCTCCATATGCTTTATATTCAAGGTAAGTTACAAGTAATTTGCAAGATGCACCTACTGCAAGTCTCACTCAGGAATTGGCAACTCCATATTGTCGATGTCCTGTCCGGTAATGTACATTACAGACTAATACAGTTTGATGTCCTGTCCGGTAATGTATATTAATGACCCATACAGTCTGATGTCCTGTCGGGTAATTTACATTGCTGACCTATACAGTCTGATTTCCTGTCCTGTAATGTACTTACTGACCCATACAGTCTGATGTCCTATCCGGTAATGTACATTACAGACCCATACAGTCTGATTTCCTGTCCAGTAATGTAAATGACAGACCCATACAGTCTGATGTCCTGTCCGGTAATGTACATTACAGACCCATTCAGTCCGATGTCCTGTCCGGTAATGTACATTACAGACCCATATAATCGGATTTCCTGTCCGGTAATTTACATGACAGACCCATATAGTCTGATTTCCTGTCCGGTAATGTACATTACTGACCCATACAGTCTGATTTCCTGTCCGGTAATGTACATTACTGACCCATACAATCTGATTTCCCGTCCTGTAATGTACATTACAGACCCATACAGTCTGATGTCCTGTCCGGTAATGTACATTACAGACCCATATAATCTGACTTTCTGTCCGGTAATGTACATTACTGACCCATACAATCTGATTTCCTGTCTCTTGAGTTATAAAGATGACATGGTTGAGCTCTCCCGACAAGAACGTGATCTGAACTGGAATGTCCATTCAACAAACTACCTGTCCCATTTGGGAATTCGCTGTCAGCAGGAGACTGAGCTGGGCTATCAATTCAGTACTTTGTTGTTTCCTCTAATTTAAATTATTTTAGCGCGAAATAACACAGTATCGGTTTAACCTCAGAAAATGTTCAACATCTGGATCAAACAAAAAGCAGTCGTGCTCTTACATCTAAACCCCAAACGAGACTTCCTGTTCATAGATGAGCTGGTGGCAGATATAGGTTACAGACATTAAACAACAATCAGGCTTCTACCACTGTGTCTCTGATATTAACCAAACCCAAACTCTTAAATGGCTGTGATAGCATTTGAACATAGACTTTTACTCCAGTCCTTTAATCAGTAATGCAATAACAAACACAGTATCACGGTATAAATCTTTTCTATTAAGCACATAAAAAAAGAACTATTTTCTTCCGACTTCCCTTTCAAGCACTGATTCACGATGGGCCTCAACTCCTTAGAGATTAACCATCCCTCAGCACTAGACTCTGTCACCTGTGAATGTGACATGAGCAAACATTCATCTCTGAAGACACAATCCATCTTCCCCTGTGTCATTATACTCTCTCTTATAGAGGTTGTGGATTTGGATAGGGAAAACCCAAGCTGATTTCCCCTCTCTACAATACCAAGCCAACTGTAGACCCTCAACTCCCACCCCAGTTGTGATTGGTTAGTGCTCAAATTGAGGACTGAATTTGGATCTTTACTGAGTCTGATTTCTCAGTTGGCTGCACAATTCCATTCCTCAGTACAATATATTGGGCCAACAGTACTTGCAGCAAAATGGTATTGTCACTGCCTTTAAGCTGGGAGGCCCGAGTTCAAATTCCATTTACTCCAGAGGTGTGTAATAACGTCTCTGAACATATTAAATAGAAAAATATATTGAGCCATTTTTTGAATCTCATGTTCCTGCTGTGATTCCGTGAATGAATATAAAAGAGGAAATGTGAATCAATGAATAAACCAGTTTTTCAATGGGCCTGGAGTACCAACATTGGGAAAAGCAACCACCTGGCAGGACTGTGTTGGAGGGACGATTGTCTTAATACTTAACTCTGCTCCACTGACAGACTATAGCTCACAAACAAACAGTCTTGTACAGTAACTAGCTTAACAGCATCAGTTCCAATACATTCATAGCTTTTCTGTTTCGTTAACTGTTGGTTTGCATTTTCGCTCCTCTGTCCCATTAGAGCATAATTTAGATGGGACCACAGCTTCCTGACCTTTACCCCAGAAATGCCCCAATGCTAATGTTGTCCTGTTAATCCAAATGCTTAAATGTGAGCAATCAAAAAAGAGCTAACTTATAAAGTAGCAGGCCACAACTTTACTTTGATATGTTTTAGATTTGTGGGTTTTTTTTTAATCCTAAGGCCCAGCTTATGTCTGGGGCATATGTTTAGCCAGCAATTTCCAGCAGCTACGTTATACAACAGGAAGTGGTTGTTTCAGTGGAAAATGGTTCCTCCACTGTGAGTGAGTGAATAGGATTATCAAATCTCACAGCCTAGGAGGCGGCCATTCAGCCCATTGTGCCTCTGCTGACTCTTTTGCAAGAATTCCCCACTATCAACCCTGGGGATCACCACTGACCAGAATCCGAACTGGATTCGTCACTTAAATATCTTGGCATCCTGTAGCAACTGACTCACCTTCCAACTCTCCAAAGCCTGTCCACCATCTACAAGGCACAAGTCAAAGGTGTGATGAAATACTCTCCATGTACCTGGATGAGTTCAGCTCCAACAACACTCAAGAAGCTTGACACGATCCAGAACAAAGCAGCACACCTGATTGTTTGGGGATGTGGTGCCAATCATTCTCCCAACTACCGATCCTCAGTTCCAGTAGTGCATACATTTTAAAAGGATACAGTGCTGCAACTCACCAACACTCCTGGGAAGGACAAGGGCAGCAGATACACCCGCACCTATATGTTCCCGACCAAGTCACTCACCACCCTGACTCATAATCACTGTTCCTTTACAGTCACTGGTTCAAAATCCTGGAACTCCCTCCCTACTGGCACTATAGGTGTATCTACACCACATGGAGTGCAGTGATTCAAGAAGACAGCTCACCACCATTTTCTCCACAGCAATTGAGGATCAGTGATAAATGCTGACTTGGCCAGCAATTCCAATAAGCTGACAATGAATGAAAGACAAGCAGCCAAGTAAATGTAGCTCTCTCTCTTTGTAGCTTGTGAACGTGAACATGCAGAGCATGGGAGCAGTACCCTCTCGAATTTGACTGGGGATTAGCATCCAGGAGGGCAAAAAATATGCTATCATATCTATATCACTGTTATGAAGATGTAATCTGCTCTCTAACCTTTGTATATCTCATGAGGTCATGAGTCCATCTGCAGCACTGAAGTCAACCTAGCCAGTCACTGCTGGTTGTTCCAAGCCTATGCTGTGCTGAGTGAGTTGTCTTAACAGAAGGGATCCTGTTTGCTGAAGCTTGCTCACAGCTTATGTAAAAGATAATTTGTTGCAAAAACACAAAGTCATAACACTGATCGTCAGACACACGCAAACTGTCACTATCCCTGAATTACAGAGGCTCCACACAAAAACTGCAACAGGCTATTGACATTGTTCTGTCTTTTCGTCCCATTAAAGGAGGAGATGAAGAACTGGAATTTTAGTTCTTGCACTTAGCAGACCAGGGCCATTAAGCAATTGGGTGCAGATTCAACAACCAGGAAACATGTTTATATGGCTAGGGAATGGCTGGCAGTGGAAAATCATTCACTCACTCACTCATTCACTGATCTGATGGAAAGCCCATGTCCTAGAGAATGTAGGGCCCTAAGTCTGTTTGTGAAAGGGAGCCCTGAGTTAACGGAAACATTTCATCAGCTGATGAGCTATCTTCGAACAAATCAATTCAAGAGGAAATAACTTATGAATTGCCGTTACTAAGTTTTGTCTGTAATACGTTGCTCAAGTTTCAAAATAGGGTCTAGCACCAGTCAATTCCAGAAATAGACAGATCTGTAAACTCTTGTTATTATCACCTACTTCCAGAAATTGGTCAACAATGTCTTTCAGTTCTTAATCTTCAAACAAGATGGCAGTGATAAAAAGTGAACAGGAAGTTTGGAAATGCTGTTGATAACTCGGGGATATCACAGCTTTAATGATTCTATCCTCATACTGATAATTTTTAAGTACAACTAAGGGGGAAAGAATCACAATGATCACAACTAGACAGCCCTGAGGAGAAATCCATACAGGAAGGTTGTCGGCCAGCCTCAGTCCAGTACGTTCTCTATTACAATGACACATACCTTGAACACAGTGCCAATTCTATTCCTCCTCAGCACTCAGCGCTACGGCGTGCTTGGTAGGTTACTGCACATTGAGTGTAATACTTCCCACTGATCCCTGATCTCAGATTCCCTGATAGAGGGAAATGATGAGCAGTGGACAAGAAGAAGCTCCAAGGAAAAGACTAAATCCCTCAGCGAGGTTACTCAACACCAAAGAACTGAGGAGAAAGAATTTAGGATTTTCTTCTAGACTTATAAAGAGGTAGTATCACAGTGGATGAAGTTGGAGGTGGGGAGTGGACATTAGCCCAGCTCAACCTGACTGTAGCCCCACCCCCATGACCTCCACCACCCCTCAAGTCAAAGGTCAGCTCCCGTACATGAGGGAAGTGTCATTAAGCCAATGAGCTTATTGGATGGTGGAGCACCAATAGAAGTGACAAAGGCACAAACAAAATGACAGAATCTTTCTGGGAGCAACAGGATCATCACCTTGGCAGACACCATGACCTCCACCCATCACTGGGATCAGACTGTCTCCCTGGAAAGGTGTCGAGACCGGAAACACCATTTCATAAGGCCTGGCACCAGCTTCTTCCCGAGGCGCTGGCAGTACCATGGCCAGATGTGTGGGCAAGTTGCCATGGATTCAAGCAGTCTCTCCTCAAACCCTGCTCCCAAGCACACTGCCAACTAGTTAGAGGCATTGATGGTCCAGGATGATGCAGGAGTAAGGAAATCCCTCTCAAGGGTGAGGTGGTGTTAAAGAGTGTCCACTGTGGCAAGTACAGAAAAATGTAGCAGTCTGGCTGTGCACAGCAAGTTCCCATAAACAGGAATGATTTAACAAAAAAAGAGAACTTGGTTTTAGTAAAACTGATTGAGGGATAGGTATTGTCGAGCACACTGTGGAGACTCCTCCTGCTATTCTTTTATGTTACAGGAATTGGAAGGGACAGCCAGGATTAATGCCCCATGCAAAACACAACAACTATGGAAGAGAAGGGAAGCCCAGGGTTAGATGGATCGCAGACATTTGAAAGAAATTGCAGGTCGCAACCTCTCAGGCAACTGGCTCCGTGTCACTGTAGGATGTGAGGTTTCGAGAAAGAATCTTCTGTGATCCCACCTACGACAGTGGTAACCCTGCTGATCTCACTCCAGCTGGGTTCGTTCTGTTTGCACAAACCTCTCCCACAAACGATAACACCATTGCACCAGAGAAACCACAACACTCAAGAGGAAACTACCTAAAACATCTGATATTCACTCCTGGAAGTGTTTATCTGATTTTCTAGACTTCATACCTCTCGTTATCCCATTTCAATATCAATTTTGCTTTCTATTCAGCTGACTACTTCCATTTTACCTTTGAAATGTAATTATTTTGTTTTTCTATATCTGAGGCCTTTTTTTAACTCACTCCCCATACATCCTCCATGCTATTTCTTTACTCTTTCCGATTGACTTATTAAATATCATTTCCATTGATTCCTCTCACTTCCCTAACTGCCAGTTTTCTCTCCTGAGGTTCTCGCTTGTGCTGTCATTCGGGTTTTTGAGGCCTCAAGTGAGGTTTGAGCCTTTGCATTGTTTCAGTCAGCAATCTGAATGCAAGAGTCTCCACTAAACACGCTCTCACGTCCAACTGGATCATGATCAGAGAAACATAGGCAAGAGGAGAAGTAGTAAGGTATTTGGCTTCTACAGCTGCTCTGCCATTCAACGTGATCCAGACTGATCTTAAATTGTCACCACAAGGAAAGAGGTCCTTCTGCCCTTAGTTTCTGTACCAGTCATCAAGCACCGATCTGCTCTAGTCCATTTCTAATACAGCCATTTGCTCTGTAGCCTTGTCTGCTTGGCACTTCAAGTGATCATCTATATATTTCTTCGATGTCACAAGGGATTCCTCTCTCTATCACCCTTTCAGTTCCAGACACCTTATGGGTGAAAATAACAAATCTTCCTTAATTTGTCTCTAAATCTCCTGCCCTTTATCTTAAATTTATACCCCCACTATGGGGAAAGTATTTTTCCTATCTATTCTGTCCATGCTCCTCATAAGTTGTATGCCTCAATCATATCTTTGTTCAGCCTTCTCTGCTCTAAGGAAAGCAACTCCAGCCTATCCAGTCTCGTTTTGTAGCTGAAACATTCCAGCTCAGGCAACATCCTGGTGGAATCTCCCCTCCAGTGCAATCACACCTGTCCTTTAATTGTGCAAGTAAAACTGCATATAATACTCCAACTGTAGCCTAACAATGTCTTACATAGTTCCATCATAACCTTCCTGCTCTTATATTCAATGCCTTGACTAATAAAGGTGAGTATCCAAAAGGCTTCTTTAACCATCTTATCCTTATGTCCTGCTCTCCTCACGGATCCAAGGGGATGCATATCAAGGCCCCTTTGGACCCTCTGTATTTCCTACGATCGTACCATTTATCATGCACTCCCTTTCCTTGTTAGTCCTCGCACTTTTAAAATTTAATTGGCCTTTGTTCTGCCCAATGGACCAGCCTGACAATATTGCCCTACAGTCTAAAGCTTTTATCCTTGGTATTTGCCACACCCCTATTTGCAAACTTACTTATCAAACCTCCCTCATTCAGGTCTAATGTAAACAACAAACAGCAAGAGAACCAGCAACAAACTCTGTGGCATTTCACTGGACACAGGACTTTAGTCACAAAAACAATGTTTGCCCATCACTCTCTGCTTCCTACCACTCAGCTAGATTCAATCATGATGGATGCTAACTCCTCCCCCTGAAAAAGTCATGCTGATTATCTTTACCCGTCTAAACGGACATTAAGGCTCTCCCTCAAAATGTTTTCCCAGTAGTTTCCCTACCACGGATGTTAGATTCACTGGCCTGTAGTTTTCTGGTATATCCCTCCTTGTATAATAGTACCACATTAGCTGACGTCCAATCCTCTGGAACCCCTCCTGTGACGAGAGAGGATTTGAAAATTAAAGTCCAAGCCCCTGCAATCTTCTTACTTGCCTCCCACACCAGCCTGAGATCTCATCTGGGTCTGGGGATTCATCCATTTTCAAGCCTGCTGAAATTGTTAATACCTCCTCTCCCTGAATTGTAATTTATTCAAGTATATTGCAGTGCTATTCCGTAATTTCTTTATCTTTATCTTTATCGTTCTTCTCTATCATGAACACAAAGGTGACATACTTACTTAAAACCTCACCTGTGTCTTCTGGATCCACCTTCAGTTTGCCACTTGAGTCCAAAATAAGCTCCACTCTTTTGCTGGCTTAATCTCTTCCTCCTAATTTTCTGATAAAATGCCTTTGGATGTTCCTTTATTTTTCGTGTACCCTCTTCACTTTACTCATTTCATTTTAAGTAACACCCTGAACTATCTATCTGTAGGACTTTAGAACCTCTGTTGTTCTGAGTCTTTAGTATCTCCCATAAGCTTCTCTTTTATTCTTTATCCAATTCTATATATCCATTGATGTCTGCAGGTCTTTGATCCCACTCTCCATTTTTACAGGAATATGTTGACCCTACACTTCCATGATTTCCTTTTTGAAAGACACCTACTGCTCTGAAATAGATTTTTCCAGAAGAAGCTGCATTTTGTCCAGAACCTGTTTGTTAAATTTGGCCTCCTCCAATTCAATACTTTTATTTTTGGTGTGTCTTCATCCTTTTCCCTGACTACCTTAAATTTTACTGAGTTATGGTCATTATCAACAAAGTGCCTCCCATTGACATTTCATACATATCATTGGCTAAAATTAGACCCAGGATTTCCCTCTCTCATCAGACTTTCTATGTGCTGGCTGAAAAACCTCTCCTGGATACAGTTTGACAATTCTGCCCCTTCTCAGCCTTTCACACCTTGTCTATGCCAGTTAATACTGGGGAAGTTGAAATCCTTTACTGTTAAAACACTTATTTTTACAGTAATCTGAAATCTACCTACGTATTTGCCCTTCGAACACACCCTCACAGTTTAGGTGTCTATTATACATTCCTAACAATGAGATCTCCCTCTTATTTTTTCAGTTCTACTCATACAGTCTTATTTGAGGAGCCTTCTAAAATATCATCCCTCCTTATAGCAGTAGTTGATTCCTTGATCAATATTACACCTCCTCCTCTTTTACAATCACACATTCTTGCTTGAGGATTCTATATCCTGAAATATTGAGCTGCCAGTCCTGCCTCTCCTTCAACCATGTTTCCATCACACCAATGAAATCACATCCCTCAACCTATCTGCCTCACATGCAAGACTCCTCACATTAAAATAAATGCTACCCACCATGCCAAGCTTCCCTGTGTCTTGCCTTGACTATCACTTGACTTTTCTTCTAAATATTTTAATGTATCACCCACTATTTTATCTCTATATCCCACTCCCGCTGTCAAATTAGCTTAAACCTTCACCAACTGCACTATCAAACCTGCCCACAAGGAAGTTGCCCCCCCCCCCCCCACCCCCAAGTTCAGGTGCTTCCTGTCAAACTTGCTCAAGTCCCACCTTTCCCAGCCATCCAGGAATCTAAAGCTCTCCCTCCTCATCCAACTCTTCACCCATACACTCGTCTGTTCTATCCACCTATTCCTCTATTCCCTAGCATGTGGGACTGGGAGTAACCCAGAGATTACAACCTTTGAGTTCCTGCTTTTTAATCTGCTGCCTAGCTCCCTAAATTCTTTTATTCATTCACCGGATGAGGGCGTCTTTGACTAGGCAGCATTTATTGCCCATCCCTAATTGCCCAGAAGGCATTTCAGAGTTAACCACATTGCTAGGAGTCTGGAGTCACATGTAGGCCAGGCCAGGCCAGGTAAGGACAGCAGTTTCCTTACCTAATGGACATTAAGGAACCAGATGTTTTTTTTCCCGATAAGCAACAATGGATTTATGGTCATCATTAGATTCTTAGTTCCCAATTTATTTTTCTGACTGCAGGACCTCATCCCTCTTTCTACCTATAATATTGGTCCCAATGTGAACAATGACTGTTCACCTTGTCCTTCAGAATGCCCTGCATCTGTTCAATGACACCCTTCACCCTGGCCTCAGGGAGGCAACACATTATCCTGGTGTTATGCCTGTGGCTGTATAAATACCTGACTGTGCCCCTCCTGAGTTTCCTACCATTATTGTTCTCCCTCTCTTTCTGTTCCCTCTTTGTGCAGTTGGACTCTGGCTTCATTCTCCAGAGGCAGCGTCACTCTCACTGACTTCCAACAAAGGAAAGTGAGATGAGCTCTAGGGCTGCCTAACCACCTGCCTGCCACCCTTCTTCTGACTGATGGTAACTCCTAACCTCGCTGGCTGCACTTCCATATGCTACTGGGTGACCATATCTAAGACTGTGCTCTCCCTGTTATTTTGATCTCCTTTTTGGATGTGCTCCAAGATTGAGCTTCCACAGCTCTTTGGGGGCATAAATTTGTTCTCACCTAAATAGTCTATTTCATGTTCAGACACCATGTTCCTTGGTTCTGGACAACACACATATCCATCCGTCCCTGCTCCTGCAAGAGGAAAGATCCTTGCTGTCTACCTTGTTGAACCCTAAAAGTTGTGTATGTTTCAATGCGATCACCTCTCATTCTTCCAAAGAGAATCCAGGCCCAGTCTCCTCAACCTCTCCTCACTGTTCAATCGCTCCATCCCAGGGATCAATGAGAAGGGCAATAAAGCTCAATTGAGATTGTTTTCTGGCCCCTTACGCCAAGAGTTCTGAAACTCAATGTACCTCCACTCCTGACCCAACTATCCTCAGCCAATTCTGCAGAAACTGGAGACTTCCCTATACCCTGTGTTTCTAACCACAGTGCTCAGCAGCTCAGTTACCAAGTGAACCATTTATGTCACATAATGACAGGAGGTGACCGTTCAGTCCTCAAGCCTATTCCATCACTCACTTAGGTTCAGACGCAGATGTGTATCTCAACAGTGATTACCCTCCTCAGGCCTATACTAATTCCCTCCCAGATTTAATGGTCTCTGCTTCCCTTCCACAGTTGGCTTTCCCATCCACGAACACTGCCCAAAAGGGTGACCTGTTTACAAGCTTCATCCAGCTGGGCCCCAAAGCTAAATGCTCAGGGGTGAGGCAGATAAACTGGAGGGGGAAAGGTGTCATTGTCAGATCAGGAATCAATGGAAAAGATTACAAACTGTTAATTAATAATTATCACCAGTATCTCCCAATCACTCTGTAGTAAGGTGCACTGTGCTGCCACACTCTTCATCCTGTAGTCCCCATCCAGGACAATCTCCTCATTGTAACAAACTTGAAGCTGTGCTAGGAGGAACTACACAGCATTTTTGGATAAGCTCTAAACACTTGTAAACTTTATTAAAAGCCAGATAATATGCTATTATCCTGGACAGTCTCCTGGTGTTAATGATTAATCCCATGGACACTAACATAACCAATACAGAGAAAACATTAGAGATGTATATAAAGTGTTTCTCATTTTCTTTGAGCCTGTATATTAATGGGTTATTGATGAGCTATTATGCAGATGGGCACAGAAGAGTGAGGAAGAGGGTTTGAGGCAATTGGATGAGGGATGTCATTTCACAGGATCTCCCCGAATATGCCAACAGAATGGTCCCTTCCGCTTTTCCTTAGTTAGAATCATAGAATCCCAACAGTGTGGAGGAAGTAGGCTATTCGATCCATCAAGTCCACACCGACCTTCTCGACAGCATCTCAGCCAGACCCACACCCAATCCACCATCACCCCGCAACCTCACATTCCCGATGGCCAATCCACCATCACCCCGCAACCTCGCATTCCCGATGGCCAATCCACCATAACCCCGCAACCTCGCGTTCCCGATGGCCAATCCACCATAACCCCGCAACCTCGCGTTCCCGATGGCCAATCCACCATAACCCCGCAACCTCGCGTTCCCGATGGCCAATCCACCATAACCCCGCAACCTCGCATTCCCGATGGCCAATCCACCATAACCCCGCAACCTCGCATTCCCGATGGCCAATCCACCATAACCCCGCAACCTCGCATTCCCGATGGCCAATCCATCTAACCTACACATCTTTGAACTATGGGAGGAAACCAGAACAGCCAGAGGAAACCCATGAAAGCTGTTACATGGAAGCAGGTAATTTAGCTTAACTGGTCCACCCTGTGTTTCATTCCTCTGTATGTCAGGGTGACACAAAAGTTGTTCAGTGGACATGATGTGTGAAAGGCTCTCAGATCAATGCCAATTCTTGGAATAATTAAAGGTGTGCTTGTGCTTTGACTGGGAGCCACTGGCTAGGCTGAGATCCTAGAACTGGCAGACTCATGATGTCTGCTGCCTCATAAGTTCCCAGACAAACACATGGTTTTATCCATCTCAACATTATTTTTGGGAAGCAAGAAATCATATTTGGAGAGTCCCCTGTCTATTCTTTGTCAGGACATTTCTACACCCCTCCCATTTGCTTTAACTTTCATTAAGGAAGTAATGCTATTCCATGAATAAACAAACTGCAACCAATTCATCCCACAAGCCGCAAATTGGAGAAATGAACTGTTCAGTACTTGGAATCCCCTACAGTTTGGGAGTGGGCCATTCAGCCCAATGAGTCATCACTGACCCTTGGAGGACCAAACCACCCCCTGCCACCCTCTCCCTGCATTTCCTAAGGTTAATCCACCCAGCCTGCATATCCCTGGACACTTTAGCATGGGGCAATTTAGCATGGCCAACCCATCTAACTTGGACATCATCGGACTGTGGGAGGAAACCAGAGCACCCATAGGAAACCCCAATAGACACAGGGAGAATGCGCAAACTCCACACAGACAGTCACCCGGGTCCCTGGCACTGTGAGGCAGTAATGCTCAAATAACTAAGATGAGAACTGAGCCTTAAAGTGGTTTATTCAATCGATCGACTGGATTTGTGTTTCCTAATTGATAGGAAGAGAGGCAAAACGAAGCCAGTGAACATGGCTGCAAATTGCATCTGGGCAGTCACTGAGATGAGGTTATGATAGCATTTATCGGTGATACCCACTGTGGTTAAACAGTCATAGAGTCATTAAAATGTACAGCACAGAAACAGACCTCCTATCGGATAGATGTTGTGAAACTTGAAAGGATTCATAAAAAATTTACTAGGATGTTGCCAGGGTTGGAGGATTTGAGCTATAGGGAGAGGCTGAACAGGCTGGGGCTGTTTTCCCTGGAGCGTCGGAGCCTGAGGGGTGACCTTATTGATGTTTATAAAATCATGAGGGACATGGATAGGGGAAATAGACAAGATCTTTTCCCTAGGGTGGGTGAGTCCAGAAGTAGAGAGCATAGGGTTAGGATGAGAGGGGCAAGATTTAAAATGGACCTAAGGGGCAACTTTCCCACGCAGAGGGTGGTGCGTGTATGGAACAAACTACCAGAAGGAATGGTGGAGGCTGGTACAATTGCAACATTTAAAAAGCATCTGGATAAATATATGAATAGGAAGGGTCAAATGGTGTAGAATTTATGTGGGTAGAATCGAGGAACCGCAAACATAAAAAAACCAAAGTTGGAGTCAGGTATAGACCTCCAAACAGTAGTCAGGTGCTGGGGCACAAGATTCACCAAGAGACAGAAAAGATGTGTAGGAAAGGCAAAGTTACAGTGGTCATGCAGGTGGACTGGGAAAATCAGGTTGGTAGTGATTCGCAAGAAAAGGAATTTATGGAATGTCTATGAGATGGCTTTTTGGAGCAGCTTATGGTGGAGCCCAGTAAGGAACAGGCAATAGTATTTAGTATTGTGCAATGAGACAGACTTGGTAAGAGAGCTTAAGGTGAAAGAACCCTTAGGAGGCAGTGATCATAACATGATCGAATTTAATCTGCAATTTGAGAGAAATAAGATAAAATCAGAGGTAACAGTATTACAGCTGAATAAAGGCAACTACAGAGGCAAGAGGGAAGATTGACCAGGAGAGGAGCATAGCAGCAAAGACAATGGAACAGCAATGGCAGGAGTTTCTGGGAGAAATTCAGGTGATATAGCAGAGATTCATCCCAAGGGAAAAGAAGCACAGTAAGGGAAGATGAGGCAATCATGGCTGACTAGGGAAGTCAGGGATAGCTTAAAAGCAAAAGAGAAAACATATAAAGTAACAAAGAATAGTGGGAAACCAAAGGATTGGGAAGCTTCTAAAGGCCAACAGAGGGCAAAAAAAAAAGAAATAAGGAGGGAGAAGATTAAGTATATGGGTAAGCTAGCCAGTAATATAAAGGAAGACTGTAAGAGTTTCTTTAGATTTATAAAGGGCAAAAGAGAGGTAAAAGTGGACATTGAGCTGCTGGAAAATGACGCAGGAGAGATAGTAGTGGGAAACAAAGAAATGGCTGAGGAACTGATTAATTATTTTGCGTCAGTCTTCATGGTAGAAGACATGAGTAATTTCCCAAAATTTCAAGAGAGTGCAGGGACAGAGCTGAATATGGTGGCCATTGCCAAGGAGAAGGTGCAAGATTAACTGAATGACCTGAAGGTGGATAAATTACCTGGACTACACCCCAGAGTTCTAAGGGAGATAGCTGAAGAGATAGTGGAGGCGTTAGTGGCGATCATTCAGGAATCACTAGAATCAGGGAAGATCCCAGGGAACTGAAAAATCACTAACGTGACACCCCTGTTTTAAAAGGGAATAAGGCAGGAGGAGGAAAATTACAGAACCAATTAGCCTAACCTTGGTTGTGGGTAAGATCCTGGAATCCATCATGATGGATGAGATTTCTGAATACATGGAAGTGTATAGTAAAATTGGGCAAAGTCAGCATAGTTTCATGAAGGGGAGGTCATGCCTGACAAATCTGTTAGAATGTTTTGAGGAAGTAATGAGCAGATTAGACCAAGGAGAACCAATGGATGTTATCTATCTGGACTTCAAATTGGCTTTTGACAAGGTGCCACGCAGGAGGCTACTGAGTAAGCTAAGGGGCCATGGTGTTAGAGGCAAGGTGCTAGCATGGACAGAGGCTTGGCTGTCTGGAAGAAAGCAGGGAGTGGGGATGAGAGGGTCTTTCTCAGGATGGCATCAGTGACAAGTGGTGTTCTGCAAGGCTCAGTGTTGGGACCAGAACTTTTCACTTTATACATTAACGATCTAGATAAAGGAACTGAGGACATTCTGGCTAAATTTGCAGATGATACAGAGATAGGCGGAGGGACAGGTAGCATTGAGGGGGTGGGGAGGCTGCAGAAGGATTTGGACAAGTTAGGAGAGTGGGCAAAGAAGTGGCTGATGGAGTTCAACATGGGTGAGCTCATGCACTTTAGTAAGAAGAATAGAGACATAGACTATTTTCTAAATGGGGCGAAAATTCAGAAATCTGAAGTGCAAAAGGACTTGGGAGTTCTAGTCCACGATTCTCTCAAGGTTGCAGGTTGAGTCAGTAGTTATTTTGAGAGGGCTTGAATATAAAAGCAGGATTGTACTTCTGAGGCTCTATGAAGCTCTGTTCAGGCCACATCTAGAGTACTGTGCGCAGCTTTGAGCCCCATATCTCAGAAAGGATGTAATGGCCCTGGAGCGTGTTGAGAGGAGATTCACGAGAATGGTCCCAGAAATAAAAAGCTTAACATTTGTGGACTCTGGGTCTATACTCAATGGAGTTTAGAAGGATGAGGGGAGATCTAACTGAAACTTACAGAATACTGAATAGCCTGGGCAGAGTGAATGTTGGGAAGATGTTTCCATTGGTAGGAGAGACTAGGACCCGAGGGCACAGCCAGAGAGTAAAGGGAAGTTTTTTTTAGAATAGAGATAAGGAGAAACTTTGTCTGCCAGAGAATGGTGAATCTATGGAATTCACTGCCACAGAAGGTTGTGGAGGCCAGGTCATTGAGTATATTTATGACTGAGATAAATAATGCTCTGGGGACCTGGGTTCGAATCCTGACCATGGCAGATGGTGGAATTTGAATTCAATAAAAATATCTGGAATTAATGGTTCCGTGGACTGATGACCAGTGACTCCACAGCTACAGCAATGTGGTTGACTCTCAACTGCCCTCTGAAATGGCCTAGCAAGCCACTCAGTTGTATCAGTCAATAGAACAGGAAGGGTTTAGAGGGATGTGGGTCAACTCACAGCAAGTGGACTGCAGCGATTCAAGAAGGCAGCTCACCACCATCTTCTCAAGGACAAATAGGGATGGGCTATCAGTGCTGGCCAGCCAGTGACACTCAAATCCTACAAATGAATTTTTTAAAATTTCTGCTCCTATGTCTTATCGTCTTATGGTTTAGACGGATACGGGCCAAGTGCTGACAAATGGGACTGGATTAATTTCGGATATCTGGTCGTCATGGAGGAGTTGGACCTAAACAATACACATCAGTACATGAAGAATGAACACATAATGTGAGGCATCAGGGAGGGAAGAATCTCCACTCAACTCCAGATCTCAGAATTCTCAGGCGGGATTTAGACTTTAAGTGGATTTGGATGTTATATCGGCTTTAGACTCCCACTGGTGTGCATCCTACCAAAGAATCACAGAGTCATAGAGATATACAGCATAGAAACTGACCCTTTGGTCCAACTCATCCATGCTGACTAGATATCCTAAATTAGTTCAGTCCCATTTCCCAGCACTTGGCCCACATCCCTCTAAACCCTTCCTGTTCACATACCCATCCAGATACCTTTTAAATATTGCAATTGTACCAGTCTCTACCACTTCCTCTTGCAGCTCATTCCATACACACACCATCCTCTGCGCGAAAAGGTTCCCCCTTATGTCCCTTTCATATTGTTCCCCTCTCACCTTAAACGTATGCCCTCTAGTTCACCCCTTCCCCCACCCCAGAGAAAATACCTTGTTTGTTTATCCTATTCATGTCTCTCATGACTTTATAAACCTCAGCCTCCAATGCTCCAGGGAAAACAGCCCCAGCCTATTCAGCCTCTCCCTATAGTTCCTTTTCTGAACCCTTTCAATTTTCACAACATCCTTCCAATAGAAAGGAGACCAGAATTGCACACAATATACAAAAAGTGGCTGAACCAATGTCCTGCAGAGCCACAACATGACTCCCAACTCCTACACCTGGCTTCCATTTATTTTCAACATTTAGATTTTGTGAAACTTGTTAAGTACAGCCACAGCCCAAGAGGATAATAACAGCTTGAAAATGCCACACAGATAAATTTAGCAAAGTGAGTTCAGGGGAATTCCAGCTTTACATAAAAAGCCAAGTTATCTGACCAGCTTTAGTAAAATATTTAAAACAGAACTGTTCCCTTCACACAGTAATCCTTCTAGAGAGCCATTTTGAAAATAAAGATTTGGATAATAAAAGTCTTCAAACGCAGCCACAGGAATTGATATAACAGAGAGCCCACCATAGCTTTCATTTAGCAGGTACTGTTTGAGAGATAAGAAGTGATACAGATTACTGATACATTAGTACAAGAAGGCAATTCAAACTCTCCAGCTTACCCTGCTGTTCAACTGAATCAGAGTTCACCTGAATCTTAGCTTCTTTGACGAGTATCACTTACTAACATTAAGCAGCTAAAATCTTACAATGTTAGTGTTGGAAGCTCCAACTGTGTCACATCCACAGTCTTCTGGGAAAGAATTTAACACCTTCAGTGCTCACTGTCGCTTCCTAACGTTTCTCCTGAGTAGCCAATTTTTTATGCCCCCAACAGACAGAACTGGTTTTTCTCCCCCTGTATCTACGCTATCAAATCTTTTCAACATTTACAAGTACCTCAACTAAACACCTTTCCACCTCTTTTATTCGAGGGAATTCAAGTTATGTTTACACATAATTTTACCCTGTAGAGACTGGCATCATTCTGTTTATACCCTTTTCTAGGTCAGTATATCCTTCCTGAAGATGTGATGCTCAAAGCTGAACAAGGATGACAATCTGAATAACTGAAGCACCCTTCTGTAGTACAGACATTGACAACAGTACCTACCAGTGGATTTAAAAATAATTTCTGTCTTAAGTAATACTTTATTTCATCAACTCAAATTACTCACTCTGTCATTATGACAGACACAGCAGATGATGCCACTTTTGTAACAAATATGATGGCAATTTCCTCATCCTTTTTTACAACAGACTGTTTAACTCATATCTTTTATTTGCATAATAGACAAAGGATTTGCATACAGATGCAGCTTCAACTCAGAGATCCTTAAAAAAAAAATGCAGTTACAGTTCAAGTACACCCTAGATACTTTTTCACACATGCACTGCAAAGTGCACTTCATTTGACTCCGTATAAACTGAAATGTGATGTACGGATACAGTTATCATAATAAGCCAGACAAGACATTGGTACAAATTCTCCTCCCGTAATCCAGACAGCATTCCCTCAGCACTGCTTTGGAGTAGGCTCAAATCTCCTGTTGTGGGACTTAAAGACACACTTCGATCGTAATACAATAAAATGTACGTCCACTCAGCTAATCCAATCATGACTGATATGTTTCTCAACCCTCTTCTACCTGCACCCTTGATCCCCTGACTACTTAAGAATCTATATCTGTCTTCAATCTATATCTGGCCTCCACAGCCCTCTGTGGAAACGAGTTCCACAGACTCACCACCTTCTGGCTGAAGAAATTCCTCATCTCAGTTCTAATGGTTTGTCCTTTCACTCTGAGGGTGTGCCCTTGGGTCCTATTCCCTCTACCAGGGCAAAGGTCTTCTCCGTGTCCACTCTATCCAGATCTCTCAGTATTCTGTAAGTTTCAATCAGATTTCCCCTCATCCTTCTAAACTCCATTGAGACCCGGAGTCCTCAACCGCCCCACATAGGACAAACCCCTCATACCTGGGATCATTCTTGTACAAGTCCTCTGGATCTATTCCCATGCCAGCACATCCTTCCTTAGATACTTAGCCCAAAACTGCTCACAATATTCCAAACGTGATCTGATCAGAGCCTAATATCGCCTCAGCAGTACATCTCTGCTCTTGTATTCTAGCCCTCTTGAAATGACTGCTCACATTGCATTTGCCTTCCTAACCACAAAGTGAATCCGAGTGTGAACCTTGAGAATTTTGAACTGGGACTCCGTTGTCCCTTTGTGCTTCAAATTTCTGAAACCTTTCCCCTTTTAGAAAACAGAAGTGCTTCTAATCTTCGAACCAAAGTGCATAACTTCACACTTTCCAACACTGTATTCCATCTGCCACAATTTGCTCTGATAGCCTATCCAAGCCCTTGAACAGCCTCCCGGTTTACCTTACACTCCCTGTCCCTAAACCTATCTTTTGAGTCATCTGCAAACTTAGCAACAACACCCTCAGTTCCTTCATCCAGATCCTTAATGTATATATCAGTAAGCAATTCCCGATAAGTGTACGCAGTTTCCACCAGTGCGTCTGGAATGAGGGGCATGTGCTGGGACCATCTGTGAACGTTTGAGCCACAGCCTCAAAGATAAATATAAAACGACACACAGTGGGCGCAACAGCCTGGAAAGGTAAAAATCGAAAGTGAAAGGAACGGTTTCCGATATATTCCTTTACATGGGCTTCATGTTTCTTGTAAACATTAATCCCCCCCATATAAAATCTCCATATATCCCCCTAACCCCTCAGGGGAATTGCACAGTCCTGTGTAATCCACAGTGGACGCGAAATGCCAGAGACTTTGTCGCTGGAACTTCCTGATTACAAAATAAAACACACAATGGGTTTTACTTAATCCAGACAGTACCCCCTCCCAAATCCGCATTCCCAGTCAAACTGGGCAAAACCGAGGGTCCCCAGCTTTTAATACTTACTGGAATAACACCAAACAACAAGATGAGAGTCAGTGAGTCCATTGTCCCCGGGATATGTCTATCAGATCTCACACTACAACAGTTTCCCCTTTCCACGATTCATAAACACTTCCGCCTGTTTCCCTGACAGTTCAGAGCCTGGATAGTGATTCTTTTCTCTCTCTCTCTTTGCTCTTCTTCGCCCGTGCACCAGGTTCACGAACCCAAAGTGTCACGAGAAACCGCCAGAAACCACTCGCGGAACAAGAGTCAGACCCCCGCCTTGTTTTTCATTCTCTCTCACACCCATACACACGCCACCTCCGCCCCTTCAAACCGGACACTGGCCCAGTACAACTAAAAAAAAATGATCACAGCGCCAGTCTGTGCTGTCTACCAGACCACAGCTTGTGTGGCCCAGCTACAGCAGCAAAATATCTAAACACTGACACATTGAGCAACCAATGAAAGGCAGGCTTGCATTGGCATAGCGCCTCTCATGACGCTGAAAGACTCCCCACTCTTCTTACAAGCCCTTCAAGTTGGAAATGCAATTATCATTGGCAAAGAGGGCAGCCACTTCAGATACGGCTAGACCACACTGGCAGCAAAGCCACAAGTAATCAAATTGTTTTTTTTTGAGGTACAGTAACCAGCCCACTGGTTTAAGGATGTTTAAGGGGGAAATGGAGGGTTTTTTTTCCGAGAGTTGTGGATATCTGGAACTCACTGCCTTTAAGAAGGCAGGAACTTTCAAGTCATTTAAGAAATATTTAGATGAACACTTGAAAGACTATAGGGTGTGGAATGCTTTGGTAATGCAGTGGTAATAGAACATAGAACAATACAGCGCAGAACAGGCCCTTCGGCCCTCGATGTTGTGCCGACCTGTGAACTAATCTATGCCCACCCCCACATCCCGTCATCATCCATGTTCTTATCCAAGGATTGTTTAAATCTCCCTAATGTGGCTGAGTTGACTACATTAGCAGGCAGGGCATTCCACCCCCTTACCACTCTCTGCGTAAAGAACCTGCCTCTGACATCTGTCTTAAATCTATCACCCCTCAATTTGCAGCTATGCCCCCTCGTACAAGCCGACGTCATCATCCTAGGAAAAAAGACTCTCACTGTCCACCTTATCTAATCTTCTGATCCTTTTGTATGTCTCTATTAAATCCCCTCTTAGCCTTCTTCTCTCCAACGAGAACAGACCCAAGTCCCTCAGCCTTTCCTCATAAAAACCTTTCCTCCAGACCAGGCAACATCCTGGTAAATTTCCTCTGCACCTTTTCCAATGCTTCCACATCCTTCCTGTAATGGGGCGACCAGAACTGTACACAACATTCCAAGTGAGGCTGCACCAGCGTTTTGTACAGTGGCAGCATGGCATTACAGCTCCGGAACTCAATTTCTCTGCCAATGAAACCTAACACACCGTATGCCTTCTTAACAGAACTATCAACCTGGGTGGCAATTTTCAGGGATCTATGTACATGGGCAACAAGATCCCTCTACAAATCCACATTACCAAGAATCTTTCCATTGACCCAGTACCCTGCCTTCCTGTTATTCTTCCCAATGTGGATCACCTCACATTTAGCTGCATTGAACTCCATTTGCCACCTTTCAGTCCAATTCTGCAGTTTACCCAAGTCCCCTGCAACCTGCTTGGCACACTTTCCTCATTCCTGAGGAAGGGCTCATGCCCGAAACGTCGATTCTCCTGTTCCTTGGATGCTGTCTGACCTGCTGCGCTTTTCCAGCAACACATTTTCAGCTGCAAACTTACTAACCCATCCACCTATTCCTGCATCTAAATCATTTATAAAAATGACAAATAGCAGTGATCCCAAAGCAGATTCTTGTGGCACATCACTAGTAACCGGACTCTAGACTGGATATTTTCCATCAGCCACCACTTGCTGCCTTCTTGTAGAAAGCCAGTTTCTAATCCAAACTGCTAGATTACCCTCAATCTCATGCCTCAGCATTTTCTCCAAAAAGCCTATCATGTGGAACTTTATCACAGGCTTTACTGAAGTCCACGTACACCACATCAACTGTCCGACCCTCATCCACATGCTTGGTCACCTTCTCAAAAAATTCAATGAGGTTTGTGAGACACGACCTGCCCTTGATGAAACCATGGCGAAAGTGAGAACTGCAGATGCTGGAGGTCAGAGTCAAGGTTAGAGTGGTGCTGGAAAAGCACAGCAGGTCAGGCATCCCAAGGAGCAGGAACATCGACGTTTCAGGCAGAAGCCCTTTACCAGGAATGAGGCTGGGAGGCTGCAGGGTGGAGAGTTAAATGGGAGGGGGTGGGGCTGGGGAGAAGGTAGCTAAGAGTGCAATAGGTGGATGGAGGTGGGGGGCAAAGGTGAGCATCCGGTTCCTTTTACTCCTCCCCAGAATCGTTTTGCCAATCCTCTCCTCCACATCCCTGGAACTTTGCGGAGGCCTATAAAAAATGCCGAGCAGTGTCACCTCGCCTTTCCTGTTTCTAACTTCAGCCCATACCACCTCAGTAAATGAGTCCTCGTCAAAAGTTATTTCAACCACCATTATATTGTCCTTGACTAACAAAGCCATACCTTCCCCTCTTTTACCACCTATATTGATTTTAATGAAAGATCTAAACCCTGGAACCTGCATCATCCATTCCTGACCCTGCTCTATCCATGTCTCTGAAATGGCCGCAACATCAAAGTCCCAGGTACCTATCTATGCTGCAAGCTCACCTAACATATTCCAGATGCTCCTGGCATTGAAGTAGACACACTTTAAACCAGCTTGCAGTCTTCCAGCACACTCCTGTGACCGTGAAATCCTGTCCATGTCCTCCCTACTCACATCCTCATGTGCACTGGAACTACACCACAGGTTCCCATCACCCTGCTGATAATGTCCTTTCCTTTGAGCACGGAGGCCAGGTTCAAGGTGTTCCAAAGGTGTTTCATAACATCTCTGAACAGATTGATCAGAAACCTTTTATCAAAGGCTGCTTGTCATAGAGATGTACAGCATGGAAACACACCCTATGATCCAACTATGCTGACCAGATATCCTAAATTAATCTAGTCCCATTTGCCTGCAGTCGGCCCATATCTTTCTAAAGCCTTCCTATTCACATACCCATCCAGATGCCCTTTAAATGTTGTAATCCCCCACCACTTCCTCTGGCAGCTTGTTCCATACACACACCAGCCTCTGCATGAAACAGTTTCCCCTTAGGTCTCTTTTAATCTTTCCCCTCTCACCTTAAACCTACACCTTCTAGTTCTGGACTCCTCCACCCAAGGGAAAAGAACTTTCCTGGACCTCTCCATCTCCATCAGTGACGACCGACTTGACACTGACATCTTCTACAAACCCACCGACTCCCACAGCTACCTGGATTACACCTCTTCCCACCCTACCTCTTGCAAAAATGCCATCCCGTATTCCCAATTCCTCCGCCTCTGCCGTATCTGCTCCCAGGAGGAACGGTTCCACCATAGAACACACCAGATGGCCTCCTTCTTTAGAGACCGCAATTTCCCTTCCCACGTGGTTAAAGATGCCCTCCAACGCATCTCATCCACATCCCGCACCTCCACCCTCAGACCCAACCCCTCCAACCGCAACAAGGACAGAACGCCCCTGGTGCTCACCTTCCACCCTACCAACCTTCGCATAAACCAAATCATCCGCCGACATTTCCGCCACCTCCAAACAGACCCCACCACCAGGGATATATTTCCCTCCCCACCCCTCTCCGCCTTCCGCAAAGACCGTTCCCTCCGTGACTACCTGGTCAGGTCCACGCCCCCCTACGACCCACCGTCCCATCCTGGCACTTTCCCCTGCCACCGCAGGAACTGTAAAACCTGCGCCCACACCTCCTCCCTCACCTCCATCCAAGGCCCCAAAGGAGCTTTCCACATCCATCAAAGTTTTACCTGCACATCCACTAATATCATCTATTGTATCCGTTGCTCCCGATGCGGTCTCCTCTACATTGGAGAGACTGGGCGCCTCCTAGCAGAGCGCTTTAGGGAACATCTCCGAGACACCCGCACCAATCAACCAAATCGCCCAGTGGCTCAACATTTCAACTCCCCCTCCCACTCTGCCGAGGATATGGAGGTGCTGGGCCTCCTCCACCGCCGCTCCCTCACCACCAGACGTCTGGAGGAAGAACGCCTCATCTTCCGCCTCGGAACACTTCAACCCCAGGGCATCAATGTGGATTTCAACAGTTTCCTCATTTCCCCTTCCCCCACCTCATCCTAGCTTCTAACCTCCAGCAACTCGATCCCCTGACCTGTCCGGACTTGTCCGACCTGCCCAGCTCCTTTTCCACTTATCCACTCCACCCTCTCCTCCCTGACCTATCACCTTCATCTCCTCCCCCACTGACCTATTGTACTCTATGCTACTCTCTCCCCACCCCCACCCTCCTCTAGCTTATCTCTCCACGCTTCAGGCTCTCTGCCTTTATTCCTGATGAAGGGCTTTTGCCCGAAACGTCGATTTTGCCTGTCCTTGGATGCTGCCTGAATTGCTGTGCTCTTCCAGCACCACTGATCCAGATTCTGGTTTCCAGCATCTGCAGTCATTGTTTTTACCTTTCCTATTCACCCTATCCATCACCTTCATGATTTTATAAACCTCTATAAGGTCACCCCTCAGCCTCTGAAACTCCAGGGAAAATAGCCCCAGCCTATTCAACCTCTCCCTGTAGCTCAAACTCTCCAATCCTGGCAACATGCTTATAAGTCTTTCTGAATCCTTCCAAGCACTGGGATTGATCAGCCTTAACAATATCATGTTAATTTGGGCAATCACTAAAATGATCCTATCTTCCCGCTCAGGTGCATGTAAAATGTCCTCTACCATTGTGTGAAAGAAGAGCAGAGAAATTCAGCTGCGTTTTGCAGCCAACAATTATCTCAAATGAGTAAAGCATGTTCTTTGATCATTTTGTTATTGCTGTTACATGGAAACAGGTAATTTAGCTTAACTGGTCCACCCTGTGTTTCATTCCTCTGTATATTAGAGTGACACAAAAGTTGTTCAGTGGACATGATGTGTGAAAGGCTCTCAGATCAATGCCAATTCTTGGAATAATTAAAGCTGTGCTTGTGCTTTGACTGGGAGCCACTGGCTAGGCTGAGATCCTAGAACTGGCAGACTCATGATCTCTGCTGCCTCATAAGTTCCAGACAAACACATGGTTTTATCCATCTCAACATCATTTTCAGGAAGGAAGAAGTCATATTTGGAGAGTCCCCTGTCCGTTCTTTCTAAGGACATTTCTACACCCCTCCCATTTGCTTTAAGTTTCATTAAGGAAGTAAAGCTATTTCATAAGCAAACACACTTCAGCAAATTCATCCCACAAGCTGCAAATAGGATAAATGTGAAAGGCAAAAAAATGGTTAAGACTAAAATTGGGCCCTTGAAGACAGAAACAGGGGAATATATTACGGGGAACAAAGAAATGGCAGAAGAATTGAATTGGTACTTCAGATCTGTGTTCACTGGGGAAGACACAAGCAATCTCCCAGAGGTAACAGTGGCTGAAGGACCTGAACTGAAGGGAATTTATATTTGCCAGGATTTGGTGTTGGAGAGACTGTTAGGTCTGAAGGTTGATAAGTCCCAGGGGCCTGATGGTCTACATCCCAGGGTACTGAAGGAGGTGGCTCGAGAAATCGTGGATGCGTTGGTGATTATTTTCCAGAGTTCGATAGATTCGGGATCAGTTCCTGCGGATTGGAGGGTGGCTAATGTTGTACCATTTTTTAAGAAAGGTGGGAGAGAGAAAACAGGAAATTATAGACCAGTTAGTCTGACCTCAGTGGTGGGAAAGATGCTGGAGTCTATTATAAAGGATGAAATTACGACACATCTGGATAGTAGTAACAGGATAGGTCAGAGTCAGCATGGATTTATGAAGGGGAAATCATGCTTGACTAATCTTCTGGAATTTTTTGAGGATGTAACTCTGAAGATGGATGAGGGAGATGTAGTGTACCTGGACTTTCAGAAAGCTTTTGATAAAATCCCACATAGGAGGTTAGTGAGCAAAATTAGGGCGCATGGTATTGGGGGCAAAGTACTAACTTGGATTGAAAGTTGGTTGGCTGACAGGAAACAAAGAATAGTGATAAATGGCTCCATTTTGGAATGGCAGGCAGTGACCAGTGGGGTACCGCAGGGATCAGTACTGGGACCGCAGCTTTTTACAATATATGTTAATGATATAGAAGATGGTATTAGCAATAACATTAGCAAATTTGCTGATGATACTAAGCTGGGTAGCAGGGTGAAATGTGATGAGGATGTTAGGAGATTACAGGGTTACCTGGACAAGTTAGGTGAGTGGTCAGATGCATGGCAGATGCAGTTTAATTTGGATAAATGTATGGTTATCCACTTTGGTGGCAAGAACAGGAAGGCAGATTACTACCTAAATGGAATCAATTTAGGTAAAGGGGCAGTACAGAGAGATCTGGGTGTTCTTGTACACCAGTCAATGAAGGTAAGCATGCAGGTACAGCAGGTAGTGAAGAAGGCTAATAGCATGCTGGCCTTCAATACAAGAGGGATTGAGTATAGAAGCAAAGAGGTTCTTTTGCAGCTGTACAGGGCCCTGGTGAGACCACACCTGGACTACTGTGTGCAGTTCTGGTCTCCAAATTTGAGGAAAGACATTCTGGCTATTGAGGGAATGCAGCATAGGTTCACAAGGTCAATTCCTGGAATGGCGGGATTACCTTACACTGAAAGGCTGGAGTGACTGGGCTTGTATACCCTTGAGTTTAGAAGACTGAGAGGGGATCTGATAGAGACATATAAGATTATTAAAGGATTGGACACTCTGGTGGCAGGAAACATGTTTCTGCTGATGGGTGAGTGCCGAACCAGAGGACACAGCTTAAAAATACGGGGTAGACCATTTAGGACAGAGATGAGGAGAAACTTCTTCACCCAGAGAGTGGTGGCTGTGTGGAATGCTCTGCTCCAGAGGGCAGTGGAGGCCCAGTCTCTGGATTCATTTAAGAAAGAGTTGGATAGAGCTCTCAAGGATAGTGGAATCAAGGGTTATGGAGATAAGGCAGGAACAGTATACTGATTAAGGATGATCAGAATTGATCATATTGAATGGTTGTGCAGGCTCGAAGGGCAGAATGGCCTACTCCTGCACCTATTGTCTATTGTCTATTGTCTATATTCTGTTTGGTACATAGAATCCCCAGCCCATTGAGTCCACACCAACCCTCCAAAGAGCATCCCACCCAGACCCATCCCCTCTACCTATCCCTGTAACCCTGCATTTCACATGGCTAATCGACCTAACCTGCACATCCCCGGACACTATGGACAATTTAGCATGGCCAACTCACCTAACCTGCACATCCTTCGATTGGGAGGAAACCCACAAATCTCGGGGAGAATGTGCAAACTCCACACAGACAGTTGCCCAAGGGTGGAATCAAAATGGGTCCCTGATGCCTTGAGGCAGATTACTAACCACTGACCTACCGTACCCCTGCATGGATTAGATGGGAATTGCAGAGTTACTGGGATAGGTAGGGGGTGGGTCTGGGTGCAATGCTCTTTGGAGGGTCAGTATGGACTCAATAGGCCGAATGGCCTGCTACAACACTGGAGGGATTTTATGATGAAGTTTGAAAGGACTACTTTCAGGTGATTTCTTCCAATTCTCTTTACCTCAGCTCAGATCCAGAGGCTCAAAGGTCTCCCTGTCCCAATAGTTACTCATGTCTGGGTCTCGACTACACAGTGCATGTTGACAAGTTGATTAACCTTTGAAGGCATCGCAGATAAGGCCATTTATGCCTTCACTCAACAGTCAAGGACTATGAGTCAGATTCACCCAATGGCATTCCATAGTTGCAATTCTTGCTCTAACCTAAGGGGAAAGGGACATCTTCAGTGGTTGATCAGCTCACCTAATGCCAACCAAAGATCCAACCTCAGATGTTGCGATCCCTGTGGTTCAGTGTTACCTCACAGAATAAATAAATATATTTATTGACAAATCTGTCAGCAAGCAAAGATTTTGTAACATGATGTGACCCGGCTGAAGGTACAACTGAAAATTTTGGAATTTTCTGCATGTCTGGCAGTATTGAAAGAAAGCGAAGTTAATGTTTCAGATTAATGGTGGTTTATCAGAATTAGCAGGTGCACATAAGAAACCAGGAAAGGGGGAAGAGGAGAAAAGACAAAGAGTCTGTGAAAGGATGAAGGGAAGGAGAGATTAAATGTCTAAAGTGATGATAGCAGAAACCAAAAAAAACGAGACAAAAGATAAAAGAAAAAAACACGAATGTGTTAGAAGCATAAATGGCTTCAACAATGGAGGAAAGCATATGCATTTCAGTAAAGACATGACTGCCACAGCCCAGGAGGTAATGGAAGAAAGGCTGGTGTGAGCATCAGGGATATAAACCCCCCCATCAGCCCTCACTCGGTCTTTGCAGTGTGTGATGCTTCAGCCAGGCTTATGCCCGAAACATCGATTCTCCTGTTCCCTGGATGCTGCCTGACCTGCTGCGCTTTTCCAGCAACACATTTTCAACTATTATCAGGTATATCCTAGAACTCTGTAGGAAGCTAGTGAAGTGATTGCTGGGCCCCTTGCTGAGTTATTTATATCATCGATAGGTGAGGTGCCAGAAGACTGGAGCTTGGCTAATGTGGTGCCACTATTTAAGAAAAAGTGTTAAGGAAAAGCCAGGGAATAACAATCAGTGAGCCTGATGTCAGTGATGTTGGAGAGAATCCTGAAAGACAAGATTTACATGTATTTGGAAAGGCAAGGACTGATTAGGGATAGTCAGCATGGCTTTGTGCGTGGGAAATCATGTCTCACAAACTTGATTGAGTTTTTTGAAGAAGTAACAAAGAGGTTTGTTGAGGCAGAGCGGCAGATGTGATCTATATGGACTTCAGTAAGGCGTTCGATAAGGTTCCCCATGGGAGACTGGTTAGCAATGTTAGATCTCATTGAATACAGGGAGAACATTTGGATACAGAACTGGCTCAAAGGTAGAAGGCAGAGGGTGGTGGTGGAGGGTTGTTTTTCAGACTGGAGGCCTGTGACCAGTGGAGTGCCACAAGGATCACTGCTGGGTCCACTACTTTCCATCATTTATATAAATGGTTTGGATGTGAAGATAGGAGGTATAGTTAGTAAATTTTGAGATGACACCAAAATTGGAGGCGTAGTGGACAGTGAAGAAGGTTACCTCAGAGGATAATGGGACCTTGATCAGATGGGCCAATGGGCTGAGAAGTGGCAGATGGAGTTTAATTTAAATAAATGCGAGGTGCTGCATTGTGAAAAAGCAAATCAGAGCAGGACGTATACACTTAATGGTAAGGTACTAGGGAGTGTTGCTCAACGAAGAGACCTTGGAATGCAGGTTCATAGCTTCTTGAAAGTAGAATCGCAGGTAAATTGGATCATGAAGAAGGCGTTTGGTATGCTTTCCTTTATTGGTCAGAACATTGAGTATAGGAGTTGGGAGGTCATGCTCAAGCTGTACAGGACATTGGTTAGGTCCTTTTGGAATATTGCATACAATTCTGGTATCCTTCCTCCTGGAAGGATGTTGTGAAACTTGAAAGAGTCCAGAAAAGATTTACAAGGATGTTGCCAGGGTTGAAGGATTTGAGCTGTAGGGAGAGGCTGAATAAGCTAGGGCTGTTTTCCCTGGAGCATTGGAGGCTGAGGGGTGACCTTCTAGAGGTTTATAAAATCATGAGGGGCATGGATAGGATAAATCAACAAGATCTTTTCCCTGGGGTGGGGGAGTCCAAAACTAAATGGGATCTCAGTGGCAACCTTTTCACAAAGAGGGTTGTGCATGTATGGAATGAGCTGCCAGAGGAAGTGGTGGAAGCTGGTACAATTACGGCATTTAAAATCATCTGGATGGGTATTTGAATAGGAAGGGTTTAGAGGGATATGGGCCAAGTGCTGCCAAATGGGACTGGAGTAGGTTAGGATATCTGCTTGGCATGGACGAGTTGGACTGAAGGGTCTGTTTCTGTGCTGTACATCTCTATGACTCTACACAAATAACTCCTGACGTCTGAGAATAGCAGAGGGCTCAACTGTGCTGCCCTGCAGGGCCTGTTGCTATCAATCATTTAGGTGAAGATTAGCAAATTGACAGAGCTCAGGTGGTTGAGAGGGTCATGAGGTTGCAAGAATCAGCATCATCGAGAAGACAAGGGAGCTAACACTAAACATCCAGGTTGATACTTCCAAATAAGCCAGTTTAGATGTGTTGAAGACAGGAAGTCTGCAAAATGAGGGAATCTGTTTTAAGAATAGAGATATTTGCGTCAAAATGTTCGTGGTGATTCCACACTACAGACTATGCTAAACATTTTTTTATAGAACGGAAATCATACTGGGCTCAGTCACCAGCTTGATTTTAATATGTTCCTGCAGCCTTCAGAAACAGATGTGGTTCAATGGTCATGCACTTCTCTGTCATCAGAATGCTGTAGATACAAACAGGCACTTCAGCACAAAATGCATGCCTTCTCTTCAATGTTATGCTCAGGCTGTATTGCTCTCTCAGATGAGACACTAAACTGAGGATTCTTAGGGGAAAGTAGAAAAGTCTTGTGGCCCCTATTTCAAAACATAGGAATGATAGCCCGAATGACCTGAGCAACATTCATAACTCAAACAACTGATTATCTGAGAATTGTCTTATTGCTGTTTGGGGAACTATGCTGTGTGGCAGTTGTCTGGTGGATTTCCAACATTGCCACATTCCAAAAAGCACTTCATTAATTGTAAAGTAATTTGTGATGTCCAGAGAGTTAAATGCTTCAGTGAAACCCCGATCTCATTCATTTTCCACCCATAGACGAACTTCAGATTGAAATACTTCCACGTGTAAGTACATACAAGAACCTGTGACATGCTGCTTCTTTAACAAGGTTATGCTGTCCTTGGCTTTTTTTTCAGAGAGATTGTAAAATCAGCGATTCCAAAAAGTCTGGGTTTAACTACTTGAGAATGCTTTGAAGTTTTTTAAAAAACACATGCAATGACAGGGGGGGGGGGGGGGGGGGTGGCTAGTTCTCCTTGCTCAGCTTTTCTCTGGTTTGGGAGAAAGTGAGGACTGCAGATGCTGGAGGTCAAAGTCGAAAGGTGTGGTACTGGAAAAGCACAGCAGGTCAGGCAGAATCCAAGGAGCAGGAGAATTGACGTTTCGAGCATAAGATCTTCATGAGGAATGAGGGGGTGGCCCAAGGGGGCTGAGAGATAAATGGGAGGGGTTGGGGATGGGTGGGGGTGAAGGTAGCTGGGAATGCAATAGGTAGATGAAGGTGGAGGTGATAGGTTGGAGAGGAGCAGATAAGTGGGAAGAAAGATGGACAGGTAGGAGAGGTCAAGAGGGTGGTGCTGAGTTGGAAGGCTGGATCTGGGATAAAGTGGGGGAGGGGAAATGAGGAAACTGGTGAAATCCCTATTGATCCAGTATGGTTGGAGGGTCCCACATGCATGAAACAATCCCACCATCCCGTGGCCAAAGACTTTAGCTCCCCCTCCCACTCCACCAAGTCCTGGGCTTCCTCCACCATCAAGATTACCACCCAACACCTGGAGGAAGAACGCCTCATCTTCCACCGTGGGGCCCTCCAACACACGGGATCAATGTGGATTTCGCCAATTTCCTCATTTCCTTTCCTCCACCTTATCCCAGATCCAACCTTCCAACTCAGCATTGCCCTCTTCACCTGTCCTACCTGTCCATTTTCCTTCACGCCATCTCCCTGACCTATCGCCTTCACCCCCAACTTCATCTACCTTTTGCATTCCCAGCTACCTTCCCTCCAGTCCCAGCCTCACCCTCCTCCCATTTATCTCTCAGCCCCCTTGGGCCAACCCATCATTTCTGATGAAGAGCTTTTGCTTGAAACATCGATTTTCCTGCTCCTTGGATGCTGCCTGACCAGCTGTGCTTTTCCGGCACCACACTCTTTGACACTTTTCTCTGGTTTGGTTTGAGCAGTCTGGCTGTTCACTGAAAACAGTCAGTCAGTTTTGACGCTGTTGATCCAAGAAACAGCTACATGGAAGAAGATATTCGATACTGAATTTCTCTGCCATCTCTCTCCTGTAAGACCCTGTGCTGGACTTTTCCTTTATTTTGCAAGACAGTGTTTATGGGGATTGTGCTGCTGGAAAAGCGCAGCAGGTCAGGCAGCATCCAAGGAGCAGGAGAATCAACGTTTCAGGCATAAGCCCTTCTTCAGGAATGAGGAAGGTGTGCCAAGCAGGCTAAGATAAAAGGTAGGGAGGAGGGGCTTGGGGGAGGGGCATTGGGAATGCGATAGGTCTCACCTTAACCTCCTTCCAGCTGGCCTATCACCCTCACCTTAACCTCCTTCCTGTCGGCCTATCACCCTCACCTTAACCTCCTTCCACCTAGGTGTAATTTGGGTAAATGAGGCTTTCCTCCATCTCCTGACGTTGCTGATTCGTGCTGCCGTACTGTTGCCCAGTCATCAGTACAGCCCAGGAACTCAACATTCACTCTTCAACAGACAGTATTGGAAGGCTATTTAACTGTAGAGGCCTCACATCCAATCCCGAGCCTCACTTAATATTCATGTTCTCATACACACATTCCAGGAATTCAACAATTGGATAGAGGAAGAACTCGAAATTTGCTGGAAAAATACTCAGTACCTCCAGCAACAGCTTTGTGGGCACAGGAGCAGAGTTAATGCTTTGAGTCAAATGTGACTCTTCTTCAATCCTGCTCATTTCTACTTCCCCCAATCAGATGGATGGGGGAGGCAAGGGAAGGAAGGAAAATTGCCAGTTGTCTCCCTGACTGGCACCACGTTACCCCCAACCTCTTGGGTTTCCTTTCTTCATGCACTGTCTTGGCATCACTACCTGGGCCAGCATTTCTTGCCCACCCACAGTCGGTCTTGAAAAGGTGGTGGTGAGGCACCTTTTTGAACTAGGGGCAGGAATACCTGCCGATCATTTAGGTGAAGATTAGCAAATTGACAGAGCTCAGGTGGCTGACAGGGTCATGAGGTCGCACACATATGCAAGAATCAGCATCATCGAGAAGACAAGGGAGCTAACACTAAACATCCAGGTTGATACTTCCAAATCAGCCAGTTTAGATGTGTTGAAGACAGGAAGTCTGCAAAGTGAAGGAATCTGTTTTAAGAATAGAGATATTTGCATCAAAATGTTCGTGGTGATTCCACACTACAGACTATGCTAAACATTTTTTTATAGAACGGAAATCATACTGGGCTCAGTCACCAGCTTGATTTTAATATGTTCCTGCAGCCTTCAGAAACAGCTGCGGTTCAGTGGTCATGCACTTCTCTGTCATCAGAATGCTGTAGATACAAACAGGCACTTCAGCACAAAATGCATGCCTTCTCTTCAATGTTATACACAGGCTGTATTGCTCTCTCAGAATTGCTGTCTCAGCCATGCTAACATTTCCAGTGCCTTGGTCAACGATAGATGGTGTGTCCAGTTTCGTTCCTTCTTTCAACCGTTGTTGCACAGCTCCAAGATGGTGGTGGAGTAGGGCTCCTGAGCCTCAGCTCGTCTGCTCCGACTACTTTCCCGCTTTTCTCTTCCTTTATTTTTCTTTAGTTCTTCTTAGTTTTCTTTTCCCTCCACTCACCTTCTGGAGGGAGCTAGGTTGTGGTGACAGCAGCAGCTGGGGGCCAAGGGCAGGGACTTTGCCAGTCACCCATGAAGCAGTTGGTGTCAGTGGTTTTGTAGAAGCAACCAGGGGCCCGGAGCAGCAACAGAGGAGGACTCTGGCAGTGAGCAAGATCGAGGTGTAGGGATTGTCAAGCCCAGCATGAAGTGACTGCAGGCCCATGGCTAAAGGAAGACTATAATTTGGTACTTCTAACTTTATTTCATATTTACTGCTTTATACTTGCAAAAACTGAAATGCTGATCTTTTAATTTATTCCCTTATTTTTATATCTTTTACCTATGATTTTGTACTTAGGTAATTTGTACTTAAGATGGCACCATTGTAAACTTTTCACTGTACCCTGTGCTTGAGTGACAATAAAACCTAATTCTAATTCTAAGAGTAACCCACTTTGCCATGGATCTGGAGTCAAATATAGGCCAGGCTAGGCAAGGTTGGCAGAATTTCCTTCCATGAGAGCATTAGTCAACCAGGTTGGTTTTTACAACAAGGTTTTCATGGTCATCATTAGACTAGCCTTCGATTCCAGGTTAATTAATTGAACATCTGAACATCAGCCTGGGTCTCTGGATACTACGCCAATTACAATACCATTGTGTGGCGTTGGCTTTGTCATGCAATGGATAAAATGTTGGATGTCAAATGAGCAGCCAGTAAGCCCTGGTCAGTGTCAGAACCATATTTGCAACAGAACTCTGCACTAACTGAAATATAAAGGAAAGCACACAGAGTCAGGTTATATCAATCTACATAATCAGGCAAAAACACATAGCAAGAATATTTTTAATACAGATACATTACAAAGAAGTCTCAAGTTATCCAGTGTCTAGCAATACACAGTCATTGCAAAGACTAGATGAGGTACTGTTAGTAATGTAAGATGAAGCTTGCCAACTTTCCTTGCACATATTTCTGCAGGTTCCATCACTTAATCTCCCCATCTTAATCTTAAGCCAATCTTAATTAAATGAAACACAAAGAACAATGTTTAAAACACCACTTTTTATCCCCCCTATGATTTTTCTCCCAGGTGTCAAAAGTAAAAGGCCAGGATTCCCATTTATATAACTCTTTCATGGTCCTCCAGCTATCTCAAGTTGCTTTGGAACCAATGAGGTATTTTTGGAGTGCAGTCACTGTCAGAATGTAGCCATCAGCTTGTAAACTCCCACAGCCAGATAATTACTAGATTACATGTTCTTGTGATGTTCATTGAAGGATATTGGCTAGGACAATGGAAAGAACTTTGAAACATTTCCAATGATCCTTTACATATACTTGAAAGGTCAGACAGAACCTCAGTTTAAAATCTTATCAAAAATTGGTATCTCCAACTGAGCAGCATTCCTTCAGTATGCCTCTGCAGTACCAGCCTTGCTTTTGTGCTAAAGTCCTGAAGTAGGCCTCAATCCACAACTGTAGTGATGTCCTGAATCCTACGAGACTCTAGGAATATCCTAGCTTGGATGCAGCCCATGGAGAGTTTTCAATGAATAACTGATGCCATTTGGCAGAAGAGACAGAGAGCCAATGTACGCACCTAATGTTACAGCTTAAGACAATATGAAAGGACAGTGATTTGGCAATTTGTGTACATAGATATGGTGGTGAAAGTAGCAGACCCATTGAGAGTGTGATAAGTAAAGCATATTAGATCTTGGACTTGATAGCCAAGTATATACCAACTCAATGAGTACAAAAGAAGGAAGTGTTGCTGAACATGTATAAAAAATTGGAAGGGGCACAACTAAAGTATTACATCCATTTTTGATCACCACACTATTGGAATGTCCTTGAGACGGTGTTGGGGATATTGAACAGTATTCTTTCCGAGGTGTTGGATTTTAACACAAGATTAAGTTGGAGAGCCCTGAGTTAGTCTCCTAAGGGAAGATTTGATAGAGGAGTACAAGGTTTAAGCTAAACAGACAAAGAAAGCTGTTCCCATTAGCTGATTGATGAGCATATATAATCATCACCTCAAACACTGACGAGAGCACAAGGACAAGGAGATATGTTTAAGATATTAGGTGAAAGATGCAGGAAGTATATGTGGGAATACCTTTTTAAACATTGCAATGTTTCCCAAACGTATTCCTACTGTGACTTATTCTTACTGTGTAATAACCTCTCAGGGAGAACTGAGAGCACAGAGAGTGAGAGGTGAGAGAGCTGAGGTCTGTTAGAGCAGGAGAATGGCTGTTTTAACTCTGCCAGAGCTCCATGACAGTCATTTTTGCCTCAGAGGTCACAATCACAAAGTTTCAGCTCACAACTCCACTTGGAGTCTAACCCCTACTTTGGGAATCCTTGTTATACAGTGAATCACAATGGCATGGTACTCGCTGTCTGTGAGGGATGGTGAAAGCAGAGACACTGAAAGATTTCCAAATGAAATTGGATGAGACAAGGACATAAATTACAGACTGTAAGGATAGAGTTGAGACTTTCTCCCCAGTGTCCAAGCCAATGTTATTCTTTGGTCAACAATGCTAAAATAGTACTGTTAACCACTATCACATGTGCTGTTTGCAGAAGCTTACTGCACACAACTTACCTGCCATATTTCCCATGTAGTGCTTGCACTTTTATTAGCTGTGAAGTAAGATTAGATTCCCTACAGTGTGGAAACAGGCCCTTCGGCCCAACCAGTCCACACCGACCCTCCGAAGAGTAACCCAACCAGACCCACTTCCCTCTGACTAATGCACCTAACACTATGGGCAATCTAGCATGGCCAATTCACCTGACCTGCACATCTTTGGACTGTGGGAGGAAGCCAGAGGAAACCCACGCAGACACGGTGAGAATGTGCAACCTCCACACAGACAGTTGCCCAAGGCTGGAGTCAAATCTGGGACCCTGGTGCTGTGAGGCAGCAGTGCTAACCACTGAGCCACCTGCTAAGGTAAGTAAATCACCCTAAGGTTGGAAACAGCATCAATGTGGTTCTTTCAGGTTGGATGTTTTGCTGCATAATACGTTACAGTTTTTAATGAGACCTCAACCTGAAGCTGATGGCCATGACCATGTTCTTCCACAAGAGGTCAATGCACTTTGATTAAGATTGGCTGAAGTCCCCACCCTGTAAGCAGAAGGCTGGACTGGCTAAGCTGCAAACATGGCTGCTAATACTAAATGGTCTTAATGTTCTCATTGCTGCTACTTGTTACAACCAAGACCTGATAACTCAGAGCATACCCACTCTAATAATGCTATCAGGGTATGTGAGGTGTAGTCTGAGAGAGATCAGTGCCATTGTACCACAATAAAGCAGAAATTGCTGGACAACAGAAGACCAAAGTCTACTAATTCACTTTCTATTGTCCTGGTCATCATATGATACAATGATAATGTAGCGTGGGCTAACTATAGCAATCAATCACTAATAATTCATCTAGAACAGACCATGATATGGGACAAGGGAAATCTTAACAGTGGAGACCTTTTTAGAACCAAAGATCCAAAATCAACCATATGTTATATAATGAATGCGTCATGGCCTAGAATTTGCTGGTAAATTAATGGTGAATTCACACCACAGCATTATTAGTGTCAAAATCCCACCAATGTGTGCTGAGGAAGTATTGCGCTGTGAGTTGTGAATTGCAAAAAAGGCGCTGGATGACTGGTTGTTAAAGCCTCACAAAATTGGATCTCACAGTTGATCACCCCATGAGTGTCAAGATCTGGCTGGATTCATGTTACAAATCCAATTTTAACTCACCTCAAACAGTTGGCCTGCTGTTAAAGGTAAGAACCCTTTTTAATATGGTAATGAGATGTCATTGAATCTTACTCAACCTTAGAGGCTCAGCAAGGCAACAGTTGAAATTGGAGTCTCCCTCCTGTAAATTGTTCTCAGCATACACTTCCAACTTGACTTCTATTTCCTTCCTGACCTTTCCATCTTTTATTTTTCTCCCTCTGCCTTAAACTGAAATTTTAGATAACTGTAAACTGGGCAGCCTTAATTTTAACTCTTAACATAGCCCTCTTCCCGTATCACTCCTAAGCGTTTTGACCGATACTGACTCAAAGTGTTGATTTTAAGGTTCTCATTTCTGAATTCTAAGACCTCACTCTTCCCTATCTCAGTCATCTCCTCCAGCCCACCAACAAATCTGTACTCTAATTCTGATCCCTCCACAGGTTGGGTATCAACAGGATAGTTTCCCCTTGCAAGAGAGAATTAGGGATTTTTTATTTTGATCTCTCCACTATTGGTGAGCAGGCCTTCTGTTGTCAGGGGCCTTAGCTCTGGAGTTCGCTGCCTACAACTCACTATCTCACCTTCATACTTTAAAACACTTCATAATACCACCCTCTATGAACAAGCCTTTGGTGATCTGCCATACCTTCTGACATAGCTAAATGTCATATTGTTTAACAATGTTCCTGCGAGGCACCATTGGACATTTCATGACATTAGAGATGCTATGTAAGTCATTGTTGTGAACCCAATCTCTCTGATGAAAGGTTTTGGCCCAAAACGTTGATTTTCCTGCTCCTCGGATGCTGTCTGACCTGCTATGCTTTTCTAGTTTCACATTAATTGACTCTAACTTCCAGCATCTCCTTACTGTCTCCAACTCTCTTCCACATGCTTTATTTTTCTCTATATATCTATTTACATCTGATTCACTCTATCCTTGGGTGGTCCAACGTGAGGGATCATGGTTGGCCACTTAGGATTGAGATGAGGTGGAATTTCTTCACTGAAAGGGTAATGAATCTTTGGAATTGAGTAAGGGAACTTTGCATGCTCAATCTTTGACTATGTTCAATACAGCCATCAACAAATTTCTAGACATTAAATACAACAAGGTTATGAGGATAACGCAGGAAAATGTTGTTGAGGTAGATAGGCCATGATAAAGCTGAATCATGGAGAAGACTTGAAGGGCTGAACGGACTATGCCTACTCTTCACTCCTATGTACTCTGTTGCCCCCTCAGTTGTTTTCTCTAGTTTAAATATTAAATGCTTATGGACAGAGGCTATTGGAGCTCATTGACTTCACAGTGATGGTATCAGCTCGCAGTTCCAACTGACTGTGACACAAAAATAATTAGAAAAATTAAATAAAAGATGGGGAATTGAGCACTGAATTAAACAGAGCAGAGGGAAGCCATTTGGCCAATCATGCCTGTTGGCTGTCCTGATTAGAATCTCACTTAGTGCCACTCTCCATACTTCTCAATGTAACCCTACTGAAAGTTCCTTTCCAGATAACAGTCTAGGAGGCTTGTGAACCCCTTGACTGAGCCTGCTTCTACCATACTGTCAGGTAGTGGGCGGCACGGTGGCACAGTGGTTAGCACTGCTGCCTCACAGCGCCCGAGACCCGGGTTCAATTCCCGCCTCAGGCGACTGACTGTGTGGAGTTTGCACGTTCTCCCCGTGTCTGCGTGGGTTTCCTCCGGGTGCTCCGGTTTCCTCCCACAGTCCAAAGATGTGCAGGTCAGGTGAATTGGCCATGCTAAATTGCCCGTAGTGTTAGGTAAGGGATAAATGTGGGGGTATGGGTGGGTTGCGCTTCGGCGGGTCGGTGTGGACTTGTTGGGCCGAAGGGCCTGTTTCCACACAGTAAGTAATCTAATCTAGGTAGTAACATTCCAAACCCTCACTGCATTAGGAAGTTTCTCCTCATGCCATCTTTGCTTTTTTGCCAATGGGTTTAAATCTGCACCCTCTTGTTTTTGAGCTTTTCACAAGAGAGAACAGCTTCTCAAAATCTAGTCATAGTCACACAGCATAGAAACAGACCCTTTGGTCCAACCCATTCCACACCGACCATAATCCCAAGCTAAACTAGTCCCACCTACCTGCGCTTGGCCCATATCCCTCCAAAGATGTCTTGTTCCTGTACTCATCCAAATGTCTTTTAAATTGGAAGAATGTTTGCTTACTGAGCTGGAAGGCTCATTTTCAGACATTTTGTCACCACATACTAGGTAAAATCATCACTGATGATATTACCTAGTATGGTGATGAAAAGTCTGAAAATGAACCTTCCAGCTCAGCGAGCAAACCTACATCCAGAACCTCAACCTGAGCTACAGATCTTCTCTGAACTCGCTGTCTTTTAAATGTTGTGACTGTACCTGCATCCACCATTCATACTGAATTGAATTGAATTGAATTAATTGTCACGTGTACCAACACTCAAGGCCACTCTTGGAGTACTGTGTCCAGTTCTGGTCACCTTGCTACAGGAAGGAAACAATTAAACTGGAGAGGATTCAGAAAAGATTTACCAAGGAATTGCTGGGAATGGAAGGTTTGAGAGACGGGAGTAGCTGGATAGGCTGGGAGGTTTCCCACTGGAGCATGGGAGGATGGGGATGTGGGTGGTGACTGTATAGAGGTTTTTAAAATGATAAGAGCCATAGATAAGATGAATGGCATGTGTCTTTTCCCCTAATGTGTAAGATTTCAAGACTAGGAGGCATATTTTTAAGATGATAGGAAAAAGATATAACAAAGACATGAGGGGCACAGACCCCTCCGGAAAACTCTGGAACCTGATCACAAATGATTTATATGCCAGGTCCCAAATTGTTATTTCTGCACACATGACCACTGACCACGCCTCCTCCCACGCCCTTCACCACCTCGCCACATACACACACACACAGATTATTTCCATTTCAGTGCAGCAGAGGGACTGCGGCTATTACATGAAGTCAAAGCAGGTGAATGAAAAACGGGGTGAGGGAGTAAAACAACGGGTAATATGAATCTTTCTAATATCAGAGTATGACTAAGTGATGGAAAGTACAGGAGCAGCTAATCAGGGCTACAAGTCCTTCACAATAAAGAAAAATTCCACAGGAAGTCAGAGGAGCTGTTTAGTTCACTGCTGTCAAGAAGAGAGCCCTGCAACGTTATACAAACAAATGCATTTCAGTGAAGCTTTTGCTCGTTCTGGATAGCTCCTATTTCATGGTTTGCAAGGCCACAAGTCTGCACCTGGCTCTTTTCGTCCCTAAGAACAATGTGATAGAATCATTATCAACATTGAAACCCCTCAGGTTCTCATCCTTCCTGTTCCACTGTTACTCAACCCCAAAGATTCCAATCTATCACACCCGATTACTATTTAATCCATTTAGGTTGAAATAGCAGAAAAAAAATCATACTCTTGCAAAGTTTCTACTGATGATATCGGCCAGTGTTGGCCAAATCTTTTCCTATTGTTACCCTATTTAGGAGTTAGCAATTTGTCAGGATTCTCACTGAGACCTGTGTGAATAGTTGCGGGGTGGGGGTGGGGGTGGGGTAAAGGCCTGTGGAAGTGGGGACAGGGCTTTCCGTTAGAATGGGAGGGGTGTAGCTGTTATATCTGAGTATGTGCTCCATACTGGCTGTTGCTGGATTTGAGCCAGTTATTCTAAACTTTCAGCTTGCAATCCCACTTGGGTAGCCCTGACATAAGCTTTTTTTTTCCTGAGGGACAGTTCCAACAGGCATCAGTCACACTCAAATGGCCAGTATACATGAGAAAGACCTACTGTCCAGAGAGGATTCGACTACAACAAGTACAGCTGAACTTAAACTGACCCCTCAGCACAAATTACAACCAACAACAATCCTAGTCAACTTTCTGCCCCTGAACCTAACCCCTAAAGTCTGCACAGTGATCCCACTGAGAACAGCAAATGCAGCTCTGACTAGGGATTGGTATAGGAAGTGCCCAAACCTATATTAGTTACTCACTCGATTAACCTCAATAGGATACCTTTACTCTTTGAACTGTCGCAAGTAACCACTAACAATCTTGCGAATCCTCAGCAACTATACGACTGTCATGAGGATCACTTGTTTCAAAATGAACCCCACCCTCCTGTTTGCTAGCTTAACTGTCACCTACCAAAGCAATATAAACCAGGGACTTCCCAAGTTTAATCCATGACTATGAACAGCCAATCTAGTGGCTAAAATAGAAGTAATTACTGTAAAAGATAAAGAGAGTGCTTTGAGCCTAACTCAATAAGCACTAATTTTTCTCAGCATTAGCCCAACCTGACTTACTCCCCTCATGTTACCATGGTGATGGACATTGGAACAGCCTTCTGGAAAATGAGCTGCTTATCGCTGAGTGATAAATTTGAAAACTCCCCCTTCTAACCTTGCAGATTGCAGGAAGGTTTGTTGTGACTACAGAGTTCCAGAGAGGAATAGGTCCAGGCTGTATATATCCAATAAAATAATTAGTCATCAGGAAGTACAGGCTATAAACACAATACATCTTAAAAATCTCATCATCTAATTGCTCCTCCTTCCATAATTTACTCGAATTGCACAAGGCTCTTTTATGAATCTAATCAGAATGTTATATGAGATTAAATATACCATTGCATTCATTACTACATGACTGACGGGATGATCGAGGCATGAGCTATTTGTTGCATTATTTAGGTGATCTCTATCTCGGCTGAGTCAGGCAAGAAACCAGATTACACTGTCCTGCATGTTCCCATTAACTGGTCAGCTCTCCAGTGAGGAAGTTCCCGAGGTCTGTGAACATATCTGTTAACAGGCTGGGAAACACCCGCTCAATCTCAATCCTGATTCACTGGCTCCCTCTCCGTCACTGATGTGCTTCCAGACTGACTCTTGCTTCCCATCCAGAAAGTCTTCAACTTGAACATAATCGTCCTTGTGTTCAAATCCTGCTCTGAGCTCACTTTTCCCTCTGAGGCCTTTAACTCTCTGAAAACAGAGTGTTCCTCCCAAGCTTACCTCCTGAGCATCCCCTGTGTTATAGGCAGCTGTATCTCCAACTGTTCAGGCCCTAAGCTCTTCTTCTTTCACTTGACGTCAATTTTATTTTCCTGCTTATGAAGCCATATAGTCATTACAGAGGAGAAACAAACCCTTTGGTCCAACCAGACCAAGCCAATGATGTTCCAAAACTAAGTTAGTCCCACCTGCCTACATTTGGCCTATATTCCTCCCTTTCTTATTCATATAATTATCCAAAAGCCTTTTAAACATTGTGACTGTACCCACATCCACCACTTCCTCTGGAAGTTCATTCCACACACCAACCCCTCTGTGTAAAAAAAGGTGCCCCTTCCTGTCCTTTCTAAATGTTTCTCCTCTCACCTTAAAAATATGCCCCCTAGTTTTGAACTCCCCCACACTAGTTAAAATATCCTTGTCATTCACCTCATCTGTGCCCCTCACAATTTTATAGACCTCTATAAGGGCTCCTGTGAAGCATCTCATTCATTTTACCAGCTTAGAGTTGTTGTCGTAAACATAGAGCCATGGTCAAGTAATTTGTCTCCCAGCTTTATAGCCCTTCTGTCCACACCTCAGAGACATCTAAAAGTCTAAATAATCCAAGTGAACAGCCATTATTCAACATTACCAGCCGTAACACTAATTGTTTGTTTGTTGAGAAATTTAAGTTCCTTAATCCCACCCTATCCTCTCCTTCCTTCTACGTAGCAAGCAGCTAGGAAGGCCAGTGGTATACAGGAGCTGTACAATGAATTGATGAGACCACACCAACAGCACTGTGCGCAATTTGACTGTCCTTACCCAAGAAAGAACCTACATGTAATTGGAGGCAGTTCAGCGAAGGCTCGCCATGGATTTTTATGATGGCAGCACTGTCCTTATGAGGAGACACTGGGTCAAGTGAGCCTGGATTCACTGGAGTTTAGATGATAGCCTGTCCCTATGGCGTAATAGGTTAGCGCGTTTGGCTGTTAACCAGCAGGTTGCTGGTTCAAAACCACCCAGCGTCAAAAGGCTCCCTTACTTTAGTACAGCACGGTGGCATGGTTAGCACTGCTGCCTCACAGAGCCAGGGACCCAGGCAATGACTCCAGCCTCAGATGACTGTCTGTGTGGTGTTTGCGGGTTCTCCCCATGTCTGTGTGGATTTCTTGTGGGTGCTCCTGTTTCCTCTCACCGTCCAAAGATGTGCAGGTGAGATGGACTAGCCATGCTAAATTATCCAGGGATGTGCAGGCTAGGGGGATTAGCCATGGGAAATGTAGGGTTACAGGGGTGGTTCTGGGATGCTCTTTGGATGGTTGATATGGACTAAATGGCCTGCAGGACATCTATGATTCTATGAATGAGAGGAGGATCTGATTGAAATAGGGCTGGACAGACTGGACACAAGGATTATGCTCCTCCTGGCCAAGAGGTCCAGAGGAAGCGACTGCAGTCCTAGGCTTCACAATAGGCCATTTTGGACTGAGATGAGGAGAGGTTTCTTCACTCAGAGTGATAAACCTGTGGGGTTCTTTACCACACAAAGACTGTGGAACTGTGTTTATGATAGAAATACATTTCTCATGATGTTAAAGGTTATGGGGAGAGGGTGGGAGTATGGAATTGAGACAGAGGGTCAGCTATTATGTTAAATAGTGAATGGGTACAAAAATAACCTACTATCAGAGAAATTAATGATGATCAGAACATCCACGATCTTACTAAATGGTGTAGCAGATTCAATGGGCTGATTGGCCTGCTTCTGCTCCTAAGTCTTCTGCTCTACTGCTTCTAATTTCTATGATTATCCCAGCCCTCAAGCATTTCATTAATTCTTAGGATGTGTCCATCATTAGAAAGGTTTATTACCATATGGGTGGCCCTGAGCAGGTGATGATGGTTCCACTGTACTGCATTATTGACTTTTCAGTGGTAAGTTAACTGATTAACAAAAGCTGTAACATCCTTATTTGCAACCCGACTGAGATCACCGAACTTCACCACAGGCCCAGCATTGCACTGGAAACCTTTCTCATCTCCACAGATAAACATTTTTAATTGTAGCACCCTTTTTTGTTCTTGTTATGCGAAGCACAGAACTGCATCTTTTAACACCAAGAGTCGTTCTGGTTTCTCATGCCCAACTGCAGTGGGTGCACGACAGCCTTATTTTCCCAGGTCCTGGAACACACAGATGAGGATCTAGCTGCAGGGTTGCCTTGGAAACATGCGTTTGCAAGCACGTCAACTAAACATGACCACAAGTTGTCACAACACAGTCAAGTCATTAAAAATAGAGGGGGCAGGGTGGGCTGAGAAAAGATCATCTCATTGACTTAGTGCCAAGGGTCAGGGTTCAACGTGTTTCAGACAGGCTCAAAAGCCCATCCAGCAATGAATACACAATCTGGTGGCAAGTATGCTTGCTAGCTATTTGGCAGAGATGCCTGCTCTTGCTCTGGGAGATGACTCTCCTTGCCATCTTCTTGAGCTATGATCAAGCTCTGTTCTTCTGCCAAGGTCTCGGGAATTGGCAGTGATGTCTCCTCTTGCAGTTGCTCTCCACATTGCCAGTTGGTTTCCTGGAAGATTGCAGCAGCACCATTAACCTCTTCAAAGCCACGATGTTTTGGTTGCTTGAGCTGTGGAAACATTGATGTTAATTGTTACGAGTTACTCCCAACAGTACAGCATTCAAAATGAGTGACAAGAAAACTAATTCTTCAAGCAAGCTTTTGGTCACCAGTAATAATCTCTGGCTTTGTATTGAATATTTTCTGATTATATTCCTGCTTTACTAAAGTTTATAAGATTGTTTCTTTTTGAGATTGTCTCGTAAACTTTGGACAAAATAGTGGAATTAAGGGAGTCAAGTGCCCAACTCTGAATTCTGCCTAACAACAAGTTTGAGTGTTTGTTTGCTAAAGGTTAAAAAGGGATCCAGGTGGTCTTATTTGGAAAATATGCAATATTCACATCTGGTAAACAGAGACGAGAGCAACAGTGCTGACAGAGGATAGACTGTTAGTCTCCAAGTGTAACATGGAGGTGTTAGGTATGTCAGATTTGTTCACTATTATACTTTCAACTGTCTATTTAATTTCAACATAGAATGGATTGGAGGTCTAGACAGTAGAGAATTAGCTTCTTCTATCTGGACACAAAGCCAATGGAAGTGGGCTCTGAAAGAGGAAGATTCCATAGCAAGCCATATTATATCAGCTTATAGGTGTCTTTAGATATCCTTGAACCATTACACAGGCAGGTCAGGTTGTAAGAACTTGAATGAGAGAGAGAAACAAGATAAAGGCTAGCAGGTTTTCCCAGCTTTGTGAGGAGGAGAGATTTCTGGCAGAAATTCACTATGGAAGCCAATTTGAAGATGAGAAATTGTCTGGTTGTAAAAACGAAAAAGAGACCAGTAGTCAGGTGGTAATGAGAGCTTTGGACTGTTCCATGGAGGAGAACTTTAAGTGGGCATCACTTAAGGAACAGAATAAAATATAACTGTGGTCATTTTAAAAGTTACATGAATATTTTCTGTAAATTACAGTATAAGTTGCTGAGAGAAGAGTGTTTAGCCACTGTTTCTTTTTATTATTCATTGCTTTAAAAGTCTTAAACTTTGTCATGTAATCCCTTCCAATCAGTAACCAGAAATTCAAGCATTTTTTAAAGTTCAGTTTCGATGTGGACTGTAACATGAAGGGCATGGCATACTTTACAATGTTAAAGGTGATACATCAATGAAAGTTATTGTTCATGATATATAACCATCTCAATTCCATGAAGGCGGGGCATGGGGTTAGTGGCGCAATGTTAATCTATCCTCATTCATAACATTGACAAAAAATTAGCAAGAATAAGACAGAGAATGTTAACGGCAAAGTATAATGTTATCTTATTATGTTACTGAACCAGACACTTAGGGACCTGGACTACTAATGCAGAGAAAGAGTTCAAATTCCACCACAGCAGTTTGAGAATTTTCATTATTATTTTAAAAGCTCAGAATATAAAGCTGGGATCGATTAAAGTGCTTGTGGGGGAAACGGTCATGTACTGATGATGTCACATGGTCCAGAGACCCAAGTTAATGCTCAGGGGACAAGGGTTCAACACCCATGGCTGATACAGGGATTTAAAATTCAATGAATAAATCAGCTATCCATTATCTCATTCTTTACCTACCCCTTCCACAACTCTTTCTCTCTCTCTGGGCTCTGTCTCTACCTCTGCCCTCCCCCACTTTGGCTTCAGCATAAATACCACATTTTCCTTGCTGCTAAAGAGTCAGTGGACCCGAAACGTCCACTGATGCTTCCAGACCTGTGGAGTTTCTTTAACAATTTCTTTTCTTTTTGTTTCAGATGTCCAGCATCTGCAGTTCTTTCTTTTATTTATAAACTAGCTTTACTCATTGTGACCAATAACTGCGCTCAATTATTGTACAACCCATTTGGACACTAATGATGTTTTGGGAAGACCTTATCTGATCTTACCTACATGTGACTCCAGACCCTCAATAATGTGACCGACTCTTAACTGCCCATCTTGAACTGAAATGGCCTAGAAAGCAACTTAGTTCAAGATGGGCAACAAATACTCTGCTTGCCAGCCGTGCTCAGACCAAAGAGTTTTATAATTGCTGTCAACTTTATTTGATTTGATTTGATTTATTACTGTCACATGTACCTAGGTACAGTGAAAACTTGTGTTTTGTATGCAGTGCAGGCAGATCATACCTTACAAAGTGCATTAGGGTAATAGAACAGAGTGAGGAATACAATGTTACACATACACAGAAAGTGCACAAAGAGCGAGATCAATATTAAATTTAAAATTTGAGAGGTCCATTCAGAAGTCTAATAACAGCTGACAGAAAGCTGTTCTTAAATCTGTTGGCACATACGTTTAAGCTTTTGTATTATCTGCCTGACAGAAAAGCTTATAACCAGGGTGGGAGGGATTTTTGATTATTCTAGAACTTACTCTGAAAGCCCGTATGATTCCACTTTAAGGAATGACACCTGACATTGTTACCCAATCTAACCTATATACAATTGAAATTCCAAACGATCCATAATTGCCAAACGAACAGGCCAAGCAAGTTCTTCAGGTATAACACGAGAGAAACACCCAGCTCCACTTTCTCAGGGAAGCGGAGCTCGAAGGAAATGTTAGCATTGTGATCACACCCTGAGAATGAACTGATCTTAAAGGCTTACTTTATTGGCTCGGCCAAATATCCTTTAATACTTCTGGCTGGAGGCTGGGGTAGTCCCAACAAATAACATCAAACATTGCTCAATTTCATCAGGTGAAATATACAAACTGGAAAATTACGCCAGTCTAACTTGCATCTCCAGTAAGACAGCACATGTATTTGTCAAAGAATTCGTCTCAGCTGTTCAGTTCCCCCACTGTCAAACAGTTGGCTCATACACCAGTCTCGATATTATAATCCGAGCTGTTTTAACTGGGTCAGTGCTGGTTTTAAAACCTGCAGTGACTGACTCACATCAACAGTGACCACTCTGATGAGAGGCATTTAAGTCAACTTTTAAATCCTGCCTTCCTCCAACATCGCCAGCACCTGCTTGGACTGCCTCTGCAATAATCCTGTCCTGATTCATAGCTCACTCCGTAACACATAAGACAGAACCTGAACCTTGCGCAATGTATGTGTTTGTAATTTTTAAACATTTTATGTTGATTTGTGGTTTTCTAGGCATTGCTGGCTAGACCAGGTTTTGTTGCCCATCCCTAATTACATGTGACAGTGATGGTGGAAATTCTTAAACCCTTGCAGCTCTTGGGTGTAGAAACACCCACAGTGCTGTTAGTGAAGAAGTTCCAGAATTTTACAGTGATGGGGAAGGAATAGTGATGTAGTTCAACGGTGTGTGATTCAGAGGGAAATTTACAGGTGGTAGTAATCCCATGTGTCTGCTGTACTTGTCCTTATGGGTAGTAAACATCCCAGGTTTGAAAGTAGTTGTTGGAGGAGCCTTGAACATGTAGATTTTTTTTTAGATTAGATTACAATGTGGAAACAGGCCCTTCGGCCCAACAAGTCCACACCGACCCGCCGAAGCGAAACCCACCCATATCCCTATATTTACCCCTTACCTAACACTACGGGCAATTTAGTATGGCCAATTCACCTGACCTGCACATCTTTGGACTGTGGGAGGAAACCGGAGCACCCGGAGGAAACCCACGCAGACACGGGGAGAACGTGCAAACTCCACACAGTCAATCGCCTGAGGCGGGAATTGAACCCGGGTCTCTGGCGCTGTGAGGCAGCAGTGCTAACCACTGTGCCACCGTGCCACCCCACGGTACATTTCATAAAAGGACCAGACTGCTGCTGGTGTGCATCGATGCTTTAAGTAGTGGATGGGCAATCAGGCAGGCTTTACATTGGGTGGTGTCAAGGTTCACAAGTGTTGTCAGACCTGCCAGCACCCAGGCAAATTGGAGAGTATTCTATCACCCTCTGATGTGTCCCTGTCGATGAGTTACTCACTGCAGAATACCCAGCCTCTTGTGGAGAGTCCAGTTTATTTTCTGCCCAAGAAGTCAATTCAACAACAATAATGCCATTAATCATCGAAGGGAGATGGTTAGGTTCCCTCGTGTACAAGATAGTCATTACCTTGCCAAAATTCCTCACCACGTAGTAACCATGTTTACCAGATCTGGCTGCATTCAGGCAGCCTCAGTATCCAAGGAAACCAACATGACTGAATTCTGTGAATCATCAGTGAATAGTCACACTTCAGACCTTATGGTGGACGTAAAATGCTGCCTTGATGTCAGAGGTAGTTACTCCCAAACCTGTGGAATTCAGATTTCCTCCATGTTTGGACCAAGTCTGTAATAAAATCTGGACCTGAGAGGCCTTGGTGAAACACAAACTGAGCACTGGTAACCAGGCTCCTGATGACAGAGTGTCACTTGATAGCACTGCCAATGACCCCTTCCATCACTCTGCTGTTGATTGAGAATAGACTGATGTGGTGGTGACTGGCCACTTTGGACTTCCCACATTGTCAGACAGATGCTGTAGCTGTGAGTTAGGGACACTGCATGTTCTGGAGCACAAGCCTTCAGTATTGAATCAGGATTTTTCAAGGCCCAGAAGCTGTGCAATATTCAGTGCCTTCATTCATAGAATCACTGAATTGTCACGGTTCAGAAGGAGGCCACTTAGCCCATCCAGCTAACATCATAGAAAGATCATAGAAATCCTACTGTATGGAAGCAGGGCATTCAACCCATCGCGTCCACACCGACCTTTCAAAAAGCATCTCACCCAGACCCACCCCTCCCTACCCTGTCCCTGTAACCCTGCATTTCCCATGGCTAACCCACCTATCCCACACATCAGGGTCCTTGGTTTGATTCTACCCGGTTAGGTGGACTGATCATGGGAAATCGCCCATAGTGTCCAGGGATGTGTGGGTTAGCCATGCAAGGTTACAGGGATGGGGTGGGCCCAGTTGGGATGCTATCCAGAGAGTCGGTGTAGACTCGATGGGCCGAATGGCCTGCTTCCACGTCGTAGGGATTCTAGGAATCTCAACCACTGGCTGTTCACCCTCTCCCAGAAGAATGTCCTGCTCTGTGACCTCTTTGACCCTGGCCCTGGGGAGGCAATGTAGCATGCTGGAGGCAGGTCTACAGCCACAGAAAGGCCTGTCTGTTCCCCTAACTATGGAATCTCCTATTACTATTGATCCTCCTTCCTCCTCTCCTGTACAGCTAAGCCACTCACACTGCCACAAATGTAACTCTGACTGCACTCCCCTGAGGAACCAATACACCCATCAGTTTCCAATGGAAAATCCATTTGTGAGTGGGACCGCATGTGACTCCTGCACTACCTGCATGTTTCTTTTGGACTGCCTTGTGGACAGTCATTCCCGCCCTCGTCCATTGCACTTTCCTCTCAGTCATTTCTTGATATCGCACAGACGGGATCTAACTAACTAAGATCTAAACTCTACCATGTTGGGGAGAAATTCCAGTGGAAATTGTGATAGCTCATCCACTTGGCGCAGTCCACTTGGCCAATCTAGCTGAAGATCTTACAAATATTTCTGCTTAAAAGCAAATTACTGCGGATGCTGGAATCTGAAATTTCTTTGTCTTTTGCTTTCACATGTCAGGCTCCTCCTCATTGAGAATGTAGATATTTGTCGAGCCTCCTCCTCCAGCAAATTGTTTAATTGTCCACCGCTGTTCGTTACTGTAGGACACCTTCTCCAATATCTCAGTCTCTTTTCTTTTCATGTAATATAGCAACCCGATGTGCATGCAGTACTCTGTGTGATCTAATCAAGGTTCATTAAAAGTTTAACATATCTCACTTACTTTCCATTTTATTTTACCTTTCTACAGACTATGACCATCACCAATAAGAGACTATCTAAACATTACCCCATGATATTCAATGGCGTTACCATCACTGAATACCCCACTATCAATATCATGGGGGTTACCATTGACCAGAAACTCAACTCGACTCGTGAAATAAACACAGAAGCTACAAGAGCAGGTCAGAGGCTAGGAATCCTGCAGTAAGCAACTCACCTCCTGACTCCCCAGAGCCTGTCCACCATCTACAAGGCACAAGTCAGGAGTGTGATGGAATATTCCCCACTTGCCTAGCTAGGTGCATTTAACAACTTTGACATCATCCAGAACAAAGCAGTCTGCTTGATTGGCACTATATCCACAAACATCCACTCCCTCTACCACCATCACTCAGTAGCAGCACTGTGTACTATCTACAAGATGCATTGCAGAAATTCACCAAAACTCCTCAGACAGCACCTTCCAAATCCATGATCACTTCCTTCTGGATAGACTCCTGTGTGTTAGTCATGTAACACACAGGAGGCTCTCCTCAATGGAAGATGGGACTTTGGTGGTTTTTTCCTGCATTGTGTTGTTCATTCTAATTGCTTTTGAACTGGAAACAGTCAAGGCACAACTGATTATTGTGGAATAGCAGTCACAGACTTCCTTCAATAAAAGAGACTGGAAACCAAATTTCTTTTTTTAGATCCAGAAGTGCTCTTACACACAACTGAGTGTCTTTTTTTATCCTATCACCAAACCACCCGTGTTATTTTTAACATTTACTAACCATCGCCAGTAAATCACCCAAGTTCTCCAACTGGTTACTTTAAGTCAAAAGCCCAGTAAAGGTAATGGGACCATCAAGTGGGAGGAAGAGATAGGGGGCTAAATCAAAATCGAGTTGGAGGGAGGAATGGATGACTGTGTTTCTGCCTGGCCAGCACCTCTCCCCAGCGCCCAACTCCCTGTAAAGGTGTCAAGAGCATTGATGGACACTGTGTGCTCACTCTCCAATGACACCCAGGCATGAACATAACCATGGAAGAGGGACGGGCAGTCAGCACAGATGATCCCCCTGTACACCCTGCTGCCCAGATCTGTATATAGCCAGTTTGTTCAGGAGCAGACCAATGAGGAGGTCCGCTGACTGCTGACCAGATGGATTTTATGGCAGTCAATGACAGCTTTCATAGTCACCATTAATGAAGTGAACTTAATGATTGAATTTAAAACCCTCCATCAGCCATTGTGGGATTTGAACCTGTGGCATTACCACTACACAACTGTCTCCCCTTTGAATCATGTGTGTACATCTACTTGCATTTATTTTGCAACTTTAGCATAGTAAATAGCCTCACAGCTCCTTACAGGAATTTCATCAGGTCGACTTTGACACTAAATCACATAAGGGGATCTTAGAACAGACTCCCAGAACCTTGGTCAAAAAGAGGCAGATTTTAAAGGAACATGTTAAAGGAGGGCAAAGAAATGATCACACCAAGAGAAAAGACAAAGCCCAGGCAATCAAAGACGGAGCCATCACTGATGGTATTGATGAAGAGTGAGAGAACTGAAAGCAGTAGGGCTGAAAGTGTCAACAAAAGCCAAGGAAGAAGCTAAAAGCTAGAATGTGGATCTTACAATTGAGCTAGCACTGGGCTGAAGCTTATGCAGCAAAACCTGTCAGGGATAATAATGGACAGGACTTCGCAAGAGTTAGGATATGAACAGCTGAGCTTTGGTTGAGCTCAAGTTTACTGGTAGGAGATTGGTCAGGGATAGTCAAATCTAATAATGGGCAGAGGGATTAGAATAGGCATGGTTGAGGGATTCAGCAGCAGATGAAGTGAGGCTGGAGAGCTGGAATTCAACAGTCTTAGTGATGGAGATGTTAATGGTTGGAAGCTCAACTCAGGGTCAGACAGGAAGCTAAAACTGCAAAAGGCTTGTTTCAGCTTCAGAGAGAGAGGTTGGATAATTTTATACTTTGTAATCAGAATACTGAAAATAGTATTGCTTACCCGTGTGTGGAATCGCCTCAACATTCCCTTCAGGTGATCTACATAGGGAAAACAGAGTCATTAACTGCACAAGTGAATTGCAAATAGTGATTAGTTGTACTTATGTATTGTACATAATGTCCAAACATACTGAGTAGTCTGCAATGGAAAGGAGTCACAGATTCATTACAAGGGAACCTGAGGGGCAACTTTTATTTACACAGAGGTTGGTACGCATATGGAATGAACTGCCAATGGAAGTGGTTGAGGCATGTACATTAACACCATTTAAAAGGCATTTGGACAAATATTTGGATAGGAAAGGTTTAGAAGGATATGGGCCAAGAGAAATGGGGTTAGCATGGATGGACATTTTGGTCAGCATGGACCAGTTTGGGCCAAAGGGCCTGACTCCATTCTGTAGGGCTCTATGATTCTATAATTCCATCTCTGTCCTGAAAGATGTGACAATGAACCATACCATTAGGAAAGCTCAAGACTTGACCCCTCTTCTGTGCTGTTTTCAGAGTACATAATCTGTTTCATACACTGTGAGAAAGAGGAATGGGGGAGGGGTGCCACTCCCAAGTTCCATCCATGAAAGTCCATTGGAAGTGTACAAGGGTCGAGCAAGATTGGGAGTCCAACCAGCCAACCCACATTGTTCATTTTCAAACGCCAGGCTCAGAATTTTACAAGCCTCCACTGACCGGTTTCTAGACAGGAAGGGGCGTGGCGGGTAGTAAAATGCAGCAGGAGTTTGTCCCTCCTCCCACCTAGACACCCCTCCCCCACCTGCCAGAGGCTTTAAAGGACAAGGGTAGGCATGAGCAGGCACCTACCCTCACTGGTGTTGATGCCCTAAACAGCCAGTCACTGGGTGAATGGCAGGTCGTCAGGGGAGGATGCCTGGCAGGTAATTCTGCTTGGAGCTCAGGCAGGACGGCAGGCTTGTGGCCTGCTACATCACTGGCCCCCTTTCCCAATTAAGGCCTGCCGCCCAACCTTAAACCAGGGCCTTTCCAACAGACCCCCCCACCACCATTACTTCACTTAAGGACTCCCTATCTGTCCCCCACTGCAAGACAGCTTTGAATTATCTTTTTCCTGGATGACTGATACTTAAAATCTGGGAACCAGGAATTGACTGACAGCTTTCTGAGGTCCTGAGTGAGCAGCAAATCTAGTCTCCATCATCCTCTTAACACTCTGCAGAACATTAAATGGCCCCACCAGAATAATCCTGCTCAAAGAATGGGCACTTTCATGGGTGGAGGTATGGTGGCTCCATGGTTAGCACTGCTGCCTTACAGCGCCAGGGACCCAGGTTCAATTTCAGCCTCGGGCGACTGTCTGTGTGAAGTTTGCATGTTCTCCCCGTATCTGCGTGGGTTTTCTGGGTGCTCCGGTTTCCCCCCATAATCCAAAGATGTGCAGGTTAGGTGAATTGGCCATGCTAAATTGCCCATAGTGTTAGGTGCATCAATCTGGGGTAAATATAGGGAAGTGAGTCTGGATGGTTTACTCTTCGGTGTGGACTTGTTGGGCCGAAGGGTCTGTTTCCATCCTGCTGGGAATCTAATCTAAAAAAAGAATGATTTAATATGGGTTTGTTAACTCACCAGTGACTTCCTCTTCTATAAAAATGAAATTAGCAAAACACGCAAAGCAACTTTTCTACCAGCTGTGTAACTTCTAAAGATGAGCCCAGCAATATTTTTGGAACCAAACTCATCACTCTTTGTTTAAAATACAGATTGTAAAATGCTTTTGTCATTTACTCAAGGCCATCAGTCCCCTGGCAGACTCCCTTTAGCTTTCAGCAACATTGTATTCACACAGTTGGTGTTACTGTCTGGAATGTGCTGCCTGAAAGCTTGGGAGAAACAGATTCAATAGCAACTTTCAAAAGAGAAACAGATTCATCCTTGAAGACACAGCACTGTGTGAAAGGAGCAGACTAGGTGGATTGACCAGGGGAAATGGAGGGTTACAGGGATAGAGTTGGGGGATGGGTCTTCGGAGGGTCGGTGTGGACTCAATGGGCCAAACGGCCTGCTTCCACACTATAAGGATTCTACGATTCTACGAAATAAGATAAAAAGGCAGTATGGCTTAGAGAGCAGATTATGCAGCACAGAGATCAAGTGAATGAAGATGTTGCTCCCTTTTCATTCTCCACAAGCAAGATCTGCATTGTCTTCATAAGTAATAACCATTCGCTGTTGCTTTGTGTGAGGATCATGCAATGAAAGAGGTCAGAGGGCTCACCAAGTAATGACTACAACGTAGATCTTCGATCTAAAATTTCTTGACAGAGACAGAAAACATGGTGATCAGCATTCTCTGATTAATCTGAAACTATCTGCATGTTTTCTGTACCGACACACTGTTTTAGACAATACTGTAAAACTCAGCCTGCCATTGCAACAATATAATGGGGAAGAGTGTAAGCCTTACCTCTGTGGTAGACAATGGCAGCAACTAAAGCTACCAATGCAGCCGTGACAATAACACTGATCACAATCGTTGGGGTCTCACCAGGTACTGCTACAGGCCAAGGCTTACCTGAATAAAAACAGGCACATGGTCATTCAGAGCTAACAAACCACTCTGCTTTTCTCTGGTTTATTTAATTAAAATAGAACTTTTTTTTAAAAATCGACAGATTTAAAGCAGACAAATAAATGGACAATGCCAAAATCCCCCAGCACCACCTCATTCCCAGCAGCATTGCCAGTGCCAACAATGCAAAGATTTGGTCCATACTTTTATAAACACTGTTAAAGAAAAAGAAAACCAATTGTATCAATAATTTTAATGGTTAGATAGAACTAGTTCCAAGCAGAACCAAGACATTAAAGTACAGATCACGGATATTACCGTAATCATTTGTAGAATAAGCTTTAAACCACCTGTACTTTGCTTCTCACAGCATCATAGAATCCCTACATGTGGAAGCAGGCTATTCGGCTCATCGAGTCCACCCAGACCTACATGTCCTGTACCTTATCCCTATAACCCTGCATTTACTGTGACCAATCCACCCAGCCCGCACCTCCCCAGACACTATCGGCAATTTAGCACGGCCAGTGTACCTAACCTGCACATCCCCAGACACCTTGGGCTATTTAACATGGCCAATGCACCTAACCTGCACATCTTTGGACTGTGAGAGGAAACCATAACATCTGGAAGAAATCCATGTAGACATGGAGGAAATGTGCAACTCCACAGAGATTGTCACCCAAGAGTGGAATCAAACCCAGGTCCCTGGTGCTACGAGGCAGCGGGGCTAAACCACTGAGCCACCATGCTGCTGTATGTTCTGCTCCTTCCTTCTGAAGGTAGCTCTGGACATGCCCAGCTCCATGCAGTACAGAATCCTAGAACGGTAACAACACCAAAAGAAACCATTTCGTCTTTTGTGATTGTACTGTCCTTCTGAAGGAGAAATGAATCTAAAGTCACTTCTTTGCCTTTTCCTAGTAGCCCTGCATCTTTTTCCTTTCAAGTAATGATTCGGTTTCCTCTTCAAAGCCTTAATTGACCCTGCCTTAGTCATACACCCAGGCAGTGCATTTCAAATGCTAGCCACACAAAGAGTGAAAATGTTTTCCCTCATATTGCCATTTCTTACCTTAATCAGTGCCCTCTGGTTCTCTGTCCTTCCACCAATGGGAACAGTCTCTATCTCCTTTGTCCTAAGTCCTCACAGTTTTGAGCACCTTTACCAAACTTCCTCTCAGCCTTCTCTTCCTCAAGGAAAACAGTCATTCGCTGTGCCTGATGTTCCTCACCCCCTGAACCATCCTCATGAATCTCTTCTGCACCCTGTTTAATGTTTCACATCTTTCCCAAAGTGTGTTGTCCAGAACCAGACACCAGTCAAGCCTGATTTTTTTTTTATTTTAATAGAGGATTAGTATAACTTCCTTCTTTTGTAGTCTAAGCCCTCATTGAGGTAAAACCAATGACTGCAGATGCTGGAAAACAGAGTCCAGATCAGAGTGGTGCTGGAAAAGCACAGCAGTTCAGGCAGCATCCGAGGAGCAGTAAAATCGACATTTCGGGCAAAAGCCCTTCATCAGGAATACAGGCAGGGAGCCTGAAGGGTGGAGAGATAAGTGAGAGGAGGGTGGGGGTGGGGAGAAGCCGTCATTGAACAATGCCCAAGGTGCGAGATGCTTTACTAACCACTCTCCCAATCTGTTCTGCCACGTCCATTGGTTTATCCACACTCACACCCTGTGCTCCCTTTAGAATTGTGCCCTGATGTGATATTTAGGTTTCCATTTGGACATCCTCTCCATCTGATATCAGCATTGCCCATACCCCAGGAATGAAGAAAATGCTGTCTTTATAGGTAAAATGGATTAAAATGCCCCACAGACGTATTTCTTATGAAAACCATGTGCTTCTTCTAATGCAGTGCAAGCCCAGCATTCAATTGGCAACCAGTTTTCCCGAGAACCTTCCTTTAAAGACTGACATTGGAATTTGTCGGGCCCTTCTCTGTTCCAAAGTACTCTGGGTTAAACCCTGCAATTTCCTGTTCATCTCTGCTCCAGCACAAACTGCTCTTACACCCAGCAGCATTTGTAATTTAAATGAAATTGACCCTAATCCAACTAGTGTACACCAGGAAGAAGGTCAGTAATATACGTCAGGAATGGCATGGATCCTAACACTGAGTTCTAGGAAACTGCACTACAAAGCTGCCTCCTTTCCAAAAATGCACCATTTATCACAATTCTTCATTGCTTCCTGCTCAGTTATCTTGTATCCATATTGCTACTGTCCACTTTGTTCCACAAGTTCTAACTTTGCTCACACATCTGTCACTTTATCAAATGTCGTTTTTAAAGTTGTAGAAGTCATAGAGATGTACAGCATGGAAACAGACCCTTCGGACCAACTCATCCACGCTGACCAGATATCCTAAAGTTTTCTGTTATTTCATCAAAATACTCAAACAAGAATACAGATTTCCCTTAATTTTTCTGAGTTAATTCGCACTTGCCTACTCACAAATGATCATTCTGACAGTATTCTAAGTTGGATTGACTGACTGTTAGTAACAGGGTTTCTTGTTATGGCCTTTTTTTGAATGAGGGTCCCTCATACTGCAGGATGATACACCCAATGCTCTCAAATCGCACAGCCATGAGGCAGTGGCATTAGCTGCTGTTGCTGATGATATTTCTTGCATATATGATTGTCCAGGATGTAAGTACATATGTCCTGGAGTTCCCACATGGAACATGACGTGTATCCCCAGGATAAGAGCCACCCTGTCATTCCTCGATATAAACCACCCTCAACAGTGACACTGTAGCTTTATAAACTCATTTATGAATGCGTTGTCGTCCCTGACTCTCTTCTGCAACAACAATTTATAACAAACTACATGAAATATGGTGCGGTACGTGTATTATCATAAAGACAAGATCTCAGTGAGATATAACTAAACTGATGATATTGTTGTCCTGACTATGCACTGGGATATAACAACTAGTTAGGTTCTCTCCAAGGATGCAGCCTGACCCACTGTGATTTCCAGCAACTTTTTGTTTTCAGTACAGATTCCAACATCTGCAGTAATTTGCTCCTTCCTAGCCAGTTTCAGGTGCCTGCTTACCACTCAGAGGCTCCTAATGCAACAAGAACATGTGCAGAATTCAGGGGAGAACAATACTCCATATGATTATAATGTCCCTTCCACAATCAGTTTGCTGATTAATCATTGTCTCCAACAGCAGTGAAATGCGTGAGGTAACATGACAGTTGGGAGGAGATACTCTGTGTCAGTATTTTGAAGGACACGGAATCGAGGGAACACAGGGAAATAAGTAGAGATGTCAGATTACCACCAGAGACAATGGAACAGTTAACCAATTTTACCCTGGATTGCATACTGAAGAAAGGGTCACCAGACTTCAAACATTAACTCTGTTTCTCTCTCCACACATGCTGTCAGACCTGCTGAGTTTCTACCAGGGACCTGATCAAAACTTTGTGGGAAGCTAGGGAAGAGATTTCTGGACCCCTTGCCGAGATATTTGTATCATCGACAGCCAGAAGTAATGTCCCTGTCAAAGTGGAAGAATATTCCAGGGAAATCTACTAGGGGAAAGTGAGGTCTGCAGATGCTGGAGATCAGAGTCGGGAGTGTGTTGCTGGAAAAGCACAGCAGGTCAAGCAGTAGCCAAGGAGCAGGAGAATCAATGTTTTGGGCCAGAGCCCTTCAGGATTCTGGGTACTCCAAGATGGGGGACGGGAAAAATTTCTAGCTGTAACAGCTGCTCCTTTTTTGAGGTATTTTAGGTGCTGGAGGTGATGTCCTCAAATTCCAGGAGCAGCAATTACTGTTTTTTTGCTGTTGCATTGTTTTGGAACTTTGGAAAAAAAAAGTCAAAACAACAGCAGTTTTAAAAGGGAGAAGAACAGACAAAGGAAGCACATGGTGAGGTCAGTGCAGGAGAGGGAGAGAGAAAGAAACTGACACTGCCTTTGTTGTTTGAATTCATGGATCGCTGGACATCGGAGTGCATCTGGGAAAATTAACAAACAGTGAAATTCACAACTGACCTTGCAGGAACTGTTGGGTGAAGTTCACAGCACAGAATTAGATAAGTGTATTGTTGTTTTCAGTGTGACCTACAGAGAGGCTGCAGTAGTTAGTAGAGTGGGTTCTTTCTTGTTTATATGTTTTTGGAGATATGTCTCTTAATTAAACTTAAATGATAAGCCATAACAATTAATTTAACCTGGGGCAGTGTTTGTAGAGGAATAAGACGGTGTTATTTTCTGGGTATGTAGATTGTGAAGAAGCAGAAATGGCCTTTTAGTAGAGTGAAATATGCTTCTTGTCAGATAAGATCAGCCATGATGTCATTTAGATTATATGGGACTTTAAAGAGAGTTTAAGGGTTACTGCGGATTATATCTGCCATAAATGCTGTTGGTTGCGAATATTATCAGATCAAATGGATTGGTTGGAGAGACAGTAAGAAGCAATGAGGAATTTGCAATAGCAACAGTATGTGATGGACGGCAGTTATAGGAAGGGGGGAAAGTCTCAGATACAGTCACATAGATGGGTTAACTCCAGGAAAGGTAAGAGAGCTAGGCAGCTAGTGCAGGAGTCTTTTGTGGATATACCCATTTCAAACAGGTATGCTGTTTTGGAAAATGTAGAGGGGGGAATGATTCTCAGGGGAACGTAGCACAAACAGCCATGTTTCTGGTATTGAGACTGGCTTTAATGCAACGAGGGGTACATCGACTTCTAAGAGATCAATTGTGTTAGGGGATTCTCTAGTCCAAGATATAGACAGACATTTCTGTGGCCAGCAGCGAAAAATCAGAATAGTGTGTTGCTTCCCTGGTGCCAGGATCAAGAATGTCTCAGAGTGGGTGCAGAATATTCTCACGGGGGAGAGGGGCCAGCAAGAGGTCATTGTCCACATTGGAACCAATAACATAGGAAGGGAAAAGGTTGAGAGTCTGAAGGGAGATTACAGAGAGTTAGGCAGAAATTTAAAAAGGAGGTCCTCGCGAGTAGTAATATCCGGATTACCCCCGGTGCTACAAGCTAGTGAGGGCAGGAATAGGAGGATAGAGCAGATGAATGCATGGCTGAGGAGCTGGTGTATGGGAGAAGGATTCACATTTTTGGATCATTGGAATCTCTTTTGGGGTAGAAGTGACCAATACAAGGACGGATTGCACCTAAATTGGAAGGGGACTAATATACCAGCAGGGAGATTTGTTAGAGCTGCTCGGGTGGGGGAGCGGGGTGGGGGAGGGGGGGGGGGGGACCCAGGGAGATAGCGAGGAAAGAAATCATCTGAGACTGGTACAGTTGAGAACAGAAGCAAGTCAAACAGTCAGGGCAGGCAGGGACAAGGTAGGACTAATAAATTAAACTCCATTTATAGAGTCATAGAGATGTACAGCATGGAAACAGACCCTTCGATCCAACCTGTCCATGCCGACCAGATATCCCAACCTAATCTAGTCCTACCTACCAGCACCCAGCCCATATCCCTCCAAACCCTTCCTATTCACATACCTACCCAAATGCCTCTTAAATGTTGCAATTGTACCAGCCTCCACCACTTCCTCTGGCAACTCATTCCATACATGTACCACCCTCTGCATGAAAAGGTTGCCCCTTTAGGTCTCTTTTATATCTTTCCCCTCTCACCCTAAACATATGCCCTCTAGTTCTGGACTCCCTGACCCCAGGGAAAAGACTTTGTCGATTTACCCTATCCGTGCCCCTCATAATTTTGTATCTACTAGAGAAGGTGCAAAACTTGACCTACTCTTGGGAAATAAGGCAGGGCAGGTGACTGGGGTGTCAGTGGGGAAGCACTTTGGGGCCAGCGACCACAATTCTATTAGATTTAAAATAGTGATGGAAAAGGATAGACCAGATCTAAAAGTTGAAGTTCTAAATTGGAGAAAAGCCAATTTTGACGGCATTAGGCAAGAACTTTCGAAAGCTGATTGGAGGCAGATGTTCGCAGGTAAAGGGACAGCTGGAAAATGGGAAGCCTTCAGAAATGAAATAACGAGAATCCAGAGAAAGTATATTCCTGTCAGGGTGAAAGGGAAGGCTGGTAACTATAGGGAATGCTGGATGACTAAAGAAATTGAGGGTTTGGTTAAGAAAAAGAAGGAAGCATATGTAAGGTATAGAGAGGATAGATCGAGTGAATCCTTAGAAGAGTATAAAGGAAATAGGAGCATACTTAAGAGGGAAATCAGGAGGGCAGAAAGGGGACAGGCGATAGCGTTGGCAAATAGAATTAAGGAGAATCCAAAGCGTTTTACAAATACATTAAGAACAAAAGAGTAACTAGGGAGAGAATAGGGCCCCTCAAAGATCAGCAAGGCAGCCTTTATGTGGAGCCGCAGAAAATGGGGGAGATATTAAAATAGATAGGATAGTGAAGAAGGTGTTTGGTATGCTTTCCTTTATTGGTCAGAGTATTGAGTACAGGAGTTGGGATGTCATGTTGCGGCTGTACAGGACATTGGTTAGGCCACTGTTGGAATATTGCGTGCAATTCTGGTCTCCTTCCTATTGGAAAGATGTTGTGAAACTTGAAAGGGTTCAGAAAAGATTTACAAGGATGTTGTAGGGTTGGAGGATTTGAGCTAGAGGGAGAGGCTGAACAGGCTGGGGCTGTTTTTCCTGGAGCGTCAGAGGCTGCGGGATGACCTTGCAGAGGTTTACAAAATTATGAGGGGCATGGATAGGGTAAACAGGCAAAGTCTTTTCCCTGGGGTCAGTGAGTCCAGAACTAGAGGGCATAGGTTTAGGGTGAGAGGGAAAAGATATAAAACAGACCTAAGGGGCAACTTTTTCACGCAGAGAGTGGTACGGATATGAAATGAGCTGCCAGAGGAAGTGGTGAAGGCTGGTACAATTGCAACATTTATGAGGCATTTGGATGGGTATATGAATACGAAGGGTTTGGAGCAATATGGGTCAGGTGCTGGCCGGTGGGACTAGATTGGGTTGGGATATCTGGTTGGCATGGACGGGTTGGATCAAAGGGTCTGTTTCCATGTTTTATATCTCTATGACTCTATCAGGAATGAGATATTGACCACATTCCTGATGAAAGGCTTATGCCCGAAATGTCGATTCTCCTGCTCCTCGGATGCTGCCTGACTTGCTGTGCTTTTCCAGCAACACACTCTCAATTCCTGGGAAATCGTCCAGTGAAGTTATTTGGGTGGAACTTAAAAATAAGGAAGGAATGATCATCTTGTTGAGATTGTATTATAGGCCCACCAATAGTCAGCAGGAAATTGAGAATCAAGTATGTAAGGAGATCTCAAATACCTGTAGGAAAGGTAGGGTTGTTGTGGTTGGGGATTTTAACTTTACGAACATAGACTAGGACCGTCATAGTGTTAAGGGTTTGGATGGGGCAGAATGTTTTAAAGTGTGTACAGGAGAATTTTCTTCTTCAATATTTGGATTTACCTACTAGAGAAGGAGCAATACCTGACTTTGTGCTTGGAAATCATGTAGGGTAAGTGACTGAGGTGTCAATGAAAGAGTACTTTGGAGCAAGTGGTCATCATTCTGTTAATTTTAAAATAGTTATGAAAAAGTAAAGAACTGATCAAACAGTTAGAGTTCTAAATTGGAGTACATGTATGAAATGAACTGTTGGAGGCTGGTACAATTACAATATTTAAAAGGCATCTGGATGTGTATATGAATAGGAAGGGTTTAGGCGAATACGGGACAAGTGCTGGCAAATGGCAAATAGACCAGATTGGCAGGAGTTGGATCAAAGGGGGTGTTTCCATGTCCTATGACTCTATGGTGATCTTTTGCTAGAAGCTTGATGTACTTACATTTCACATCAGTTGTTGCATTGCCTGGTTTCAGCTCTCCGCGTGACCCACAACTGAAAGCAAAGGGATGTTGGTAGTCAGAGAATCAGAGCACAGAAAGTACCAAAGACTGTGTATAATCAGAGCTCCCAATTTCAGGTAATAAATATCCCATTTACTTTGTTCACTGATGCCAACCTACACCAAGGAACACATGTGGAATATCAAGGTATCAATTTAATCAGATGGGCACCAATTAGTTGCAGCCCATCCAAGCTCATCCCCTGTTTAACTGCCCTTTTTTTGAGGCAAAAAGTCCTCTCAGGCTAGTCTTATGTTTTATGCTTTTTATGTCGGCCTGATCAGATTATTGCATACCCACGACCTAATCACTTTGTAGGTGAAGGACAACAGCCACTTGGAAACAGCGCCACTTCTGAACTCCCTCCAGGTCACAAAATATCACATATTGTTACTATCAAAGTCCTGAAATTTCTCTCTAACCGTGATATATCGTTGCACTGAAGTGGACAAGGCTAGAAGTCACACGACACCTGATGAAGAACGGCACTCCAAAAGCTTGTGATTTCAAACAAACCTGTTGGACTATAACATGGTGTCGTGTGACCTCTGACCGCGCTCTCATAGTATCAGTTGAATGCCTTCACCATCAGAACAGCAGTGGTTCAAGGCTAACAAGTGATGTGCTGTAAATACACATCTTGCCAACAATGCCTGGGCATGGTTAAACAGACTGTTGGGAGAGGAGAACAAAAAAGGTCAGAGAACTAATTTCTCTCCAGAGTAATTTCGAGCTTTTGAGCAGTTTTGTCAGAGGGAGTGACATATAGGTGATCTAGCCAGACCTAGTGTTGGATGATTAAATCAGCTTTGTACCAGATCTGAGCCCCTTAGATTTGACAAAGCAAAAGTTGGGGCCATCTTAGGAAGATCCATCAACATGGAAAAGAGTAAAGACATTGCTTGTGACAAGGCAATCAAACAAGAGAGTCAAACAGTGGTTCAGCAAAGATACAGGGTCGATGTAAAGCCAGAGGCAGCTTGAAATCCTGCCCATTTAATCCATGGATACTGACCTACCCCATTCAACCTAAAGTTTCCCACTCCCCCCAGTTAACCTGGGTTACTTACTTTGTCCATTTCGAACAGAGCTCTACAGCCGAAGAGACATTTGAGTAATAACCATGTTTACATTCCTCACACTCTGTGTCCTTGTGTTTGCGATCCGCTGGCAAACAAACCACATTAGCACATCAGCAAACGACAAAGGCAGTAATAATACCACAAACTATACATTATGAATCTGAGATATTTACAGATGCTTATGTTTTTACCTGGTTTAGTTACTCCAGAACCAGGCTCACAAATCTTGTCCTCCACACACATTTCACAGTCCTCATTGATGCAGTGCTTCCCTATCGCACACAAACACACAGCATTGGTCAAGGTGTCGCCAGGCGACTCGGTCACAAATCCTCCATCTGAAGATAGGAAAAGGCAGAGTGTAAGAATATTTGTGATTGCAGAGATCTCCCTCTTGGTTACAGTGATAAGACTGTGCACCTCGCAAAAGAGACAGGGATTGTGTGCCTGTATTTTTAAGATTTCCGTCCTGTTTGGAAACTGGCTTACGGTTTCACTTCGACACTTCCTATAAGTCAAGCAGTGCACTCTTGTATGAAGTGAATACACTTTGGGAAACTGTTAAACTGCAGGCCCTGTCATAAAATAGCCCAAACCTGACTTAATCAACACAGGCCATTGTTTTATCTTGACCCCTGTAGGGCTATGATAATTTTTCTTTATTCAGGTAGTATCTCATTGGGAAGCGATGGCATATTTTAAATGGCAAATAAAAATAATTCTGGCAATTTTGTTGTTTTGCTTGCACTGTGGATGAAGAAATATCCCTCTTATTTAGTGGTCCAACAGAATGCTGAATTTGCATTAATAATACAACATCCATTTCAAATACAAAGCTCTCCAAATTCTGTTGGGGATTTAATTTGGCCACGATCTCACTTCCCTCCTCCCTTCCCCCAAAGAACAGTTCTATATTTATTCAGAGTCAATTGTGACTGACAGGAAATACTCTCCATTTTGTGTGCAGCACAATTTCATCAAACCATAAAGCTGACTTGGCCAATAGGTTCTCACACACACACACGAACAAACACATGCACATACACACAAAAACATGGTACACATGAATGTATGCACACAGAAACATACGCATACACTGGTGCACAGACACACAGGAACACTTGCATGCACACATGTGCATGCACACATGAACAGACACAAACACACATGCACATACACAGGTGCACATACATGCACACACACTGGTGCCACACACACACACACACACAACCAGATGAGCGCGCGCACACATACACACACACGACCAGATGCATGCACAAATGCACATACATAGTCACAAAAGCACAGGAACATGTACATGTATTCTAGGGGCTCTCACCGGTTTTCTTTTATTTCCTCTTTATTTTTGGTTTGGAAATGTAAGGTCAGATTAAGAGTTGAACTTTGAACAGCAGCTTGTTTTAAACAGGAAGAGAACAAGGACAGATGTTTGTAGTTGGGTACTGGCCTGGAAGACGATGCAACTTAATTACTGTGCCAAAGGCACTGTGAACAAATTGGCACTGAGCAATTTCTATGTTCCAGGCCGGCAGCAGTTCAATGTTGAATTTGTCAATCGGGGAGAACAGGTGCCAACCACTCACCCATAAAGAATGCTGACTTAAAAGGAAAGGAAGGAGAGAGAACCACCAGTTCTGATTTGTTTTTAGTAGAAGAGTGATTATTTGAAAACTTTCAGAGATGATTGCTGTGTTTTGCTCTTTCCAGTTTTCTATTCAGTTATAAAATTGTTGAATGTTCTAAGGAAAGGCCCAGTTTGTAAGAAATAATTTTAAAATATTTCTAGACGTCTTCTGAAACTGTTTGTATTAACTGGTGACATTGAATTCAAGCTGGAGTACTGCGTACAATTATGGTATGCTTACTCAAGGGGGAAGCGTGGTTGCATTGGAGACAGTTCAGAAGAGAATCACTAGATTGATTCCAGATATGAGGGGGTTGTGTTATGAAGAGAGACTGAGCAGTTTAGACCTATACTGTCTGGAATTTAGATAAATGACAGGAGATCTAAGCGCAGTTTACAAGATGCCAAAGTGGATTGACAAAGTAAACAAAGTGAGGATGTTTCTTCAGGTAGGGCTATCTGGAACAAGGGGTCATAGTTTTAGGATAATGGGTAGCGGATTTAGAATAGGAATGAGAAGAAATGACTTCTCTAAAACAGTTGTGAATTGTGGAACTCATTACCCTTTAGAATGCCAGAACATGGAATAAGTTTAAGAAGATGGACAGATTTTAAAACAGTAAGAGGCTGAAGGGCAGGAAAGTGGAGTTAGGGCCAAGATGAGATCAGCCATAGTTGTATTAAATGGCAGAACAGGCTTAAGGGGATGAATTCCCTACTTCTGCCCCTAGTTCTTATACAGTTCCTGTGGACAATCTATTGTCTAAGGTTTTCATGGAGGCCTAGTATCCATTATTGGAAACTGTTTACTTATTTGGCAAATTAAAATTCATTTCTTTTCTTTTTAATTCATCCCCAAACCATGTCTATCTGTTCGTCTGTGTGTTAGTGGATTTATGATAAGAAAAATATACTTTAAATCATAGATATTAATTAGATTAACTTGTTACTTATCTGTGTGCACAGGCATGCGTGTGTATACATACATACACACACACACACATAGACACACACACACACTTGCACCCAAGTATAGGAGCACACCTACACAGGTGTGCACACTGACACAGGAGCATATGCATACACTTGTGCATATGCACAGAAACACACAAATGCATATTCACACACGAACTTACACAATTGCATACATCAGTAAAACCCTACCAGAAATGTAAGCAGAAAGAAAACTAGGGAAAATAATTTGGACCTACTTGGATCACAGTATGTGTGCCGCTGACAGTGATCAGCCAAGTTCCACTTTGACTGATACAGTCCCTCTTCACAGGGCTTGCACTCAGTGTCTTTCAGTATTGTGCATTTACTGCTCAAATAGGTACCTGCAAGATAAATACCACAATACAAATTTATTGCACAAGAATGCAACTCTCAAATCTGGCTCAAATCCTCCACCTTTTCCTACAGAACTAAATAGATTTTGATAGTGTCTGATGCAAACAAATATTTGGTCATTTATATAGAAATAAACCTCTTAGCAGGTTTTTCCACACTAATTTTGCGGCAATTTGAACCAATGTAGAAAACATTCAAAATCCGCCTTATAGAAGAATGTAAAGGTAATAGGAAGAGATAAAAGATTAAACTGCTATGCCTGAGAAGAAAGAACTTGCATTTATAGTCACACCTTCCTCAAGGTGGTCCAAATGAAAGAGTATAGAAAGTAGACATTAGTGTATTGTAAGAAACACTGCGTCTGTTTCAACTCATCTAAATAGCCTTTCACTGTTCCATTTTTCAAAGCAATGCCCTGACCAATCAAAGTCAACCTGTCTGAATTAAAATGTAAACAAAGCCTGTCAGTTAACTGTCAAACATCATTGACTCTGCAATCTCCATGGCAACATCTCTACCAATCAGACTGCACTTGCCAACAAAGCAGTACTGTCCTTTCTTAAATATAAATGTTGATTTTCTTATTGAATTGGGATGTTTTTTGCAAATTGTCCTGATAAGTTCAAGATAAAAAGCTGTGACAAAGGGCATCCTTTTACAATAAGACACAAGATAATTTATTTTGATTATTGAGTGACAAAAAAATGGCCAGAATCATGCTCAGTTCTTCTTCACGATACAATTGGCTAATCTTTTGTATCTACATGAGAAGGTCCCTACAGAAAAATTTAATGTCACTTCTGAAATATGCTCCTTTGACATAACTCTACTCCCTGAGTATTGTACAAAGGTGCCAGCATCGTTCTGTGCTTAAGTGGGTCATGAAGTCACAACCATCTGACTCAGAGGCAAAGATACTACCCACTGAGCCACAGCTAGAGACTTGTAGGGATGAACCTACTGTATATTTCAATAAAACTAAAGGTGAGTGTTGAGATATCTGAAGATGGTAAAAAGGGAGAGCAGCTGATGAGAACATTGACCAGACAGTAGTACCATTACGGCAAGAAATGATCCTATCAATATGGAGGGAAGAAAGTGGAGACTGTAGAAAAATACAGTAAACCCAAAGGGAGGGGGACAAAGTATCAGCCTGACAAGACATATACTGCCCAACCAGCAAGCACTGGAACCAGGGCCAGTCAGATACTTCCTGACCCAGAGATCACTATTAGCAAACCATAACAACCTCAACAGAGACAAAGTAAAGTCAGTGCAGGTCAGCAACTGACTTAGAAATGCAATCTCGGAAATTCCTGACATCCTCAGCTCAGTTGCTCACTCACTCAACTGCAAAGCCTAATCTGCTTTCAATTTATTCTTAGATTTCTGTCCCTTCCTGTCTCCTGCCTTGAGGGTGCTAAAGGTTAGATAGGTACGATCAGTTTTTAAGTACTTGAGGCAACTCTCTTCTTCACGTGTACATCTGGCCATTTGGGAATGGAATCAGGAGGCATGTCCTCATGCACAGACCAATAGAAATCGAGAATACTGTCCAGTAAAGGGCTGGGGTTTTCAAGATATGGATCATAGCTTCCCAAAACGAGGGTTGAGACTCAAAGTGGGGTCATGAGTCGAGGCTATGACTGGTGACAGGTTAACTCACTATGAAGGTTATCACACCTGAACTGTAGATTTACTAATCTCCCATGCACTGCTCGAGATTGACCATCAAGCCTGAATCTGACCCCACTCCTGCTCGAAGTTTCTTCTGAGCTTAGTATCCCTTGTCATGTTCTTCTAATTTAGTTCTTAATTTGTTACCTGAACACTCAGATCAGTTCTACTTATTCAGACACCAACAAACTACTCATCCTGGAACTCCCCGATGGACAATACATAATGGGTAAACCAGTCAATAACTTGGATCCTATGCAATGCCATTGATCCATACTTTTTCACAGAATAAGGTATAATTGTGAAAATCAAATTGTGAAAGTTATCTCATATCAATGCAAGCAACCTTTTTAGTTAAAGAAAGAGGACGAGGCTATTCAGCCTCTTGGCCATTCTATTAAAACCTGTAATTCAGCATCACTCTACCTACAACTAGCTCTACTGATCAGAATCAGCACTTCTCAAGCTTTTTCCACTCTGTAACTCCATTTCAAGGCTTGGAAATTGTCACAACCTCTCATTGTAAGCTTTCAGAGTTAGGAAGGAGAGTTATACACTTGGTTAGAGCTGTGCTCATACCTCAGAGTTTGTAACTCCATAGATTCAGCACATGACCCCACGTGGGGTCCCTATATCCCACTTCAGGAAGCTCTGATCCATATCTTGAAAGCCCCAGCCCTACAGTGGACAGTATTCTTGATTTTTATTGGACTGTGTGTGAAGACATGCTTCCTGATTCCATTCCAAAATGTCAAGCAGTCGCCCAGTTTATATTCCAGTTCTCTCTCCAGCCCCTCAGTATTCTCCATCATTAACCCTGTACTTACCCGGTGGACACTTGGCACAGCAGCGGGAAGACAATGAGTACTGTGTGATATTGTTACATTTGGCGGCAGACTCACAGTGGTACAGCTGAAAACAGAAAGGCAAACAATGAATTACAATTATAAAGCGTTCCGCTCATTCTACACTGTGTTCTGCGGGAATGAAAGATTAATCTCCAGGACAATGGGATGAGCAAATCCAGAAGAAAAAAAACCATAGGAGAAATTAAGCGTGCAGACGTAATTTTATTTGCGCACTTTTATTTTTTTAGCTGTAAATATATCAGAAATTGATCAAAATTGGCTGTATGAGCAATGGTCAAAGAAACTTTCCAATCAACTCAAAGTCATAGAACCATAGAATAGATACAGTGCACAGCAGACCATTCGGTCTGTCAGACCGCTGTTGTATCAGGAAAGTGCCAATTGTGGATGAGTGATAGCTTTCTCATTGCCATCATAGCACCCAATAGAGTCATAGTCACACAGCACAGAAACAGACCTTTCGGTCCAACTAGTCCATGGCGACCCTAATCCAAAACTAAACTTGTCCCACCTGCCTGGGCTTGACACTTATCCCTCAAAGCACTTTCTATTTGTGAATTTATCCAAATGCCTTTTAAATGTTCTAACTGTACCCGCATCCAACACTTCCTCTGGAGGTTCACCCCACACACAAATTACTCTCTGTGTAAAAGGTTGCCCCTTGTATCTTTGTTAAATCTTTATCCTCTCAACTTTAAAAATATGCCCTCTGGTTTTGAACTCCCCCACCCAAGGGAAAAGACACTTGCCATTCACTTTATCTGTGCCCCACCTGATTTTATAAACCTCTATAAGATCACCCCTCAACCTCCTATGCTCTAGTGAAAAAAGTCCAAGCCTATCCAGCCTCTCCTTATAACTCAAACCCTCCAGTCCTGGTAACGTCCTGGTAAATCTTTTCTGAAGCCACTCCAGTTTAATAATAACCTTCCTATAACAGGGCGACCAGAACTGCACACAGTACTCCAGAAGAGGCCTCACCGATGTCCTGTACATCCTCAAACTGACGAAGGAGCAGTGCTCGGAAATATTGTGATTTCAAATGAACCTGTTGGACTATAATTTGGTGTCGTGTGACATTTAATCTTGTCCACCCCAGTCCAACACCAGCACTGCCACACCCTGTACAACCTCAATATGAAGTCCCAATTCCTATACCCAAAGGTCTGAGCAATAAAGGCAAGCGTGCTAAACACTTTCTTAACCAGCTCAGCAGGTCTGGCAGCATCTGTGGAGGGAAATCAGACTTAACGTTTCAGGTCAAGTGACCCTTCCTCAAACTGAGGCAGTTTTTTTCGGTTTTTGCCTTCTTAACCACCCTGTCTACACGTGACGCAAACTTCAAAGAGTTATGCACCTGAATCCCTAGGTCTCTCTGTTCTACAACACTGCCAAGGCCCTAAAATACATTCTATTTTCTCAAAGCAAGTAAACCCAACAGAAATCCAATGAAAAAGGCAGAGGATTTTAAAGTCATTAAAGGCTTAATTATTTCACTGAGGGGTCTTGACAGCATAGATTTGGACAGGGTGTTCCCTCTAAAGGAAGAATCTAGAACAAGGGGTTTAGAAATCCGGCATCACCCAGTTCAAACAGAGATTCTTTCTCTGCGGGTCTTAAATCTTTGGGACTGTCTTTTGAAAAGGTGGTGGAAAGACAGTCCTTGAATATCTCCGAGGCAGAGACAGATAGATAACTTATTAAGCAAGTGGGCAAAAGGTGCAGGTGAGAATGTAGACTAAAAGTTACAATCAGACCAGCCACGATCTTAGTAAATTTCACAGCAGGCTGAAGGAATGATCTTCTCCTGTTTTTATGCTTTTAAATGGCTTCGAAGACACAACAATCCTAAAAAAAAGTTTTTTCCCTACAATGACTTATTTAAATTTTTCTTGGATGTCCAAACTTGCTGTATTCCCCTGTGGTGTGAGAATTGCACAGAAAATGATGGGTTTGAACTAAGCCTATCATAGGCCACAACAGAATAACTAATTGTGGGGGCAAACAGGTCTCCCACTCGAGTCCTTTTACGATTCTATCCCGTACGAAGTCATACTGGAAACTGAGAGACATTGGAGATGAAAGAGTGTTAAAGGAAGCTTCTGACAATGAAAAGGTTGGGGCCTTGTTTAAGCAGCCTACCATTACCCTTTACAGACTGCAGTTAGGCTGCTCTCTTTCTCTCGCCACAGACCTGCTGAGTTTCTCCAGCATTCCCTGTATTTGTTTCAGATTTCCATCTGTGGGACTTTGCTTTTAAACAAGTTTAACAATCCACTTCTGGAATGACACAAGAACTGTCTTGAAAATGAAGCAAAGCACCAATGAATTTTCCAGCGAGCAGACAATGCAGATCAGACCTCTGCCATCCTCAAGTGTTTAGCACCACATTCAATTTGCATCCATAAAACAGACACCACAAATAGGTACAGGAGAGGCGATGACCTAGTGGTATTATCACTGGATTCTTAATCCAGAGACCCAGGTAATGTTCTGGGGACGCGGGTTCAAATCCAACCATGGCAGAATTTGAATTCTGCAAAAGTCTGGAATTAAGAGTCTAATGATGACCGTTCTTTAGGATAGGCAACCTACCTACATGTGATTCCAGATCCACACCAATGTGACTGATGCTTAATTGCTCTCTGGGCAATTAGGGATGGGTAATAAATGCTGGTCTGGCCAGCAATATCCACATTTTATGAATGAATTAAAAAAAATGTTAAATTTAGACCCCATTATTCCTTTTTTAAATGATTATGCCAATTAATTCTTGCTAAAAGATTGCGCTGGTTATTCATAAACACATGAATTAGGAGCATAGATAGGGCCATTCAGCCCCTCAAGCCAATTCCACCATTCGTGGGCGGCACGGTGGCACAGTGGTTAGTACTTGCCTCACAGCGCCAGAGACCCGGGTTCAATTCCAGTCTCTGGTGACTGTCTGTGTCAAGTGTGCACATTCTCCCTATGTCTGTGCAGGTTTCTTCCGGGTGCTCCGGTTTCCTCCTACAGTCCAAAAATGTGCAGGTTAGGTGAATTGGCCATGCTAAATTACCCGTAGTGTTAGGTGAAGGGGTGAAAATAAAGGGGAATGGGTCTGGGTGGGTTGCGCTTCGGCGGGTCGGTGTGGACTTGTTGGGCCGAAGGGCCTGTTTCCACACTGTAAGTAATCTAAATGACATCATGGCTGATCTTATCACTGTATATTCCTGTCTATCCTTGTCACCCTCCATTTATCATGGCTAATCCACCTAGCCTGCACATCTCTAGACAGTATGGACAATTTAGCACAGCCAATTCACCCTAATCTGCACAACTTTGGATTGTGGGAGGAAATCGGAGCACCAGGTGGAAACCCACGCAGACACGGGGAGAATGGTGATTGTCTGTGTCGAGTGTGCACAGAGACTGGAATCGAACCCAGGTCCCTGACACTGTGAGGCATCAATGCTACCCTCTCTGCCATTTAATATTTGATACATATTAACATTTGCAAAGGTTGAGGAAGAGGAAATAGTTCTTGTATATATTGTTTCTACAACGGTGGACCCACAGGCATGTGGCTGATCACCACAGCTAACCCCAGCTTCCCACAAGAAAACTAATGGGGATGTTTCTGTGCTGCTTTATGTAATTTCTTGTTACTGAACATACCAATGTGTTCCAATGTCTCCTGAAGCTGATCTCCAAACTCAAACATTTCAAATAATTTAGTGATGTTAACTGCTGTGTTTGCTTCCCTCTTGGTGATTATATCAGTGGGAGAAGTGGAGTTTGCAAGTGATCACTTATCTCACAGCCTGATCTTGCAGTGGTTACACACTCATATCAGAAGGAAGTGAGAGGCTTTCAGAACTGCTAATGCTCCTGCACAGGATCTGAGTGTTCTATACATATTGTATACATCACCTACTATCACAGTGTGCAAGAGGGTTGCTTCATCAGAGAAGATCCTGGGTTGGTGACAAGTAAGAAAGACAGTGGTTTTGGCTTCTCTTGTCTTTTAACCGGACATAGTGACCAATTTTCCAAGGCGGCGTGTTGGCAAGCATTCTGGCAGCATGGAGACAACAGATACATCGAGATAGGTGACATAGAGAGGCAGAGTTAGGTCTGATAGGCAAGAATGCTGACCCCACATGTATGGGATACTGGGAAACCTCATAAAATCACGGGAATCTTGGAGTTCTCCAGAGAGACACTGCAGAGTTGAGAAATCATTGCAACAAACTGATATAATGAAGCAAGAGCAGTGTCAGTGAGTTAGGCAGTGAAGGGGTTATCTTGAAGGAGAACCATAGGTTAACTGTGTCAAGGATTTCAGAGAAGGCGAGGATGATGGTGGTTTTGAAAAATTAAAGGGACAGTACCTGAAGAGAGAGAACTTTTATCAAGCTCATCCTCACTTTGAACAACTTCTGCTTTAACTCCTCTCACTTTCTTCAGGTCAGAGGGGTGGCCATGGGTACCTGCATGGCCCCAGTTATGTCTGTCTCTGTGTGGGATACATGGAACATTCCTTGTTCCAGTCCTAATCCCAGGCATACACCCACAACTGTTACTCCAGCACAGCAATGACATCATCGGTGCTCCTTCCCTCTCTCATTCTGAACTGGAGAAGTTAATCAACTTTGCTTCCAATTTTCACCCTGCTCTCACATTCACTTGGTCCACCTCCGGACTCCTCCCTTCCCTTCCTTGATATCTCTTGTTTCCATTTCTGGGCATAGCTTGTCATTGACATCCATCACAAACCCATTGATTCCAAGTTCCCTGGAATATACATCCCTAAATCTTGCTTTGTGTAAGGTCTCCATCCCATTTCTCCCAGTTTCTCCACCTCCATGGTATCTCTAATGATGCCACCTTCCGGTGGGGGAGGCCTCATAAATTTTTCCTCAGCTGAGGAATCCCAACCACCATGATCAACAGTGCTTTTCATCATGTCCGACCCAACTCGCACACTTTGCCCCCACCCCATCTCTTCCCTCCATCAACAGCAATAGGGTTCCCCTGTCTTCACTTCCCAACCTACCAGCCACTGTTGCCAAAGGATTATAAGCCACCATTTATCCAAGTGTATTAAAATGCTGTGACCAGACACATATTCCCCTCCCCTCCTCCAGTAGCCTTCCACGGGGACTAATGTCTCCACAACACTCTAGTCCACTCCTTCTCCCCTCCCAACACCTCTCCACATCATCACCTTCCCTTGCCATCATAGAAGTTGTAATACCTGCCTGTTTATTTCCTCCGTCCTCACCAACAAAACGCCCCAGACACACCTTCCCGATGAAGCAGCGCTTTTTCTGCATTTCAGTCAATCTAGTCTACTATATTCACTGCTCACAATGTGGTCTCCTGTACACTGGGAAAATGAAGCGTGGATTGGACAACCATTTTGCAGAACATCTTCGTTCTATCCACAAAAATGACCTGAGCTTCCAGTTGCCTGCCACTTCAACGTATCCCCCCTATTCCCTGGCCAACGTCTCTTTCTCAAGCTTGCTGCAGTGCTCCAATGAAGCTCAGCGCAAGTTGGATCAACAGCATCTCAACTTCCATTTGGGGATCCTGCAGCCTTCAGGGCTCAATAGCATGTTCGACACATTTAAGGCCTCAGCACTTTCTGCTGTGTCCTTTACACCAGCCCAGAGATTGGTGCTACTCAGGGGATAACCCTTTATGGGGGTGGGATTCTCTGTGGGCCAAGAACAGAAATGATTCTTCTCCCTCATCACACCTTTATTAAACAGCATGGTTACCACACCCTGTTGCACAATAGATTAATAAACATTAAGTCATAGTTCACAAATTAACATAGCTGGCATGATTGAACTTGCGTTTATACAGCAGCTTTCAGAATGTCTCAACTCACCTCACACACATCTAAAATGCAACTGCTATAGAAATGTAGAAGACACTGCAGTCAAGTTGTGGACAATGACAAAAAGCAATAAACTGGATGATCAGCTAATCTGTTTTAGTAATAATGCTGGATGAGTTGCAGATGTCAGTGAGGACCATGTTCTTCCTCAGAATAGTGCCATGGAATCTTTCACAAACACCTGAAAGAGGAACTTGGATCTCAGTTAAATGAATCATCCCAAAGGCAGTGCCTCTGACAATGCCCAGCTCCCTCATCACTACAGTGATTTATCAGCCTCATGTGTGTGATCTGAGCCCACAAATTTCTGACTCATCTTCACCCTAGCCAAAACTACTACATCAATGGGGATGATAATAACTGATGTGCAATATGAAATGATGATTGAATTCTATGTGATGGATGGGTGCAGAACCAGGATATTTGCAACAAGTGACCGTTTGCCACTGAGGGTGGAAGCTGGAAGCAATAGTGGACACAGGGACATGGGGGAGCAGGCTGGTCTCAAGATATGAACAAGAGGAATGCAGGCAATTAGAAAATTGGCAACAGCTGACTTCATGGAAGTTGACACAATGCCAGAAAAGCTTTAAAAAAATAAACCAACTAGAATGCAGCTCACAAGACATATCTCTAGTAGGTGCCTCTGTTTTACAATGACGTTACATTTTTAGACAATAGACAATAGGTGCAGGAGTAGGCCATTCTGCCCTTCGAGCCTGCACCACCATTCAGTATGATCATGGCTGATCATCCTTAATCAGTATCCTGTTCCTGCCTTATCTCCATAACCCTTGATTCCACTATCCTTGAGAGCTCCAGCCAACTCTTTCTTAAATGAATCCAGAGACTGGGCCGCCACTGCCCTCTGGGGCAGAGCATTCCACACAGCCACCACTCTCTGGGTGAAGATGTTTCTCCTCATCTCTGTCCTAAATGGTCTAACCTGTATTTTTAAGCTGTGTCCTCTGGTTCGGCACTCACCCATCAGCGGAAACATGTTTCCTGCCTCCAGAGTGTCCAATCCTTTAATAATCTTATATGTCTCAATCAGATCCTCTCTCAGTCTTCTAAACTCAAGGGTATACAAGCCCAGTCGCTCCAGTCTTTCAGTGTAAGGTAATCCCGCCATTCCAGGAATTGACCTCATGAACTTACGCTACACTCCCTCAATAGCCAGAATGTCTTTCCTCAAACACATGGAACACCATGATTTTCACAAGTGAGTTAGGGTATAGTCTACAATTCAATGTGGAAGCTGAAATTTGGCTCACCTAAAATAAGCAGTTACATTGAGATTGCAGTGGATGTGAGCTTGCAATACTTGAGCTATTGATGTCTACTCCTTCCTCTGTCATTCCATTACTGGTACACCAGGACAAGACTAATAAACACAAAAGCTTGCGTTTTGCATTCCCAAAATTATAAAATTCTGAAGGAGCATGGGAAATGTAAGGTTTCATCTTTAAAGGTGTCTGTGGGCACATACTGATTAACACATTTCATTTGCTACATTTTATTTGACCGTCCTAACTCTTAGCATTATGGAAGTGGAGATGCAACTTGCACTGAATAAGTGCTGCTATTAATCATTCCCCTCCCAGTACTGAGCAGGAGCTATGGATTGACGCTGCATCACTGTCCCAACATCCATCTCTGGTCGGGATTCGGATCACGTGTACTGAGTTCCAAGGATCGGTTGACACTTTTGAGAGCCAAGAGAATAATGCATTTAGTGCCTCAGAAGATGGTGCACTATGGCCCACTCTTGGGAACATCTGCATCTGTTTGCTTTGCTTAACAACAATAGCAGCCATTTTATATAACACCTGTAATATTAAAAAAAGCATGGCACGTACAATGTGGGCATGCAGTCACCCATGCATCGACGCGAACCAGGGTCCCTGGCATTGTGAGGCAGCTGTGCTAACTGATGGAATAAGCTTCTGGACAAAAAGGCAATGAGCCAGGAAAGCAGAACAAAATGCATTGGGCACAAACTTGGTTAAAGGAACAGGTTTTGGAGAGCTTCTCAAATGAGAACATAACCATTTAGAGTTAGAATTCCAGGTGTAGAACATTGAAGGAGAAGGCCCTGTCACTTGCATATAAGATGAAGGGAATAGAAACATCGAAGGGGCTTACATCAGAGGATTGGCGTGTTGGGGTTAGGGATATAGAGTGAAAACTCTCATTGCATTGCATAGAGGGTCAGGAGAGCCACTTAAGGTCAGCAAGAACTGGAGAGATGATGGGTATTCTGTAAGGTAGTTAGTATCCAAAGCAGTTAACCAACATTAATGAGATAAGCTTTGCTTATCAAGAGATAAAAAATTGTTCCCAGGAGGAGCAAACCGGTGTGTTCATGTGCTCTAACTCATTACAATATGTCATGTTGTAATTGTTAGGGTGCATAGTCCACATAGCTAGCAATATTGTGTACTCTTAAACTGAGCCTGATGTCTTCTAAGAGGTCATCAATGTAATGTGCTAATTATAAATATGTAATAAACTTTTGCTGTTGATCAAGATTGAGCCTATCTCCTACTGTGCAAGTATCCTTCTCCACATGGTATCAGGAATGTAGCTTTGATACCAAGGAGGAGGATTGTTAGCAGTGCATCTGTCGAAGACTGCTCAGCCACACCATTATGGCATGGGCATCCGAAATTATAATAATGGGCAAGGGAGGGAACACAATGTGGACTCGCTTTTTTTAAAAAGTTTGGAAGTGTGAAAGAGCAGTGGGCAATTTAAATTTTGGATGATATCATAAAACAGGTGATAATGATCAGCAGCCTTAATTCTCTCCTAGGAGAAAGTGAGGACTGCAGATGCTGGAGATCAGAGCTGAAAATGTGTTCTGGAAAAGCGCAGCAGGTCAGGCAGCATCCAAGGAGCAGGAGAATCGATGTTTCGGGCATGAGCCCTTCTTCAGGAATCCTGAAGAAGGGCTCATGCCCGAAACATCCATTCTCCTGCTCTTTGGATGCTGCCTGACCTGCTGCGCTTTTCCAGCAACACATTTTCAGCCTTAATTCTCTCCTGACCTAATTTTTCACAACTGAAAACTGGAACACTTGGTTGATCCCTTATCTCCAGTTTTACACAATCACACAAATTCAAACTTACTCGTACAGACTTTGGAAATGCCAAAAAATATGTATGAGGGTTTCGACACAAGACACACTGAGCTGGGGACAAATGAACAATGTTGCTGAGACGGAAACAGACAGTGTTTCCACTTAACATTGGGAAGCGGAGGGGGTTGAAAATTCAGACTGGGATCGAACAGAATGGCAGGTATGCAAAGGGACGAATACAGCCCAAGACAATGGCAAAGATTGTAACATAAGGAGAAGGGTTGTGGCAGAAACTGAAGGTTGAAAAAATAACATGAAACATGAAGATGACATTGCATCCAAAGCTCCATTGGCTTTTTCACAATATCCTGAAAACTCTATTCAATATAATTGCGTACAGAAGCTTAATGAGTGATTATGATAAGGAAAAGAATAAGCTTGTGTATATACGATAAGCATTATATAATGTATATAATATATATAAAATTTAAAAATCTTACGTAGAACAGCTGATTCCTGTCCATAAGCAATTACTATTGCCAATTCATTTTTGGTCAAATGTTTCTATCAAGTAACCATTATAAACTACTATGTCAACTCTCCCACTATAATCTGGCCAATAGGCTGCACAGCCAAACATGTTATTTAAGTATTTCTCCTGTCCATAGAGAGAAGTTATTCACCATCACCCTGGGTAATGTGCTGATAATCATGAGTGGAACCTACATTCAAGTCCCATGTACTTGTTGCTAACCTGTTCCGCCAGTCCCAAGTATCCAAACAACCATCTATTTTTTCCTCTGAATGCATTCCTCATTTACCCCTTTGAATTCAAAGCGATTCACTCAAAATATATTTGCTTTTTCTTTTAAAGTAAACCAAGTTTCTGCTTTACCAGCATTCTTCCAGGGTTGCAGCCAAAATTCATCATTAATCCAACGCAGATGTATGTGGTCACGTTAGTATTTGAGTCTAATGTGTCCAAACAGAAGTGTGCACTTCCTAAGTTAGACCAGTCATTACAAAAGTGCTTTTAATTGCCAGTAAAGTGTTTTGGGACACTCTGCAATTGTGAAAGACACTAAAAAAAATCTTTCCTATCTCATGGCCGCCTTAGTGCCAACATGACTGAAACCAACACTCCCTTTTCTCCTTATATTTTAAATATACTTCCAGTCTCCGTCTCAGAGATTAATCTGAATCAGGATTTGTTAAATAGGTTTAGAGATTACATTGGCAGACAGCTACATCAAAGGAAAGGGAACATTGAAAGTAACGCAGGTCAACAATTAACAATTTTACAATATTGCACAGTGAGTCCACCTTCTCAGTTGTTATATATCACCACCCAGAGAGTCCACCTTCTCAGTTGTTATATATCACCACCCAGAGAGTCCACCTTCTCAGATGTTATATATCACCACCCAGAGAGTCCACCTTCTCAGATGTTATATATCACCACCCAGAGAGTCCACCTTCTCAGATGTTATATATCACCACCCAGAGAGTCCACCTTCTCAGTTGTTATATATCACCACCCAGTTATTCTACCTTTTCAGATGTTATATATCACCACCCAGTTATTCTACCTTCTCAGATGTTATATATCACCACCTAGTTATTCTATCTTTTCAGATGTTATATATCACCACCCAGTTATTTACCTTCTCAGATGTTATATATCACCACCCAATTATTCTACCTTCTCAGGTGTTATATATCACCACCCAGTTATTCTACCTTTTCAGATGTTATATATCATCACCCAGAGAGTCCACCTTCTCAGATGTTATATATCACCGCCCAGTGAGTCCACATTTTCAGATGTTATGTATCACTGCCCAGTGAGTCCACCTTTTTAGACGTACATATCACTGCAGAGTTTGAGTGCCCAATGATTACACTTTCTGCTGTCACTGAAATTGAGCCCTGACCATTTGCAGTGTTGGTGTAGGGGTCACCCCTGCGGCTGGGCCGAGCCATTCGGAAAAGGCCTGCAGCCAAGGACAGAGAGTAATCCTGCTCTCCGTGCTCCGAGCCCCATACAGTGAGTGAAGCCTCGCTGCTTGCAGTGAGATATCACAGCACTCCCCGGTTTCTGTGTATACAGAGAATGTTACTCAGACACCTCAGAGAGATACATAACCCCGACACAATCCTGCTCCCCTTCTCAATCCAGCAGTTCTCGTTAATCTTAAACCTTTGTAAACACAGAACAACAGCCTGTGATTTCAGCACTCTCCTGCAAACACACAGAGACACAGACACAGAAATAACCTGAATCGCCTGAACCACCAGCCAGAGGTAGCGCCGCACTTTCATTCTGCATGGCATCCGAGTTCCCAGCCGGAATGGTCTGATCCCTGACTTTGTGCGGGTCGCATCTCAGTCGCTGGCGTTCGCCCCAAGCTCACTCCCAGTAAGGATTTGGTTTGGCTTTGGGGATGAGAGGGAGGCCTGGACTGCGGCTCCGAGATATTCCCAATCACGATCCGGGAAGGACTGGCTTATCGAGCGGAAGGCGGAATCAGAGAGGCCGTGGAGGCGTCCCATTCCTGACACCACTCAGTCGAGTTTACAGTCTCTCTCACTCTCTCTCACACACACTCCCAACCCGTCCTCCTCAGCCAGGGTTTACACTTCATTAACATTTCATTCCAAACTGGGAAATTCGAGGTTGAAAGAGGTTTACAACTGCATAGAGAATCAGGATGGATCATTCAATTCTGGTTAATCTTAAAAGGTTGTTTTTATCTCTATTTTTCCACTGACGCTGCTTGACCCATTGAATAAAACCTACATCTTCCATTTATTAAAAGATTTGCAACAGACAGTGCATTTTGCTTCAGTCACTCCGGTAAATATGTGATTCTCCGCTGGGAATGTGCTAATTCTCGCAACTTCGTGTGTTGCGGACCCCCTAGATTCACGTGTAAAATCCAGGGAAGCATTTACAGTCCTGAAGGAGTGCTGTACTGTCAGAGGTGCCTTTCTACTCCTTTAAGCGTACGCTAATCAAGTTGAATGGCCCTGATGGGGGATTGCAACAAAAGTAAAATCAAACGATCAATAGAAATTCACAAAACTACAATGGAAACTTATGAGAATAATATTAAAACATTGTTAAAATATCAAGTTTAGTATTGGTAATGATGCAGCCAGTCCCTGTGAGCCGGTCTCTGTGAAGAGATGCTGTGAATAAAGATTCGTGCACTTTGTGTCTAAAATAAAAGGAAAAAAAAAGAAAAATAAACAGGAGATTTCCCCTCCCCTTCACTGTTTTGATCACACAGCACTAAGAAAAAAAGAGATGCTGGAGGGCACCACGTGCTACTTCTCAATGGACACTGACGTGCAACAGTGAAAGGCAGTCAGGCACTATAACCCCAGAGGTGTCTTTCTGACTTTGGTTTCATCAGGCCCTGTCAGGTGAATAAGCATCATTCCAGAGTAAAAGAGGGGAGTTCTTAGTGTCCCAGACAATATTTATTACTTAACACCACTAAAGCAGGTCAGTATCCACTTGGCTCTCTGTGGGATCTTGCTGCATTTCATTCCCTCAATGATAGCAGTTCTAGAGAACCTCATTGGTGGTAAAGTACTTTGGGATGCCACAGGACTTTGATAATTGCAACAGAAATTCAAACGTTTTAACTTATAAGGAATTTACAGCTTAACCAATGCCTGTCCTTTAGGAAGTGGACAAGAGCTATTTTGAGTCAACCACCCAGGTGGTTCAGTGGACTGTAATCCCTCAAGAAGGCTGTTAGCATTGAACCCTGTCCTGCCTTCACCCAATTTCCATGCATGAAATCTTTTCCATAAATGAGCAATCAAGAGCATCAATTATTGCCCGGTTCAATCTTCCACTGGGAATATCCCATTCCTTCTCTTCATCAGATGCACTGAGGTCAGTCGCTAATACTTATTGACAGGATGAAACTGGGTAACTGAATACAGACAAACGACTATTACCTGTGACTGTCTTTTTTTTCTCTCTGCCACTGAAATAACTCCACAGAGGCCGGTATCCCATCACCAAGTCACCCTTTATTTACATGTCCTTGACACTGATCCTGCTCCCTCAGAGCCAGCTCTCAGAATGAACAGAACCCTTGACATTCCTGTTTAATTTTTTTTCCTTTCTTTACCCATGTTGCATGTGTGCAGGTGTACCTGGGACTGTCTACTCTGTGTGTCTTATTGAGACTGAGTTTTAAAATGGTCCTCCTAAAACACTGTCACTGCCTAATGGTCAGCCAATGAGAAGGGACTCTTTTACATTAAGACCCACTCCACAGAGCCAGCTAGTGGCTGGAGCCTGCAACTACACTGTGATTGTTGCCTTCAAAATGGAATGGGTCTGATTGAGGTAACAAAGACTCTAAGTTTGTGTCCTGGAGAAACAAGTGAATACAGAGGTGCTGCACAAATTTGCCAAACTGTACTTGCCAGAAACAACATGCATTCCATTTAGTTTAAACACTTTAATATGGGAATAGACTCCTAAAAATAAATTGAGCTGCATTTGTCTAAATAGGTTTGCGACTAACCCCATCCTTCTGATTGTCACCAGTGTTAAAAGTGTTACTTCCCACCAATACCCATTCCCCTGGTTTCTTAAGTCATGTTTATGGCACAGATTTTAAAAATAGCAGTCACTACATCACAGTGGTAATGTCATTAAATCTTTTTTTTAATAGTGCATTGGAAATTAAGTGATGACCCATCTTCTAGAAGAAATATTAAACTGAGTCATCCCTGTCCTTCTAGGTTGGTATAGAGAAATCTCAAAAAAGGATCAGATGGAATTATTTCCTGTTTCCCTGGCCAATATTTGTTCCTCAATTAACATCACAAAATCTGATCACTTTGGCCATTATCAAATTGCTGATTGTGGGAGCTTGCTGTGCACAAATTGATTGCCATTTTTTCTAGATTACAATAGTTATACTTCAAAAGCACTCCATTGACTGTAAAGTGCTTTGAGAAGGCTGGTGGTCACAAGTGGTACAATATAAATGAAATTCTTTCTTTTGAACGTATCTTATTATCCTTTGTGGAATCTTGCAGTGCAGAGTTGGCTTCTGCATTTACAATGGTGATTGGGCTTTGAAAGTACATGGAAAGCACTTTGGAACATCCTAAGCTTGTGAAAGGCACTACTTAAATGTAAAGATATGTTATTTTATGGAACCGAATATTAACAAAACTCAGGGGCAAGACAGAAAGACGAGAAGAGCTAAGGTTATAAAAACAATCACTAAAGCTTAGAACAGATGAATAGTGAAGACACTCACAGAACATAACAGCTCAGTACAGGTCCTTCGGCCCTCAATATTGCAATCAGTTGGATCAATTGCTGTCAGTGACCCTCCCTCATTACAAACACTGGCTTGCATTCAAGGAAATAACTTGACTTCATTAAATGATAGTCAGTTATTCATTTTATTCATTTTTACAAAGTCATCATGCTTAAATCACACCTGTACATTTATAAAAATATACATTGTTTCATAAGAACCATCAGGGAGAGATACAAGGGCATCTTTGGAGTTATACACAAGGGACAATGGCCTTAATATGGGGCCTCTAGTGTAGAAAAAACTAAGGGTCAGAAACTGTCCATAATTCCAAACAAATTACAAAGAAAATTTACACAGACTGAGCACAGTGTTGGGAATTTAGCATTTACAGGCACTGATGTGTAGGAAAAATGATCGGCTTTCAGACAGTTCAGGACAGAGACCCATGATTGGAGATTAACGGGAGGGATGGAACAGAATGCAACTTTGCTGCTCTGAGAAGGAAGCAGCAATCTGACTATAAGAGCTCTGGATCAGAAAACATTTCATCTTTATATCAAATCAGAAAAGGTACTTTAGCTGAAGCTGCTCTGTCCATGCTCTGTCACTGAGTTGGCGGATTATAATATATTGTCGTAGGATACTGCACCGAAGAGGGTTTTGAGGCACCTTGCCTGTGTCAGTTGTTCCATGCAGAAATCTTTGATGCTGGGATTAGTAGGTCCATAGCTGGATGCCCATTCTGGTCTTTGACCATGCCAAGAGTGATGCTGAACTCGAAGAAACCCCACAAAAAACACAAAGCCATCAGCATCATCACAATGTCCACTGCCTCCTTACATTGGTGCTTGTTTGAACAGTCCTTATAGCAGCACTTTACACAGGGAGCAGCTCAGTCCCATCCTCAGGGCTGTTGTCCTCATCTCCTGCTGTGGCTAATATCCTTCCATTCTCAGTCTTCACATGTTCCTGGACTGGCTTCCTCATATTGCCAGGACACTTCAGTTAAAAAAAAACAACACAAAAACAGGTTATCTTTCAATGAAAAGAAAAACACAAAACCCAATTATATTATTTTAGAAAGAATAATTGTCACTTTGTAACATTGGCAAAAGGAAGGTCCAAGATTCGAAACTTGGTCTGGAGTTACCTGCTCTCCACCTGACAAGCAATCAGCGCACAGAGGGAGATTCAGGCCACCAATTATCAATCTCAGTGATCCGACTTCTGGTCAAGCTTGGTGATCCCTCACATAATCACTCTCAATGAGTCCTTCCACCCAATCCCATTTAGCAATCCTTTAGCTAATTAATCTTGGTGATCCCTCAGCCAATCATGCTCTGTGGCTCCTCAGATGATCATTCTCAGTGATGCTCACCCGATCACTCGGTGATCCCTACCCCAATTCCAATATAGCCTTGTTTGGAATATGGCACTAGGTAAACAAACTACAGCAACTAAGTTAAAAATCACACAACACCAGGTTATAGTCCAACAGCTTTAATTGGAAGCACACTAGCTTTCGGAGCGTCGCTCCTTCATCAGGTGATAGTGGATCCTAACACATAGAATTTATAGCAAAAATTTACAGTGCTCAAAAACTGCATGCATTCATGTAAAACTGTTATCTCACTTTTTAGATTAGAATCAATCTAAACATCATGGCATAGACAGAGAACACAGGGGGCTAACACCTTCAACATATTGTCTAGCTATCATCCATTGTTAACAGCTAACCTGAGAATGCAACTTTTAAAAAAAGGTTTTGTTATTTACACATGAAATAAGTGAAACTATCATGCTATTCAAACAGATGAAAGACTTAACAATCAATTTTTCAATGTATAATTTCAGTTACATCACACTGTAAACTTTTGCTATAAATTCTGTGTTAGGATTGAGCCCTCCACTATCACCTGATGAAGGAGCGATGCTCCGAAAGCTAGTGCTTCCAATTAAACCTGTCGGTCTATAACCTGGTGTTTTGATTTTTAACTTTGTACACCCCAGTCCAACACCGGCATCTCCAAGTCATGACGACTACAGCAACTAACATTGTGTACAAAACCAAACTTACCAGCCTGTTAATGATGTCCCTTATTTTAGTCCGATGTTCTGAAAGAGAGAAAAACAGAATGTGATCACCTATGGGACTGTACCCAGCACCTGGCACCCAGTCCAAACTGAGAGGAGGTCTGTATCAAATGATGCTGTTTAAAATGGTGCAATGACCTTGTACTGTCCTCACACAACTCCTAGCTGACATCATCTACAGTGCATAAGAATGACATCTGCCATTGTATAACCCCTTACCCTGTCCTTAGGACATCCCATTGCACTTCAGAGAACACAGCACAATCCCAGGAATAATAACTGACTAATATGTATGAAGTTGGTCTTACCTGAAAGAGAAATATAGGTCAAGACCTGAATAGCATTCCATTCTACCCTTCATACAACACCAATGGAATGGCTCATGTTCAGCTAATGAGTTAGATGGAGCTCTGACTTAAAGCTTCATTCAAAAACAGGATTCCTCAGTACTAATAATAACTATATTAATGCCTGGAAAAACTATAGGATGGTGAGTACTGTATAGAAACTAAACATTGTCCCACTCAGGTGATAGCAGATGGTTTTCTAAGGTTGGATCAAGGCACTATTGGATAAACATAGATAGAGGTTTGACCCTTAACTAATAGAATCTGCCCCAAGATTGCTTGCCAGAGATGGAAAGAGAACTTTACTCTGCATCTAACCCCATTCTGTACCTGCCCTGAAAGGGGACAGTGTGAAGGGAACTTTTCTCTGTATCTGCCCTGCACTTGAACTCTGGGACTGTTTGGTATTAAACATTGAATGTCTCTTTTCTCAATACAAACATCTCTCACTCTGGCAAGCACAAAATTAATTTTAAGAAGTGTGAAAATGCACAAAATGAAATGTTTAAACTACTTACCCTTATTACTTCCAATGCATATAAAGGAAAGCAAGATGATAATAGCGAGGAGTACACTTAGGAAGACGATCACCGTGATTAATCCCACTTTTGATGGAGGTTCTAAAATACCTGAAAAGTACCAGAAAGACAGAAGTTAACAAGATCTACCACCCCACTGCCAGTCTTTATTTCTTGCAGGAGAAACCAAATTCTTCCAGCAACCTAACATCGTTGTAACAGAGTCATGTGAGTGAGAATGCTGCATCTTTGTTTTACTCCACTCCTTCTCTCTCATTATGGATGAGCAGCTTGTTTGGAATCAGGCAAGGCTGCTCACTATGTAATGACTGCAATTCAGCCTTAAGAGAAGAACAATTCTGACTCATACAGAGGAGATGGATATCGGAATACAGGACTTGGGTAGTTCATTCAGCTCTTTCAGCCCACTCATGGTTGATCGTATTGTGCCGTTGACTCACACAGCTGAACCTAGCAACTAAAGAAAAAATGTACCCTGGTACAAGATCACTAGATTCATTAGGAGGGGAATAACAGGTGAAAAGTTCACTCACTGACCAAGACATCAGTTTGTATCAGGTGCCTCCAATGTTCTTAGCCAGTGTCACCAACTGACACCACTTAATGAACACCTACCCAGTAATTTAGCGTGTGATGTCTGAGGTTTGATCAGATTTCAATTGGGTCCAGATCTAACCTAAGTCCATTAAACCTCGCAGCAGAAGGACAGAGTGCCCCTGTTTTCAGAATCTGTTCAGAGACAGATTTTTGCATCAATCAAATTCACAAATGTGGGGCTCAATATGCTCCCAATTAATGTTACAGCAGGAAGATGGTGAGGATTGAGGAACAAGACAAAAAAAGTCAAATACGTTCCCTTTTTGTTTCTTCGCCACTCTGTTCTAGGGTTCCAACATTCTGCATTTATGAAAGGTAGTAAGAAGATAACTAGTTTTGAATTTTAGTAAGATCTAAAGTGCAGAAAGTTTTGAAAGAACACAGGAAACCACAGAAACAGCACGTAACATTCCTCAGCAGCATGAAACAGAGACCATTCATGGGAGTTTAGCAGTGGTGGGGGGATGGTACAGGATGATCAGACAGGGTGCGATAGAGGCTCCCATGTCACATCCCTAACTTCTCAGTGTAACAAGGTGAGAACATTATGACCAACACTTTCAAGATCAAGCCTTGTTTAATTAATGTTCACCCACCCCAAGTACCTCAGATGGCAAAACGTTCACTAGAAAACATGGCAAATAAAGGGGCAGTAGTTAGACTGCAACAAGCCAGGCTTTTGGTTTATAAAACTAGGGGGCATACTTTTAAGGTGAAAGGAGAAAGATTTAAAAGGGACTTGGGGGGTAACTTTTTATACAAACATTGGTTCTTATAGGGAATGAACTGCCTGAGAGGTGTTGTAAATGTAGGTGCAGTTACAACATTTAAAAGACATTTGGACAGGAACACAATAGGAAGGGCTTAGAGGAATATGGGCCAAATGCAGGTAAGTGGGCCTAATTTAGTGTTGGTTGATATGGAGGAGTTGGACCAAAAGGTCTATTTCCATGCAATATGACTCTATGTATCTCTAGGTAAAATGCAAGGGATGTTCTTAAATAAGGAGATTAACGTGTTTGATTTCTCACAAAGAATGTTGTAGACTGTGAGAATATGAGTAATTGTAACTTTGGCAAGAGGGGGAGAAAAGGGACTCTTGATCAGCTGTCCATGATATATCTCTCCTAATTTTTATTTTCATTGACTTTCTTCAGGCAATTTCCACTGTTCCAAAGTTAAAGTTACACATAATGTGTCTTGATCATTTGTAATCATTGCTTGCTTTCCAAGAAGATTTAGGAAATAATCTGTCTTCAGTAGACTCACCACATTTCATGTCCTTTGTTGCAGTTCCATTTTCCAGCATTTGGAGTGACCCACAACTAAAACAAAGGAGAAAAATAGAAAACATAGTTATTATTTTTCTTCCCACTACAGTTGCACTCCACAGAGAAAACTCCTAACTTTGCACAACTGGGCAGAGAACATCAGTTGGGCCAATCAATAAAGGCAGCTCCTCATTGCAGGGAGTGCATTGCCACACTTGACCATCAGGTGGTGCTGTTGCTGCAGGATAATGTATGATGTGGCGGTGCTGGTGTTGGACTGGGGTGGACAAAGTTAAAAATCACACAACACCAGGGTAATAGTCCAACAGGTTTATTTGGAATCACTAGCTCTCAAAGCGCTACTCCTTCATCAGGTCTTATGCTCCTCAACCACCTGATGAAGGAGCAGCACTCAGAAAGCTAATGCTTCCAGGATAATGTAGACAGCAGGATGGGAAATAGAACACTCAAGAATGGATAGGGAAGTATAACCCAATGAAACCAGCCCTTCCTATACACAAACTCTCCCATGGAGAAATCGTATCTAAACTCTCTAGTAACCTAAACTCACCCACTAAATCTTGCTCCCCAATTGACAATCTCCCAGTGAAACCTACCTTTCCAATACCTCTTCTCTTCAATTTAAACCCTCATGCCTAATTCTCCCACTAAAATCACCCCTTGCATCTCCCCATTCTACCAAAACTGATTCCTCTAGTACTTACTTCTCCACTAACACCTATTCCTTGAAAACGTATGCTCTCACTCATCAAATTTGATCTGTCTGCTCTTTTTAACTCCCTCATCACAGCAAAATTATTTGAGATTTTTAAATCATTGCTTTTGATCAGTGGTCCTAAATGGAATCAATGTTCTCCCAACTCATATGAAGGCTAAGATTGTAAACACAGCATGGACCAGGAGATTTTGTTCTCAGTGTCACTAGGTAAAAACAATGACTGCAGATGCTGGAAACCAGATTCTGGAGTAGAGCGGTGCTGGAAAAGCACAGCAGTTCAGGCAGCATTCGAGGAGCAGATGCTGCCTGAACTGCTGTGCTCTTCCAGCACCACTAATCCAGAATCTCAGTGTCACTAGACCTAGCAACATCTATTCCAATAGCTATCTTTATAATTTGATGGGAGATTGTATCCCAACTTACTCGCTCCATTTTCTGCAAGGCTCCATATTAGAGGACACATTTGAAAAATATCCAGGCTCACATCTTTCACACACTGGCCTTGAAAGTCCCCGATCTGATAACAAAAAAACAAAAGTACAGCATTATTTAAAATTATATAATTTGGCTGGAACCTTTTCCTTGCAATTTTTTTATATACCATCCAATTGTGTCACCACTTCAGCTCCCTCTGTGTTTCATCAATTAGCATTGAATATGCCATCTTAATGTAGTAAAAACCACCCAAAATTTAATATGAAAAAAGATTGACACTGAGCCCATGAAGGAGGAACTAAAATAAAAATATTAAATTCGAGGAGTGGTTTAACATGGTGGATAGGTTAAAAATGGATGTTCCAGAACTTGAGGCCTAGGTACCTATGGTTGGGTGTAAAGAGCAGGGTATGCATACAAAGCCCAAGTTGGGGGGATGCAGCAGCACTCTCATAGTGTTGTGGAGCTGCAGGATATTACAGAGGTAAACAGGGCTGAAATCACAGAGGGATTTGAACACAAGAATCAGAATTTAGTGAATTAGTGGATCAAAAGTCCATGCAAGTCAGTGACCACAGTGACAACAAGTGAATGGGACTTTGTGTGAGTTAGGATACAGATAGCAAGCAGCGAGTTGGATGAGCTAAAGTTTACATAAAATAAACTGGGCTAATGGCCTCTTCCCATGGTTAATGTCTCTATGTTCACAAAATCACAACACAAGAGTTAGTTACTTCAGTAATTCTGAGCAAGTTCCCACTATTCCTGATTTTTCTTTCTGCCATGACCCAGAAATGCTGTAGGTTTACCTTCTTTGTAAATGACTCCATATCCAGGTCCACACACCTTGTTTTCTTCACAAATCTCACAATCCGTATTGATGCAGTACATTCCTAACTGGCACTGACAGATGGTGTCTGAGGTAGTGGTACCAGGCTTTTCCACCACAAATCCTCCATCTAAACCAGGAGAGAGAGAGAGAGAGAGAGAATTAAAGGAGCAGCAATGGCAATGCATTACATTCAGATGATGAACATGTCTTCATAAAACACCATATTTTTAAAAAATCATGAGATATGGGCATTGCGGGCAGAGGCAACATTTGTTGCCAATTCCTAATTGCCCTGAGAAGGGCTTATGCCCGAAATGTCAAATTTCCTGCTCTTCGGATGCTGCCTGACCTGCTGTGCTTTTCCAGCACCACACTCTCGACTCTGATCTCCAGCATCTGCAGTCCTCACTTTCTCCTGCCCCAACAGCAGTTAAGTGTCAACCACACTGGAGACCAAGTAAGGATGGCAGATTTCCTTCTCGAAAGGAATTGAGTGAACAAAATGCCTTTTTACAACAGGCAATGATAGGTTCATGGTCATCATTACTAAGACTACTTTCAATTCCAAATTTAGTTTAAATTTAATTTAAATTTTAATCTACCTTAAACAGACACAACAGTGATATAAATACCACAACACAACCATCACCACTCAAATAATAATATAACCAAATTATGTGATTGTGGAGGAGCTTTGAGACTAGTTCATTTATTAATAGGTTACTAAAGGGCCACCATTTTGGTGAAATGTTCGCAGATGTGTTTTCAGTTGGTCTTGCTCTTTGTGCACTGTAACGTTGTATTCCTCGCTCTGTTCTATTACCCTTATGCACTTTGTATGGTATGATCTACCCATTTCCCATGCAAAACAGAACTTTTCACTGTACTTATAGAGGTTTATAAAATCCTGAGGGGCATGGTTAGGGTAAACAGACAAGGTCTTTTCCCTGGGGTGGGTGAGACCAGAACTAGAGGGCATAGGTTTAGGGTGACAGGGGAAAGATATAAAAGGGACCTAAGGGGCAACCTTTTCACACAGAGGGTGGTACATGCATGGAATGAGCTGCCAGAGGAAGTGGTGGAAGCAAGTACAATTGCAACATTTAAAAGGCATCTGGATGGGTATATGAATAGCAAGGATTTGGAGGGATAAGGGCCGGGTGCTGGCAGGTGGGAGTAGAATTGCGTTGGGATATCTGGTCGGCATGATGATGACTCTGTGACCTAGGTACATGTGACAATAATAAATCAAACCAGAATAAAAGTTTCAAACCACACCACAAAAATGGTAAAAATAACCTTCTCTCTGAAATGACTGGCCAAGTACTTTTCAAATATAGGTGGTGCCAACTTGGTTATAATGCCCTGGTGGTCAAATGGCTTGGTGACACTCAGATGCCAGGTCCACACCTGAAGACTGGGCACTAGCATAGGATATTAAAGCCCCGGCAGGTGATTAATGATGGATGCTCTTAGAGACATTCGGCGGGGGGGGGGGGGGGGGGGGGGAGTGAGAGTGTAAATTTGCAGCAGTATTAGATCAATAAGTCAGAAGTGGTGCAGCTCATGTTCTTCTGAATCTGGATCTGGATCTGGATCTTAATCAGTGCGACACCAGGTAATAATTAATACTTACTTGGGTTACAGCTTTTGTGCAGTTGGCAATGATCCAGTGTATTCCACGCTGATTGATAACGGCCGGAGCCACAATGTTGGCATTCTGAGTCCTTAGCCTCTGTACATTCACTGCTCATGTAAGTGCCTGCAAAGAACAAACATTCTGCACACTTAACAGAGCAAATACACTCAGCTTTACAAAGAAATCTTTCATTTTCAGTCTTTGAATTAGTCACTGGACAAACAATGCAGATTAAAGGCATAATCCCGAAATATTAACTCTTTCTCTCTCCACAGATGCTACTGGGTTTCCTGAAACTTTCTATCCCTTTCTATTTTATTTCAGATTTCTGACATCTGCCATATTTTGTTTCGTGTCACCCCATGAACAGGTGGCTGCTAGGTTCAGACCTCTGAAAGGTCCAGCCATATTATCAATCCTATGGACTCCCCCGCTAGCTCTGTGGGTAATTGTACCACAGTGCATACTCCTTATCTACATAAACATGATTAAATCTCCCCACCGTTCAGCTGACAGTCTGTCACCTGACGTCTGTGAGCAGATGTTCTGTCTGGTCTTGGTGAACCCCAGGTGAAGGTAGATTTACCAATACTGGAGAGTGAAAGCTGGGGACAGAATTTACCCATGAACACCCATTGCACAGGCATGCAGCTGAAACGTGGCTATTGATGTGAAGCAGTAAGGGTGATGTAGTAAGATGAAGTTAGGCTGGACAGAATGGCAACTTCCATTCATGCTCCTTGGTCAGCCATCACCGAGGAGGAAATTCTTCAAATGCCAACATTCCCTCCTCTTCTCAGTCTCCCCAGCTGTTAACTCTATCAGTGTTTCTCCTTTTCCAGAAGCCCCAGCTAAGACTGATGACATGAAGCCCCTGAGGGAGTCCCATTGTGCTTGTCAACTGCACCAAGGGTTGGAATGTATCTGTCCTCATTGGGTAACTCATGCTGTTGCGTTGCAGAATGGCTGTTGGGCTGGAGGAAATTGGGGCTTATTTAATCATGGGTGTTTCATATCGAACCAAAGTGAAGGGACTGCAGAAGGAAAGTCTAAATAACTAAATATAATAGAATAACTGACAAAAATGAATCACAAACCATGAAAACAGTCAAAGCAATGCCTTCAGGAAAGAGCAGAGATACGGTCATATTTCAGTTTATTCTCAGCACCATTCACTTCTCAAATTTAAAAATTTATAGTGTGTTATGTTCATTTTATGTAAATGTTGTATTTGAAGGAGGAGGAACAAGAACCAATCATGACCTGGGATCAACCCAGAGCAGTCTTCAGCTGATGAAATGTTGTTGAAGTACTTTAATTTAGGAAAAACAGTAGGTTGTTTATACACCGTGGTGTCCTTCAAACTGCACTGAGATAACGACCAGGTTGTCTCTTCCTTTGGCCATTTTATTTGAAGAATAAATGTTGGCCAAGACACTATTGCTGCAAAATAGTGGCACAGTATCTTTTACATTCAGCTGAGAGACCAATTGGCTTTGACAAGACCTCTGCCCTTTGGAAGCTGGCCTGTCAATACAGGACTCCCTCAGTAATGCAGTGAGTGTCAGCCCAGATTTTATTCTTGACTTTCTGCAGTTGGCCTTGAACCCACAACCTTCTCACTCAGAGGTGACAATGTTGTCACTGATGAGTCAACAGTGGCATACATTCACCACATTGAGACTTGTCACTGCTTGGAATAAAATGAGAGATGATTAAGGCATCCAGAAGATTATTGAGAAATGCCTACTTCAGATAAGTATTGAATAAAGCTTCCTCTACACTTCCCCAACCTCAGCACAATGCCCCTTATTCACTTCCCACCCAGCAAACCATTTGCAGCCTCTCCAAATCAGTCTACTGCCCAGGTGGAGTGACTGAAATGTCCTGGGGTCCAGGTTACTGGTGCAGAATTCTGTGCTCCTGCGTGTATTATATTTTTGCTCAGACTCTCATAGGCCAACAGATAAAAGAGTTGTGTCTCTTCAACATGGGCAAGATGTGAAAAGTCACAGTCTAAACCGCAGCACTGTTCTGATTTGGACTCTTCCAGAATGCCATTCCTCCCATCCCACAATTGGAAACTGTATTCAGGCAGGATATGCTGGAGAGGGAGCAGTGCTGAGTCAACACCATGAAACCAGGACTAAACAGCAGAAACTCTGAGTACAAGTTGTACAGATGAATCTTATACTTCTTTCTCCTTTGAATATCGAAGAGAAAGGGATGAGCTAATATTAATGTTTGAGATTATTGAACTATTTGATAGAGTAAATGGAAAGGAACTATGTTGGAGGGAAGTCCAGAACATGGGGGCAAACCCCAAGATTGAAACAAGGCCATTTAGGAGTGATATCAGGAGGCACACCTTTACCCAAAGCTTAATGGATATCTGGAATTCACTTGCACACAAGAGTGTTGAGGCTGGAAATCCATTGAAAATTTCAGAACTTTGATAGGCAAGGCTGGAAAGGTCGATGGAACCAGAGCATGTAGATGAAGTTTAGGTGCAGAGCGGCTAAGCTATGATCTAATTGAATGACGTGTTATGTTCGAGGGACTAATGGCCTCCATGTGTTTTCACATTGCGTTAGCTGAGACATTGCTGTTATAATGTAGTTACTCACCAGGTGGACACTTTGAGCAACACTTGTCCAACTTCCAATACTGGGACCTGGTGTTGCAGATGTCGCCTGACACGAGCTGACAACCCTGAGAAAGAAGCACAGTCACAGAATGAAAACCACTGATCAGTCAAACGCTCAGAAACCCAGGCTATTTTCCCGTGGGCAAACTCAATGCCTTGCCACATTTCAATTCCGAAATATCTTAAATTGGCAGGAAAAGAAAGACACACTCATGAATTCAGCAGATCGCCTGGGTACAATTTATGGGAATGGAAACCACATGTCTCTCTAATCTCCCAAAACATTTCTCAACCTCTCTCTCCTGCTTTAAAATTCCCCTAGAAACTCTATCCTAATGACTCTTTCATTGGCTTGGTGCCAAATTGTATCTAATTACAGTGCGTGATGTTTTAGAGGAGGTGGTGGAGGTTGGTACAATTACAATATTTTAAACGAAACCAGACGGGGACATGAGTAGAAAGAGTTTAGAGGCTCCTGGGCCAAATGCTGGCAAATGGATTAGATTTATCTAGAACGTCTGGTCAGCATGGGCAAGTTGTTTCCATGCAGCACAACACTCTAACTCTAAAGGTGCCAACTACGATTGACATGAGTTGGAATGAAATCTTTGCAGGCTATCATGTTCCCGTTCTTTCCAGAACATTCCCAACTGCAGCTTCTCCTCCTCCTGCCCTGATAATCTGTACTTTTGCCTGTAACCATTCTTCTTAATTCACACAAACTTCCCTCCCTTCCCTCTCCCTAGTGAGACCTGGTTGTTAATGGAGATCTCCTGGTCAAGGTGGCAACACAGTTGAATGTGGGTCTGGCCTGTCACAAGGTTGGCAGTGGGTCACCTTCCAGCAGGTGTAACAGAAAGACCCCGCCCATTCCAAACCCCCCCTCCCAAAAAACCCTGCTTAGGTCAACACCCCCAATAGTGAAATTAATTGAAATCAGCAAACTAAGCTCAAAACAACGTGGGTCACAACAACCAAAAACAAAGCTGGATCCTTTTCTTGAAAACTACAAGAAGTACAGCATGTTTTCTAAAGACTGATCACATTACCATGAATCATTGGGTTTTCCCTGTCAAGGCAAGTTTCAGAAAAAACAGGAATCACATTCGTGAGAAAACATCTAACTCCAGAAATCCAAAAAATTTCCAAACTTCAGACAACTGACAGGGAAACAATGATTTCCTTGTAACTGAAAAATCCCAAATGTGTTTCAGAGCTGACACTTGAAATCACAACTGCTAGTTAGGTTAATTCAGGCTACAGAGATCAGTCACCACAGCTTTCGGGTCTTTGCTTGATTGCCTTCAGAAATGAGAGTGGAATTTCCCTGACCTTCCCATTTCCTTAAGTTGGCCCCAAGTTGTCTGTTTTCTGTTTCTTTTTCACCCCGACTTGGGGTTTGTGTGAGAAGGGAAGGACGGGCTCATGGTTTATCTCCATTCGACCATAAGATACATCTTGATGGAATAAACCTAATGGTCAGCTGATCTGTTCCGGCCCTTTTCCAATTCCCTGACTCTGAACCTGTCCTCACATCCCCTGATGTTTATGCCACCCAGGTGATTTCACATCAAACTAAACCTGAGAGTCAGAGAAAATGAAGACCACAAATGCTGGAGATCAGAGTTGAGAGTGTGATGCTGGAAAAGCACAGCAGGTCAGGCAGCATTCCGAGGAGCAAGAGAATCGTTGTTTTGGGCATAAGCCCTTCATCATGATGCTTTTCCAGCACCACACTCTCGACTCTCAGCCTGAGAGTTGGGTTATTCCCATGGTCACGTTCTCACTAACATTCTCCTTTCTCTCCTCAATGTCTGGACTCTTTCTAGGGAATAATCTTACTTGATTTACAGTCCTTCTGTATTATGCTCAAGTGATTGTGGTTTGGATGCAAAAGCACATTGAGTTTTCAAATGGGTATGGGCCAGAGTTTATCCAAAAACCTGGCCCCAATAATGTTTATACACATGCACTTTCCATCAGCTCTCATTGGATAGCAGGCAGGCAGAACCCTTGACTGGTTTAGCCCTCCGTGGCCACATTGCATGGAAATCAACTGTAACCCCTCACGAAAACCAGCAAGACCAGACCATTTACAAAGGAACATCCAGTCTATAGGGCTCAGATCTATTATTGTTAATACCTGACCACAGTCTTTTTTTAAATTCATTCACGGGCGCTTGGGCATCACTGACTTCACCAGTATTTATTCCTCATCCCTAGCTGCCTTGAGAAGATGGTGGTGACCTGCCTTCTCGAACTGCTGCAGCCTATAACTGTAATGGACCCACAATGCTGTTAGGGAGAGAACTCCACGATTTTGACTCAGCAACACTGAAGGAATGGTGATATACTTCCAGGTTCAACAGTCAATGACTGGTTAAAATTCTGGAATCACACGACTTCTGCACTATAGAAATTCTATGATTCCATGATGAATGCATCCCAAACTGAGATCTCAAAGTCAAACTTCCCTGTTCTTTCCTCAATGTCCTGCAAACCTTTCCTTTTCAGTTATTTGGGAATTTGACTTCTAGGTTTCCAGCAATAAGAAAATATGTTTCCCCTAGGTGATTATTGGTAACCAATGCCCATTCCAAGTGCATTCTGCCAAGAGAACATTGGCCAAAAATGGCTTTAATGCCTGCCAGTACAGAATGAGGTGACTTCAGTAAGAGCCACAATTAAATAAGGGAGAACAAAAAAATAGTCTTTTTCATTTGTTTTGGGCTCCTGATAGTGAAACACATTGACACTCATCAAAATGCTTAGCATTATTTTCTTCATACCATGTGGCCACTTTATGGTATGACACAGCCTGGATCTTATTCTAAAGTTTTTGGTCTGAGACGATGAATGCACAAACTTCCGACCCTGAGGAGAGTGCTAACTGTGAACCACAACCACCATCTGATGGCTGCTGAAGCCCTGAAACCTTCCAGTGGCAGTCGATGCTGACACCAACAGGAAAAGAGGGACGAAAGTGAGAGCAAACACAAGCTTTTGTGATATTATAGAAAAAGTAAACTGTGAGCAGCTTCCTAAGTATTTCAAATAGTGATAAAAAGGGGTTTCTCACAGAATTCTGCTCTTTATGTGTGGTTTATTTTATCAGAGAAGCTTTAAAATAAACCCAATCTGATCATCCACTGCTCAAATGTATCTGTTACAATTTTTGCTGTTAGTCAACATTTTTCTCAGGATTACCTCCTACTGAAAACACTGCAGTCATTGTATTCTGTAGAAGGTGTAATCTACTGCAAAAATATTGCTCTAGTTTATATAATGAATAGTGATGCTGCACTGTGTTCCAGGGAGACACCTCTCAAGTGGGTTATAACTAGAGGAATGGAAGTATGCTTTTTATATTTGAGCCTTAACGTTAAGAGTAATTTTCACTGTCTTTAACATATAGGTCAAAGTGAGAATCTGTCAGCTACACAACTGTATTTAACTGAATACAGAATATAGCAAAGTCACTCCTGCAAATGGGACGAGAGTTGGTTAGGATATCTGGTCAGTATGGACGAGTTGGACTGAAGGGTTTGCTTCTGTGCTGTACATTTCTAGGACTCTATGTCTCTGATGTGCCATAATGAGCAATTTGTTTCATATGGCTGAATTAGGGCTAACAACAATATTTTGTGTTACAGGATTTCCAAGTGTATTTTCAAGACAAGAATACTTTGGTGGAGTCTGTTTATTGATTGCCACAAAGCTTACACCACCAATCTCTAAACAATTCCCCCTTGTACTGCCTGGCTCTTCTTTATATTTACACCTTAGTATAGTTAACTAGTTAAACCCAAATATCCATTTACCTTGTTTCCTTCAACTGCTAGGCATTTGACAGCATTCAACAGAATCTATTAGATACAAACATAGTACACTCTCCAATCTAAAAAATGTTGAAGGGTCACTGTGTCCTTTTGAAAAAAAAAGGGTGGCACAGTGGTTAGCACTGCCTCACAGCGCCAGAGACCCAGGTTTAAATCCCGCCTCAGGCAACTGTCAGTGTGGAGTTTGCACATTCTCCCCGTGTCTGTGTGGGTTTCCTCCGGGTGCTCCGGTTTCCTCCCTCAGTCTAAAGATGTGCAGGTTAGGTGAATTGGCCATGCTAAATTGCCCATAGTGTTAAGTGAAGGGGTAAATGTAGGGGAATGGGTCTGGGTGGGTTGGTCTTCGGAGGGTTGGTGTGGACTTGTTGGGCCGAAGGGCTGTTTCCACACTGTTAGTAATCTCATCTAATCTATCCAATCCAAGGACTGGTATGTTCATTTGAAAGAATAAAAGTATTTCCTAAACTTCAGTCTATGTCAAGGAGCCAACAGCACAGAAATCTGATTTCCAGCATCTGGTATTCTTTGTTTTTCTGTCTAGCATAGAAATCAACCCGAACTTCAAACTATTTGGCACTAAACGGTACAGATGGTTCTGCTGATACATTGCTGGAAGTCTCTTAATAATTTGCCAGCCAACAACTCACTTTCTCAAGAAAAATGGACTGGGAAAACAGAAAAATTCCTACAGCTGACAAATAAATAACATCTGTCCTGTCAGAATATCTACTGTGTGTGCCACGGTAATGTTATAGATCCAAGCACTTTCAAATCAGGCAATCTTTTTGTCAAGAAAAAAAATTCTCACAGAATTCTGCTCTTTATGTGATAATGATTTTCTTAAAGGGGGCTTGGTTTGTCTTCAGTTATTGTAGTCAGGATTAAAATTATAAAACTTGCTTTTGCAACATAACACAACAATGATTCTGTAATTCTGCAGCTTGTGAGTATTTTCACCCCTGCTTTCACATTGATGGGAGTGTTCCCAAAGAGTAAATAGGGAGAAATTGTTGCCACATGCAGGCCAGTCAAAAATCAGATCAGGTGATTAGCAAAAAGAGGGGGAATTTTGTTTTAATGCATTGAGTATTTATGATAAATGCTACTTAACTACCTTTGACATAAATTTACATAACCTGATACAGGTATCTGAGTGAACCTGATGTCAATTGAAGATTCAGTATTGTTCAGGACATCAGGAGGACTCATCTGCTCTAATCTGAACAGTGCCTGAGGGTGTTGACCAGCCCCTCAGCCTGAAATCCCCACTAAAACACACACACTCGCTCAGAGTACATTCATATTTTGAAGTGGGACAAGTTCAAATGTGGGAGTGACCTTCAGAGCTAAGGATGCAATGAATGAATTTAGATTTTGTAGAAAGTAACATCCCACAAAACAGCATTACAACAACTAGTTGATTGATGTTTTTTGGTGATGTCAGGCGGATTGCGAGAGCACAATGCTCTCCTTCCAATAGTGCTGGGGGATGCTTAACCTGAATCAGGACCTTGAGGTTTAAGATCTCCTCAATAAATGCAATATACCTCTTAAATAAGAAATTTAAACTAGTGATAAAGGGAACTTAAATTCATAAATCTCTGAGCCAGGTTTACATAACTTGATAACAAATGTCTGGGTGAACTGATGAGGAAATGCTCAAGACCAAGACTGCACTTCTGAATTCCTGGTAAAGTATTTTGCACCCCCTACAACACGGTGTAAAATTAAACCATTGGCTGGGTAGATTAGCAGAGAAAAGGAGAACCATAACATTCCAGTTCAAACACAGGACAATTCAGTTTTAACATCCATATTCCTTGAGGCAAGGGATGTTTGTACAGAGGAATAGAACTAGCTCAGCCACCCAGTCCCAACTTCAAAAGCACCCAAATCAGGGTCTAACAGAGTCAAGCTCCTTCCATTCTGCTCAATAACACCCTCAGGTCCTTGTCCCAGCATCCAACACATCCCCAAATGTAATATTTCCATTTCCTGCCTCTGAATGCTTTGAATGAAATTGCTGTACCATGTTGTTTTGCTCTTGCTGGAGGCTTCATCAAGACTATTCTAACTTATTCACATCAGATCCCTGCAGGCAGCAGATGGAGGGGAACCTCATTTAGAGTGAGGTGAAGTTAAGCTCAAACCATTCTGGTTCTCTCTCTAAAAGAGGGACCTGGGTATAGATGTGCACAGATCATTGAAAGTGACAGAAAAGGTGGACAGAGCAATTAATAAAGTATGCAGTGATAGATAATAGAATACAGGAGCAAGGCGGTGATGTTGAATTTGTACAAAATGCTTAGACCTCAGCTGGAATAATGTGTACAGTCTTAGTATAACAATGTAGGAAAGATGTGAATAGATCGGAGCCAGTGCAGAAATGATTTATAAGAATGGTTCCAGGAATGAGAAATTTCAGTTATAAGGATAAATTGAAGAAGTTGGGACTGTTCTCCTTGGAAAGAAGAAGACAGAGGAGGTTTTCAAAATCATAAGCAGACTGGATAGAGTAAATAGGGAGAAACTGTTCCCACTGCTAAACTGGAACTAGAATGAGAAAGCATGGATTTAAAGTGAGATGCAAACAGGGCAAGGGTGACGTAAGAATGAACTTTTTCACACAGTGAGTAGTTAAGGTATGGAATACACTGCCTGGGAATGTGGTGGCGGTAGATTAAATTGAAGGGGGCATCAGATGATGATTTGGATGGAAATGGTGTGCAGGAGTATGGAGAAAAGGCAGGAGATTGAGATCAGGGTAATTGAACTGGTGTAGACATAGCTTCCTTCTGCACTGTCACAATTCAGTGATTCTGGCCCATCTAATGGACAATATATGGTGATCTCCAAGGCCTCTACAAGGTTGCTACTAAATTACACTGTATGAAGCTCTCTCTCCTTCTCCCCCTGTGCACCTGGTCTCTGCTCTGGCCACTAAAATCTTAAAGTACACTGCACCCTTTGAACTACTGCTGACGAGATAATAACGACATTCTAATGTGGCAGAAACATGAATGCCCTCTATACTGTTCAATTGGAGATTTTTATTTCTGCTGCTATCAACCTGGAAAAATATTCAACCAGCTTTCTTCAGATGTGCTGATCGACAACAATTTGTAAACTGTCTGTCCACCTACTTCCCTCAGATGCAAACTCCCTCATCTCTTTTATCCTAAACACAAGAGTTTTGGTTGGTAAACAAAAACAAAGCACAAAACATTGTTACAATGAAGCAGAGGGTGATGTGACTGTGCCTTTATTTTGTACTGTATCTTTTTGGCTAGGGGTTTTCTTGTGAAAACTCCCCTGCCTTCCTGTGGTTTTACAATTAACTGACATCTGGTTCTCACCCCAGCCCTGCAGCCTCCGTGAGTAAACCATCAGAACACACCCATCAAATTTTGTTCTGTTATTCTTACAATCATACAGTCTTAATATAGCCCTAACAGTCAGTGTATGCAAAGTAACGGAGGAATTGTGTCCTGTGCTGTTATTTTCCTTGACCCTCATCTCAGGCATAAATGGTCTATTCTATATCCTTAGACTAACCCCTGGTTCTGGTCTCCCTGGTCATCAGGAACATAACTCCTGTCTGGTCCTGTTAGAACTTTATAGGTTTCTATGAGATCCGCCCCTCATTCTTCTAAACCCCACTTAATAAAGTTTGGGTGAAGATTTGTAGCTCGGGTGCTCGTTGTTGTGGTTCTGTTCGCCGAGCTGGAAATTTTTGTTGCAAACGTTTCGTCCCCTGTCTAGGTGACATCCTCAGTGCTTGGGAGCCTCCTGTGAAGCGCTTCCGTGGTGTTTCCTCCGGCATTTATAGTGGCCTGTCCCTGCCGCTTCCGGTTGTCAGTTTCAGCTGTCCGCTGTAGTGCCCGGTATATTGGGTCCAGGTCGATGTGTTTGTTGATGGAGTTTGTGGATGAGTGCCATGCTTCTAGGAATTCCCTGGCTGTTCTTTGTTTGGCTTGCCCTATAATGGTAGTGTTGTCCCAGTCGAATTCATGTGGCTTGTCGTCTGCGTGTGTGGCTACTAGGGATAGCTGGTCGTGGCGTTTCGTGGCTAGTTGGTGTTCATGGATGCGGATCATTAGCTGTCTTCCTGTTTGTCCTATATAGTGTTTTGTGCAGTCCTTGCATGGGATTTTGTACACTACATTAGTTTTGCTCATGCTGGGTATCGGGTCCTTCGTTCTGGTGAGTTGTTGTCTGAGGGTGGCTGTTGGTTTGTGTGCTGTTATAAGTCCTAGTGGTCGCAGTAGTCTGGCTGTCAGTTCTGAAATGCTCCTGATGTATGGTAGTGTGGCTAGTCCTTTGGGTTGTGGCATGTCCTCGTTCCGTTGTCTTTCTCTTAGGCATCAACAAACACATCGACCTGGACCCAATATACCGGCCACTACAGCGGACAGCTGAAACTGACAACCGGAAGCGGCAGGGACAGGCCACTATAAATGCCGGAGGAAACACCACAGAAGCGCTTCACAGGAGGCTCCAAAGCACTGAGGATGTCACCTAGACAGGGGACGAAACGTTTGCAACAAAAATTTCCAGCTCGGCGAACAGAACCACAACAGCCAGTTAATAAAGTCCTAAATGATCCAGTCTCTTTTCATTCATCGGTCTGCCATTGTAGGGATCCTTCTGGTGAACTTTTATTGCACTTCCTCCACAGCCAGAACATCCTTCCTCAGACATGGAGATCAAAACTGCACACAGTATTCCAGATGTGGTCTCACCACGGTCCTGTACAATTGCAGCAAGATGTTCCTGCCTCTGTATGCAAATCCTCTCTCTATGAAGACCAACATACTATCTACCTTCTTCACTGCCTGCTGCACCTGCATGATTACTTTGAGCAACTGGTGTATAAGGACACCCAGGTCTCACTGCACCTTCCCCTTTCTCAAGCAATTTCCATTCAGATAATAATCTGTTATTTGCTGTTAAAGTAGATAAACTCACATTTAAGCACATTATACTTCATCTGCCATGTATTTGCCTACTTACTAAATTTGTTCAAATCAGAGCATTCAAAGCTCAACCCAATTCTATCCTCACCCAACTCTAACACATGCATGCAATGCACAAGACGTGGTTGCAGGTTAGCAATCAGAGGCAAACTAACCTCGTCCCTACTCTATAGGTACTGAGGCCAATTATTGTGTATTTTTGTCTCCAACTAACAGAAAGAAATCAAATTTGGGAGTGAAATGGCTGAGGGTCATAACATAAGGAATTGTTTTCTTTGGTGTAAATGGTAGGATCCATGATAGAACATCTTCAGTTTTCCACTTATTTACAAGGTGGAAGTTTGTCGATCATTGAACAGCAAGGGAGAATGCAGAACATTGCAAAAGGTTGTAAAGAGTTTAGAGGAGAGACCGAGGAGGTAGCAAAGACAGCTCAGTACAAAAACTTGTTTTGTGGTCTGCTTGAAGAAAAAGCACAATGAAAGGCTGTGCATTCTAATAATAAGATTCTTCAAGGAACAGAGAACGAAGAGTGTGGACTCATAGATCTTTTCTGGTGTTAGAAAGATAATTTCAGTTGTAATACATCTGTAGAACTTGGCATCTTGTTATAGGAGGTACATTCCAGTCATGAAAAGGGGAAGTGAAAATTCATTGGTTTGTTGTTGGAAATGAAAGAATAGGGTTATGGGAATGGCTCAAAAAAAAATCCCACTGCCAGAGATTCTAATGTCCCAAGGATTTTTCAAAATGATGAAAGGTCTTGACAGATTATGACCTGCGATCTATCCATCACCCTCTCCATCATTATGTATCATTGCAGCGGTGTGAACTGTCGACAGTATGTACCTGCCAAAGTTTCTCTGAAACTGATCATATAACAGCATACCAGTAAATTACTTGTGTGAGTTTCTATGGCCAGATTATGAATATATGTTTTATATTCAAAACGGTAACTTTCTATTTTGAGTTGAGAGAAGTACTGAAGAAATTCTCTCCACTGCACCAACTGATGGTCACAGGTTTTTTAAAAACTTTGCTCCTGGGACTTGAGTGACACTGACTTAGCCACTTCTACAGTCTGACACTGGATGTTCTGAATAGCTGCTGGTGGCCATTCTGTTTGAACTGCTGAACTCCCAGAGATAGAGCCTACAATCACATAGCAGGATTGAAGGGCAAATGTTGATATTGCAAATTACAATGGTAAACAATGACAGTAAAGGTACCCAAAAATCAGGGAACTGCTCAAAAGGGTCAGTAACAAGTTATTTTGTTCAAGAACTTTGCCGACATTTAGATAAGAAATGGGCCAGAAAATAGGTTTAAGAGTAGACCATGTCAGTCTAAAAACTTGCATTGTCCTACTGCAATGGAGAATAATGGATTCCTCTGTGCAATAATCCTATTGCCGTTTTAATTGTTGATCGGAATTAAAAGGGAGGTGCCAAACCATTTTAGACCTCAGTGCCTAAATACTAAGGGATGAATAAACTGGGGAAAATCCTTATCACTTTAGCCAGTGCCATGGGATCTTTTATGTCACCCAAGAGAGCAGACGTGTTTTAACAGGTCATTTCAACAATAATGCCTCTGACAATGTTGCAATCTCTCAGAACTACGTTGAGCTGTCAGCCTGGATCATGTCAGGGTTGAACCCATGACCTTCTTACTCAAAGATAAGAGTAAGAGTCTGCCATATTTTCCACATAATTGGTAATAGGAGCAAATTACTGCAAGTGCTGGAATCTGCACTGAAAATAACAAATGCTCGAGGTCACATTGGATGAAGCAGCATCCCTGGAGAGAGGGCAAGCCAATGTTTCGAGTCTAGGTGACTCTTCATCAGAGCTCAACTTGCGATGATCATAATCAAATGTGGTTAAACTTTCATATTTGCTTGAAGGTGGCTGGCTTTTTGGCAAGATTGGAGATTAGAAACGTTTTTAGATTAGTTTACTTACAGTGTGGAAACAGGTCCTTCGGCCCAACAATTCCACACTGACGCACCGAAGCACAACCCACCCAGACCGATTCCCCTACATTTACCCCTTGACCTAACACCACAGGCAATTTAGCACCTGACCTGCACATCTTTGAACTGTGGGAGGAAACCGGAGCACCTGGAGGAAACTCACGCAGACACGGGGAGAATGTGCCTGAGGCAGGAATTGAACCCGGGTCTCTGGCGCTGTGAGGCAGCAGTGCTAACCACTGTGCCACCCAAAGTTATGACTTCTTCCTTCATGAAATCTTTTTTACTGCATACTGAAATCTGGACAAGCATCAGTTCAACCAAGCTGAAGCATAGCAGGCTGTGTAATGGGCCTTTTAGGTAATTCCCTTCAGAGCTGCAGTTGCAGTATTATCTACTGTAGCTCTGCCAGTCTGCTGGAAGAAAGATATTTTGTTTGTCTCTGACAAAGGGACTTTTGAAGGTAAACCACTGTGCCTCACCCACAAAAGTGGAGTTTAACAGACTTCCTTGGGTTTAACAGAATTATACAGGTTGTATCAGATGAAGCATTTGTAAAAATGTACTGCTTTGAAATGACTTTGTTGCTTCCTTATATTAATTGGCCAAGTATTATAAAATTAAATGATGAACTAAAGAGATACCGTTACTTGAGGACTTTTTTAAAAAGTGAAAGGACAACTTGCATTTATATGGCACCTTTGATGTAATGAAATGCTCTAAGGTGCTTCACAGGAGCAAAATCAGACAAGAAAAAAAAGACAGTGAGCCAAGGAAGACATGGCAGTTGGTCATAGCTTTTCCAGAGAGTTGGGTTTATAGAGTGGATTGCAGGAGGAAAGAGGTGGGGCACTGGTGGTATCCCTCCCCATGGACCGGGAGGCCTGGGTTCAAGTCCCACCTGCTCCTGAGGTGCGTAATAATATCCCTGAACAGGTTGACTAAAAGGAAAAAACTAAGTATAGAGGGGTTGAGGTGAGAAATTTCAGAGCCCTGACCCTGGATGCTGATGTTCGCCAGCAGTGGAGAGATTAAAATAGAGGGTACTCAAAATACCGTATTGACAGGCAGTTATAAAGCTGGAGGAGCTGGGGAAAGTAGACCCATGGAGAGATGTAAAAACAAGCATTGATCGACCAGGAGCAGGTGAGGGGACTCTGGGTGCTCCAGTTTCCTCCCACAATCCAAAGATGTGCAAGTTAGGTGAATTGGCCATGGAAAATTGCCCATAGTGTTCAGGGATGTGTAGTTTAGATGCATTGGTCTGGGGTAAATATAGGGTAAAAGGGTAGGGAAATGGATTGGGTGGGTTACTCTTCGGAAGGTCGGTGTGGACTTGTGGGGCCAAGGGCCCTGTTACCACACTGTAGGAATTCTATTCTATTCTATATGTGCTCACTAGTTGAGGCCATACTTACCAGCATAGGGGGAAGGGGTAGACTGAGGTGATGGTGTGAATGCTTAAATAGAGAAGTAAGTCAAGCTGCAAGAACGTATTTCAGACCTGTTCAGTGAAAGTGATGTGAGTGTCTGGGTGATTTCCAATTTATAAATATCAAAGGAAGGTGGTCAGCAAGTAATTTGGGTGAATTGTGAAGTGCAGTCACATGGTAAATCCCTTTTTGGAGGATAGATCATCAGCCACCAGATACTTGTGTATCAGTCATGGTCTAGATTAGAGTGGTGCTGGAAAAGCACAGCAGTTCAGGCAGCATCCGAGGGGCAGTAAAATCGACATTTCGGGCAAAAGCCCTTCATCAGTCATGCCTCAGTTGTTAGCATTCTGGCCTCTGAGTCAGAACGATGTGGTTTCAAGTTTCATGCTGAATGTGTAAGCACAGAACCCAAGCCTGAGGCTCTAGTGTGGTGCTGAGAGTGGGGTGGTGGGGCATTATTGAAGGTGCAGTATTTTGGATAATCTCACACCCTGTCAGGTGCATGTAAAAGATCCTATTTTGAAGTAGAGCAATGGAATTCCCAATGTCCTGGCTAATATTGATCCCTCAGTCAACATTATCGAAACAGATTAGCTGGACATCATCGCCATTCTATTTGAGGGAGGTGTTTGTGTCACTTTTGCCTTATTATCATAGTGACAACACTTCAAAATGTGGCTGCGAAGTGTTTTGTGTTGTTCTGTGGTCATGAAAGGTGTGGTATGAATTCAAGACTTTCTTTCTGAAAGACTGCAAATGGATATACACTATTTGTTTGAAGCAAAGACTGGATTTATTGCAAGTGGTGGCTTAGAAATTCCTAAAATGGTTTGGCACCTCCCTTTTAATTCAGATCAACAATTAAAATGGCAATCGGATTATTGCGCAGAAGGAGTATATTTTTCTCCATTGCAGTAGGGCATTGCAAGATTTTAGATTGATATGGTCTCCTCTTAAACCTGGTATCTTAGAAATTCCTAAAATTAATTGGCACCTCACTTTTTAATTCAGATCAACAATTAAAACAGAAATAGGATTATTGCACAAAAGAAGTCCATACTTCTCCATTGCAATAGGGCAATGCAAGTTTTTAGACGAACATGGTCTACACTTGAACCTATTTTCTGTAGGTATACAAATGAACATTCCACTTGTGGAGCTGACAGTATTCTTACCTTTCTTGATGTGTATCCCTAAAAAGAAACATTACCAGCTTTGTTTTTAAGATATGTCCTTTGGAATGGACTCTGTATATATCACATACCCTGCCTTCTCTCTAGCAAATATCATTCAGCAGAACTCAGTTCTGTCCACAGCCATATACCTGTCAGTTACATTCCAAGAACAGTCCCACAACCAACATGTAAGCAGTGCCAACAAATGCAAACTCATTGAAGTTTAGAAGAATAAAATGTGACCTTATTGAAAAATATAAGATGCCTACGGGACTAGTGAAGGTAGATATGGAAAGTTTGTCTCCCCCTGTAGGAAACTCTGGGTGCAGATGGCATAATCTCAGCCTAACTAGGCAAGAGTTGAGGAGAGATCTCTCCTCTCTGATGTAGTGAACTTGTGGAATTCTTTACCATACAGGCTGGGTCATTAAGAATATTCATGGCTGTGATAAACATATGTTTAATCAGTAAGAGAAACAAGAGTTAGAGGAAAATGTCAGGTAACTGGAGTTACGGATTATGAAATGAGGCACGATTTCATTGAATTGTAGAGAGAACTCAATGGGCTGAATGAAGAGCGCTTGCCCGAAACGTCGATTCTCTGGCTGCTCGGATGCTGCCTGACCTGCTGTGCGTTTCCAGTACTCCACTCTCAACTAATGGGCTGAATGATCTACTTCTGCTCTGACATCATATTTAAACATTCCTTGATCAATTCCTATGCTCACACACAAGATGTGTTGCTTTACAGAGAGCTAGCATGGATTTGGTTAGCTGAATGGCCTTCTTCTGAGCCATAATTCTTTTTTATTCTTGTTTGGGAATTGGGTGACACTGGTAAGTATTTGTCGCCCTTCCATAATTGGGTTTGTTCAGGCATTCCAGAGAACAGGAAGAGCAAAACACATTAATGTGAGAATAGAGTTGCTTGTAGGCCTAATTAAGTGCTTACAGACAACAGATACCTGTCTCCAAATGAGTTTTTAGAACAATCAATGATTGGATTTGAACCCATGTCCGCAAACATTAGCCTGGGGTTTTAGTTCATCAGTTCAATGACCTAAGCATAATGCCAATTACTCCTGTAATGACTCTTTGAAGTTTTAGATGACGTGGGCCAAGACTGTGGGGAATAATAGATCAGGTGCAAGATTTTTTTTTAGTAAGATATAGATGCTTTATAAAAGATATTCAGTCCCAGTTTAAATATCATACTTTTATGCAAATGTTTATCAATTTTGTTTCTGACATTGTATGGCAGCACGATAACTTACAGAAATGTAAGAAGTGGAGAGACAGTGTTGGATGGTTCAAGCTGATTAATGAGAAATACAAAACTGCAACGATATTGTGTTACTTTTTTTTCCTATTAACTTGTGGGACATAAGCGACGTTGCCTGGCCACCCTTCAGGAGGTGGTGGTCAGCTGCCTTCTTGAACCACGCAGTTCATGTGCTGTAGACAGACCCATGCTGCCGTGAGGGAGGGAATTCTCCATTGTTCTCCTTCTTAATCAGTCTCTTTGGATCGAGGATGACTGGTTTCCTCTCCATTTTGTTGGGTCTTAAAGTGGTTGGTAAGTTCAATGTGTAATCTGCAGATTCTGCCATGTACCATGAAGGTGATGGGAGTCTTTGTGTATTTGACACTAAGTATCAAAATAGCTTGTTGAACTATATAACCGCAAACATTAAAATATAAAGTGGAGGATTTAACAATCAAACCTTTTATTACCTAAGTCAGTTTGCACCTGGAAAACTACATATTGTTCATCTCTAATTATCAAAGGAACTGTGGAAATCTTAATGCACAGGTTGCAAGGAGAGCCACAAAGCTGATTCCTAATACCAGGAGTTGTGAGAAATTGGACTTTAGCTTTTCTACCTTGAGATGGCAGTGATAAAATGCTTCCAGTGTAGAAGCAGGACATTCAGCACAATCAGTCTACACAAATGTTTGTGCTCTGCATGAGCTTCCTCCCGCTCGATTTACCTCAAGTCTTCTTATCAGCAGAAACGTCTACTAACTTGCTTTTCATGTACCTGTCACACTTCCCCTCAGTCTTCCCATGTGGCATCTCTAGTACCATGCTCTAGTTGTATGCTCTCACTACATTAAACCATGCTGGCTTAAAGGCAGGTTAGTCTTTCAAAATCGTTTCGCTACTATCTGACAACTGGCAAAAGTAACCAATAGTCATCAGTGAATCATGTTCATAATGTTCTGGTCCCTTTGAAATCCAAAAGGTACAAGTGAAATATTGCAATTAAAGGGTGGCCAGACACAAAGGAAATGATACTTCCCACTCAGTAATTTCTTGTTCCCAGCAACTATCACAGGTTTTGCCTCAGGTTCATCCCTCGTGCTTGAAACTACAGAGTGACTGCAGGCAAAACCATTCTACCAAGCAACAGATCATGTTTGACCCTCACATGCACTTCCCAACAATTGATCCATTAGATAGTGATCAGAGACAGGAACCCTGGCTTTCGCTCTCCATTCATTAGTCCAGGACACTGAGACAAATCAGAGTAGTCTTGTAGGCACTTCACTGGAGATCTGGACTTCAGCAAACATCTGATGAGGATGAAAGATTTCCCCTCACTTCCCCCCACCCCACCCTCTTTCTCTCTCTGTCAGTCCTTCAAAGTGAAAAGGATGCTTACCATGAAGTACTGTATGTGGAAAGAACCTGTGGGTGGAGTCTTTAACATGGGAAGGCTGATACATAGGGATATCCCTACACCTCAAGGACTGCAATGCATCAAGAAGGTAGCTTCACCATCACTTTCTTAGTGACAATTACTGATGGACAATAAATGCTGGCCCAGCTAGTGACACCCACATCTTACAAATGAATAGGAAAGCTCCCATAGCTCCATAGTGGAATCATATTCTTCCTGCAAAGCAGTAACCAGAATTGTTTCCAATACTTTCACTATGGCCTAGCAGGTTTTCTCTCTAATGTCTAATTCTAGTACAACCTTCCTGACTTTATATTCAGTGCCCTGATTAATGAATAATATATTCCATATGTATGCCCCAAACGATCTATCCTGCTGCTTGTGACTATGCAATCCAAGCCCCTCTGTTACCTGACAATCTATGGCATCCTGTCATTTGCTGCATATCCTTGGTCCTGTTAGCTTTCCCCAAACGTGTAGCCACACCTCTCTGGCCTGAATTATATTTGACACATTTTTATCCATCTGATCAGCCCCTTGCTATCTTCCTGCACTCAACAACTTTCATTTTTATTATCAAATACGAGGCCAACTTTTTATATCATCTTTAAAAAGGTCCCCTGCAATTCAATGTAAATTACTGGTCACCAAATAAAGCAAGGGATCTTGCGCTAATCTTCATTGGAAGCATCTTTCCCGTCACAAATACACCTATTGACTCCTTCACTCCAGCCACTGAGCTAATTTTGGATCCAACTTAAACTTGATCCTTTGAGATTTTACATTTCTGATGTCATCAAAGCCTTATAAATATCTAGGTAGCTATATCAAATGAACCACCTCCTCAAAAAACAACTAAACGCAGTAGTCAAATATTATGTTTTGTTAACAAATCCATGTTAACTGTGTTTGATAAATCCACATTTTTCTGAGGATAACTTATACTGTGCCTCAAGATTTCTTTCCAATTAAATGTGTCTACCAACAAGGTTAACCAATTGAGTTGTAGTTAAAAACTGAAAGAACTGCAGATGCTGTAAATCAGAAACAAAAACACAAATTTGAGGAAAAGCTCAGCAGATCTGGCAGCATCTGTGCAGAGAAATCAGAGTTAAGGTTTTGGGTTGAGTGACCCTTCCTCAAAACTGATGTTAGCTAGAAAAATGTCATTTTTTTGCAGAAGATAGGGGGGGTGGGGAGGGGTAAGGAGTAAACCATAAGTGGGAACAGATTCCTCTGGGTTTCCTCCAGGTGCTCCGGTTTCCTCCCACAGTCCAAAGATGTGCAGGCCAGGTGAATTGGCCCATGCTTAAATTGCCCATAGTGTTAGGTGCATTAGTCAGGGGTGAATGCAGGGGAATGGGTCTGGGTGAGTTGCTCTTCGGAGGGTCGGTGTGGACTTGTTGGGCCGAAGGGCCTGTTTCCGCACTGTAGGGAATCTAATCTAATAATTATCAATGGGGATATTAGTGGCTAACAATGGGAGTGTAATGGCAGACCCTGTGACAACAAGGCCTGGTGTATGGGGGTTGGGCTAAGGACATGGGAGAGTTCAAGCCCTAAATTTATTGAACTTGATATTGAGTCCAGAAGGCTGCAGGGTCTCCAAATTACTTGGCTGATCCCTTTCTCCATTTTAAACAACAGTACAAAGTGACTAGTCCTGCAGTCCTCTGGCACCTCACCTTTAGCCAGTGAGGATAGCAAGCAGCTGCTTTAGGTTCACTTGGTGCTCTCGGTAGCCTGTGTTGAAAAGTGTGTTGCTTGAAAAGCCAGTCAGGCAGCATGTAAGGATAAGGAAAGTCAATGTTTCTGGCACCGTACCCCACCTTTTCCTCTACTACATTGATGACTGTACTGGCATCACCTCGTGCTCCCATGAGGAAGTTGAACAATTCATCAACTTCACTAATACTTTCCACCCTGACTTCAAGTTCACCTGGACCATCTCAGACACCTCCCTCCCCTTCCTGGACCCATCTCCATCTCTGGTAACCGACTCAACAAGGACATTTACTTTAAACCCACCGACTCCCACAGCTATCTGGATTACACGTCCTCCCACCCCAACCCTCTGTAAAAACACTATCCTTTACTCCCACTTCCTCCTCCTCCGCCATATCTGCTCCCAGGAAGAGCAATTCCACTTCAGCACATCCCAAATGGCCTCCTATTTCAAAGACCTCAATTTCCCCTCCTACATGATCAACGATGCCCTCCAGTACATCTCCTCCACTTGCCACACCTCTGCCCTCAAACCCCATCCCTCCACCCGCAACAAACTAGAAACCCCGGGTCCTCACCTTCCACCCACCAATCTCCGGATACAGCACATTATCCTCTGCCATTTCCGCCACCTACAGTCAGACCCCACCGCTAGGGATATATTTCCCTCCCCACAACCATCAGTATTGAGCAGAGACTATTCCCTTTGCGACTCCCTTGTTAGATCCATGCCCCCCACCATCCACTGCTGGCACCTTCCCTTGGCACTGCAAGAGGTGTAAAATATGTGCTCACACCTCCTCCCTCACTTCCATCCAAAGTTCCAAAGATCCTTCCACATCCAGTAGAAATTTTCTTGAGTATCCAAACACTTCTCTACTGTGTCCATTGCTCCCGATGTGGTCTCCTCTACATTGGGGAGACAGGATGGCAACTCGCAGAGTGTTTCAGGAAACAGCTCTGGGACACACGCACTAAACAACCCCACCGCCCTGTGGCCGACCACTTCAACTCCCCCTCCCACTCTGCCAAGGACACGCAAGTCCTGAGCCTTCTCCACCACCAAATCCAAGCCATTTGAGGACTGAAGGAAGAACACCTCATTTTCCACCTTGGGGCCCTCCAGCCACACAGCATCAACATCAATTTCACCAGTTTCCTCATCTCCCTTCTCCCCACCTTATCCCAGATCCAACCCTCCAACCTCAGCACCACCCTCTTGACCTGTCCTCCTTTCCCACCTATCCTCTCCACCCTCCCCTCTCCTCCGATCTATCACCATCATCCCCTGCCTTCAACTACCAATGGCCTTCCCAGCTACCTCACCCCCACCCCCACCCTCCGATTTATCTCTCAGGCCCTTCCCCGTCCCCCATTCCTGAGCTCCAGCCCTTGCAGTCCTCACTTGCTCTCAGTAGCCTAGCCTGGTAATGGTCAAACATGGTGAACCATTTGTTATTTGTTTTCTAAGTTTATCACGTAAACAATCGTTCTCACTCAGCCTCCGCATCCACAGTGTTTGCATTGCCACCTATTATTTGTTTAGGTTAACCTTTGCCCCTCTCCCGCAGTTACGTCTACATCTAACAAAATTGTGATCATGACCATGCAAGTGCTGGTACTTCTGCCATATGCCGTCTTCATTTCGCAAAATTGAGGAAAATATTCCCCTCCCATTGTTGAGCTGTGTTGGAAACAACACCATCCGCCAATGTCTTTTAAGAATTCTGTGCCCTCGATAACCTTTCACACTAACTCTAACTGACTGAAACCTGCAATTAGCGCTTCATCGTTTCTGCACTCGGCAACATTCAGCCCATGACACATTTCAGTTCTGAGGATCTGAAAACTTAACTCTGATTTCTCTGCACAGATGCTGCCAGGCCTGCTGAGTTTTTCCAGCAACTACTGTTTTTGCTTCGATTACACGTTTGCTTTTCTATCTCCCTCTGACCGGGGATGTACGGTATATTCCCAGCCGTAGGTGCGTTCCGTTCTTATTCAATATTGAGGACATCGTCCGTCCTGATTGATTGTCTCTCCTAAGCACTCCCACTCCCATCCGCAACTATTTTTCAGCTGCCAATCCCCTTCTGAAAACCCTGTACACCAGAAATGTCCACTTGCTCTTCCTGCCCTCTTCTAAGCCACGTTTCAGTGGTAACTGTGATGTTATATTTGAAAGTGTCTCTGTGCCCTCAGCCCACTTATCCTATTGATCAGACCCCCAACATTCAAGTGTTGCTGCCAAATAAACCTGTTGGACTATAACCTGGCGTTGTCTGATTTTTAACTTTGTCCACCTCCAAGTCATTAGTCACTGAACAATTCCCCCGCGGTCTATTTCCCAGTGGTTATTCTCTCGCATTCACTCGCCAAATGCAGAAAGAAATTCCTGTCCCATTTCTTTAAAAAAAGGTTTTCAACAGGGAGCAAGCTAACTCCATCGCAGTAATTTTGAACACATTGAAACTTACCTGAAACAGACATAAAACACAGCAAGCCAGGATACTTGGTCTGAGCATTTTGTCCTAAACACTTCCTCCTTTTTTTTTTCAATTTTGTGTGAAAAAGTGATCTGGAAGGGATGTTTGATTTTCTTTGAGTTAACAGTAGGTTCCTGCCCGAAACGGTGGCTTTTTCCTTTGCTTGTTGCAAATACGTTAGCGATCAGGCGCAGGAGCGATTTATACAGAGCACTGGCTCCTTCCCCCACCCGCCTTTAGGCGGTATTTTCCGAGGGGCTTTCCAACCGCAGTCTCTTTCACCTAAACCTTGCGTTACTTTTGTTTTGCTTTTGGGTTTGTGTGGCGCTGCTGACAATACCGTTATTCCCATCTCATTACATCAGCTCTGCTTCAGTATCTGCCGCTAAATTCAGATAATATTCAAATCATTCATTGTTTGCAATCGTGAAACCAACAGCGTCGGATTTCCTCCTGTTCATTTCCTTCTAACAAAATAATGTCGTTCCCAAGTTATTGTCCTGACGGTTTAAAGGAATGGAAATTTTGCACAGAGTGGTTCGAAAGTGTTTTTTTTCTCCCCTCCCCTGTTCAATATCTCAGATTGTGTGCTGGGTCTGTCTCCTCTTAAACTGAATCCTTCCTGTTAGACAGAAGCGTTAAGGAGAGCTGACCCAGCTCCTGGTGATTTCACACTTGAATTGCTCAGCATAAAGAAAGTTCCAGCCAGAGTCCAAAGCGTCCGGGTTAAGGGTCAAGACAACCGTGGGTGGTCTTTGGAAAGGTCGAATTTCTCCCTTGCCCCCCCCACATACATATACACACATACACAATAACATAAAACTAAAAATAATAAAGCCAACAGATTTAGCGGCAGTGACCTCAATGCCTTACCACAAAAGAAATCCCCATGATCTCAGACTGAGGTTTGAGGTGAAACTGGAGCGTCCTGAGATTGGGCATAGCAGATGAGGGAATTCTGTGTGATGGAGGTTCGAGTTTTGCTCCACTTTTACCAGTAATCCAAACGATTTCCCAACCCCACATCACATAAGATCATAAGAAATAGGAGCAGGAATAGGTCACCTCACCTCTCCAGCCTGCTCCGTCATTCAACAAGATCATGGTTGACCTTTTTGTGGACTCAGTTCCAACAACACACCCCTCATCATCATCCTTCATTCCTTTACTATTCGAAAATGTATCTTTGCCTTAAAAACATTCAACGAGGTAGCCTCAACTGCTTCACTGAGCAGGGAATTTCACAGATTAACAACCATTTGGGTGAACAAGTTCCTCCTCAACTCAATCCTAAACCTGCTCCCTGTTATTTTGAGGCTATGCCCCTAGTTCTAGTTTCACCGGCCAATGGAAATAACCTCCCTGCTTCTATCTTGTCTATTCCTTCATAATTTTATATGGCTCTATAAAATCGCCTCACATTCTTCTAAATTCCAATTCCAGTCTACTCAATTTCTCCTCATAAGCCAACCCTTTCAATTCTGGGATTAATCTAATGAACCTCCTCTGTAGCCCTTTCAAGTGCCAGTACATCTTTTCTCAAGTAAGGAGACCAAACCTGAACACAGTACTCCAGAATTGGCCTCACCAGCACCATATATTGTTGGAGAATAACCTCCTTAATTTTAAACTCCATCCGTCTAGCAATGAAGGACAATATACAATTTGCCTTCTTAATTACTTGCTATACCTGCAAATCAACTTTTTCTGGTTCATGCACAAGAACACCCATGTGCCTTTGTACAGCAGTATGCTGTGATTTTTCACCATTTAAATAAGTGTATTTTGCTGTTATTTCTACCATAATGGATGACCTTACATTTACCAACATTGTACTCCATCTGCCAGACCATTGCCCACTCACTTAACCTATCTATATCCTTCTGCAGACTTTAAGTCTCATCTATGCGTCAATCTCATTTAGCTGTTGCTACTTCACAAAACAGTGAAATGTCACCTGTCATTTTTGTATCTTTTCTTAAGCACTTGGATTACCAGTGGCCTAGAGTCTGGTACCTAAACATTCTGTTTCCTGGAGGTGTAATGCTGTTATTTGTCTCTGTACTAATGTTTTACACCAAGTGAAGAAACTTTTTGGTCTGGGTAAATACCTTGTAGGATAATAAGGAAAATCCTGTTTCTGGCCACAGGGCTTTCTAACGCACCCAATGTACATTTTTCACAAACAAATTTACAATGTCATAATACAATAACATCTACAAATGATTTCCATTAAAAAGATCTTGGCATTTAAATTGATGATAAATGGATGTAAAATTATAGTTTATAAATTCATGTAAGCTGAACTGATTTCTGCTCCATTTTACCACTAGCTGCAAATCAGCTTTGGTTTCTATAAATTTTACCTCACAATCTTTTACTAATAGAACATAGAACAGTACAGCATAGTACAGGCCCTTGGCTCTCGATGTTGTGCCGACCTTTTATCCTACTCTAAGATCAGACTAACCTACATACCCTTCATTGTACTATCTTCCACATGCCTATCCAAGAGTTGCTTAAATGTCCCTAATGTCTCTGACTCTACTACCACTGCGGGCATTGCATTCCACGCACCTACCACTCTCTGTGTAAAGAACCTACCTCTCACATCTCCCCTAAACCTTTACCCAATCACCTTAAAATTATGCCCACTCATGATAGACATGCCCGCCATGGGAAAATGTCCCTGGCTATCCACTCTATCTATGCCTCTCATCATCTTGACTAAGGAAGCTCTAAGGGAGGATCACCAGACCTGAAACATTAACTTTGATACCTCTTCACAGACGCTGCCAGATTGCTGTGCTTTTCCAGCAACCTCTGTATTTGTTTCTGATTTAAAGCATCCGCAGTTCTTCCAGTTTTTATTCAAGCAGACCAGTTACTTCTGGAGTCTGGTGTCAGTGAGAATACTGAATATCCAGACTATGGCTTATATAACAATCAATTTTAACATGGCATAATGCTCACAAACATCAAGATTTCAACAAATACTTGCATGTGGTACATATCATGGGTCTACAAACACACTTCACCTTGTGACATTTGGTCATACTTTTGTGTGAACATTTGTCAAGCACATTGGCCTACTTCAGTTCCTGTTTATTTTGGATTGTCAGTTTCTATACTGGGGTAAAAACAATGACTGCAAATGCTGGAAACCAGATTCTGGATCAGTGGTGCTGGAAGAGCACAGCAATGCAGGCAGCATCCGACGAGCAGCAAAATCGACGTTTCGGGCATAAAGGCAGAGAGCCTGAAGCGTGGAGAGATAAACTAGAGAAGGGTGGGGATGGGGAGAAAGTAGCATAGAGTACAATAGGTGAGTGGGGGAGGAGATGAAGGTGATAGGTCAGGGAGGAGAGGGTGGAGTGGATAGGTGGAAAAGGAGCTAGGCAGGTCGGACAAGTCAAGGGGACAGTGCGGAGCTGGAAGTTTGAAACTAGGATGAGGTGGGGGAAGGGGAAATGAGGAAGCTGTTGAAGTCCATATTGATGCCCTGGGGTTGAAGTGTTCCGAGGCGGAAGCCCTGGGGTTGAAGTGTTTCTATACTAACAGCTATTCTGTTTTATACTTGTGGCTCAACTTTAACCAGAAATAGAACAATGGATAAGATGTTAATAGAAAGAATTGTGATGGGTTTAAAGTACCAGCTTAAGGTCTGAGGTCATTAAATATATACATAAAATATCAGGCAAAATTGTAATATTGTACTGAAATAAAATCTGAGAAGACTGGAAAACCTCAGCAAATCTGGTAGCATCGGTGGAAAGAGAAACAGAGTTAACATTTCAGATCGTGACTCTGCATCAAGCACAGTTCAGTAAAACATTTTTGAGTCAGGTATTTTCGATTGTGAGATTGTATTTTGAAAGTTAAATCGGATGTACAGACCCCAAATTGTCACAACCCAGTCCAATTCACAAACAATGACGTGGGGAAACGTTTCCCAATTAGGCTGTCAAAAATTCCACTTCTTCCTTTATCCGCTGCAATTTACGGGAGTACATATAATCCGCGTTGATTCCAAGGGTTTTGTTTTAACGGATCGCTGGAAAATCCCTTACGCACATACTCCAGGTGGAAATATTGAGCAATGACTCCTGCTATGAACTGGGATTGCGAGTTGAACTACAACTCCCATAGTGCACTGTGCTTCACCCGTGAGGAGAGCGCCTGCGCATTATGTGCTGCTGGAATTTGTAGTCTCACGCGGTGCCGAAAGATGGAGGACTACAATTCCCGGGAGGCGCGGCGAGAAGCTGCGCATGCGTATTGGGCCCATACTAACCTGAAACGGCCGCCATCTTTCGGCTAGCGGGGATAGCGGGGAGACTGTTGTCGGTTCGCGCTTTGGGTGATGGTGAGTACCGGAGGCTGACAGCAGTTCCAGGCGGCGGCCGTCCGTCTGTTAATTCCTTAGCGTGCGGCCCGAGCGCAGTCTGGGGGCAAAGGGCGTGCCGAAAACTGGTTCCGATTGTGTTTGGGGACGGAGCGAGGATGAAAGCTGACCTCTCCCCCTCCCCCTCCCTCAGTGACAGGTGCACAGGCAGACCTCAGTTGCAGGGGGTCTCCCTTCCCCTTGGAAAGGGGAGCGGGGGAGGCACTAACGATAGTGGGGGATGAGAATAGGGGAATAGGAGGGAGTGGAGAGGGTGAGGAGAATGAAGGTGAGGAGAGGGTGAGGGATGGGAGCAGTGGAGGGAGCTAGGAGGAGGAATGAAGGGGATAAGGGAGGTAAAGGTCCTCCTGGGGGTGATGACAGGAGGAGGAGAGAGCCTTCACCTAGGAGGGGCTCTGTGCAGACCCCTAATTGCAGAAGTGCGAAGACACTCTGTACCTGGTGGGAGGAGGAGGAGGAGCAGGGATTGAAGGAGGACCAACATCTCTGTACAGTGAAGGAGAATGGGATGTGGATGAGATGGCAGTCACCTGTGGTTAGGAGCTGTCACACGAGCCAGCAGAGATGGTTTGGGGGAGGAGAAGGTGTCGGGGGGGGGGAAGAAAGGGTGGTCAGGTGTGTTGGAAGGTGGCTTCAGGGGCCTTCTCCGGAATTGAGGAAAAAGGGTGTGACATGTGTAGATGGGGCACTACGTTATCAGCGGCGTGAGGCATGTTGTTGGTGGTGGGACCCTGAACTGGCCAGGAAAGGTGGGCTTTTGGCACATCCATCTCTGGGTCATAGAGGAGGCCTTTTGATATGCTAGTGTAGGCCTGAGAGGTGCAGGAAGGTTTTCACCTGGGCCGATATGGGGTGTGCCCCTCCTCTGAGCGGAATGCAGCTTGTATAGTGACATTTCCTTATCCATGAGGTACAATATGTACTAGTGGGCTGGGTTGTACATGAATGTAACATTCTGTATATTCACAAATGATGCTGCTCAGTAATCAGTGTTCAATTTGCATATAGTTGTAATAAAAAGTGGAAAATGCCAGTGTAGGTGCCAGTTTTGTATGGTGAGAATGAGACAACCCTTCAATGCTCCAAACGTTCATGGGTCATGTTAGATGCCTGCAAGTAAAGAATTGGACTGTGTAGGAATATGGGCTGATTGGTATTATGTCATATGGTTCCAGCTGCATGTGCTGTATAGATCTAGAACAAACCCACATTCACAGGGATATATGTGCTTCAGGTTTTTCCTTTATGTCTCATTTGTACTCTTTATATGCAACTTAAAAAGTGATTTTTCTGTTTTCACACTGTTGTTTGATAATTAGCCAGTCAAGTATCATCTGCAGCAAAGAAGGTGTTGACACTGCAGATGATTTGCTGTGTTCAGTTAAAAACAAAATCTGCAAAGTAACAAAGCTTGCATACTCCAACTTCTATACATACTTTGTAGGATAATCAAAACATTGTTATCAAGATGTGCATGTAAGATGGTGTAATGTCAGATACCTCAGTGTATATACAGTATACAGTCTACTGAACAATAAAGTACTGTATCTGTTCCAAGTATCTTTAATTCTGCATACTGTTATGTAGTTTCATTTCTGGAAAGAATGTTCAGAATGGGGTCGTGGGATCCTGTAGTGTCTGCTGTATATAGTTTGTGCGATTGTGAGACTTTTTGACAATCACAACCTTTCCGAAGTTTATAGTTTTGATCCGAGGAAGAGCATTAGAAGGATGTGATTGTTTATTAACATTTAGTTCCTTTGTAAACACAATGCTAATTTTTTTTTGAAAAAGCCATGATATTTGAATGAGTCCTTAGGGTAAAATTCCCTGAACTGAAGAACTGTGCTCTAATAGGTTTACGTTTTCCTGTGCTACTAAACTGACAGGTGTATTGTGGAAGAAATTATTTTCCTTGCACAGTGTTTAGGAACCTGGGGTGTGTACTTATTTCATTCCTCAGGGAAGGTTGCTCTTAAATATGTCTTGAATACCAATATGCTTCTAACCCAGGTGCTTTCATCTTTCTTAAGAACAGTTGAAATGAGAGACAGTGAGATAATGAACAGCTGCAACCACCCCTACAAGTTGTTGTCTAGAAAAATGAAAAATAGCTGATGGTGACCAAGGATCAACAGCGTTTGGCTGTCAAGCCTGTGGACATTTTACAGCCTTACAAATGGCAAGAATACTGAACTGCTTGATATGAAAACATTTTTCTTAAATCCTAGGTAGTGCAATTATGTTATTTCTGATCCTATAAAGTGATGCCAATTAGTCAGCTGGATTGCACAGCAGGTTTATATTTGTTTTCAGCTTGATAATCTGCATTCGAGTCCAAATAAATGTCCTGTCTATTGATGTTGAGAGGTCTATGTCAAAATGAGTTTCAATCTTTATATTGCTGGAGCTTAACGCCAGCTCGCGGACACCTCTTCCTACTGCCCCCTTGACCATGACCCCACCTCCCACCACCAAACCATCATCTCCCAGGCCATCCATAACCTCATCACCTCAGGGGATCTCCCATCCACCGCCTCCAACCTCATAGTCCCACAACCCCGCACCGCCCGTTTCTACCTCCTCCCCAAAATCCACAAACCTGACTGCCCCGGCTGACCCATTGTCTCAGCCTGCTCCTGCCCCACCAAACTCATCTCTGCATACCTCGACATGGTCCTGTCCCCATTAGTCCAAGAACTCCCCACCTACGTTTGGGACACCCACCCACGCCCTCCATCTCCTCCATGATTTTCGCTTCCCAGGCCCCCAATGCCTTATCTTCACCATGGACATCCAGTCCCTATACACCTCCATTCCCCATCACGAAGGCCTCAAAGCCCTCCGCTGCTTCCTTTCCTGCTGAACCAACCAGTCCCCTTCCACTGACACCCTCCTTCGACTGACTGAACTGGTCCTCACTCTGAACAACTTCTCTTTCCAATCCTCCCACTTCCTCCAAACCAAAGGAGTAACCATGGGCACCCGCATGGGCCCCAGCTATGCCTGCCTCTTCGTTGGATATGTGGAACAGTCCATCTTCCACAGCTACACTGGCACCATCCCCCACCTTTTCCTCCGTTACATCGATGACTGTATTGGCGCTACCTCGTGCTCCCACGAGGAGGTTGAACAGTTCATTCACTTTACTAACACCTTCCACCCTGACCTCAAATTTACCTGGACTGTCTCAGACTCCTCCCTCCCCTTCCTAGACCTCTCCATTTCTATCTTGGACGACCAACTCAACACGGACGTTTACAATAAACTGACTGACTCCCACAGCTACCTAGATTACACCTCCTCCCACCCTGCCCCCCGTAAAAGCGCCATCCCATATTCCCAATTCCTTCGCCTTCGCCGTATCTGCTCCCAGGAGGATCTATTCCAATACCGAACAACCCAGATGGCCTCCTTCGAAGACCGCAATTTCCCCTCAGACATGGTTGACGATGCTCTCCACCGCATCTCCTCCACTTCCCGCTCCTCTGCCCTTGAACCCCGCCCTTCCAATCGCCACCAGGACAGAACCCCACTGGAGAAAATGTGTTGCTGGAAAAGCACAGCAGATCAGGCAGCATCCAAGGAACAGGAGAATCGACGTTTCGGGCATAAGCCCTTCTTCAGGAACATTCCTGAAGAAGGGCTTATGCCCGAAACGTCGATTCTCCTATTCCTTGGATGCTGCCTAACCTGCTGCGCTTTTCCAGCAACGCATTTTCAGCTCTGATCTCCAGCATTTGTAGTCCTCACTTTCTCCTTAGAACCCCACTGGTCCTCACCTACCACCCCACCAACCTCCAGATACATCGTAGCATCCTTCGTCATTTCCACCACCTCCAAACAGACCCCACCACCAAGGATATATTTCCCTCCCCACCCCTATCAGCGTTCCGGAAAGACCACTCCCTCCGCAACTCCCTCGTCAGATCCACACCCCCCACCAACCCAACCTCCACTCCCGGCACCGTCCCCTGCATCCGCAAGAAATGCAAAACTTGCGCCCACACCTCCCCCCTCACTTCCCTCCAAGGCCCCAAGGGATCCTTCCATATCCGTCAGAAATTCACCTGCACCTCCACACACATCATTTACTGCATCCGCTGCACCTGATGTGGCCTCCTATACATTGGGGAGACAGGCCGCCTACTTGCAGAACGTTTCAGAGAACACCTCTGGGACACCCGCACCAACCAACCCAACCGCCCCGTGGCTGAACACTTTAACTCCCCCCTCCCACTCCGTCGAGGACATGCAGGTCCTTGGCCGCCTCCATCGCCAGACCATGGCAACACGACGCCTGGAGGAAGAGTGCCTCATCTTCCGCCTAGGAACCCTCCAATCACAAGGGATGAATGCAGATTGCTCCAGCTTTCTCATTTCTCCTCTCTCTCCCCCCACCCCCCCCCCCCCCCCCCCTTTCTCAGTCCCAACCCTCAGACTCAGCACCGCCTTCTTGACCTGCAATCTTCTTCCCGACCTCTCCGCCCCCACCCCCTCTCCGGCCTATCACCCTCACCTTCACCTCCTTCCACCTATCATATTCCCAACGCCCGTCCCCCAAGTCCCTCCTCCCTACCTTTTATCTTAGCCTGCTTGGCACACCCTCCTCATTCCTGAAGAAGGGCTTATGCCCGAAACGTCGATTCTCCTGTTCCTTTGATGCTGCCTGACCTGCTGCGCTTTTCCAGCAACACATTTTTAAGCTCTGATCTCCAGCATCTGCAGTCCTCACTTTCTCCTATTGAAAACATTACCTCAACTGTGATGCATGTATTTTGAGAATGATTGATGTTGCCTGGGAAATGGGATGTTGCATTTTCATTTTCTCAAAATCCAACAAAAAAGATGCTGAAGGAATGATTCTGTGGATTAGAATGATCCCTTTTTGCACGTCTGGCCTTTTATGTACTTCCCCATTTCCCTCACCTAACCATTGCCTGTACTTGCAGATTTCCAGGCCCCAAATTTGTGAATTCCTGTTTTTAATGTGCATCAGCATTCGATAAAACCCACTTCTACTGAGCTCATGATGCTAATGTCATCTCTTGCTCAGTGCCAGTTTTTGTTTGGTTACATTGCTGGGAAGCACCTTGGGTTGTCTAGTTAATGTTGGTGCTATCTAACTGTGCTGTACTTTTACAATAATTTACAGTTGGATTTTAGTTTAGTTAAGGAGGTGCTGAACTAGGATTAATACATTTTTGAGCAATAAAAATTTCAGGGCACAGTTATATTGTGAAAATGCATTGATTTAGCAAGCATCACAATAACTTCACTGAATTTTTTTTCACTGAAGCAATGAGTGGAGACGTGGTGGTATGTGGGGAAACAAAGTCAAGAATGCTGCGGAGAGAATAGGGTACTAGAAATTCCACTGAAGAGTACAGTTGAAAAAGGAAGTCTTCTGGGCATTCCCCACTTCTGCAAGCTTTAAGGCCACGTATTAGATTATCGTTATTATCTGAGCTATGAAGAAATACTTTGAAGTACGAAATGAAAATTTATTCTTAACCAGTGCTGAATTGCGGATTTTTTTTCCTGAGCTAATTCTTTCTGTCTCACGGCCCCTGGCTGCTGTAAGAGTATGGTTCTATTGGTAAGTCCTGAGGACTTTCTCAAGCCATGAGAGCTTATAGACTTTTTTCAATCAACTTTTTAAAATTTTGTCCTTAGTGTTTGATGAAGTGCTGTATAGCCATAACCTGCTATTGCTGTATGGCCCCATAACTAGTGTGCACAAAAGCAAAGCTGCAATTGCTAGAAATCTGAATGCAAAGAAGGAATTGTTCAGCTGCTGGAGTAGCATATGAGGAGAGAAAAACTTCAAGACCTGTAGCCTATCATCAGAACTAACAAAATTTGGGGATGTGATAGGATTAAGGTGAAAAGTGAGAAGAATAAAAGAAGGATGGAGAGCAGATTAATTAATTAAAATGCAAGTCCAAGAGGATTGGTAATGGGACAAGGACAAAAGTAGAAATGTGCCTCAGAGAGGTGTGATCCGCAGGATCCTGAATATCTGACGTCTGAAAGTGACGACAAGAAAACGAAACTGACAAAATCAAGTGAAACCAGTGGGTGGGGAAGAAGCGTGGGGAAGAGTTATGATCTAAAATTGTTAAACCTGATATTGAGTCCTGAAGGCTGGTATGGTATTCAGTCAAAAGATATGATACTGTTCCTCAAGCATGCATTGGGCTTTGTTGGAATACTTTATGAAGCCAAAGATATAAATTGACCCCACATACTGAACCCTCCCTCAGGATATGGTGCTCCACAATTTGAGTCATCTTGGTGAAGTTCCCTCTGTGTCCTTCAAAATGGCTTGGAGGAATTGCCAAATGGGTTGTCGTTGCACACATTTGTCCACCACTCCAGTTGGCCTTGATGTAGCACACTATCTTCTGGCGGCAGGGATCTGCTGTGCAGGGCCCTCTTAAGAGGGTCCTCCTTTCATTGGAGATATGGCTTTGAGAGAGTCGCACAAATTAGTCCCACATAATAAAAGGTTAAGTAGGTTCACTAGTTGTCAGGTCACATTTGGTTTTTATGGTTTGAAGAAAGCTGTTTCATGTTTCTGTTGAATTCTCTTGTTTGCAGCCCCCTGTTTGTTTTTTTTTTGCAGCTCACTGTTAGTTTCTTAAAGGTTTAAAAAATTTTGTTGCACTTCAGCATCATGCTCCTAATCTGTGGGCACCCTGTATGGTGGTGGTATTCAGATTGGGGATTCTCCTCGTTGGCCTGCTTCTGGGCTTAGCCACATTGGCCATCAACAGATCCAGGCAGCAGGTTATGGAAGGGGTAGTAGTGAGAATTGCCATACTTCCATGATAATGTCCACATTTGGATATCCATTGCGAAGGAAAATTGATGTCCACTATTGCAATATTGTGTGCACTTCTGTTCTCCCTCCTATTGGAAGGGTGTTGTGAAACTTAAAAAGGTTCAGAAAAGGTTTTCAAGAATGTTGCCAGGGTTGGAGGGTTTGGGCTATAGGAAGAGGCTGAATAGGTTGGGGCTGTTTTCCTTGATGTTTTCAGCATTGGAAACTGAGCAGTGATGTTAGAGATTTATAAAACCATGAGGGGCATGGATAGGGTAAGTAGATAAGGTCTGCAAAAAGACCTTGGCTATTCACCATTTCCTCGTGATTTTATACATCTCTGTAAGGTCACCTCTCAGCCTCCAATGCTTCAGAGAAAACAGCCCCAGTTTTTTTTTCTTGGTTGGGGAATCGCGGACTAGAGGGTGTCAGTTTAAGGTTGGAGTAGAAAGAATCTTTCTTATAGCACAGAGACCAGAATTGAACGCAGTATTCCAAAAGTGGCCGAACCCATGTTCTGTACAGCAGCAATATGACCACCTAACTGTTATACTGAATGCATCGACCAATAAAGTCAAACATACCAAACACCCACTTCACTTCCCCTGTCTACATGTGACTCCACTTTCAAGGAACTATGAACCTGCTTCCAATGTTATGCAAAGGACTTGACCATTAAGTGTATAAGTACCACCTTGATTTGCCTTACCAAAGTGCAGACCTCACACTTATCTAAATTAAACTCCATTTGCCACTCCTCAGCCCATTTTGCCATCCATTCAAGATTCTGTTGTGCTCTGAGGTAACTTTATTTGCTGTTCACTGCAACACCAATTTTGGTGTAATCTGCAAATTCACTAACCATGCCTCCTCTATTCACATCCAAATCGTTTATATAAGTGACAAAAAGCAGTGGACCCACCACTAATCCTTACAGCACACTGCTGGCCACAGGCCTCCAGTCCAAAAAGCAACCCTCCACTGCCACCCTCTGTCTCTTGTTTATTTTTGAGCCAAATGTGTATCCAATTGGCTAGCTTTTCATGTGATCTAATCTTGCTAACCAGTCTACCAGGTGGAACCTTGTCGCACGCCTTGCAGAAGTCTTTATAAATAACATCCACCAATCTGTCTTAGGTCATGTTCACTACTTCTAAAAACTTAGTGAAGCGTGATTTCCCATGCACAAAGCCATGTTGACTATCCCAAGTCAGTCCTTGCCTTCCCAAATACATGTAAATCCTGTCCCTCAGAATCCTCTCTGATAACTTGCTCACCTGTCTATAGTTTCCTGAATTTTCTTACCACCTTTCTTAAATAATAGCACCACATTAGCCAACCTCCAGTCTTCTGACATCTCACCTGTGGCTATCGATGATACAAGTATTTCAGCAAGGGACCCAGCAATCTCTTAGCTAGTTTCCAACAAAGTGGGTGGCACGGTGGCACAGTGGTTAGCACTGTTGCCTCACAGTGCCAGAGACCCGGGTTCAATTCCCACCTCGGGCAACTGTATGAGTGGAGTTTGCACATTCTCCCCATGTCTGCGTGGATTTCCTCCGGGTGCTCTGGTTTCTTCCCACAGTCCAAAGATGTGCTGGTTAGGTGAATTTGCCACGCTAATTTGCCCATAGTGTTAGGTGAAGGGGTAAATGTAGGGGAATGGGTCTGGGTGGGTTGCTCTTTGGAGGGTCAGTGTGGACTTGTTGGGCCGAAGAGCCTGTTTCCACACTTAAGTAATCTAATCTAATAATTTCTGGTGTATACCCAATCAGGTCCTGGGGATTTATCTACTTTTTAAGACATCCAGCACCACCACTTCTATAATATGGACACTTTTCAAGATACTGCTGGTTATTTTTGCAAGTTCTCTATCTTCTGTATCCTTCTCCACAGCAAGCACTGACGTTTAGTATCTCACCCATCTTCTGTGGTTCAATACATAAGTAGCCTTGCTGATCTTTAAGGGGTCTTACTCTCTCCTAGTTCTCTTGTGACCTTAAAATGTTTGTCGAATCTCTTTGGATTCTTCTTAATTTTACTTGCCAAACTATCTCCTGTCCCCCTTATGCCCTCCTGAATTCCCTTTTGAGTATAATCCTACTGCCCTTATACTCTTCCAGGGATTCACTCAAACCTAGCTCTTTATATCTGATGTATGCCACCTCGTTTTGTCTTGATCAGAGCCTCAATTTCTCTAGTCATCTAGCATTTCCTACACCTGTCAACCTTGCCCTTCACAGTAACGGATGCCATATGTGTGTTGGTTTCTGCTGAGTACTCTGGTTTCCTCCCTCAGTCCAAAGACATGAAGGTTTGTTGGATTGACCATGTTAAATTGTCCAGTGATGTGCAGGCTGGGTGGGTTAGCCATGATAAATGCAAGGTTACAAGAAATGGGTGGGGAGTGGCTTGGTGAGATGCTGTTTGTCCAGTTGGTGCAGACCTGATAGGCAGAATGGCCTCTTTCTGCACTGTAAGGATCCAAGGTTCTATGGCGAGAGATAGAATTTCAAGATCTGGACTCTGAAAGTAAGTGTCCACTTGCATTATTGTGTGGCTATGCTCATACTGCTGTTCCTTTGAAAAAATGAGTGTTCACAAAAATAGCACTTTAATCAGAGTATTACCCTGGGGGCAATAACAATTATTTGGAAACAAGGACCAGCAACTTGATGAGTAAAGTAGTAAGTTGAGGAAGGAGCCCAAGCACTTGGCCTATATGTGACATTCAAAAAAAAAGAGGAAGCTAACTAAGGCTGAAGGAGTCACTGGATGTGGATCATAGAGTGTTTTCAAGAGTTTCTTGGTGCACCATTGTGGAAATAACAGGAGGGTGGGTCATGCCAGAAATGGTATTGTGTCATGACATATCTAAGCAGCTCGCATAAGCTGCATTGCTTAGAGAAATCTATCCAATTATCTTGCCAGTTGTATTGTTGTGTATCTTAGCAATGGGTATTCTTGTTTCATCTCATATGTTTAAATTACATCAGTTTTTTTCCCTCAATGTTTCACTTTATTGTCCAATGATGGCAATGCAATACTGTTTAAATTTGTACTCATTATTACATTGCAACATATACAGTGGCTGTATATTGACTGCAGTATTGTTCAATCAAAGGACAATATTATACTGTCAACAGCTGTCTGAAGTCGCAAGTGTGAAGTGGATGATCCATCTCAGCCTTCTCATAAAGGCTAGTCTTCAGCCATTTTAATTCATTTTATGATAACTTGATATGACTGCAGCATACTGCAAGACTACACACTCTAACAACATTCTGACAATAGTATTGATGACATGTGCTCCAGAATTTGCTGCACCCAAGCTGAGCTATACAACTACAACACTGGCATCTGCCCGACAATGTGGGAAAATTTTGCAGGATTGTTCAGTACACAAAATGGACAAATCCATGCCTATGAGTCTATCCTGAATCATCCCTGAAGCGATGGAAGGTGTCATCAGCAGTAATATTAAGCAGCACTTCTTAAGCAATAAAATTCACACAGTCGTCAGTTTGTGTTCTACCAGAGAAACTGAAGCTCCTGACCTCATTAAAGCCTTGGTTCAAGATTGGATAGAAAATCTGAATTACAGCAGTGAGAATGACTACTCTTGACCGTAATACTGCATTTGGCCATGTGAGGCATCATGGAGTCCTTTCAAAATTCGAGTCAATGGGAATCGGGGAAAACTCTATTTTGATGGAGCCACACGTGGTGTAAAGGAAAATGGTTGAGTTTGTTGAAGATGAGCACCTCTGCTCCAGGATAATCTGTAGGAGTTCCTCAGCATCCTAGGTCCTGTCATCTTGAGCTACTTCATCAATGACCATGCCTCTGTTGTGAGGTCAGAAGTGTGGATGTTCGCTGATGTTCAGTACCATTTGCAACTCCTCAGGCATTGAAGCATTCCATTGTCCAAATGGACAAAATCCAGCTTTGGACTGAAAAGTGACAAATTACATTTATATCCTACAAATGCCAGGCACTAATTATATTCAACAGGAGAGAATCTAGCAATCACCCCTGACATTCCATGGCATTGCCATTGCTGAATCTCTCACTTTGAACAACTGTACATTACCAATGACCAGAACCTGATTTGGACTAGCCATGTAAATACTGTGGCTTCAAGAACAGGTCAGTGACTAGGAATCCTGCATTGCATAACTCACCATCTGACTCAGCAAAGCCTGTCCACCATCGATTAAGCATAAGTCAGGAATGTGATGTATTACAACTCACTTGCTTGGATGAGTGTGTCTGCATCAACAGTCAAGCTTGATATCATTGAGGACAAAGCACCCCACTTGATTAGTACTCTATCCACAAGTATTCACTTCAGCACTAACATTCGGTAACAGCAGTATGTATCATCTACAAGATGCACTGTAGAAATTCACTAAGGCTTCTTAGAAAGAATCTTCCAAACCAATGAATGCTGCCATCTAGTAGTACCAGTCATGCAAAAATATGGGCACGCTACCACTTGCAATCTTGACTTGGAAATATATCACAGTACATTCAATGTTGGTCAGAATAGTGAAACTCCCTCCCTCCTGGCATTGTGGGAGTATCTATACCAAATGGACTGCAGCAGTTCAAGAAGGCAGCTCACTTTCTCAAGGGCAACTGGAGATAGGCAATAAATGCTGGCCCAAACAATGATGCATATATCCCATGATTATTTTTTGAAAGTACATATGTTCAAATGTAGACAGAATGTAGGAGTTGTAGTTATTGCTGAATGAACAGTGTTATTGTGAAGTGTGAATAAAATAATCTATTTGCTTTAGGTATTTTCTCCTACTCACTCATCCCTACCTTTTCTTGTGTGTATGTAGAAATCAATAGTTATTGATTTTCTTTTGTATCTTACTCCAAGGAGCTATCCTTCACACATCAACCTAGTATTGGCAAGCTTCTCAAATAATCAGGAATTTGCAGGCAAATTCAATTCAATCTGTCCTAATGAAGGTTGCTGGTTAGCAGATGGGAACAGTAATTGTAGCCAAAACAATATTTTTCTGAATCATTGTAGCATTCTGATGAATTACATTTTGGACATGGGTCTCTTGCAGCCAATTTGTCTCTGCTGCTTGTTAAGCAGTACGCTGAATCCTTGTATATTTATCAAAAAGCTTGTTTTTTAAAATTTGAATATTGTAAATTTCAAATGATAAAGTTCACTTTTCTCACCCATTCCATAGCCCTGCTCCACTCTCTCTCCATCCTTTCAGTTTTGTGATAAGGTAATTTACATCTCTCAATTTTTGCAAGACTTATGGCATCACTTAATCCTATTTTATGAATGTTACTAATGGAGTGAGTTGAAACACAATATAAATTCAGTTAGGACGCTTGGTTTTTTTTAAAAAATCCATTCCCTAAAATTCACTGGTGCAAAGAAGGACTGATTGCAACAAGTCACAGAATGAAAGTGGCAGTCTTTTGAGACTGCTGAGTTATTTAAACAAGCAAATTTGAAATTTCGCTTAGGCTACCTGCCAATGGTGAGATTGTAAAATGAAGTGCTGACAAATGGCATTTGTTTTTGGGCTAGTGAATAGGATGCTAGATGGAGTAACTTGAGTGATACCAGGCTATTTTTAGTATTCGAATGTTGTATACTCCCGGAACTATGCAAGTCAACATGCAGGTCTCCAGTCAATGCTGTTTACAACTGAGGCCAAGAATTTTGCTTAGAGGTTTTAGCTGTTGTTTTCTTAGACATGCATCAGTTTACAATGGAGAAATGAGCTGAAAATACAGATGGATGCTTGTACCTGTATCATGCAGACACTTTTTTTATTCTTTCAAGGAATGTGTGCATCACTGGCTAGGCCAACATTTATTCCAATCCCTCATTACCCAGAGGGCAGCTAAAAGTCAACTACATTAATGTGGGTCTGCAGTCACATGCAAGTAAGGATGGCAGTTTCCTTCCCTAAAGAACATTAGTAAACCAGATGGGTTTTTCTGACAGTTGCCAACAGTTTCATCAATAGACACTTAAATTCAATTAAAAACTAGAATTAAGTTCCACCATTTGCCATAGCGGGATTCAAACCTAGATCCTCAGAATCTCTGTACTGTCACTAGATTATTAATCCAATGAGACCGTCACTTCCCCATTTTCTAAATGTGGAACAATGTGAAGATTTGGTCATTTTGTTATCATTGTGTTTTTCCCAAAGCCCCAACATATGCTTTGTAATCTACATAATTCTCGATGTCATAGTTCCCAATCAAAGGTACAGAAGGGGCTAGAATGAAGCCATTCTTCATCTGTGACTGATCTTTACAACTGAACCTGTTGTGTCCCTGCAGTGGGAATGTGCTTCCTGGGGGTTATTATCCCCTTTTATAACTCTGGGGCATGACAGGAAATTATAGTAGCTCAATATTGTGTGCAGTTCTGGTCTCCTTCCTGTCAGAAGGATGTTGTGAAACTTGAAAGAGTTCAGAAAAGATTTACAAGGATGTTGCTAGGGTTGGAGGATTTGAGCTAGAGGGAGAGGTTGAATAGGCTCAGGCTGTTGTTTTTCCCTGGAGAATCGGAGGCTGAGGGGTGACCTTATAGAGGTTTATAAAATCATGAAGGGCATGGATAGGATAAGTAGACAAACACACTTCTGTGGGGTGGGGAAGTCCAGAACTAAAGGGCTAGGTTTAGGGTGAGAGGGGAAAGATATGAGACCTGAGGGGCAACTTTTTCACACAGAGGGTGGTACGTGTATGGAATGAGCTGCCAGAGGAACTGGTGGAGGCTAGTACAATTGCAACATTTAAAAAGGCATCTAGTTGGGTATATGAATAGGAAGGGTTTGGAGGGATATGGGTTGGGTTCTGGCAGTGTGACTAGATTGGGTTGGAATATCTGGTCGGCATGGACAAGTTGAACCGAAGGGTCTGTTTCCGTTCTGTACATCTCTATGACTCTAATTGCTGCCGTGGTTCAGAATAAATGGTACCTCAAACTGTCTTGGTTTGGACTGCTTGAGATGATGGTGTAGTCTGTAAGCCATTGGGCTGGCATACCATTTTAAAAAATATATTTGTTTAAATGCTTGCCATTGGTACTGAGGATATCTGGTAAGAGTTGTTGAAATTGTCAAAGTAGTAGTGGTTAAGTTTGCTGAAGCACCAGCAGTGCAAACCAGGGGATTATAATGTTCAACTTGAGATACCAATATCGGTCAGACCCATTAAGGGAAACTCTTGAGAGTGCAGGCTCCAGGGTGAGACTACAGGGAACTGAGATAATTAATCCATTGACAGGAATGGCAGAGTTCTGGATTCAACTGGAGAAATGGTAACAGAATGAAATATTATCATCTATTAGTTTTGTTATTTAATAGTCAACTCTAATTGACCATGATTCGGAGATGCCGGTGTTGGACTGGGTGTACAAAGTTAAAAATCACACAACATCAGGTTATAGTCCAACAGGTTTAATTGGAAGCACACTAGCTTTCGGAGCGACGCTCCTTCATCAGGTGATTGTGGAGGGCTCGATCGTAACACAGAATTTATAGCAAAAATTTGCAGTGTGATGTAACTGAAATTATACATTGAAGAATTGATTGTCTGTTAAGCCTTTCATCTGTTAGAATACAGTGATAGTTTCACTTCTTTCATGTGTAAATCACAAAACCCTTTTTTTTAAAGTTGCATTCTCGGGTTAGCTGTTAACAATGGTGATAGCTAGACAATATGTTGAAGGTGTTAGCCCCCTGTGTTCTCTGTCTATGACCTGATGTTTAGATTGATTCCAAACTAAAAAGTGAGATCAGAGTTTTACATAAATTCATGCAGTTTTTGAGCTCAGAGTTGTACATGAATGTATGTGGTTTTTGAGCAAAGTGCAATGTAACTCTGAAAGTACCAAAAAAATTCACCACACACAATATATATGTTTGCATGTGGGTCTCTGTCTGTCTGTGTGTGTCTGTCTGTCTGGGGTGTGTGTGTGTGTGTGTGTTTTTGCCGTTCCTAAAGCAAAGACCTGAATTATTGCATTGTATTTTGATCAAAATTCATGTGTGCAAGTATACAGCTGTTGCATCCCAAAGTCCAAGGAAATTTTAAAACTTGTTTTGTTTTCTCTCCTACTTGCTCAGTATTGAGCAGAAAATGTTAACATCAGATACTTTTAAGTGGAGCAGTAGTTAACTGGAGGGTAGAGGTCTCAGTGCTTTAATTCTGTATCATCTGTCAAATGGATAAATGTTTTCCAAAGCACTCCGCATGTGTTTCAAATTCCATTACGTTGCTGCCTCCATATAAGGGTATCAGATGATGCTCTTTACACCACAACCCTCCACTTGTATGTATCTGTGAACTAAATGAGGATCTGCTGTTCGTCAAAGACTTTTATTTAGAACATAGAACAATACAGCACAGAACAGGCCCTTCGGCCCACGATGTTGTGCCGAACTTCTAACCGAGATTAAGTACCCATCCATGTACCTATCCAAATGCCACTTAAAGGTCGCCAATGATTCCGACTCTACCACTCCCACGGGCAGCGCATTCCATGCCCCCACCACTCTCTGGGTAAAGAACCCACCCCTGACATCTCCCCTATACCTTCCACCCTTCACCTTAAATTTATGTCCCCTTGTAACACTCTGTTGTACCTGGGGAAAAAGTTTCTGACTGTCTACTCTATCTATTCCTCTGATCATCTTATAAACCTCTATCAAGTCACCCCTCATCCTTCGCCGTTCCAACGAGAAAAGGCCGAGAACTCTCAACCTATCCTCGTACGACTTCCTCTCCATTCCAGGCAACATCCTGGTAAATCTTCTCTGCACCCTCTCCAAAGCTTCCACATCTTTCCTAAAGTGAGGCGACCAGAACTGCACACAGTACTCCAACTGTGGCCTAACCAAAGTCCTGTACAGCTGCAACATCACTTCACGACTCTTGAATTCAATCCCTCTGCTAATGAACGATAATACTCCATAGGCCTTCTTACAAACTCTATCCACCTGAGTGGCAACCTTCAAAGATCTATGTACATAGACCCCAAGATCCCTCTGTTCCTCCACCTGACTAAGAACCCTACCATTAACCCTGTATTCCGCATTCTTATTTGTTCTTCCAAAATGGACAACCTCACACTTGGCAGGGTTGAACTCCATCTGCCACTCCTCAGCCCAGCTCTGCATCATATCTAAGTCCCTCTGCAGCCGACAACAGCCCTCCTCACTGTCCACAACTCCACCTATCTTCGTATCATCTGCAAATTTACTGACCCACCCTTCGACTCCCTCATCTAAGTCATTAATAAAAATTACAAACAGCAGAGGACCCAGAACTGATCCCTGCGGAACTCCACTTGTAACTGGGCTCCAGGCTGAATATTTACCATCTACCACCACTCTCTGCCTTCGACCGGTTAGCCAGTTTTCTATCCAATTGGCCAAATTTCCCTCTATCCCATGCCTCCTGACTTTCCGCATAAGCCTACCATGGGGAACCTTATCAAATGCCTTACTAAAATCCATGTACACTACATCCACTGCTCTTCCCTCATCCACATGCTTGGTCACCTCCTCGAAGAATTCAATAAGACTTGTAAGGCAAGACCTACCCTTCACAAATCCGTGCTGGCTGTCCCTAATCAAGCAGTGTCTTTCCAGATACTCATAAATCCTATCCCTCAGTACCCTTTCCATTACTTTGCCTACCACAGAAGTAAGACTAACAGGCCTGTAATTCCCGGGGTTATCCCTATTCCCTTTTTTGAACAGGGGCACAACATTCGCTACTCTCCAGTCCCCTGGTACCACCCCCGTTGCCAGTGAAGACGAGAAGATCATTGCCAACGGTACTGCAATTTCCTCTCTTGCTTCCCACATAATCCTAGGATATATCCCGTCAGGCCCGGGGGACTTGTCTATCCTCAAGTTGTTCAAAATGTCCAACACATCTTCCTTCCTAACAGGTATCTCTTCTAGCTTACCAGTCCATTTCACACTCTCCTCTTCTACAATACGGTCCCTCTCGTTCGTAAATACTGAAGAGAAGTACTTGTTCAAGACCTCTCCTATCTCTTCCGACTCAATACACAGTCTCCCACTACTGTCCTTGATCGGACCTACCCTCGTTCTCGTCATTCTCAGGTTTCTCACATACGCATAAAATGCCTTGGGGTTATCCTTGATCCTATCCGCCAACGATTTTTCATGCCCTCTCTTAGCTCTCCTAATCCCTTTCTTCAGGTCCCTTCTGGCTATCCTGTATCCCTCCACTGCTCTGTCTGAATCCTGTTTCCTCAACCTTATGTAAGCCTCCTTCTTCCTCTTTACCAGACATTCAACCTCTCTCATCAACCAAGGCTCCCTCACACGACCATTTCTTTCCTGCCTGATAGGTACATACATATCATGGACACGTCGTATCTGCTCTTTGAAAAAGTTCCACATTTCCACCACATCCTTCCCTGACAGCCTATGCTCCCAACGTATGCTCCTCAAATCCTGCCTTACAGCATCGTAATTTCCCTTCCCCCAATTATAAAATCTACCTTGTTGTGCGCACCTATCTCTCTCCATAACCAAGGTGAAAGTCACTGAATTGTGGTCACCATCACCAAAATGTTCACCCACTAACAAGCCCACCACTTGTCCCGGTTCATTACCGAGTACCAAATCCAATATGGCCTCCCCTCTGGTTGGACAATCTACATACTGCGTTAGAAAAGCTTCCTGGACACACTGCACAAACACCGCCCCATCCAATCTACTTGATCTAAAGAGCTTCCAATCAATATTTGGGAAGTTGAAGTTGCCCATGACTACGACCCTGTGGCTTCTGCACCTTTCCAAAATCTGTTTCCCAATCTGTTTCTCCACATCTCTGCTGCTATTGGGGGGCCTATAGTAAACACCCAACAAGGTGACTGCACCTTTCCTATTTCTGACTTCAGCCCATACTACCTCCAGAGGCAGATCCCCCTCAAACTTCCTTTCTGCAGCCGTTATACCATTTCTAATTAGCAATGCCACCCCCCCTCCTTTTTTCCCACCCTCCCTAATCTTACTGAAACACCTGTAACCAGGAACCTCCAACAGCCATTCCTGTCCCACATCTATCCACGTTTCCGTGATGGCCACAACATCGTAGTCCCAGGTACCGATCCACGCCTTAAGTTCACCCACCTTATTTCTGATACTCCTGATACTTCTGATATTTGATGAGTTTGACTTGTTCTCGACTGTCCTTGATAGAGAACAGCGGTATTGAGCAAAATCAGATCAGTCAACCATAATATCTTCGTATTTTATACTGTACTCGAATAAGATATCAGAAATGTAATCATCACACAACAATAACTTAATTCATAGCTTTTCAGTATCTTCTGTTTAAGCTTTGAATCTGCTTTGTATCAATATAGCAATTGATACCTGAAAATACAACTTGGCCTTGAGACTATTTAGCATGTTTCTCAGCAGAACATACAATGACATTTGTTTTGAGGACTTCCTTAAAGGTTTTCTCACTCTCACTGATGACATAGAGCATTTGGACCCCCACAGAAGTAGAATTGCGTTAACACATCCCCTACCTGCTCCCACAGCGACTCCTACACCATCGACAATACTTTGTTTAGCTATTCACTGCTCCTCCAGTCATACTTTCTTTATTTCCTATGTTTGTTGCTGGTAAGTTTACTTATAAATCTGTCAAAAACAAGCCTGGGAAAAACCAACCTGTGATCGGAAGAGCACCTTCTCAACCTATCCTTCCAGTTTGTTTCAGGCGCAGGTTTTTTCCTGTGAGGTCACCAGGTAAATTTTCCTGTTGATTTGGGGTGGATTTCTCTGTCACCCTTGTGAATTTTGAGTGTTATTTCTCATATTAATACTGGGTTTTAGTGAGCATAAAGAACACACAACACCTTTGTGTAATTTACTAATTGTCACACAAAATAGTATAACACCCCTTAGTGAGATTGAGAGATCAGCTGTACAACACATCAGTTATTTCAGCCACTATTTTGTCTTACCTGGTTTGTACTATACTTTTCAGGTTGGTCATACTGAGATGCTTCTGAACACTAAAATTCCTGAGATTGTCTAAAACCTTGAGAATCTTTCTGAAAGGCTTTATGAATCTTCCAAAGTTTCTACTTAATGTCCACAAACTTTCTCCCATTTGGTGAGTGAAGTCTTGCTACATACATTCAGCATAATAAGCAAGTGGCCCACAGGCCACAATGTGACCTGACTAGGGGTCCTATCCAGCCTGCCACTTAGGTTTCAAATGCAGAAAGTAAAATTATAAGATTCTTTTAAGGGGATAGATGTTTGTTTAATCAGAGGCAGTTTCTCTCCAACATTTGCTACTGTAGGTTCACAACATGACTGTCGTTGACATCAACGATGCGTTTGACCATATGTGGCACCAAAGAACTCCAGCAAAATGAGAGTGAATGGGAATCAAAGAAAAACCTGTCTGACTGATTGGAATTATATCGAGTACAGAGGATATTGGTCATAGTTGTTGTTGGTCAGCTATTTCTGCTTCAGGACTTCTCTTCAAGTGTTCTTTAGGGTAAATATTTTCTAATTAATTTGTTTAGAGATGTTATTATACACCTCTGAAGCAAATGGAGCTTGAACCCAGGTCTCCTTCAACTGAAGAAGTGGTAGCGATGCTACTACTGCACCATGAGTACTCTCTAATTGGAGGCAGACTAGAGGGGCGTGTGCATCCAAAGGAGACAGGGAGGGAGGTTGCATGTGTCAGAGGAGTGGGAGAGGGTGATATGCACATGTGTATTGTAGGGAGGGCATGTGAGGGGGAGAGGAGAAGTGGGTATGTGTCTGTGTGAGATGTGGAGGGGAGAGGGTTTATGTGCATGTGAGACAGGGGAGGTGAGATGGATGAAAAGGAAGTGGGTGTGCACAAGTGTGTGTGTGTGTGTGTATCTATGTCTGGAGCAGGAAGAACGGTAGGAGTGGAGGCTGTATGAGAAGGAGGGAGGTACAGTGGAAAGAGGGAAAGGAGGAGGTTGGGCGAGCATGGCCTATGTGTCTTCCTTTGGTTGAAGCTGCACCAAGTTTAAATATTTTCAAAAACACAAATTGCTGAAAAAACTCAGCAGGTTTGGCAGCACTTGTGGAGAGAAAGCAGAATTAATATTTTTGGTCCAGTGACCCCTCCTTCAGAAAGATTGCCATTTTGAGGACAGGAAAAAATGGAATCAGAGATGCAAATATTGATTGCTTTCTGGGAAGAATGCTTACGAAAGCCATTACATAATGTGAGTGTATTCTATTTGTAACTGTTTCGAGCTTCACTCCAGGCCATTTTCTGACAGTTAATTCAAAAATTGCTGCATTGTCAGAATTCAATTGTGAACATGAGGTAGAGGTTAACGATTAAAAAGATATCCTCTGGTATCTTGACTAACATTTATCCAGAAACTGACTTTATAATAGATTAGTTGATTTCTTTACAAAATGATTGCCACATACCGATGTGGCCAAGTGTATGTGAAGTACTTTCAGACCTCATGAGGTCTAGATGCAAATTTGCTATTTCCCTGTTGTTGGAGTTTCCTGACTATTATTACTTCCACAACGCCTTCCACATTGAACTTTTTAAAATTTGTATATTTTCATAATTTACTCATATGCGGAATTGAAGTTCACACCCTGGTACTTAAGATGCAAGAGTTTTTTTTATAGGTACTTAGATTCATCATTGCTGAAATAATGATTAAGAGCTTAAATATCATAATTAATCCTTTGTGCCATCAAAGATTAGAATGTCATTGATTTTTAAAATGTTGCCAGAATGATGCTGTTGAATTTTTCAGTTAGCTTTCAATCCTGAAATGCTCTATTTTTATGAGACATTGCATGCAATGTATTGTGCCCAGTATACAAGATTTTTTGCTCCATTTCTGAAAGTGTTCATTTTGGCTACAGTGCCAACAGGCAACTTTTGACTGCTATATTTTACTGCTCTGCAGCCTGAAAATGTGGGAACCAGGGATGATGCTTTAATGAGATTTGAATCAAAATTGGTAGAAATGAATGATGGAAATATCTCTACTTGTGCTTACATAACTCTTTTTGGAGTTTTCTGGATTGCTGGATTACTGTGGGGAATAATTTTCTGAATATCACCAGTCAAGTGAGAGAAAATTGTACTTCCAATAGTCAGTTCACAACCTGAGAACCTTTGGCAGAAAATCGCTCGATGACTTTAACTTTACCATGATTTGGGCTTCGTAAAATACTACTTCTGCTCAATGAGCTAACTGCCTGAAATAATACAGCAATTTCAATGTCAAGTTGAGCAATCAGGAATAGTTTTGATAAATGGGATCAGTATTCAAAAACAACATTGTACTGAGGTAGAGTCATGGTTCAGCAAGCTGTTCTGCAAGGGCTGATGCTGAGTTGGTGTCCTTTGATTTGGACACTGGCAACAAATTTTCCATTTAAGGTTGTAAGTTTCAAAATTGTACTGGGTTAAAGCAAAATTTTTGTTTGAGGTGTGCTGAGGTGTGACTGAAAGCTCATCCCATGGTTTATTAATCGGAATAAATTGGTTTTTTTTTAAAGAATGTTGATTATTGCACAGTTGTCTCTGCTGAGGAACTGAACATCTGTCAGCTAAATCAGACTGTTATCCCTCATTTTCTCTGGCGCCTGCCATCGTTGAGTTGTAGCACTTCCTGAGAAGATAGAATCATTGAGTCATACAGCATGGAAACAGACTCCTCAGTCCAACACATCCACACCAACCAGGTTTCCCAAACTAAAGTAGTCCTATTTGCCTGCACTTGGCCCATATCCTTCTCTTTCTTTTCCTTTTCATGTGTCTGTCCAAATGTCTTTTAAATGTTGTAACTGTATCTGCATCTACTACTTCCTCTGACAGTTCATTCCAGATACAAACCACACTATGTGAAAAGGTCCCTTTTAAATCTTTCTCCTTTCACCTCAAAATTATGCCCTCTAATTTTAAGCTTCCCTACCTTAGGTATGCTTCTCATGATATTATAAACCACTATAAGGTCTCCTCTTAACCTCCTATGTGCCAGTGAAATTAATTGCAGCCTATCCAGCCTCTCCTTATAACTCAAACCCTCCAATTATGGTAACATCCTTGTAAATCTTTTCTCCATCTTTTCCAGTTTAATAACATCCTTCCTAGGATGACCAGAACTGCACAAAGTACTCCAAAAGCAGTCTCACTAATGTCCTATGCAACTGCAACATGACATCCCAACTCATATTGAATGGTCTGAGCAATGAAAGCATGTGTGTCAAATGCCATTTGTTACCATCCTGTCTACCTGTGACTCTACTTTCAAGGAGCTATGTACCTGAACCCCAAGGTGTCTCTCTTCGATAACACTCCCCAGTGCTCTACCATTAATTATCCAAGTCCTGCCCTAATTTGTCTTACCAAAGTGCAATACCTTACATTTATCTAAATTAACTTCTCAACCCACTGTCCCAGTTGATCAATATCCTGTTGTACGCTTGGATAACCTTCACTGTCCACTTTACCACCAATTTTGGTGTCATCTGCAAACTTGCTAACCATTACTTAGTATGTTTTCATGCAAATCATTTATATAAATGACCAACGTATGGACCCAGCACTGCTCCGTGTCGAACACCACTGGTTACTGGCCTCCAGTCTGAAAAACAATCCACCACCACCACCACCTATCCACTTAGCTGAATCAAGAAAATATATAAACTGTACAAAGGTTACGTAGCTAACAGACAGTCTGTCAAGAATTTTCACATGGCTAACAGCAACTATACTTTTCTTTAAGGTACAACTCAAAGAAAATGTCAGCCAACTGTGGCTAACAAAAGGAAACTAAGATTAAAAGAAACGGCTTAAAAGTGGCCTAGAATAGTCATAAATCTGATAATTGGTAAGATTTCAGAATGCAGCAAGAAATTGATGAAGAAAGGGAGAATAGAATACAAATGCAATCTAGCAAAAACTAAAAATGTAGTCAATTTTTGCTACTACGTAGAAGGAAATGTTTGGCTTAAATGAATATGGGTCTGTTAAAGGCAGTGTCGGGAGAATTTATAATGAGGAATGGAGAAATGGCAGAGCAGCTAAATGATTACTTGCTATCTCTTCATACTGAGAGAGATTCGAGCAATCTCTCCATTAGAAATCCACGTGACTTGAGCTAATAAGTTGAAGGAAATTAGTATTTGTAAAAAGATTGTATAAGAGAAATTAATAGGGTAGCAAGTTGATAGGTCTTCAGGACCTTATAATCTACATCAGAGTTGAGGAAGTGGCCAAAGAGAGAGTCAGTGCAATAATAATATTCTTCTAAAGTTTCATGGATTCTAAACGATTCCTTCAATCAGAAGTGTGCTAATGTCACTTCATTTCTTTTTAAGAAAGGAAACGAAGGGAACCACAGTGGAAATGGACACTTGGATAAAAGTTATCTGAGTAGACTATTCTTACTGCAACAGTACGAAGTTCTAGTGAGACTACATCAGGAGTAATGTGAGCGCCTATTTAAGAATTTTTTTAATTTGAAGCAGTTCAAAAGAGATTTGCTAGGATGACCCCCTGGTACGGGGGGGATTGACTTATGAACAAAGGTTAAACCAGTTGGGACTCTACTGAGTGGAATTTAGAAGAATGAGAGGCAATCTCATTGAAACATACAGGATTCCTAAGGAGCTTATTACGGTAAATGCTGAGAGGAGAGGATGTCTCCCCTCATGGAAGAGTCTCTGACCAGATGGCATAGTCTCAGAATAATGGGGTACCAAGTTAAGCCTGAGATGTGGAGTTTCTTCTGAGCGTTGACAGTGTTTGAAATTCCTGGCCATAGAGAGCTGTGGGGGCAGATCCATTGTGTATGTTTAAGGCTGAGAGATTTTTGGTTATTTGGGGAAATCGCAGGAAAGTGTCATGAAGGATGTCAGGTCAGCCAGGATCCTGTTGAATAGTGGAGGAGGCTCAAGGGGCAGAAAGTCCTACTCCCTTCCTGTTTCTTACTGTCTTATGATTAGGGACAGTCATCATGGACTTACAAATGAGAAATAGTTTTTGTCAAACCTTTTGGGAGTTTGTTGAATACATTACTAACAAAATTATCAAAGAGAAGTCTATGGATGTAAAATATTTAGATTTTCAGAGGGTTTTTAATAAGGTCCCCACAAAACTTGATTTACAAAATCTGAGCACATGGAAAAGATAGAAGCACATGGAATAGATTAAAGATTGGCCAACATTCAGAAAGCCAAGAGAAGGAATAAATAAACCATAGATGGAAATGTGTTGCTGGAAAAGCGCAGCAGGTCAGGCTAATGCCCGAAACGTCGATCCTCCTGTTCCCTCGATGCTGCCTGACCTGCTGCGCTTTTCCAGCAACACATTTCCATCTCTGATCTCCAGCATCTGCAGACCTCACTTTCTCCTCATAAATAAACCATAATCATGTTAGCCGACTGTGACTAGTAGGGTATTGCAAAGTACACGCTATGTGTCAATGATTTGAATGTGAGGACCAAATGTAATAATTCTAAATTTGCAAATTTGATACAGAGCTAAGCAGGAATGTATCTTGTAAGAAACGTGTAAAATGTTTTCAGGAGGATATGGACAGGTTGGGTGAGAACAGAGCAAATAGTTTAGAGAAATGAGAGATTATATACTTTGATAAGAAGAACAGATATGCAGAATATTTCTTAAATGGTGAGAGGTTGAAAAGTACATAGATGCTTGGGTATCCTTGTCAATGAGTCACCAAAGATGAACATGCAAGTTCAACAAACTATTATGAAGGTTAATGGAATGTTAGCCTTTATCTCAAAAGTATTTGAGTGCAGGAGATTTACAGTCTTGTTTTGATTGTGTAGGAACTTAATTAGTCCATACCTGGAGTTCAGTATACAGTTTTGGTCTCCATATCTTAGAAAAGACATTGTTGCCATATCCTTATAACAAAGGTCCAGCAGACTTGTTCTTGAGGTGGCAAGGCTGTCCTATGAAGAGAGAATGGGCAAATAGGGCCTGTATTCTGCACATTTTTGAAGAATGAGAGATGATTTCATTGAAAGTCTACATATTACTTAGAAATAGACAGGATAAGATGTTTCTTCCGTTTGGGGGAATCTAGAACACTGGGCACAGTTTAAAAGTAAGGTAGATGCCATTTAAGACTGACATGAGAATTGTTTTTTTACTCACTGTGATAAATGTTTGGAAAATCTCTGCCCCAGACGGCTGCAGAAGTCTTTGAGTATATTTAAAGTAAGGGTTGATACATTTTTGATTATCAATAGCATAATAGGTTATAGGGATAGTGTGGGTAAACAGCAATGAAGCAGTTGATCTGCCACGATAGTGTTAAATGGCAGAGCTGGTTCAATGAGCAGAATGATTTATTCCTGCTGCTATGTTCCTAAATTTATGTAAAACTGATGCTGGTAAGTTGGAAGATATCACATGATTGGAAAAAGAACATTTTTTTAATATGTTCGAACATTACAAAATTGCATGGGGCAAGTGTGACTAACAAGAAAATATCACAAGGTCACATCAGAACTTATTTTTCTCTCAAACATATCAATGTTTTCAAATAGTTCTCGTCTGCCTCTGGTACAGTGTTTGTGAGTTATCTTCAATATAGTTATTTTGTGTGTAGGAGTGCAATGTTAAATTTTAAAGTTTCCAGAATTCCCAATTATATTTTTGAGGGATTTCTGAAATATGTACTTAGTTTAAATTTAATGTACCAAATATCCTTTGTCTAGACTATTCTGCTATTTTGTATTAAATCCCATAATAGTTCTTATTTGAGTTACTTCAGTTTTAAAGGTGTGAAGCAGAAGCTGTCTGTTAGACTGATAATGAATAGACAGAGCAAGTAATCTTGGATTGGATGCATGGTACCTACTGAAATCTTAGATATTACAGTTGGGTCTATTCCTTTCTTCCCCCATGCCCACTCCTGGTCTGTAAATAAGGAAAAGCAGTCAAAGTTGTGTTCTTGTGTATGAGAGTCAGTTGGAACATCTGTACATGGGCTTGAGTGTAGTAGGATCAGGTTCTTTTTACGGTGGCCTACATTGTTTAAGTTTTTTATTGAGAAGAAAAGAAATGGGTGGGAGTAGAATGATGGAAGCTTGACGAGTTCTGGACAGCTGAGATACCAATTGCTTTCTCCTATTTATCACTAGTAAACCAAATATATCTGCCTCTGGGCTTCATCAAAAAGAAAGACCTGTTTCACATATTTTAGGAAACTATAGGCTGGCTACCCTGACCGATCTTTAGAGCCCATTATTAAGGATGAGATTTCAGAGTGCTTGAAAGTGCATGGTAAAATAGTGGGGAGTCGGTACAGCTTCATTGAGAGGAGATCATGTCTAACAAATCTGGTAGAATTCTTTGTGAAGGTAAGGAGCAACTTAGACAAAGGAGAACCAGTGGATGTGATCTACTTGGATTTCCAGGCGGTCTTTGTCAAAAGTGCCGCACAGGAGGCTGCCAAATAAGATAAGAGCTATGATATTAGGGCAAGGTACTGGCATGGATAGAGGATTGCCTTCTGCCAGTCAGCCAAAGAGTAGGGATAAAGGGGTCTTTTTCAGGATGTCAGCTGGTGACTGGCGGAGTTCTGCACTGGTCTGTATTGACTTTATTCATTAACTTTTGGGCCAAAGAAACTGAGGGTATTGTTGCTAAGTTTGCAAATGACACAATTGGAGGGACAGGTGGTGTTGACGAAGCAGGGAGACTGCAAAAGAAATTAGACAGGGTAGGAGAGAGGGCAAAGAAATGGCAGATGGAATACATTGTGGGAAAGTGTGAGGTTATCCACTTTGGTAGAAAACAAAGAGGCATAGATTATTTTCTAAATGAGGAAAGAAGGGAAATCTGAAGCTCAGTGGGACTTGGGAGTCTTAGTTCAGGATTCTTTTGAGGTTAACATGCAGGTTCGGTTGGCAGTTAGGCAAATGCAGTGGTGGCATTAATTTCAAGAGGGCTTGAATACAAGAACTGTGATGTCCTGGTGTTATGGTATTGAAACTTGAATAGTATGAAATGTATCTAAATTACCAGTATATGTGAAATACAGTTGGTTCTGCTATAACGCATGTTTCTTCAACATGAATTGGCTGTAACGCGATTGAAGAATTTGGACCGTTATTTGTAGAATGCGAACTTTCCTTATATGAATTGGCTATAATGTGATTTTGACCCCATTAGTTTAAATGGTGCGGCTATTGTGCAGTTTTCTCTAATGCATGATCACAAGAGAACAGAACTATCGTGTTATATTGGAACTGAATATGGTCATTGGATCTTGATGGGAATGTGTACTGCTCCTGTACATATTATGGAAGAGAGTGGCCTTGTTTAACTTGATCAGGTCTGAAAATGTGTAGCTGGAAAAGCGCAGCAGGTCAGGCAGCATCCAAGGAACAGGAAAATCGACGTTTCGACCCTTCCTGAAGAAGGGCTTATGCCCGAAACGTCGATTCTCCTGTTCCTTGGATACTGCCTGACCTGCTGCGCTTTTCCAGCAACACATTTTCAGCTCTGATCTCCAGCATCTGCAGTCCTCACTTTCTCCTCCTAACTTGATCAGGTCAAAGCTTGATCCGTATCTATGAAATGGTAGTATACAGAGTAGATATACATGACTACAAATAGCCATGCTTGTAAGAGGATGGAAACAGCATTCATTATTGAGCATTGCTGGAATGGTATGAATCTGACTGCACATTAAAAAAACTGTGTACTTATTCACTGCCCCCTTGTTTACCCTCTGAGTAAAGGCACTGACTCTTTTCAAGTTCCAAGAGCACAATATGTGCTTCAGTACTTGACCTAAAGTATTACCCTTTTTTATATGGTAGTGTGCTAAGTGTCACTGACTATTTAAGTGTGGAGTGCATTAAATCAGGTTAGCACTGCAGGTTAGCACTGCTGCCTCACAGCGCCTGAGACCCGGGTTCAATTCCCGCCTCAGGCGACTGACTGTGTGGAGTTTGCACGTTCTCCCCGTGTCTGCGTGGGTTTCCTCCGGGTGCTTCGGTTTCCTCCCACAGTCCAAAAGATGTGCAGGGTCAGGTGAATTGGCCATGCTAAATTGCCCGTAGTGTTAGGTAAGGGGTAAATGTAGGGGTATGGGTGGGTTTCGCTTCGGCGGGTCGGTGTGGACTTGTTGGGCCGAAGGGCCTGTTTCCACACTGTAATGTAATCTAATCTAAAAAAAATCCAAGTCTAAAACTGTGCATATGTGCATGCTTTCTTTCCAGGCACCACTGTAGATGATGACCCACCAAGTCCAGTGTTTCCAGTTCAGATAGGGATCTGAATCCTTCCCACTGTCCCCACATGTCCACACTTTCTCTCTGCTGTAACTACGCTTGTGTCTACAGGCCAAGTGATTAGCTGAAACCTTATCCCATAGACAGATATATTTGGTTTCTTCTCATTTGAGAGTGGTGCTTGTTCCTTCCATGTTAAGTCTCATGATACTTTTTTAAGAAAGTTTTAAATGTTATGATTATGGATTAAAGTATTTTAATGAACATTAACCAAGAATAGTGATAGATGCTACTTGGCCAACAGATGTCACGCATTCCATTTCACACAATAAAGAACAGCTAGCTACAGTTACGCAGTATCCAGTTGTGTGCCAGTTGTAGCAAACTGAATGGAAGAGTGGGCTGATGTTCAACATTTTATCGGCTCACTGATGCTTTGCAGCTGTGACCTTCTAGACACTGTTGTCACAAGTTAGTTTCGGCTGTGATGTAAGAGAAATTCTTTTGAAATAGGTTGTGGCACAAGGACTAAATCGACAGCTACTAGCAGTTGGCTAATAAATTCCAGATTCTCCAACAGAACCTTGAGATGTACCCTAACCCTGTCTGTAAGAGCTAGCTATTGCATCAGTAGATGTTTTTCAAACTGCTCTTCATCAACATACAGTAGTCCCCGTACCCATGGGGATACGTTCCAAGACCTACCCATGCAAGCCTGAAATTATGGAAATTTACCTCCTCGGCAGCCCCTTAGTCCCTAGTTCTGGAATGTTCCATGTAATATGTATGGACCATGGGAAACCGCAGAAACCGACTCTGCGAATACAGCGGTCGCCATGTACATGCAAACAGCATATCATTTCTTTTAACTGTTTAATTTTCCTAGGTAGTCTGTATAATTATTGCTCATAAGAATGATCCCAGGGCTCAGGAAAGGTCTTTGGATTGGCCATGCTAAATTGCTCAAAAATGTCCAAGGGTGTGCAGACTATGTTGGTTAGCCATAGGAAATGCAGGGTTACAGGGATGGGGTGGAGGTGGAGAGTCTGGGCGTAATGCTCTTCAGAGTGTTTGTGTGTGCTTGTTCGGCCAAATGGCTTGTTTTCACACTATAGGGATTCTATGGAAGTTTTGTGGATGAAGGGCTTGTCGTGTGCAGTGTGTTGAAGACTCTGGGTCAGAATACTGAGAGGCCCGGATAGAATGGACATGGACAAAATGTTTCCACTCTATTGAGATAATTGTTTATGGACCCAGCCAGATCCCCGCAAAATACTTTAAAAGATAGCCTAGACCCTAACTTTCTCTTACTTTAAAGGCAGATGTGAAGTGGATATTCCAGGTGTGATACAGTTGGTCAAACCACTCAACTTTAAGCAAAATAGAATTTATTTAAACACTGCAGGTGAAACACGAACAAAAGAAAAAGGAATTTAGAATAACCTATTAGTAAACTTAGCCAACCTGATACAGTAACTATTTTTAATTAACTGCTCCAATTCAGTAACTTCCCACAAACACCTCTTGGCAAAAAGGTAAATTCAAATACAGATTCTTAACCAGCAAGAGGGAATAATGTACAGATATTTCAGAAGTAGGTCAGAGGAGTACTTTGCTGAAGTTTGCAACTTCCCTGGACTCTCACATCTTGAACTGGGAGATGTTATAGCTAAAAACAAACTAGAAAAATCCTGAACTGGGAGAACTGGCCACTCCCCTTCCACCCTTGAACTAGTCTCTTCCTAAACTGTTCGGGTCCTCTGCCTTGACCACCTTTCTTCAAAAAAAAACAAGGACAAAATATCCTTTTTAAAGTGACAGCATCGTCACACCAGGACCTGAGGGCAAGGAGTGAAGGGATGACCATTTAGAACTGAGATGAGAAGGTATTTCTTCAGCCAGAAGGTATTTTGTCTTTGGAGCTCATTACTGCAGAAGGCTTTGGAAGGCAAGTCAATTTAAGACTGAGAGAAAGATTGATAAGGGGATCAAGGGTTGCAGGGAAAAGTGGGGTTGAGAATCAGCCATTATTCAATGACAGAGCATACGCGATGGGCTGACTGGCCTATATCTTAGGGTCTTATGTTAGACTTTACAGACACTGGTAAGTTAGTATAAGGCCTTCAGAGTTGCTTATCTGCTAATTAGAATATGTGTGGGTGAGCAACACAATGAGTATGCCTGCTCATTGGACCTCCTATTTTTTCAAGAATCTGACAGCACATTTGCTGCCCTAATGGTCAGTGCAAGTGCACATTTACTGTGCAAACTTGTTTTACAGATGTTCAAATCATGTGAATGAAATTCAATAGAGCAGCTTTTTTTTTTAACAAGCTGAACCTGCCTGAGATAAATACAAATCTGATTTTGGGGTTCTACTTATATTGCTTTGTCAGTACTTCACCTTGCTGTAGCATAGGAAATATCCACAACTGTAGCTGACTTTTCATGTGGTCACAGCCAATTGCACTGACATATCTGCTGTATGACATAGTCACTAAGGTCAAGAGTATAGGAAACGTTGCATACACCAAGTCTTTCTTCGCTCAGGAAAGGTCCTTGGAAAAACACATACTCGAAGCAAACAACCCCGACTATGGGAGCAAATATACAGGCAGTATCTCACTTGGGAATAGCATGCATTAGTTAAGCGACATAAGTCAATGTAGCTGCAAATCAGGTTGTCATAGAAAGCCTTGTTGAATAAAATAACCTGCTAATTCAGGCCTAACATAAATACAAAATGACAAACTGAAGTTTGTGTAGCTGTGCAATCATGAGGCTGTATTAAATCCCAAATCAGCATTTAGGTAACATTTAAAGTGCAGAAAACACTTGAATGTTAAGTAAAATGGGGAAACTATAGCATGAATTGAATAGACAAAAAAATTGCACCGTATGTTTGAAATGGGAATTAAAGTGTATGATGAAAATTGAATCCAATGTCATGTTGAAGGATACAGCAAATTCCAAAATTCGGTTCAATGTCCACTGAGTTTTGGTGATTGAAATCTGTGATCTTGTGCTTTTTTAATGTATTTTGTCTCTTCGTTGCTTATGCTTTGACAATGTTTTTCACAGAAGCTGTACAGATCAGGAAGTTCACAAATTTAATTGACATGGTTTGTGTTAGGTTAGTTGATATGAGCCGATGTAATCAGTATTCTGAGGTAGGAGGAGGCTGGTCAAGAATATAGTATAGGGATTTCAGTCTCTTAGGGAAATATCAACTTGATTTAGTTCCTCCCTCCCTCTGGAAAGTTTCATTTCATGGTTGTCTATATTGATATTGGTACAACTTTGAACATACATGTGTTGCCTTGTCTTGCAGTCTACTGAAGTAGTCCTGACAAGAGGCAAGTAATATTCATGTCATACAAGTGCCATCTCCAACAACAGAAAGTCTAGCCAAAATGCCTTAACTTTCAGTGGCATTCCCATGACTGAATCCCCTACTATTAGCATCCTGAGGATTACCTTTGACCAGAAACTGAACTAAACCATCCATATGAATACTCTGACGACAAGCTGAGGTCAGGGGCTAGGAATCCTGCATTGATTAACTCCCCAGAGCCTGTCCATCATATGCATGTCACATGTCAGGAATATGATAGAATACTCCCTACTTGCCTGGATGAGTGTAACTTCAACAATACTCATGAAGTTGATGCCAGTCAAGAAAAAGCAACCACTTGATTTGTACCACATCCACAAACATTTATTCCCTCCACCACGGATGCCCAATAACAAGTGTTTACCATTGACAAGATGCACTGCAGAAATTCACTGAAGCTTCTTAGATAGCACCTTCCAAACCTGTGACCAGTATCACCTAGAAGGACACAGGCAACAAATACATGAGAATGCCACCTCCAGCAAATCCCCCTCCAAGTCACTCACCATCTTGATTTGGAAATATACCATGGTTTCTTCACTGTTGCTCCATCTATAATGTTTATCTGCACGAAATGGATTGACACAGCTCACCACCATTTTCTCAAGGGCACTAAGTGCAATAAGTAAAGGGTGGAATGAAAACTACATTCCCATAAAGGAAGTAAAAGTTCCCTATTTTGGTGGGGAAAAAGAACAACCTTCTACTGTGTTGGACATGATTTGAAAACAAGTGCCTAATTCCATAGTGAGGTACTTTTCAATTATGGTCATTTTAACTGGGTTAAGTAAACTGGTACATTTATTATTATATTGGGCTTGCTGTCAGAGATCTGAATTTCACTTTGACATAAATGAGTAGGGACAGTCTTAATATGTGGTGCACCCTCCACAATTTGAACATGTTTGAAAATTTAACAATGGCACACTTCCCAAAGATGTATTTCACTCGTTTTTCCAGCCTCTGTAGAAAGTATATTGCAAGAGCAAATTGCAGTAATAAAAAAAACTTGAGATTAATAAGAACCGAACACATCCAAGATCATCAGCCTGAAACATTTATTTGTTTCTCTCTCCACAGATGCTGTCCAACCTGTTGAGGTATTTTCAGCATTTTACATTTTTAATTATTATTTGATGCAATACTCATCTTTGATTGCTACTGGATGAATCAAGCGGATTCACTTCATCAATAACAAACTTGCATCTTTTAATGTAATTCATACATCAAGGTGCTTCATAGGAGAGTAATTGCACAAAAATTGTCAGTGAGTCACAAAAAAGGATAATACAGCAGACTGTCTAAATCATGACTGTCAAAAGAGGTAGCTTATTTGAGGAGAGAAGAGTAAGTACAAGCAGTCATTTTGCATTCATTCTCACTTTTAATTTTAGGAGGAGATTTTAAAAAGAACAGATTGCCAGATCTGCTTTCCCTAAGGCAGCACTATTTTGAAATAAGAACAAATCATTTCTGGTACACAGGCTTCAACTAAAAGAGGAATGAACTTTATTTGCAGTTCAATTCTGCTTGCTTCTGCTGCTTAGAAGCAGAGTATTGCAGGTGTTGAGTTTTCTCCCTTCTTAAAGCACCTGACAATATTTTTACAAGAGCAATGGTTTATATTTAGTTAGCATCCCAAGGCAACTTACAGTGACATTATCGAACAAAATTTGAACCTGAACCACCTAACATATTAGGTGACAAAAAGCATGGCGAAACAGGTGAGCTTTAGGAAAGATCTTGAAGAGGAGGTAGAGAAAGAATTAGAATAGACAGGTTTATGGAAATAATTGCAAACTTTAGATCTTGTCAGTGGAACTGTAGCTGTTAATGGTGGATTGAGAACAAAACCTGAGGTGCACAAAATGGAGTAAGCCACACAGTCAGGTTGAGGAAGACTTTGCTAGAGGGAAACTGAGGCAGAATGAGTAATTGTGAATTTGAGTCAAATTAAAAATCCTGAACAAAGGTGCTTTAATTCAGGTTAGTTCCAAAACATAAAGTCTTCAGAGCAAGAGGAGTGAGGAAATAAGGTATTGATTGAAAAGCCTGTCAGTACCAAAACAAATGGTACTTCAGCATCAAGTACAGGGAACACAATTGAATAGTATGATTTGGTTTGATTGGTATTTCCAAACTTTAACACAGACTAAATACCCAGAAGTTGTGAGGTGACTTAATTGAGACATACAGGATAATCAACGGGTTAGATGGGGTGAATAGTGAGAGCCTTTTTCCTCTTTTTTCTTGGATGGTGATGGCTAGCAGGAGAGGACAGAGCTTTAAATTAAGGGGTGATAGATATAGGACAGATGTCAGAGGTTGTTTCTTTACTCAGAGTAGTAAGAGCGTGGAACGCACTGCCTACGACATAGACTCACCAACTTTCAGGGCATTTGAAAGGTCATTGGGTAGATGTATGGATGAAATTGGAATAGAGTAGGATAGATGGGCTTCAGATTAGTTCCACAGGACGGCGCAACATCGAGGGCCGAAGGGCCTGTGCTGCGCTGTAATGTTCTATTTCATTTTTAACTTCCTTGACTTTTTTTCATTTTTCTGCAAAATAGTTCATTTTTTCATAGAAAGTCCATACTTATTCTAAAGTCATCAGATAGCTTTTAGAGTTATAAGGTAGCAAGTTAGAAGTGCCAGTTGGAGTGTATATTCTGCAGTATATGTGAAGTCATGGACATGTCATGTGTCCCACGTAAACCCATCCACAGGAAGTATCATCAGCTACATTAGCTTGAGGTCTGGGTTTTGAGACTTGATCAGTGGTAATGTGCATCCATGAGGCAGAGGACTATGCAGCTATCTTGTCCATGGAGATGGTCACACCAAGTTAAAAATGTATAGGTAGAGAAGGGATGGGTGACTTCTGGGTAGTCTACAAAAATCAGACAGGTAATACAAGAGTCCCCTGAGTGTCTCGTGCTTGCTAATTGGTACTCCATTTTGGATACTGGTGAGGTTAACAGTTCCTTAGGGAATTGTAACCAAGGCTGGATCATGGGTGACTCTGTAAAGGGAAGAAGAAAGAGTTTCTGCTGGAATTTCAAATCCGGTTTGAGGACAAACTGGAGTCCGGTACATGTGTTCTGATGTTAAGCAAAGCTAATTACATTGTATGAGGGTAGATTTATCCTTAGGGGACTGGGCAGAAAGATTAAAAGATAAGGCAGTTGATGAACAATAGTCATTTAAGAAGGTATTCTGTTCCTTTCAACTAAAATATCTTCCAAAGAGAAAGTTAAGATTGTAAGACTAAGAGAAAGCATTCGTGGCTAGGCAAGAAAGTTAAAAATAACATAATGTTATAAAACCAAGGTATACCATCATGCAAAGATCAGCGGCAGGCTGGAGAATTGGGGAATTTTTAAAGACCAGCAAAAGATTGCGAAAAATATGTAATAAAAAGACCAAGGATCGATTCTAAAGAAAACTAGCAAAAAATTTAAACACATAGCAAACATTACTACTCTTTTCCTATTTATATTCTTATAGAAAATGTTGATCCTTGGACAAAACCAAGGAGTTAACAATGGGGAATACAGAAATGGCAGGGACACAAAATTCACAGTGGAGGACAATGAAACTATCCCAAAAGTAACAGATAATGCAGAGATTATAGAAAATCAGGAACTTTAAATAATCATCACCACAAGCAAAAAAGTATTCAACAAACTATTGGGAATAAAGATAGGTAGGTTCTCAGGGCCTGATGGCCTACATCCTAGGGTCTTAAAAGAAGTGGCACAGACAGAGTGGATCCATTGGTTATAATATTCCAAAATTCCCTGGATTCTGGAAAGGTTTCATTGGATTGGAAAATGCTAATGTAATTCAAAATGTTCTTCAAAAAGAAAGGGAGGCAGACAGTAGAGAATTATTGAACATCTGTTTTTGGGAAATTGTTGCAATTGGAAATTGGAGTAGAAATAATGGGGCATTTAGAAAGTCAGAACTCAATCCATCAGAGTCAACATGGCTTTCTAAAAGGTCATGATGAAGGGTGTATGCCCCAAACATTGATCTTCCCACTCCCCGGATGCTTCCTGACCTTTGTTTTTCCAGCACCACGCTCTTGTTCCTAAAAGGTCAATCATGCCTTGATTAATTTGCTCAAGGTCTTCGAAAATGTAATGAAGCAGATTATTTGGGTCCTGTAGATGTATATCTGGATTTCCAGAATGCATTTAATGTGCCACACAAAAGATAATACACAAGCTATGATTCCATCAGGTTAAGGGTAATATTAGCTTGGATAGAAGATTGGCTAATCAGCAGGAAGCACAGTTGGAATAAATGAGTCTTTTTGGTCTGCACGCTGTAACTTGTGTGTGCCATAGAATGCAATCCTTAGGGCCCCAGTGTGTACAAGCAGTAATTATCCATACATCCAGATCATTCAGGTTGAACGTACTATAGCCACATTTACAGATATTACTAAAATACTGTATGTGGGAAAGTAAGTTGTAATGAGGAAATGAGAAATTTAAAAATTGATATGGGTAGATTGGGTGAATGGGCCAGAATTTGGCAGAATGAATTTAATGTGGATAAGTGTGAGCATACCCATTTTGTTCAGAAGAGTAAATAGGCAACTTATCACCTAAATGGAGAGAAACTTCCGAATGCTTCAGAGTGTCCTTGTGCGTGAGTTGCAGAAAGATAGTATGCAGGTACAGAGGAAATATGGAGGGCAAATGGAATATTTGGAATTGCCATAAAGGCTTTTGATAAATGCTTTTATATCAAGTAGGGAAGTGTTATTGCAACTGTAAAGGCATTGGTGAGACTGCATCTGGAGTACTGTGTCCCCATACTTGAGGAAGGTTGTAATTGCATTGGAGGCAGTTTGGAGAAAGTTCACTAGATTACCTCCAGAGATGAGAAGTTTGTCTTATGAGGAGAATTTGACCAGTTAGGTCTATACTCACTAGAATTTAGAAGAATTTAAAAGATCTAATTGAGATATATAAGATGGTAATTGACAAATTACACAGAGTGGATGTTTCCCCTTGTGGAGCAACTGGAATGAGAGGTCATAGTTTTAGGATAAGGGGTGACAATTTTAAAACAAATGAGGTATTACTTCTGTCAAAGAGTTGTAAATCTATAAGATTCACTACTCCAGAGTGCAGTGGACGAAGGAAGCTTAATAATTTGAGGAGGAGATGGACTGACATTTAATGTGGAAAATGTTAAATGGAGAATAGGTACGAAAGTGAAGTTGAGGCCAAGATGAGATCAACCATGATTGTATTAAATTGCAGAGAAGGCTTGAAGGCCTGAATTGCCTACAGATGTTTCTAAGAGAAAGTGAGGACTGCAGATGCTGGAGATCAGAGTCGAGAGTGTGGTGCTGGAAAAACACAGCAGGTCAGGCAGCATCCGAGGAGCAGAAGAATTGACGTTCCTGGAAAGAGCCTTTCATCAGTAATTATCCTGATGACTAGCTCTTGGCTGAAACGTCCATTCTACTGCTCCTCGGATGCTGCCCGACCTGCTTAGGTTTTTCAGCACTACACACTCTACAGATGCTTCTCGTTCTAATGATTGGGTCATGGTGAGACTTGTACAATGGACATCAGTCACTCTTCATGGAACTGGGACTGATATTCTTGCAAGGAGATTTGCTAGTGCTTTTGGGATAATTTTAAACTAGAGTGTGCTGCGGGGGTTGGGGGGGGAGGTGTTGGTGGGATCTGAGGGGTTGTACAAATTGGAAGGAAATAAAGTTGTTAACAAGACGCTGCAAATATGCTCGGAAAATGAAAAGACAGGCGAAATTAGCCAAGCACTGGTAATGGAATGATATCTAAAATACAAAATTAAGTGCAGTCTATCTTAATGGACGCAGCATTTGTAACAATGTAGATGATCTAAAAGCACAAGGAGAGACGCATCGGTATGATCTAATCACCATTACAGTAACGTGGCTGCATGATGAAAACAGGAAACTGAGTATTTCAGGATATTCAACATTTAGGAACAACAAAGAAAAGGAAGTGGCGTTGCACTGAGAAGGGATATGGTCACAACGTTAGTAAGAGAAGATCTCAGATTGGAAGAACAGTGCATGAAATCTGTTCAGTAGAAGTAATGGGCAGCTGGCATTGGTTGGAGTGAATTATATGCCACCAATTGATAATGGTAGTGTAGAGCAGGGTTTTGTTCAGTCTATAAGAGAAGTATATAATATGGGCCACAGTATTCTTATAGGTGACTTCGATCAACAAATTGAGCACTATAGCCATTCAAGACAACTTTAATGGAATGTGTTAGGGATGTTTTTGTAGAGTAATATGTTGAGGATCCAACTAGAGGACATGGTATTTTAGAGTAGTATTATGTAATTAAAAAGGACTAATTAAAATCTTGTAAAGGAACCTTTAGGGATGAGTGACCACAGCATGATAGAATTTTGCACTGTTTGAAACTGAAGTACTTTGTTCTGAAACAAGGGTGTTAAATTTGAATATGGGAAATTATGAAGGCTGAGGAGGATTGGGGAAAATACATTTAAAAGGCATGACTATACATTGGCAATGGATCATCTTTAAAGAATTATAACATGATTTACAGAGACTTTACATTCTTTCAAGGTGAATAAAATGGCGATAAAGGAAGCTCAGGATTCTGAGATTTAAAGAAAAGGCATGTAAAGTTGCCAGCAATGGCAATAATTCTGAGGATTCGGAGATTTATAAGACTACAACAAAGGAGGACCAAGAAATTGATAAGGGAAGGGAGAATAGAATACGAATGCAATCTATCAAAAAAGGTAAAAAGAAGGAAATATTTGTCTCAAATGAATGTGTATGTAATACAGGAGGAATGGCAGAGAAGCTAGATTATTAGTTTGTTTCTGAGGAAGAAGCCAAAAAACTTCCAGAACTGGAGATCCAAAAGGCTAGGGAAATGAGCTCAAGGAAATTAACATTTGAAGAAGATTGTACTGTAGAAGTTGATGAGGCTGAAAGTTGACAAATCTCATGTCCTAATGGTCTGCATTCCAGAATGTTTAAGGAGGTGGCTAGAGAGGTAATGTATGCATTGATGATTATCTTCCAAAATTCAATAAATTATGGAATGATTCCTACAGTTTGAAACATGGCAAATATTACCTCATTATGTAAGAAGGATGCAAGAAAGAGAACAGGAAATGACAGATCTGTTACCTTACATCAGTAGTAGAGGAAAATGCCAGAATCTATTCTAAAGTTTGGGATAAATAGATACCTGGTTGATGCTGGGATTGGGCAAATTAGGCATAGTCAAAATTGATTCGTGAATGGGAAATTGTGTTTGAAGGGAGTTGTGTGGAGGATGTAACTAACTAAATTGATGGCGTTCATCAATTTTCAGAAGGCTTTTGATAACCCCCCCCCCCCACACACACAGGAGTCTAGTGAGAAAAATTAAAGTATATATCATAGGAGATACTGTACTCGTGTGGATTAATAATTGGTTAACAGAAAACAGTAGGAATAAATGGGTCATTCTCATGTTAGCAGCCTGTGACCAGTGCGATGCCACGGGATCAGTACTTGGCCCCAGCTGTTCACAGTACAGGTATATATTAATAATTTGGACTCAGAAACTAAATGTAACATTTACATATGATATAAAGGTAAGTGGGAATGTGTGTTGTGAAGATCAAATAAGAACTTACAGTTTACAGTGGGGTGTTGGAGGCAAGAGTAATGGGATAACAAGGTGGAAAAACATTCAATACATAGATCCATTTAGCAATATTGGAAGCATTCAGTATGCAAGGTCAGCTAACAAGGGGAAAAATATCCATTGTATGAATCCAGTTAACAAGGTTAAGAACATTCATTGTATAACAATAAAGGGTTTGATCTGTGCTATTGATACTCGCTGATTGTAACGGTCACCCAATTAATATGTATGTTGCCTTATCTGGATGTTCCTCCCTGTAAAATGACTGTATAGTTCATTGAGAAACTGCTCTTCCAGAGAACTCATCTCTGTGCACATGGGCGATTATTCTCTCTCCCTTTAGGGCCCAGAATAAAGATGAAGGAGGTAAAATTATGCTGTGCCTCCGAGCATTTTGCTTTGACTGGTGTGGGGGGGGGGATGGTGGTTGTGGGGAATGACACGACAGGGGGACTCTCTAGATGGTATGAAGTTAAATGTAGTGGAAATGCAGAGACTTGAGTGTTCCATGCATAGATCTTTAAAATGTCATAAACAGATGCAGGAAATAATCAAGAAAGCTAATGGAATGCTGACCTTTGTATCTGGAACACTGGAGTACATGGATACAGACATTATGCTGTAGTTAAATAAAATCCTGGTTAGACTTCATTTGGAATACTGTGAGCAGTTCTGAGCACCACACCTTAGGATAGATTCGCCTTGGTGAGAGCACACCACAAGTTTACAAGAATGGTACCAGGATTTCGGGATTAAGTTATTAGTGATTACGTGAATTAGGCCTGATTTCGCTAGGATTAGAAGTTTAAGATCTTCAAGATATAAACAAGAAAAGCCAGGGTCGATAAAGATAAAACATTTTCATTGGCTGGGGATTCTACAACTCGGGGGCATGAGAATTAGGGCCAGGAGAAATGTTAGGAAGGGATATGGATGAAAAGCAGGTTTATGGAGTTAGGCCACATCAGCCATGATCTTACTGAATGGTGGAACAAGTTTGAGAGGCTAAATGGCCAACTCCTATTCCTATGTTCCTTTAAAAGCTGACTGCTCAAAACTGGTCATCCATGACATGCTGTGGGTCAATAACAGCAGCAGTAAAATTGTATTCCATCAAAATCTGCAATCTTGTGGTGTGATGCATCCATCACTCTATCATTAGATGGGTTGGCACAAATTTCCCCCTAATTAAATAGTGAACTGGAGGAGACCCCTGGGAGTCCAACTCATCAGTACAAAAGATAAGGATGAAGAAATTTGCAGCCATCTTCAATCAGACATGTGAGATGGATGATCTATTTTAGCCTCTTCCAAGGACCTCCAGTTTAACTCCCAAGAGATTGTGGGGCCTCCTCCAATTCACTGTTTAATTGTCCACCACCATTTGCAGAAATTCAATCTCCTGTACAACTGGAGATTACCGTAGTGGGGGAGAGAAGTCTTGTGCCAACCCATCTATTGAAGTTAGACCGTGCACAAAGCAAGATGGATTGGGACTATTTATCCCAGGCCTCCAGACACTACCACCGAAGCTTCCAAAGCAGTGTTCTTGGCCCAGCCATCTTCATCCATGACAATCCCTCTGCAGAAAGTAAAAATTGAGGATTTTCACTTGAGGACTGTGTAGTCTTGGAATCACTTTCAGTTGTGATGTGGAGGTGCCAGTGTGGTCACTCTTAATTGTAAGACTAGGCCAATTGCAATCAGACTGAGATTTGGGAGAGCTGATCAAAAGGAGCTTTTAGTTCAGGCGAGCTACAACTTGTGTTGGGTGAATGTGTTTTCTCAAGCTTCACTAAATTCATTCAGGCCATCACATTCACCTAAATGTGACATTTAATAAATGGCTATGGTCAGCAGTTGTGTTCACTATGGAACACTGGTGTCTTGAGTGAGGTCTGTCTTCCTCCTTTGCTTCTTTGGGAATGTTTCTTCTGTGCAGCATCTTTTTCTTTAAAACTTTTCAAAGTGCTGGTACTTCACCATTCTAACATTATTAGTTTTGGGTTGCACTATTGTCCCCCCTCATGACTCCATGCCTGATGTAATTGAGTTCAATTTATATGAATTAAGCTAGTGTGACTTGGGTCTGACGCAATCTTTTGTGTTTTACAGTTCAGCTTACCATGTTATTGCACAATGTGGTTTTTCAGGCAAGAGTTTGCACTGATAATCTGCTGACTGAATTAATAGTATTGTTTGTTAGCATGTCATCACTTCTACAGAACTTTCTGCTGTAATTTCATGTCTGCAAGCAGCAAAATGGAGTGGATAGCAGAGATTGAGGCAGATAAATGGCAAGTAACATTCATGACACACGACAAGCATGTTCAACGAGCGATTCTACCCATCTCTTCTTGAAGTTCAATAGCATTGCCATCACTGAATCCCTTGCCGTCAAAGTCCTAGGCTTAGCATTGATCAGAAATAGAGATCAACTGTATAAATGCTCTGGGCAAGCTGGACACAAACCAAATGTATGGTTAAAATGCTCTTCACTTCTCTGGTTGAGTGAAACTCAGTTACTGTGAGCTGTATACCATGCAGGATAAGGCAACCTACTTGATTGGCACCCCAATTAACATTTCTCCCTTTATCTCAAGTAGTGGCACAGTGGCAGCAGATTGCACCAGTGCATTCTCACCAAGACTCCTTCAACAGCATATTCCAAATCTGGCACCATTGCCATTTAGAAGGGCAAGGAGAGAAGATGCATTGGAATGCACAACCTATAAGCTCTCTGCTTAAGCATACACCCATCCTGAGTTGGAGCTATATCATTTTTACTTTGTTACACACTCATAGTTCTGGAACTCCTTCCCTAACAGCGCTCTTGAGTGTGCCAGCATCAGACAGACTCCAGCAGTTCAAGAAGATGCCTCACCAATACCACCACAAACATGATAACTACTGACCTCGTCAGTGATGTTGATGTCCCATGTTCAAATATTTAAAAAGAAAATCAACAATTAACTGATAGTTGTTCAATGCATTAGAATTCCTAGCCAAGATGGAGTCTTGTCACGGTAGACTGTTCAGCTTGTATCAGTGTTGTCTTGGTAAGAATCAAATCCACGGCACTCTGAATCCTCTATTTCTGACTATACTAATGTTCAGGTGATTTATATTAAAATGAGAAAATAGTGCAAATGTTTGTTTTGTTTTAGGGATATGGGCTTCACTGGCTAGACTAATGTTTATTGTGTATCCCTCTGCTTTTGCAAAGCTGGTGGTGAGCCTTGAACTGCTGCAGTCCATTTGGTAAAGGTACACAGTGCTGTTAGAGATGAAGTTCCAAAATTTTGACTTTGTGATACAGAAGGAATGGTGATATATTTCCAAGTTAAGACCATATGCAACCTGGAGGGGTACTTGAAGTGGTGTTACCACGTATCTACTTGTCTGTGTAGCGGTTGCAGGTTTGGAAGGTGCTGTCACAGGAACCTTGGTAAATTTCTGTGCATCTTGTAAATTGTACACACTGTTGCTGCTCAGTCCTGGTTGGAGGAGAGAATGTTTGTGAATGTGCTGTAAATTAAGTGAGCTACTTTGGATGGGGTCAAGATTGAGTGTTATTGGATCTGCAATCATTGAGACAAGTGTGGAGTATTCAATCATGCATCTGATTTGGCAGACAGGCTTTGGAGTCAAGAGATGAGTTGCTTGCTGCAAGATTCACAGCCTCTGACTTGTTCTTGAAGCCACTATATTTATATGGCCAATGCAGTTCCAGAGTTTGCTGAATTTGTTTCCTGAAAACGTCTGCTAATCAGATAACTGCTGTGACCTCAATATGAGACTTGGAATTTTTAGAAAATGCTCTTGGACGCCCGAAACTTAGTGAGTAAGTATTGTATCTTATAGTATAGACAGTGAGCTGTAAATGGTACGAATGTCAGAAGATTTACACTTGATTTCAACATCCCTGACCAATCTTGTGCAAAAGAAAAACAAGACATTTTATTCCTGCTTTATATCTAGACACTAGAAAGAACGCATGTGAATGTCTCAGGATATGTTAAAGGCTGTGATCTCACTACCATACTGAGACTTTGTTGTCATTGTAATCACATGAGTGAGTTGCCAAGGGGTGATCAGATTTCATCAATCTAGCAGCAGTCAGAAAAAGGGGAAGAGACTGACTGTAGGAAGGAATACGATTCAGAAAATTACAAGGAAATGGATTTTTATTTCATTAACTGTTTTTAAACAGACAAGAATGCTAACAGGCCATATTTTTGTTAGCTTTCTCAAGAATGTATTCCTGTAAATTGATATGACTAGCAGATAATGTTACTCAAATTAGTTTGAGTCAGTAGTGAGATATTTATTGGACATTCCTTTAAATCTAAAAATCAGAAATTACAGGTTTGGCAAGATACTTCGATTTAACCTCGTCATTCATAATATTTCAGATGGTGAGAATATTTCAAAACTTTTTATTGAATTTTTCTGTTAAGTGTTTCATTACATCATCTGTTGTGTGGAATTTTACTAGAGGATTGAAGTAAAATTTAATTTTTTTTTCAAATTCTGTTTTAATTTTAGAAATAAACTTTCATAGGGAACGTTGAAGGGGAAATCTATCCTTCCTGAAAGGGAAGCGGCCATGTTAGCACGATGAAAAGAGCATAGTTTACATTGCTGATGATAGTCAGCTGGCTAGATTTGCTGGGGCACTATAAAAGACAGTTCGGTTATCAACCTTTGACACAGAAGTATGCGCTTGATGCTGCAACTGTAGGCTTTATAAAAACCATTTTTTAGGTTCTTGTGTTGGGACCTTTCTTCTACCCTCCTTTCCCCTCTGGAGGAGCTGGATCTTGTTCATATTTCTATTGGCATGGGCAGCCACTTTGGTCCATGCCAATATTCTTCAGGTCGATGTCAAAACTTGAATGATTACCTGGCTATAAATGATACCACAGACTTGCCCAATTGCACATATGTCCACTATCAGAGGTATTGGACAGCAATCAAGAATAAAAACATTTTAAGGGTGTTGTGTTGACCATTATAAAAGTAATGAAGCAACAGCAAAGTTGTGAAAGCCCTTAGTAAGATGTATCTGAGATTTATAATCATTTGCTTTTAATTAACAGCACCTTGAGATGACCTATTAAGTCCAAAGTTGCAATCTTTGTACCATGTATTAATCTGATGTCTAAGATAACTAACTTCATTTTTACAGCAAGATGCCAGCTCCTGTCCGATTACGAGAGTTGATTCGCACTATCCGTGCTGCCAGGACACAAGCGGAAGAACGAGAAGTCATTCAGAAAGAATGTGCACTTATCAGGTCATCCTTTCGAGAGGAAGACAACACATACCGTTGTCGAAATGTAGCAAAACTTATCTACATGCATATGCTTGGATATCCAGCACACTTTGGTCAGGTATGTTATGATAAATTAATTTTGAGGTTTTCTTTGAGTTACTCTTCAGTTTTGTTTGTTGATGCTCTTTTTGATGATGGAGCAATATTTTAAAATGTGGTCACCTATTTAGGATAGAGATGAGGAGAAATGTTTTCTGTCCGGGTTGTGCAACTTTGGAAACTTTGCCTCAGAAGCTAGTAGAGATGGGTAAGTGGATATTTTAAGACAGAGATACTTTCTTAGTGGTCAAGGAAATCCAAGGTTATCAGAGAGAGAGCAGAATGTTGAAATCAAAACATAGTATTGATCAGTCTGCAGAGCAGGCTGGAGGGGCTGATGGCTTGCTAATACTCCTAATTCCCATGTGTCAATGAACTAGTAATATAGATTAAGTTTTTTTTTTGTTCATTTTCTCTAATTTTCTCCTTTCCTATTGGAGGCAGTCCTTCATATTGTTGGATAGAGTCAGTGTCAGGTGAGCTTGGTACTTTGCTTCAGTGCACATTTTTAATTGAAAGCTAGTTGGGTTGCCGGAGATAGGTCACAGGCAGTCTCTATCTATATATGTACATGTGCACTTTTCAGCATGAGTCACTCTGTATAGATCTCAAGCAGGATTTCTGGTTGACTTGCTTAGTCATTTAACTGTGACCAACTAGATATAATTTTGAATGGAATATTTTCAAACAGCAAGATGTCCAGGAAACACCCTTCATAAATGTAAAATGTGTAGCACAGAAACTGGCTATTCAGGTGAAATAATCAATACAATGTTTGTTTCCCACAGCTTGCTTCCCCACTTTATCTAACCCTAATAGCAGACTTTCCAAACACTTTTCAGAGTTCATCCAGTTTCATCTTAAATATATCTTTTGTTGTTTACTTCAGCTGTTCAACGTGGTAGCATTCTATGTATTGATTAAAAAGATTTCTCCCGAATTTCCTATTGGATTTAGTAATGACTATTTTATATTTGCAACTAAAATTAGAACATTGTTTCTTTATCTACCCTATCCAATATTAACATTATCTTAAAAGTTCACTAAATTGTCATCCCTCCCTTTTTTCTCTTGATGAAAGGGCTAATACTCTATCCCATTTGGTCTTTCCTCATCTCACAACTTTTCATTTTTGATGTCATCCTTTTCTAATTTGTGCCTTTCTGACTCTATCTACACCTTTTTAAAATGTAAGGAACAGGATGGTACCACATTAAGATCAGCAACTTCCCTGTTTGTAAATATATCCCTTGTAAAAGAACCCCACTGCTTTGCTTTTTATAATGGTCTTCTTAACCTATGTCTTTGCAGTTCATGATTTGTATGACTGTATGCTTCCATGCTTTGTACTATTTTCCATTGTGTATGTATGTGTGTGTGACCTTTATTATTCCTACCAAGATGTACCATCACACATTGAAGGTAAAGTTGCCATAGTCCCAGAGCACCATAAGGCTGTGCTCTCATAGAGAAAGACAACTGGTGCTAGAGGGTCACCATGCCTCAGGCAAGGGGAGAGTTTGAGAGACCTTCATGGCAACCTCAGCCGGGAATTGAACCCATGCTGTTGGTATCACTCTGCATCACAAACCAGCTGGCCAGCCAACTGAGCTACATGACCTCCTCTCACATGTAGTCTGTAGCACAGAAATAATTTCAAGTCCAGCATGGATAGGGTCAGTTATGTATCACACAAACCTTCTCCTATTATACTTCATCCAATTCTGTCAATGTATTACTATTTCCCTCATATGCTTATCTAGCTTCCACTAATATATACTGCTTCCAGACAATCAGCTGTGGATAACTTGTTTTCTGGATGCACATAGTGATATCTTCATCAGTAGTGACATCCGTAGGGAGCATATTACCAAGGCATGAGACATTTTCTACTACTTGGATCAACTGTCCTGCCTGAATCATCATTGTTTTTGTCTGATGGTGGCTAAAATATACCCTGCATGTTGGAGACACCGATCTGGAGACCAGTGTTTTTGGCCACACTTGAATTTGTTTTGCCATATCATTCTTGCAGAATACAGAAGTTGTTTGATTGCTTTTTCCGTGACTTTGAAGATGTATAGTCTGGATAGATTGAAGAACTGCCCTGAATGAATCCTAATTTTGTCTAAAGGCAGTTCTCTGGTGATCTTAAATGTTCCTGCGACTGAGAGAAGACTTTTTCCTTATAGATGCTACATATGTTTTCCTCCTCCAGTTACTGACATTGTTGGCATTCTTTAGATCCTAAAGAACATTTTCCTGATCCCATATACACTTGAAGCAGTTCTAAATTTGTTAATGAGCTCTGTACTATTACACTTGCAAATCTCTGTTGGAATGAAATGCCACTGAGGATTGGTGTTGTTAGTTGATTTGATCACTTTTAGTGCCTCTTTGCAGAAAAAAGAAAAGATGGGCCTTGTTTCTTAAGTAACTGTTCAATTTGATGCAGAGAATCTGCAAAGGTGTGTAAGTTTCTAACCTTGGCAAAGTGCTCAAGCTGCCTTTCCATTATAACTGCCTTGTCGATGACTAGTTCACTTCCATCAATTGTTAATATAGGAGCAAAGGTTGTGGAGAGTGAATCATAAGCCATCTTCGGCACATTGTAAAATACAGACTGTGCCTCCCAGGTAAATATTGTAGCTCATAATTTCTTGTCTTTCACTGTTCTGTGGCACTTGTGATCTCTAATCTCCCTTGTTCCCCAACCTTACTTTCCTGACCTTCACTTGTGTTCTGCTTGCTGCTCTCTCCCGTTTTGCCACAGCATAAGGCTGATCACTCATTCACCTCTCTTCAGTTCTAAAGAAGATACATATTAGACTAGAAGCATTAACTCCGTTTTTATTTCCACAGATCCTGCGAGACCTGCTGGGTTTCTCCAGCATTTTGTTACTATTTCATTCCATAAGTCAATCTTCAGTTCCCTTGCAGCATGCTGGAGCTTGTCTTTATCACCTTTATAGGCATAATGTTTGTTTTTTGATTTGTGGAGATACTAGAAGACTTGCATGTACTAACTTTCAGTTTGAACGAATAAACGTATGTTTTCATCATTTGCTTATAACATAAGTTATCTAATCTAATCTAATCTTGGTGCTTTGGTTTCACTCTTATTGAAATAGTAATGATTCTTAAGGAGCAATTTTGAAAATGACTAATACAGGTCATCACTCTGGTTGAAATAAGACAAAATGGGCACAAATAAAACCTGTGCACTACAGGTTTACCCAAGACTGAGTAACTTCATGGACTTATTTAAAAACATCCCTTATTTTGCTTTCCAGAAATTGGATTTAAGTGCCACTTTCAATATAGACAATGCATTCTAAGGTGCCTTTTTAAGAGACTACACAAGCAAGAAGTATTGATGTCGATTGTTCGAATCTAGAAGCGATGTTTTAAGAATGGCAAGTGAGAATTGTATTGTGGAGTACTACTCGCAATTAAACTGCTTTGTTGATGTCTAAAGTGTTTCTTACGTTCACTACATGTTCATGTGTCTGCCTCTTCACACTATTGAATTAGAAACACACATTGCTATCAACGTTATTCTTTAACTGAGAGAACCCCACTGATTTGGTACAGCCATATTTTGAAATTTATAATTTGATTTTTCTCTTTTTGTTTCATTTTTGCACAGCTTGAATGTTTAAAGTTGATAGCATCTCAGCGATTCACAGACAAGAGAATTGGTTACCTTGGAGCTATGCTGCTTCTAGACGAGAGGCAAGATGTCCATCTACTGATGACTAACTGCCTTAAGAAGTAGGTGCTAACACATTTTGTCTTAAATCATCCCTTCAAGCTTCATTTGATGATATGCCACAACGTGGGCCACTAGCTTGAAATAAATTCTAGTTTTTCATTTTGGGGGGAATTAACTGATGCCCCAAATTCTATTCCTTCCATTCCAGGAGATTCTGCCTAATTCCTGTACTGGTATAGATTCATTAATAATAGCAGTCATATAATTTCTAATTCAGGTGAAATTCTTTTGTGTTTCATTTTTGACAGTGACGGCAGTAGCCATAGATTGTGGGGTACATCAAAACTAGTCTGATCCTGCTGTTGCGCACGATATGACTGCATACCAGTGTATAAGAAAGAAATCTGGCTAACCTTTCCTTTGCACTCACCAGCATACAGGTGCTTTGATAAGCCTAGTTGTTGATTTATCAGGATTTTTTTTTTTATTTTGATCTGTTACCTTTAGCACAACATTACCTATTGCTACCATGAATGTGGTGTCTTTGGATTGAGAGAGAGCTACTAAACAAGCATTTCAATATTGTTAAATAATGCAGATGTTAAAGGTTTCACTGGAAACTGACAAGCAACAGTACTTTAAAAGCTAGTGTCCCAGAGTATTACATGGTGGAATGGTACAATCCAGGTTGAAATGCAGCACAAGTAAGATGAATCCACAGATTTTGGAAAAAAAAGATGAAATCCTATTAAAATCTGTTCGGTCATCCAAAGTCAGAGAGTAACTTATCCAGTATATAATGGCCTAACATATTAATGGAAGAGGAAGTTTGCAGATCCCTGTACAGATATATCCACCAGTTTCTACAAAGAAGAAAGTGGTGTATGGAAACAAAGTGAGCGTTGACTGAATACATTCTTGTGCAGATATGCATAGGGTACAAATAAAACTGATTAACTCACTTATGTATTGTTTAATGCAGAAATACATAAAATGCTTTAAAATTTCAAATGCATGCTAAGGATGGATGCGTTGCACTGATCTGAAAGCCAATCACGCAGGATTCCTTTTGAGCCCAACAGGAGGATTTGCTACACAACCTATAACAGGAATGAACCAGAGCAAATAAGAATATATTAAAATTTGAACATATAGTTAATATTGATCGTAATGCTTTAAGACAATTGAGAACAATGCAAATATTATGCAGATGGTAATGGATTGGAACTGAGAACAGAACTTGGGGGAAAATACGTTGAACAAAATATTAACGGGTAATAATAAAGAACAACAATAGGAAACAAATTAAAATATGTCCGAATGAGTCCAGGAAGAATGGCCCAGAAATTCGGATTACCACTGGACAGATGCAACCAATGCTAATCCTCCTCAAAATTACCTATTATTTGGCAGGTTTTATGTCCATTATTCTGAGTCTGGCCTGTCCCAAATGTGTTCATCACAGGATATTAGGGAGAAGTCCACTCTAATGCTACAAGTCAAGACTCTTGATGTTGTATTTTGGAAGTTAGAGATCCCCAAAGCCATTTAATAGGACTAAGATAGGATAAATGAGGGATATAGAGTGGCCAATGGGTAGTGAAGTGTGTAGTGTGTTGGGTCAATAATATGGAGTAGGCTTAGAGAGAGAGAGGCATGCAGGCAGCAGCATGCTATTGGGAGTAGAGCTGGAGTCAGTGTTGGGTGCCATTTAGACTATAAAAGCAGAAGTGGGCCATTTCGCTCATCATGTCTGCTCTGCCAATCAGTGAGATCATGGCTGATCTGAAAATTTTCAAGTCCACTTTCCTGTCTTCCCATAACTCTTGATTCCCTTTTTGGTTATAAATCTGTCATGATTAGCCTTGAATATACTTAATTACCTTGACTCTACAGCCCTCTGTGGTAAAAAAAAATTCCACAAATCCTTTATCCTTTGAGAGAAGAAATTCCTTCTCATCTCTGCCCTAACTCTGTAACCCCTGACTGAGATTGTGCTCTCTGATCCTCGATTCTCCCTTAAGGAGAAACAATATCTCTGCATCCATTCTGTCAAGTCTCCTATGAAATTTACATATTCCAATAAGGTTGTCTCTCATTCTTCCAAACTCCATTGAGTACAGGCCCAAACTGCTCAATTTCTCCTCGTGAGAAAATCTCATACCCAAGTCAACCCAATGAAGTTTCTCTGGATTCTCCTTCTATGAAAAAATCCTTTCCTTATATGAATCTACTCAGGTATGGTAACTACGGTAATTAGCACTTCACGTAACGGATGGATTTCAGGTGCTTAAGTGCTTACTGCCACCATCATGGATCCATCTCTCTCAATTAGTAATTTCAAGTTAGACTTGGAGTCTAAAACTGAACTTGGACAAGATATGCCAGTTGAATTCCTACTTTGAACCAAATTTCAAATTTCACATATTTGGTCCTTGTCTTAGTTAGCTGAAGTTTCCTTTATATTGATCATGCACCTGGCAGGATTGGACAAGTGTAGGTGATGTCGAGTTGGGGGTCACATTTGAAGAAGGGTTTGGAGGGTTGGTGGGGAAGGATAGATGGTCAATAGGGGAGGGAATGGTAGAGGTTGAGTGTCTGATCCAACAGGGTATCATTGGCGGGATGGGTTTGGTCTGGCATAAGATTGGGTCAAAGGTCATCAGGGCATTATAGGGGGATTGTATAGTTGCAGGAAGGGGTGGTTAGTGATGAGTCTGAAGGTTTTGTTTCCTAGGAGTTGGTGTTGATTTTGAATTTCTAATTTCTCTGGAGTGACTCTTCAGCTTCATTGAACCCTCTGAATTCTCTGAACATAAGGGGCATCTTTGGAAGCTTCCAGGCTCAGGAGAATTACCCAGTGGAATCTTAATTTTCTGGGCGATTCCCATGGAGTCAGCCTTGTTGGAAATGCTACATGATCCCGTCAAGCAAATCAAGTTTTTGTGCCAACAACTCTTTGTCTAGATATTCCGTCAGCCAATGTATTGCTAAATAAGAACAAGCCGAGCATCAATGAGTACTCTAGATGAACTAAAACATTGGGACGAAGTAAATTTAAACAAAGTTGGATGCACTGAGTACACTTACAGCGATGGAGGGCCTGAAGATGGAAAATGCAAGAAATTAGGAGAACAGAAGGATGCAATTAAATCATCAATGAGGCTAAAACCAAATACCGTAGTAAAATATTCTACAAGCATAAAAAAGGAAAGGTAGATTGAGATTAAGGCTATTTAATATTACTGGCAGTTCTGTACGAATGGCAGAAATGTGAATCAATTTTTTTTCCTCATTTGCCAGAGAAACAGGGAGAATGAGCATGGCATTGATTAGAAATGAGATAACTGCATTTAAAATGTTAAAAAGGGCAATATTAATCTAAACAAACGTAGAAATAACTCTGGGACAATTCGTTAGACCTGCAGTTTTTTGCAATTGTTTTGACCCTAAACAGTGGTCAGACAAATCGGAAGGTTGAGACTAGGACGAAAGTTAAATCGACAAAGCAGGCAAGAGCACAGCAGATAATGAGGAAAGACTGATGAATTCAACTGCATTTATTTCATATTGTGGAGGTGCTAGTGTTGGACAGGGGTGAACGAAGTCAGATGTCTCATAACACCAGGTTATAATCCAACAGGTTTGTTTGAAATCACACGCTTAAGGAGCGCAGCCCTTTCAACAGGTGAAATGAAGAGAAGAGCACACAGACGGAGAATTTGGAAGCAGAGAGATCAAAAGATCATACAACTGGTGTGTGGAGTGTTGAATAATAAGTCTGTGCAGGTGACCAAGAATTTAGACAGTGTGAGTAAAGTGTCAACGGCTGAATAGCAAGCTAAAAGATGACCTATAATCTGATTAAATGAGGCAGAGAGATAATTACAAAAAAACAAGGTAACTCTGCTACAAACTAAATGACTGAAATAACATGATGGGTATAAGAGTCGCAAGTCGAGGGTCTAACCAAAGTGTTAAATAATCCAAAACTATACAAACTAAGATAAAGAGATCATAACAATTTATCACGGTAGTGGTGTAAAAACAGGACAGTAAGGAATATTTTATAGGTACAGAACAGTATGGTGAGGTCACATGTAGCGCGACATGAACTCAAGATCATGGTTGAGGCTGTCTTCATGAGTAAGGAACTTGGCTATCAGTTTTTCGAAGGCTGCCTTGGAGCATACTTACCCCAAGATCGAAGGCTGAATGTCCTTGACCACTGAAGTTTTCCCTGACTGGGAGGGAACATTCCTGTCAGGCGATTGTTATGCGATGTCCATTAATTTGTTGTCGTAGTGTCCGCATGGTCTCATCAACAATACCATGCCTCCAGGCATCCTTGCCTGCATCATATGAGGTAGACAATTTTGGCCAAGTCATGTGAACCAGGAACATTTCTCGTCACAATGGAGTGTTTCGGCACTCTACACCAGCATCTACCATTTTGATTGCATCGCTGCAGCAGCCTCACTACTCAGTACCAACAATGGCTAATTTCCAAAAGTCATCCTACAACTCATCTGCTTCATCCTCGACCATGACATCTTCACCTTGGTGACAACCATTTCTTCATCCAGATACACAGCCATGGGCATCAGATTTGGATCCCAAGATGCTAACATTTTCGTGCACAGGTTCGAGCAAGACTTCTTTGCCGCACAGGACTTCTGCCCAATGCTATACACCGGATACATTGACGACATGGCAAGGAATCAGTGAAACGACTACGTAGCAATATCAACAAGTTTCATCCCACTATCAGATTTACGGTGGACTACTCTTCAAAATCAGTCTCATTCTTGGACTCGTGCATCTCCATCAAGGATGGACACCTCAGTATCTCACTCTACCACAAGCCCGTGGCTAACCTCATGATGCTGCGCCTCTCTATTTTCCAGCCTAAACATATTAAAGAAGCTATCCCCTACGGACAAGCCTTGCGTATACACTCAGATGAGAAAGAACACAATGGGCACCTAAAGATTTTGAAAGATTCCCTCATAAGAACAGGATACAATGCTCAACTCATCCTTTGCCAGTTCCGACAGCAAAAAACCACAACAACTTCAAGGCACACGGGATACGACAGATAGAGTATCCTTCATCATCCAGTACTTCCCCGGAGTGAAGAGACTATGTTATGTTCCTCGCAGCTTTCAATATGTCATCGATGATGAGAAGCATCTCGCCAAGATCATCCCTACGCCTCCACTTCTTGCCATAAAACAACTGCCAAACCTTAAACAGACCATCGTTCACAGCAAATTACCCAGCCTTCAGGACGACATCAACCACAACACTACATAACCCTGTCATGGCAATTTCTGCAAGACATTTCAGACCATTGACATGGATGCGACCATCATATGTGGGAGCACCATGTACACAGTAGATAGTCGTGTGACTCAGCCAATGTTGTCATCCGCTGCAGGCAAGGATGCCCAGAGGCATGGTGTATTGGCGAGACCATGCAGACGCTACGACAGTGTGAATGGACACTGCGTAATAATCATCAGACAGAAATGTTCCCTTGCTGTCTGAACGTTTCAGTGGTCAAGGACATTCAGCCTCCGATCTTCAGGTAAGTGTCCTCCAAGGCAACCTTCAAGATATACAACAATGCAGAATCGCCGAGCAGAAACCGATAGCCAATTTCTGTACCCATGAAGACAGCCTCAATCGTGATCTTGGGTTCATGTTGTGCTACATGTGACCGCATTGCACTTCTGTATCTGTAAAATCTTCCTTACTGTTCTGTTTTGACACCACCGTCTTAATAAATTATAACCTCACTACCTTAATTACCTTCTACAGTTTTGGATTACTACTTTAATTTAGTTAAATTCTCGGCATGCAACTCTTATACCCATCATGTTATTTCAGCTTTTTAGTTTGGCTCCAGCACCACCTTATTTTTAATGTTTGTAATTATCTCTCTGCCTCATTTAATTGGATTATAGGTCATCCTTTCACTTGCTATTCAGCTGTTGACTCTTTACTCACATTGTCTAAATTCTTGGTCACCTGTAGTGACTGATTATTTGACACTCTAATCACATCAGTTGTATGATCTTTTGATCTCTGCCCACAAATTCTGTTAAAAATCACACAACACCAGGTTTAGTCCAACAGGTTTAATTGGAAGCACACTAGCTTTCTGAGCGTCGCTCCTTCACAACCACCTGATGAAGGAGCAACGCTCCGAAAGCTAATGTGCTTCCAATTAAACCTTTTGGACTATAACCTGGTGTTGTGTGATTTTTAACTTTGTACACCCCAGTCCAACACCGGCATCTCCAAATCATGACTACAAATTCTGTGTCTGGTGCTCTTCTCTCTTATTCCACCTGACGAAGGGGCTGCACTCCAAAAGCTTGTGATTTCAAAAAAACCTGTTGGGCTATAATCTGGTCTTGTGTGACATCTGACAACTTACAAGACATTGGTAAAGCCACATTAGGAGTACTGCACACAGTTCTGGTTATCTTGCTAGAGGAAGAATGTCATTAAACTGAAGAGTGCAAAAAAGATTTGAGGATGTTACTGAGACTAGGAGGTTTGAGTTATAAGGAGAGGCTGCATAGGCCTTTTTTCCCTTGGAGCATAAGAGGTTGAGGGGTGATCTTATAGAGGATTATAAAATCATGAAGGCCATAGATAAAGTGAATAGCCAAGGACTTTTCTGCAGAGTGGGGGAATCCAAAACTAGAGGGCACGGATTTAAGGTGAGAAGGGACTTGAGGGGCAACATTTTCATGCGGAGGGTTGTGTGTAAATTAAACGATCTGCCCGAAAAGTGGTCGAGATGGGTACGGTTTCAACATTTAAATCACATTTGGATAGGTACATGGGTCGGAAAAAGTTTCGAAGGATATGGGCCAAATGTAGACAAATGGGACTAGTTACGTTTCGGAAACCTGGTTGGTATGGATGAGTTGGGCTGAAGGGCCTGCTTCCATGCTGTATGACTCTGACTGAAGTCACCAATTTAGGGAATTGTAATTTGAGGCAGGACCAAACAAAATAGCTTCAGTCTTTCTTCCCAGTACTTTATTAAAGAAACTTGATCATCTGTACTGGATGTCTGGTAAACAGTGTGATAATAGCAACATTGGAGGAGTTTACACAGGTTGTGTCATCAGTGTACATGCGGAAAACTAATGTGACATTAACTGAAACCAAGGGGCAGTCTTTGGATAAGAGGTAGCAGAGGTCCTTGAGGATAGAAAATGTCTAGGTCCTTGGAGACTCAGCAGGTAATAATTTGGGAGTGAAAAGAGAAGCCATTGCAAGCAGTGGCCTGACTGTGATTAGGTGAGAATGGGACCAGATTATGGCTTTAGAGAAGAGTGAGGATTTATTTCTAGAGGGGGATAGAATATAATCCTAAAGTTATACTGATTAAAGGGTGTAGGTTTCATATCCAGACATTTCATTACCTGGCTAGGTAACATCATCAGTGGCGACCTCCAAGTGAAGCAAAGCTGTTGTCCCCTGTTTTCTATTTATATCTTTCTCCTGGATGGGTTTCCTGGGGTTTGTGGTGATGTCATTTCCTGTTCGTTTTCTGAGGGGTTGATAGATGGTATCTAGATCTATGTGTTTGTTTAAGGCGTTGTGGTTGGAGTGCCAGGCTTCTAGGAATTCTCTGGCATGTCTTTGCTTAGTCTGTCCCAGGATAGATGTGTTGTCCCAGTTGAAATGGTGGGTTTTTTTCCTCTGTGTGTAGGGCTACGAGGGAGAGAGGGTCGTGTCTTTTTGTAGTGAGCTGGTATTCATGTATCCTGGTGGCTAACCTGAGCTAATCCTGAGCTACAAACCTTCACAAACCTAGCAAAAAATATACTGATTAAACCTTAGCGTACATCTCTGGAGTTATTGTGTATACAATTGACAATTAATTGACAGTCATGCATATTGAGACATTCAGTAGTCATGGTAAATGCTGTAAAGTGCAACTGTATCTATCTTTATAGTCCTGATGACCATATTTTTGGAAAAAGAAAAGGCTGAGCAGAGGATGCCAAAGTGATTCACAATAAGGAGACCAGAAATGCCTGAAAGGTTCAGAAAGATGCTTTCCCCTTCCACAAGCTCTCCGCACCTACCACCACCAACCCCCCATCTAACCACACCAATATCACCACCACCGATGCCACACCTTAGGCATGGTGACCCTTGGTTGTACCTTGCTAATGAGAGTAGTCCTCAATGGTCCTCCTGGACTTTGGTGGTTCTTGCTTTCATAAGAAGTAGGGTTACACCACTTGAGTTTTTCTTTTTCCCTGCAAAGAAAAGGCAGCCAAGGATGATCCAATAGAAATCTTGAAAATTGAGAGGGTTTTATGGAGTTAGCGTTAAGTAAAATGTTTCTATTTATTTATTTGCAACAAGCAAAGAAAGCTAGACTTGCTCTGATTGTACCTTGCCAACTGGACTGACAAGTGCACTGATGAATTATGTTCAGGGTGATATTAGAAAATATAATTGAACTGTATTGGGCTACCCCAATAGAGGAGTGCTAAATGAATTTGATGTGAGAATTGAGAGTGTTGTGGATGAATAGAACACTTTCAAATTACGTTGCCATTTTCAAAATGTACTTGGTTTCTTTTTCTGTATTTAATCATTATCCCTGCAGGTCAAGGATGAGCTCTCAAGGCTGTGAACTTTGGAGTTGATATGATTTAGTGATCAGTCAGTACATTTTGCTTTCTCTGCAGTGACTTGAGCCACAGCACCCAATTTGTCCAGGGGCTGTCTCTCTGTACATTGGGCTGTATGGGATCATCAGATATGTGTAGAGATCTGGCTGGAGAGGTGGAGAAACTGTTGAAGAACTCCAACTCATACATCCGTAAAAAGGTGAGACTTCATCTCTGGGACAATTTTAAGGATGCAATTGACTCAAATGGACAAAAGGCAAAATCTACCTTAAACCTGTAAAGTATTCTAAATGTTTTTGTCAATTTCCCTTTAATCGGTTACCACATCTGGTGCACTGATTTGAACTACTTATTCTAGTCTAGATTCTCTTTGATCCAATTATGTTAGCAAGTTTGGCAAATGTAATATCATGACAGGAAGATTAGAGGGGCTGAATATAATTTAAATGGAGACAGATCGCAGAAAACTACAGCCCAGAGAGAGTTGGAAGGCCTTGTGCAGTAATCACAAAGCTGGCATAAAAGTTCAGCAAGCAATAAGGAAATAATAAGGAATGAACCTGTTCTGAAGAAAGGTAATTGAACATGAAACATTAACTGATTCCTCTCCACAGATGCTGCCAGACCTGCTGGAAAATTCCAGTAATTTCTGATAATATCAAATGCAGATGGAATATTCACTTTTATTTATGAAGGAATGAAGTACTAAAATAACGGAAACTTTGCTGAAACTACAAATCAGACCACAGCTAGAATACTGTAAACAGTTTTAGACTCCGATTAATACAGAGCAGGAAAGGCCCTTCGGCCCATTGAGTCTGTGTGGACAGAACTACCACTAAAAGTGCACTAACCCCAATTTCCTGCACTTGTCCCATATCCTTGAATGTTATGATATCTGATGTAATTATTTTTTAAAGGTCGCATGTTTTCCAGCCTCTACTACCTTTTCAGGCAGTACATTCCATATTCCCACCACCCGCTGAGTAAAAAGAGTTTTATGAAATCCGCTCTCCCTCCCCCCCACCGAATCACCTGACTCAATTTCTCCAACCCAGGCAATATCCTGGTGAACCTCCACTGTACCCTCTCTAGTGCTATCACATCTTTCCTGTAGTCAGGTGACCCAAACTGCACCTAGTACTCCAGCTGTGGCCTCACCAGCACTCTATACAACTCCAGCGTTACCTCTTTGCTCATGTACTCCCATATGCTGCTTTAACTATCCTACTCGCGTGCTCTGCTGACTTCAGGAATCTGTGAATATTAACCCCAAGATCCATCTGTTCCTCTAAGCTACCCAGTGTCCTGCCATTCCTTATAAGTTGCCTCATCTTGTTTCTTCTTCCAAAGTACATCACCTCGCACTTGTCAGGGTTAAATGCCATCTGCCACTGATCTGCCCATTTGACCAACCGATCTAAATCTTCCTGTGACCTACAACTACCTTGTTTGCTATTAACTCTACCAATCTTGGTGTCATCTGCAAATTTGCTTAACATTCAACCCACATTTTCATGTGTATCATTTATAAGGGCCTCAGTACTGACCCTTTTGCAGAGGACATGGCCTCCAGTCACTCAAACAGCCTTCTACTATTAGCCTTTGTTTCCTATTACTGCCACCACAAGAGGTATATAGCCTATGCCCAACCCTCCCCCCTCACTGCCATCCAAAGCCCCAAAGGATCCTTCTACATCTGGCAGAGATTTTCCTGCACGTCCAACCACCTCATCTACTCTGTCCGTTCCTCTTGATGTGGTCTCCTCTACATTGGGGAGACAGGATATCAACTCACGGAACGTTTTAGAGAGTTTCTTTGTGACACAGGCACCAAATAACACCAGTGCCCTGTGGCCAACCACGTCAACTCCCCCTCCCACTCTACCAAGGACATGCAGATTCTGAGCTGCCTCCACCACTAAATCCTAGCCACCCAACGCCAGGAGGAAGAATGCCTCATCATCCGCCTTGGGCCCCTCCAACCACATGGCATCAACTTCAATTTCACCAGTTTCCTCATCTCTTTCCCCCCCAACCTCATCCAGATCCAGCCCTCCAACTTGACACCACCCATCATTTTTCCACGTATCCGTTCCACCCCCTGCTCCAACCTATGACCATCGTCCCCATCTGCATCTACCTATCACCTTACAAGCTACCTTGGTGTCCAGCTTGCCGTGCCCCGCCCTCCCCCTTCCCCCACTCCAAAATTCCTGATGAAGGGCTTATGCACAAAACATCGATTCTCCTTCTCCTCAGATGCAGCCTGACCTGCTGTACTTTTCCAGCGCCACACTTTTCAACTCTCATCTCCAGCATCTGCAGTCCTCCTTCTTCTTTCCTATTACTAAGCTAATTTCTGATCCATCTTGCCAAGTTATCCACAATTCCATGTTTTTTAACCTTCTTGATCAATCTCCCATGTGGGACCTTATCAAAAACATTGCTAAAATCCATTTAAACTACATCACCTGAACTTCCCTCATCCATAAACTTGATCACATTTTCAAAAGTTTCCAATAAATTTGTCAGGCATGTCATCTCTTTGACAAAGACATGCTGACTATCCATAACTAACCCATGTTTTCCAAGTGAGTATTAATTTGCTCCTTCAGAATGTTCTCCAATAGTTTCCTACCACTGACTTATCTGTGATTTCCTGGTTCATCTCTACCACCCATCTTGAAAAGCGGAACCGCATTAGCCGTTATCCAGTCCTCTGGCACTTTCTTTGTGGCCAGAGAGGAATTAAAAATTTCAGTCAGAGCCCCTGCAATTTCCTGCTTCGCCTCTCATAGCAGTCTGGGATGCAATTCATCTGGGCCAGGGGATTTGTCCATTTTTAAGCCAGATAGAGCCTTGCAATATGTCCCCATTTCTTATGTCAAACTGTGCAAGTTCTTCTCAGTCCCTTTCCCTAAATTCCGTACTACTTTGTCCTTTTCCAGAGTGAAGGCCAGAAAGAAGTATTCCTTTACCACCCTTTCAGTATCCTGCAGCTTCACACACCGATTGCCACCTTGGTCCCTAATATGCTGTATCTTTTCCTGGTTAACCTCCTCCCTTTCAAGTATTTATAAAATATCTTAGGATCTTCTCCTCTAATTCTGTTCACAGTCTTTTTTCATACCTCCTTTTTGATCTTTGAAATGCTTAAAGTTCCCTTCTGCACTTCCTGTAAGCCTCCGAGGCTGGAGCTGCACTGCTTTCTTTGGGCTTGCTAAAATTCCTTCTCCTCTTCCTCATCCAGTCCTGATTTCCCTAGATATACAGGGTACTCTGAGCTTAGTGATCCTTCATTTCCCTTTAAAGGCTGCATGTTGGACCTGTATTCTTCCCAGCTCCTTTTTGAATGCCCCCCACTGCTCCATTGTAGACATACTCGCAAGAAGCTGTTCCCAGTCAACTGTGGCCAGATCCTGCTTTCTTTTCATATAAATCTGCTTTCCTTCAATCCAAAGCCATTTTCTTCCTTGTTCAGAACAAATTTGACCCCATACCATGTTGTGATCATTATGACTAAAATGTTCCTCTGCTGCCACATGGAACACTTGTGTGGCAGTGGGGGTGCATTTTCCCTAGAGCCACTCATTTATCTGTCCTATTTCTAAACTCACTAGTTAAAAATCACACAACACCAGGTTATAGTCCATCAGGTTTATTTGGAAGTACTAGCTTTTGGAGCACTGCTAGTGAGGCAGGATCATATGACACAGAATGTATGGCACAAGATCACAGTGTCATGCAACTGATACGATATATTGAACAAACCTAGATTGCTGTTACGTCTTTCATCTTTTAGAATGGGTTGCAGGATTCGATTCATTAATATGTAAATCCTACAACTTCTTTCAAGTCGCATTCCGGAGATAATTTAAGGTTTTATATTTAAAAAAAGTGACAGCTCAGCTCAGACAATGCATTATAAGTGTGAGATTAGAGCCTGTCTGTATTCCAATTTTGAGTCAGACTGGTTCTATTTCCAAAGTAGGAATTTTAAAACTGTCACATGGATCGATTGGCTGCAGATTGTGTGTTTTCTGAGCGAAATAGAATGTATCTGCAAATGCAAATTCACTCCATAAACTTGTGTATACGCCTACATGAGAGAGAGTGTGTGTGTGCACGGTAGAGTGTGTGCGTGAATGTGACCGAGTATAAGCCTGAGTGCTTGTGTGTGAATGAGTACCTACGAGCACATGGCATTGGATGTAATCCAGAGATTCTAGCCATTGAAGTCCTGTTTTTTAATCCACTGCCTAGCTCCCTGAATTCTTTTGCAAGACCACATTCCTCACTCTGCCCATATCATTGGTGCTAACATATCACAACGTCTAACTCATGATCCTCCCCTTTCAGGATGTCCTGTAGCCTTTCAGTGACATCCAGACCCTAGCACCAGGGAGGCAAAACAATCTGGTGTCACATTTTCAGCTGCAGAAATGCCTGTTTGCTTCTCAGACTAAAGAACCCCTGTCCTCCTAATCTTCCTTTTTTTTTCCTCAACCTCTGTACAGTCAAGGCACTAGTGATTCCAGAAGCTTGGCACTGACTGCATTCCTCAGAGATACCAGCACCTCCTTCACCTTTCAAAGTGGAAAACAGTTAATGCATAGGACCCCTGGGGACTCCTGCAGCACCTGCCTGTTCTTTCTGGATTGTCTGGTGGACACCCATTCTGAGCTGCAGTGTGACTGTCTTTCCAAATTAGCTTTCAGAGTACTGCTATCAGGTAGCTAGTGCAGCAGGATCATAAGACACGGGGAAGAGCTTGAGTGGTTTGGGCCTGCACTCAGTAAAGTTTAGAAGAATGAGATGCACCATATAAAGATGTCTCCTGTACTATATTTCTGCTTCTGCTATGCTTTGTGATTCAAACTCCCGTGTGATATTTTCTTTTAGTGGGACTGAGTCTTCACAGAGTGTGACCCCAGGTAGCCCTGGTGAACTTGGAGTTCAGGGAAAATGCACTCCTCTGGTTAGAGTCCTAGCTGGCTCAAAGGAAAATCATTATACTTGTTGAAGCTCAGTCAGCTCCGCTCCAGGACATCTACGCAGGAGTTCCTCAGGGTAGTGTCCTAGGTGCAGCCTTCTTCAGTTGCTTCATCAGGAACTTTTCCTTCATTATAGGATCAGAAGTGGGGACTTTTGCTGATAATTACATAATGTTCAGCATGAAGCAGTCCATGTCTGAAGATTTGTTTTAAGAGCAGCAAGTTCAGTTTTGGACTAATAAATGGCAAGTAATATTTGCCCCACACAAGTGCGAGGTGATGTCATTTACACGAAGAAAGAATCTAACCATTGTTTCTTGATATTTGATGGCATTATTGTCACTGAATCTGCCGCTATCAACATCCAAATACACTCAGTATTCACTCCTTTCTACCTCCAATTATCAGTAGCAGCAATGCGTACCATCTACAAGGTGCAAAAACTCACCAAGGCTTAGACAGCACCTTCTAAATCCATGACCACTGCCAGTTGGAAGTTATCATCCAAGCCACTCACCATCTGAAAATACGTTATCATTCTTTCAGTGTTACTAAGTCAATAACCTGGGTCTCCCTCACTAGCGCCATTGTTGGTGTACCTACACCAAATGGACTGCAGCAGTTCACGAAGGTAGGTCATCACCACCACCACCACCACCATCTTACAGGCAACTGGGGACAAGCAATAATTCTGGCCATATCACCAACATCCACATCCTATGCATAAAAAAAGTAATAATTTCAAAAAGTAGTATATGGTAAAGACAGAAACAATAATGGCTGTGAGGTTTAAGAATCCTTGGAGTCCATTATGTGTAAGGTTTTTACAAAGAACAATACTGCATAGGACAGGCCCTTCGGCCCTCAATGTCTGCACTGCCACGTTTTGCCCCACTGAAACTGTCTTCACTTACAGAATCCATATCCCTCTATCATCTTATTCATGCTCCTTGAATGCTGCTATTGTGTCTGCTTCCACCACCACCTCTGGCAGTACGTTCCAAGCACTCAGCACCCTTTGTGTGGAAAAACTTGCCTCACACATCAATTCATAGAGATGTACAGCGCAGAAACAGAACCTTCGGTCCAACTCGTCCATGCTGACCAGATATCCCAACCTAATCTAGCCCCATTTGCCAGCACTTGGTCCATATCCCTCTAAACCCATTCTATTCATATACCCATCCAGATGCCTTTTAAATGCTGTAGTTGTACCAGCCTCCTCCACTTCCTCTTGCAAATCATTCTGTACATGCACCATCCTATGTATGACAAAGTTGCCCGTTGGGTCCCTTTGAAATTTTTCACCTCTCATTCTAAACCTATGCCCTCTAGTTCTGCACTCCCCCACCTTATCCATGCCCTTCATGATTTTAAAACTCCTATAAGGTCCCCGCAGGCGTTGATGTTCCAGGACAAACAGCCCTAGCCTATTCAGCCTCTCCCAGTAGCTCAAACTCTCCAACACTGGCAACATCCTTCTAAATCTTTTCTGAACCCGTTCAGGTTTCACAACATCCGATAGGAGGACCAGAATTGCACACAGTAGTCCAAAAGTGGCCTAACCAATCTCCTGTATAGCTGCAACATGACCTCCTAACTCCATCTCACTTAAACTTCAACCCTCGCACCTTGAACCTGTATCCCCCAATGATTGACCATTCCACCCTGGGGAAAAAGCCTCATACCTTCCATTCTATCCATGCCATTTACAATCTTATAAACTTCTATCAGGTTGTCCTTCTCGTGCACTCCAGTGAAAATAAACACAGTCTATCCAACCTTTCTTCATAGCTAAAATCCTCCATACCAGGCAACATCCTGGTAAACCTTTTCTGTACCTTCTCGAGAGCATCCACATCCTTCTGGCAGTGTGGTGATCAGAACTATGTGCAATACTCCAAGTGTGGCCTAATTAAAGTTCTATAAAACTGCAGCATAACTTGTCTGACCTTGTACTAAATGCCCCTTCTAATGAAGGCAAGGATGCCATAGGCCTTTTTTATTACCTTATCTACCTGCACTGCCACCTTCAGTGATCTATGGACCTGCACACCAAGATTCCTCTATGTATCAATACTCATAAGCGTTCTGCCATTCACTGCATAATTTCCACCTGTAATTGACCTTCCAAAATGCATCATTTCACATTTGTCAGGATTAAACTCCATCTGCTGTTTTTCTGCCCATGCCTCCAACTGATCTATAATCCTGCTATATACCCTCTGACAAGCCTCCTCAGTTTCCAGTTGAAACTTTATTGCTGGAACAGCACAGCAGGTCAGGCAGCATCCAGGGAACAGGAGATTCGACGTTTCGGGCACAGGCCCTTCTTCAGGCCATTCCTGAAGAAGGGCCTGTGCCCGAAACGTCGAATCTCCTGTTTCCTGGATGCTGCCTGACCTGCTGTGCTGTTCCAGCAATAAAGTTTCAACTTTGATCTCCAGCATCTGCAGACCTCACTTTCTCCTCAGTTTCCACAACTCCACCGATGTTTGTACCATCCGCAAACCTACTGATTAGACCAGCGATGTTTTCTTTCAAATCGTCTATGTAGATCACAAACATCAGAGAGCCCAGCACTGATCCCTGTGGAACACCACTAGTCACAACCTCCATGCTGAAAACAATCCTTCCATTGCTACCCTCTGTCTCCTATGACTAAGCCAGTTCTGTATCTCTCTTGTCAGCTCACCGCTGATATCATGTGACTTCACCTTTTGTACCAGTCTGCCCTGAGGGACCTATCAAAGGCTTTACTGAAGTCCATGTAGACAACATCAACTGTTTTTCCCTAAACAATCATCTTCACCTCCTCAAAAAAACTTGATAAAGTTGGTGAGGCATGACCTTCCCAGCCCAAATCCATGTTGTCTATTCCTAAGAAGTCCTTTTGCTTCTAAATGCGTATAGATCTTGCCCCTGAGAATCTTTTCCAATAATGTACCAGTAGACAATAGGTGCAGGAGTAGGCCATTCTGCCCTTCGAGCCAGCACCACCATTCATTATGATCGTGACTGATCATCCTCAATCAGTATCCTGTTCCTGCCTTATCCCCATAACCCTTGATTCCACTATCCTTAAGAGCTCTATCCAACTCTTTCTTGAAAGTATCCAGAGACTTGGCCTCCACAGCCTTCTGGGGTAGGGCATTCCATACACCCACCATTCTCTGGGTGAAGAAGTTGCGCCTCAATTCTGTTCTAAGTGGCCGACCCCTTATTTTTAAACTGTGTCCTCTGGTTCGGGACTTGCCCATCAGCAGAAACATGCTTCCAGCCTCCAGAGTGTCCAACCCTTTAATAATCTTCTACGTCTCAATCAGATCCCCTCTCGGCCTTCTACACTCAAGCGTATACAAGCCCAGTTGCTCCAATCTCTCAGCGTAAATAGTCCCGCCATTCCGGGAATTGACCTCGTGAGCCTACGCTGCACTCCCTCAATAGCCAGAATGTCTTTCCTCAAATTTGGAGATCAAAACTGCGCACAATATTCCAGGTGCAGTCTCACCAGGGCCCTGTACAGCTGCAGAAGGACCTCTTTGCTTCTGTACTGAATTCCTCTTGTTATGAAGGCCAGCATGCTATTAGCTTTCTTCACTGCCTGCTGTACCTGCATGCTGGCTTTCATTGACTGATGTACAAGAACATGTAGATCTCGTTGTACTGCCCCTTTACTTAACTTGACTCCATTTAGGTAGTAATCTGCCTTCCTGTTCTTGCCACCAAAGTGAGTAACCACACATTTATCCACATTAAACTGCATCTGCCATGCATCCGTCCACTCACCTAGCCTGTCCAGGTCACCCTGTATTCTCCTAACATCCTCCTCACATTTCACCCTGCCACCCAGCTTTGTGTCATCAGCAAATTTGCTAATATTACTTTTAATACCTTCATCTATATCATTAATGTACATTGTAAAAAAACTGCGGTCCCAGCACTGATCCCTGCGGCACACCACTGGTCACCGCCTGCCATTCCGAAAGGGAGCAGTTTATCACTACTCTGTTTCCTGTCAGCCAACCAATTTTCAATCCATGTCAGTATTTTGCCCCTCATGTCATGTGCTCTAATTTTGCTCACTAACCTCCTATGTGGGACTTTATCAAAGGCTTTCTGAAAGTCCAGGTATACTACATCCACTGGATCTCCCTTGTCCATCTTCAGAGTTACATCCTCAAAAAATTCCAGAAGATTAGTCAAGCATGATTTCCCCTTCATAAATCCATGCTGACTCTGACCTATCCTGTTACTGCTATCCAGATGTGTCGTAATTTCGTCCTTTATAATTGACTCCAGCGTTTTCCCACCAGTGAGGTCAGACTAACTGGTCTATAATTCTCTGTTTTCTCTCTCCCTCCTTTCTTAAAAAGTGGGACAACATTAGCCATCCTCCAATCCCCAGGAACTGATCCTGAATCTATAGAACATTGGAAAATGATCACCAATGCATCCACGATTTCTAGAGCCATCTCCTTCAGTATCCTGGGATGCAGACCATCAGGTCCCGGGGACTTATCCGCCTTCAGACCTAATAGTCTCTCCAACACCATTTCCTGCCTAATATAAATTCCCTTCAGTTCAGGTCCTTCAGCCACAATTACATCTGGGAGATTGCTCGTGTGTGCCCCAGTGAAGACAGATCTATCAACCATGAGATTCGCAGGCCTGTAATTTCCAGGATTATCCATGTTACCCGTATTAAACAATGGGACATTCTTTTTAATCTGTGAAGCAGTTTTTAAGTTGTTGATTCATGGCCTCAGTTTGTAAATATCATTGAATTCTCTTTAAATAGTTATTTCTCCAGTTTTACCAAACATTGTCTTCCGAGAGACAGAGAGAAGTGGGTGCGAGAGAGAATCCAGCTCTTATTGTTACAAATTCATTTTCATTATCTCTATTGCTCAAACATAATTGCTGAAGTATGGTTAGTTTATAAATTTCAAAGTCTGGCTCGATTGTCTTTCTCGGTGGTGGGCAAGTTGTTGAAGGGAATCCTGAGGGACAGGATGTATATTTGGAAAGGCAAGGACTGATTAGGGATAGTCAACATGGCTTTGTGCATGGGAAATCATGTCTCACAAACTTGATTGAGTTTTTTGAAGAAGTAACAAAGAGGATTAATGAGGGCAGAGCGGTGGATGTGGTCTACATGGACTTCAGTAAGATGTTTGACAAGGTCCCCCATGGAAGACTGGTTAGCTAAGTTAGATCTCATTGAATACAAGGAGAACCTGCCATTTAATAACAGAACTGGCTCAAAGATAGACGACAGAGGATGGTGGTAGAGGGTTGTTTTTCAGACTGGAGACCTGTGACCAGTGGAGTGTCACAAGGATCGTTGCTGGGTCCACTACTTTTCATCATTTATATAAACGGGATCTTGATCAGATGGGCCAATGGGCTGAGAAGTGGCAGATGGAGTTTAATTCAGATAAATGCGAGGTGCTGCATTTTGGGAAAGCAAATCTTAGCCGGACTAATACACTTAATGTTAAGGTCGTAGGGAGTGTTGCTGAACAAGGAGACCTTGGAGTGGAGGTTCATAGCTCCTTGAGAGTGGAGTCACAGGGAGATAGGATAGTGAAGGTGTTTGGTATGCTTTCCTTTATCGGTCAGAGTATGGAGTACAGGAGTTGAGAGGTCATGTTGCAGCTTTACAGGATATTTGGAATAATGCGTGCAATTCTGGTCTCTTTCCTATCAGAAGGCTGTTGTGAAACTTGAAAGGGTTCAGAAAAGATTTACAAGGATGTTGCCAGGGTTAGAGGATTTGAGCCACAGGGAGAGCTTGAATAGGCTAGGGCTGTTTTTCCTGGAATGTCAGAGGATGAGGGGTGACTTGATGGAGGTTTATAAAATCATGAGGGGCATGGATAGGATAAATAGACAAAGTCTGTTCCCTGGGGTGGGGGAGTCCAGAACTAGAGGGCATAGGTTTAGGGTGAGAGGAGAAGGATATAAAAGAGACTTAAGGGGCAACTTTTTCACACAAAGGGTGGTACGTGTATGGAATGAACTGCCAGAGGAAGTGGTGGAGGCTGGTATGATTGCAACGTTTAAAAGGCTTCTGAATGGGTATAAACATAGAAAGGGTTTGGAGGGATCTGGGCCGGGTGCTGGCAGGTGGATTGGGTTGGGATATCTGGTCGTCATGGACGAGTTGGACCGAACGGTCTGTTTTCATGCTATGCATCTCTGTGACTGTGACTTGCAGTTAATCTTTAATGTCCAAAATATACATGCACTATTCACATATGAATGAAAACAAGAGATACAAACTTCTTAATGTTGACTCAGTTGCCTGGTTTCAGTGTGTTTAGATAGTCATAATTTCAGTTTGTCCTTTTATTTATTCCACATTAGTCTCCTGACATTGTCTCAATTGGTGATCAGGCAACCATAGCAGACACTTCAGTCAATACTTGCCTTTTTATAAACCACTTTTAAAATCTACTTCTATAATCCATGTTCCAGATTTGAACATGGTAAATTTGATCTCTCGGAAATTGGTAGGTGGTAAACTGAAGTGTGCCTCCTGTAGGATATCTGGACTTAAATCCAGTACCTTCTCTCACTGAACTTTTACATCAACCTGATTGAACTTCTTGAGGTTCGAAACTTGGTTCTGTGCCTTTGGTCATAGTTGCTTAAACTTCTAATTTGATTTGAAAAAAAATTGTGCTTTTTTGCCATACTGCATATTAATTTATCTTGTACTTCAGACTTCATAACTTTTCATTTAAATATAAAAAAACTTAAGTGTTCTGTTGCTTTTGTCTGTTGCAAGAATTTCAAAGGTTTGTCTTATTGGTGTCTGGCACTTAGTAAAATGACTCATTGTTCTCTTGTTCACAGGCTGCGTTGGCTGCTGTGCATGTTATCAGAAAAGTACCAGAGCTGCTAGAGATGTTTCTGCCTGCCACAAAAAATCTCCTTAATGATAAGAATCATGGTATGTCGCCCATGAGTAATTTCTGTTTGGTATTTGTTCAATATATAATGGTTTGCGCAGGAACGCCACTCTTTTAAGTAGTTGGTTTTTTTCTGAGAGCCCATGTAAACAAGGTAAGGACTTAAAATTCATTTTCTAAAGACCGTTTTGAAACAATTAGTTTTTGGAAAAAGTCTTAACTTTTTCATAATTTTTTTGTGATAACACCTTTTTATAAACAGATTTATTTTTAAAATGAAATCGGCGTCCCTCAAAATGCAGTGTTGGGTTTTGGACTTTGATGCTCTAGATTATTAATCCAGGGATATGATTACTATATTACCATGCTCAATCCTTTTGTAAAGGGCTAATTTTTTTCAGAAAATAAAGAAATGATGCATTTAGAGCAGTACTTGAATGAAGAAGCAACAATGATAAGTAGAATAGGAGTGAGTAGTTGCATGCCCAAATAATTCAAGTGCATTCATTACCTGAATGAGGGTCATGCAACTATAAAATTGATGAGCGCAGCATACGTGTTGGTGAATTGGAAGACAGCTAATGTGCCATTATTCAAGAAGTATGGAAGGGATAAATCAGGGAGTGATAGGCCAATAAGTCTAAGATTAATTGCAGGGAAGCATCTGAAGAAAGTTCTGAGAGACAAAACTTATTTTGGGGAGGTAAAGGTTAATCAAGAATAATCGGCATGGGTTTGTAAGGGGGAAATCATATCGTCAGATTTGTTCAATGTTTTGAGGAAGTGACTAGATGTGTAGATGAGAGTCATTCAATTAATGGACTTTGGTAAGAGTTTTGACAATGTATTGCATAGGGGACTGGCCAAGAAACTAAGATATTTGACTGCAGAAAGAAATAAAGGCTGGTCAGATAGAACAGTTGCAGAGATGCAATTTATTCCTGAAATGTTTGAGGCAGTGCATTTTGGTAGGACTTATAAGGCAAGGGAGTACATGGTGAATGGTAGGAACCTTGCTAGTACTGAGGATCACCAGGACATTGGTATGCATGTACACAGATCCATGAAGGCAACAGGACTGGTGAATAAGGTGGTTAAAAAGGCAAATAGGATATTTTGTTAGTTGAAGCATTGAATACAAGACCTTATGATGGAGCAGTATAAAATCTTAGTTAGACCACAGTTGGAGTACTATATGCAGTTCTGGTCACCACCCTACAGGAGAGATGTGTTTGCACTGAGAGGGTGACGAGGAGATTGACCAGGATGTTACCCAAGTTATAACATTTCAGCTATAATGAGAGACTAAATAGGCTAGGAAATGGGGTTACAGTAGTTTGGTGCTTGACGACTGGCAGAGACATGAGGTACTGAAAGGCCTTTGTCCATTCTGTATTATTTTAAACTCTGTGAACAGCCTCAAAGCAGTACTTATTACTGCTTATGCCATTTATTGCCTGCCTTTTACAATTTTTTTTAATTGTGTTTTTGATTCACCTTTTTTATTCTAGCTACCCAGATGGTGCAGATTATTGCTATTTTTCATGACAATGTTAACACTATAAAGAAAGAGAGAATACTAAAGCAGTAGTGTGCATGACATTACAGACGTGCTGAGAAATAATTTGCAGCTGATTACTAGGAAGTATGACTTGGCACTGTTGAATTGGCTGTACATCCAACCAGGGAGAGTGCCTCAGGAAACATGCGACTGTGCTAAGATGGACCTGTACGTGCTACTTGCTTGGAAGTATATTATTATAAATTTATTATTTATATTCTTAAATCGCTGCCAAATACAGTCTGTCTAATTGTACAGTGGATTTGAGCAGCTTCAGAATCTGACAAAAAGGTCAATGTTCAAAAGAAAAACAGGAAATCTATACAATATCATGTGATTATTGAGAATTTGAGTCAACAATCTATTTTAAGTGTCAAACTACCTTTTAAAATGACTACTGAATTTAGATCTTTTTTCAAGAGTATTGTAGTTTTAGTCTTAATTAACATTTAATGGTTTATTTTACTTTGCCAGATATATTTTGAATACTAATGAATATAAAAAGAATGATTCAATTAATCAAATATTATGCATAAAATGGCAGAATTGGTCTGAAATTGAAAACTGCATTGACCCTCCAAGTGAAGTTAAGAATGTTTCATCTTAACAAATATGGCTGTTAGACTTGTCATAAAGGCAGCCCAAACTATCAGTATCTAATATCTGCCCATCCTGAAATTTGAAGTTAGGGTATCTTTTAAAACATAATTGCATTCATTTAACTTGCATATTCTGAAGGTATGGTTGAATTGAAAATGCACAGAGCTGCTCCTGTTCCTATGTTCTTCGTGCTGGAATAACATATAACATGCACAAAAAGCCCTTTAATTCCTCCACATTCTTTATCACAATCACAATCATTGGACACTTTAATTGTAGGGGAATAAGTGAAATATTCTGTCAAAGCTGTACTCACCAAATATTTTTAATAACATGAGTTATGATCTTGATGACCTGCCAATTGATATCCTGTTTTACCCCTTTACTAAGGTTGGTGCTATTGAAACAAACCAACAAAGGCTCAGACCAGCAATTGAAACTGGGACCTTCCTGGTGTGTCACAAGAACTAGATCAGAGTTCACTCTTAAAGCAAACCTTTCAAATGGCCCATGATAATTTTTGCACAGCTATATTTCTACTTTATTAATTTTTTTTTGTCTTTTTACAATATACATTTTCAGTGCAAAACCGAGTGAGTAGTTCAGTCCAAATGTCTCCCTGTGTTGTTGGCAGGCGTATGAATGGCCTGATTGCTGCCATACATTATTTGGAGAGGAAATGAATGGTTGGCCTTCACACATTTCTCCATATCTGCCAGCTGATAAAGCTGATCTTGGTTGTGACCATGCACCTTATAATTCAATGAATTAAGTTGCTCAAGATGTAAAATGCTGATTGGTCTCACCTCCCCTGTAATATTTTTATAAAAGTTTCCAAGAAAGAATGATGCATTTGTTTGTGGTCTGTTTAAAGAATAAAATTGTGTTGATTTGGTTCATGGCCTACTGCACTCCTGTTTTAAAAATTGGATGCAATCTCATGCTTTCTGTTTCTGATGAGCAGAGATTAGAAATAACTGAGGTAGCTGGAAGCAGTCATCAACATTATATTCATTGCCTTGTCATTTATTTGGTGCATTCATCAGTTAAAACACTTTTTCTCTTTCTTTGTCTTAAAGGTGTCCTCCATGCTGCTGTTGTCCTTGTCATAGAAATGTGTAAACATAGCCCTGACACTCACGCTTATTTTCGCAAGGTATAACCACATCATATTGCCCACTGCTATCAAAAACTGGGTTTTCAATGTAGTCACTTGTGTCCAGCTTTTTATTTATTTTTGAAAAGTTTAATTTGTTTTGAAATAAAATCTTATGCATTTTGATCTCGCAAAACTTAATTTATTTTAAAATGTGATAAGTAATGAGAGGTATAATTTGAGTAAAGTAAACCATTTATTCTTTACACATTGTTCTGTGAACTTGAAATTTACTTTGAAGTAGACTTGTACTTCTGTCATTCAAGCCACGTGTTTCTCAGAAAATGGTATTTTTAAGTATACCATGAACTTCTCTGGCTTTGAGAGTACTTGACTGCACATTGATTGCAAACTCACAAATCTAATCACCAACCTGTGTACATTTATTGACCAATCTTAGCTGGGTACCTGGAGGGGCAAAAGTATTAACCTCGTCCCTGAAAATGGAAAATATTCCTGCTGGATGGTGCTCTAGTCTGGATGTGACATGAAGACAGGACTAGAGTCTGCTGTCTGGGTCACATTGTTTGAGTTAGCCTGTGGTGACTCCCTCTTTGCTTATGATTGAAAGCATGGCCATCCAGGCAAGGGATTGGAGGATGCCTGCTGCCCATGCATCTATATTGAAGGTAGATCACTATCTTCAAGAGCAGGAGGAGAAAGTTGCAAGGTAAAGAGAATTATATGCAGTAGATTTGAAGTTACTGTAGTTTCAATATTAATTTAAAATATTAAACTATTCTGTCTCGTTTATGGAGATATAACTGGAAGTACCTCAGGGTGTAGTTCAGCTTAAAGTTCCTTCAACAGCACCTTTCAAACCCATGACCTGTACCCAAAAGAAAAAGCAGAAGCATGAAAACCCCACTTGCAGGTTCCCCTCCAAGCCACACAGCATCCTGACTTGGAACTGTATCACTGTTCCTTCACAGTCAGTGGCTCACAATTGTGTAATGTGCCTCCTAACAGCATTCTGGGTGGGCTAACCTTCATGAACTGCAATGGTTTAAGCCAATTGCTCACCACTGCCTTGAGGGCAGTTAAGCATGGGCTGGTCTAGTTCGTGATTCTCTCACCCTGTAAACAAATGAAAAAAAAATCTAGGGATCTCTTAGTCAGACATATGCAGTATCTGAACAGAGAATGCTTGATAGTTATTGGGTACAGTATGTGGTGAACTTTAATTTTCCAATGGTGTTATCCATTAATTTGATTATAGAAAGTATTGCTTTAAAATGAGTAAAGTTGAATCCAGAATTCTTGAGTCCTGAATGTTGGAAATTTCACAGTAACAGGTTTGAGTTGAAGGAAGGAACGAAAGAAAGCATGTCTCCTGTAATGTACGCTGTTTGAGGCATCTTTGATAGGCTGTGACCTCCTGATGTTTCTTGACTACCACCTTTCCTGGCCAAACAGGCTAGCTAATAGCGTCTTTTAGTCCTCTAGCTTTGTTTACTAAGTTTTTATTTTCTTCCTTTTTGTCCTCTTTCAACATGGTTAACTTGTAGCTTTTATAGCGCTAGTCACCCACTCATTCAATTTTCTTTTCACTGATTGGCAGCAGCGCACAGTTGCAGTGCTTTACTGTCTGCTCTTTCTAGGCAAGCTGCGATTTTGTTCTATGGAGTAATAGCCTCCTTCACATTGTGCTATCAGCTTCTATGCTTCTACATGAGCATTCAAGGGAGCAAGAGTTAGAGGGATGGGTTTGGCTGTTGTCATTCTTCTCTTTGGTCACAGACTCTAATTTCTATAGTTTTGTACCAGAGTATTTTGCTTCTCAACAGGCTTTGCAAAGACTTAACTAAATGTACTTTAAAGGTATTGAAAGCCTAAAAAAGATGACCAACCCTTGAAGGTTTATTGAAGTTTCAAGTTCTTATCACAAGGCCCTACACAAGAAGTCCCTGACTTGTGAATAATTGTACTTCATGAATGCTATCTTATACAGGGGTATAATTTTAAATATTCGACATACAAGCATTACTTGTACTATCAAACAGCTATTTCATACTGTCCAGTATTGTGTTGTGAGTAAATCACCACCAGTCACCTTTAATTCAGTTACTTATTAAGAAATCTCACAATCAAGTACTGAAACATTAATTTAAAGTTTATGCGTGTAGCAACCAAAATTAGACCTCTCAAGTAAGCAAATGAAAACCCTTAACCCAACTTGGCTACTACCATGACTAATGAACGGAACTTGGACATGATTTGTCTAGGGTTTGATCCTTGTGCAGTATTGTTCTTTGAAATTCTCCCGAAAGTAGAGTTCTGGTGTTCAATTCTTATACAGACCTTCAGCCTTCAGATTTGTGATGTGGTATGTTTACTATTTTAAAGTTCTTTCAATCCAAATTACTACATGCATGCAGCTTGCCCTATCAAAAATAGTTCTCCATTCCTTGTTACATTCGAGGTTAGGTCTGTTTAAAACATAACTTTTTCTGCAGTTAAGCCTTTTACTTCAAAATGTTTCTTCTTCAGGCAGACTTAATTGTCCATTTGCCACAAAGCAGCAGATTAACAAGCAGTTGTCATCTACAACCCCCCACTCCCCCCACCACCAGAATTTGTTTATGTTGTTTCAACTGCTTTCTTCCATGAATGGTAAATTCGGCATGTTGCTTTTAATTCCTTTATAACAGTTTCTCCTTGCCTTTTTAATCTGAAGGAGCAGTTTATTCCAGAGGGAGTTATTGCTGCTGCTTTTCATGTGTAACAGTTTCTCTTTCTTGATTCTTTCAATCCATGAACTTTTTTCAAGTTCTGAAGTCTATAATATCACAGTTGTGTTCTGGCATGCGTGCGAATTGACTTGCAAGCAGAACTCAATCACAGCCTGGCGACTGCCTATGTATGCATATCCAACATGGGAAGGAGCTTTTACAGATTACCTAAGTGAAGCTATTGCTATAAAACTAGCTAGGAACGTCACATTTATGTTTCTTGGAGGAAAATCTGGTTAGGGTTTCTACCCCTTCTAGAATGCAAAAGTGGCTCTTCTTGAAGACTTGCATAATTGAAACAGTGACTATCCTGTCACCCTCCTTTATCTAAAGCCATTGACATGATTGTCTATATCATCCTGCTTCAATGTTTTCTTGACCAGCTAGGGGAACCACACTGATCAGGTTCCTTTCATTTCAGTCCAAACCGAAGAATTACTTGCAATAGTTTCTCTTTCCACTTTCTTGCTTGGATTTATTGCTTCGACCCCGGGTATTTCTTGTCTACATGCTATTCCTCAGAGTTACCATTTGAAATCACAGTGTTTAGTTTTCACATGTATGCTAATATGACCCAACTCTACTGTGCCGCCACCCTTCTTTATTCCTTTATTCTCTTTATTTCTAAAGAGTTACACTGCTAGTTCAACATGCAGTGCTCGATGAACAGAAATTTCCTTCAACCGAATATTGAGAAAGTTGAATCTATTATCTTTGGTCTTGTCACAAATTCATTTGCTCACCACTGACTCCATCATGATCTGTAGCTACTGCCTGAAGCTTAATCAGACTGTTTATAATCTTCATGCTCTATTTGATCCCAAGATGAGGTTCCAACCAAGCATCCATGTCATTCATTCAACTGTCGATTTTCACTACTTCTCATCTGTCTCAGTGAGCTGATGTTGAAACCCGCATTTATGTCTTTGCCATCTCTAGGTTTGACCTATTCTGATCTGTTTCTGCCATCTTCCATGCTCTGCAAACATCTCATCCACCATTATGCTACCTCTGTCCTAAGTGCACAAAGCCCCATTCACCAGTTACCCTGGCTGAGCTACGTTGTCTCCTGGTTAAGTAATTCCTCTATTTTAAAGTTCTTACCGATGTTTTAAAATCTGTCTGATCTGCTATAAGCTTCAAGCTCACTGCACCCCTCTAATTCTGCTTGCTTGTGTATCCCTGATTGTAACTGCTGCACCATTGGTAGCTGTGCCTTTACCTACAATGACCCTGAATCCAGGTATTCCATTCCAAACCACTTGCAATGGTTTCTTTTAAGATGATCTTTAACATCTCTAACCAAACTTCTGGTCTTAACATCTAGTATCTCCTTAGGTTGTTCAGTGTCAACATTTGATAATATCACTAGAATGATTTACTGTAACAATCGCTCTATATAAATGGAAGTCACTTTTGCTAATTTGTTTAGAATTTTATTTTAAAGTCTTCAGAGAGTGTTGAAATAGATCTCAAGTTTGTCTTCTGAGATTGTCCCTGATATGCCAGATTTTGGGAATTGAAGTGGATGAGAGGCAGCTTTCTGGAGTAGGAACCCAACCCTCATTGCTCAGCAACTTGTATGATGTATGGCACGGCAATTGATCATTCTGTCGAATAGATCTATGAACAGGTCGTTATGGTATTAACATTCTACACAAACTTCCTTCCAATTCACTTAATCTAATCAATTTATTGAAATATCTTCCTATTCCTTTTTCTCTCATTTATCTAGCTTTGCTGTAAATGTATTGACATTATTTTCCACAACTTCTCCTTGGGTGGTAGCAAGTTCCACATTCTTATCACTTTTTCAGTGAGTAAATTTCCTTATTCCCTATTGGATTTACCAGTGGCTATCATATAATACAGTTTTGGATTCTTAGCAAGTGGAAACATTTTATTTGCATGTCGCAGAATTTACCATATTTTGTGATTCCCTCGTATCTTTAAAGACCTTTTAACGGATCATCCTTCAGCCATCTGTTTTTCTAGAGAGAAGAGCCTCACCATTTTTAAGCTTTATTAATAGTTCTAACCTATTAGTTTTTGTGTAATCCTTGTGAAGCTTTTTTGCACCTTCACATGACTCCATTTCCTTTTTTATAACCTGGAGAACAAAATTGTTCATAGTACTCAATTTAGCACATGAAAAGTTCTGCACAATTTTATCACTATTTTCTGCTTTTCAGTCTAGTTCCTAGAAATGATCTCCATTGTTTTGTTCCTTTTCTGGATATATGAATCCACACCTCCTCTTTAGTGATTTGTATATCCATGTCATTTGATTGATTTACTTCAGTATTCCATCCATACTACTTATCCAAATATCTTAAAGAGCACTACTTCACATTTGTTAATACTGAAATTCATTTTCCAGTTGCACTTCTAATTTTCAAGTTTATGAACATTTTGCTGTATCTTGTCACAAGTATAAAGTCCTCCTAATTCAGTGTCATCAACAAATTTTGAAGTTATACTTCTGATTTCTGAGTCCAAGTCATCCGTGTAAATTCTGAACAACAGTCGTCCCAGCACAGATCCTTGTGGACCTCAAGTTGCCTCCTTTTGCCAGTCTTGGTGACTATGTTTAACTCTTATTCTTTATTCTGCTTTATAGCCACTTTGATATCCATTCTGCTACCATCTCCTGACACTACCTGATTTGACATGCATCTGCTATGTGACAGCTCAAGGAAATGTCTTTTGGTGTTGCTTCAAAAACATTAAGTAGGATCTTCACTTCTGGAATTACGTGTTATCCTTACAGTTGTTGAGTATTATTCTGTTGCATCATTGAGCAATGATTCCATTATCTTTCCTAGCACTGAGTTTAAGCTAGAAATTGTTCTGCTTCATTTTTTTAAAACATAGGAAAAATATAGGCACTTTAATACTTCCATGTACCTGCTCCAAAATACTGGAAGAAGGTGAGGAATGTCATTTCAGAAGCTTCATAATTGGGAATCATATTCAACAAGAATTTACTCTTCGGCAGAAACCAAAACTAATAATATTGTGGCTATGAGTGGGAAAATGCAGCTCAGCTCCCCCAGTGGACGAGTGATCAGTTTTACCATCCCATATTAAAGATCATGAGCCTTCCATGTTCAGTTGCTTGTAAATACTGGATCAAGTAGGTTTGCTGCAGTTGCTATGGACTGGAGAACGAAGAATGTCAACTGTGATTTTGAATTATTTTGGCTTTCCTGTGAATTGTCTTAGTGAGTGCACGTATATTGGTGTAAATGAAGGCTAAATTCCAAGTCTGCTGTGATGTTTCTTGCGCTCAGACTATCCTGCCCATGTTTAGTTGTGCAGACTTAGTCATAAAATATGATCACCAGAATGATACAGTGGAAACTTTCTGTGTATCTCAAATCTACATCTGCAAGGGTTAGTTACTGTAGGAAAGAAACTGGGTGTGATTGAAGTGGTTGAGCTGTTACACTTTGTGAATGAAGTTGTAGTATATCGCTTCCAATTCATACTGCATGATCAATTGGTAACTAAACTTTCAATGCTGCTAACTTTAACTAGTGTGCTGTTGCTTTGCTCTGTCTGCATCTGGCTTCCTTTAATGACTATCTTTCTTTTCTTCCTGCTTTCCATAATTTGGATTCTAGAATGAGAAGGTAAGGCTGTAATCAGGGAGTGGGTTTCAGCCTATACTCCTACCTTATCAAGATTACTGCAAAGAAGCTTTAAACAGTTGCGTAACAAAATCAGTGATAAAGTTGACTTGTAACATTTATTAGGACCAAGAGCTTCCATTCCTGATGAGATAATTTGTATCAGGTCAGTTGTACAAGTACACTGACAATTGTCAAGAAATATATACAAGACACAAAGCTGTAGTTACAAAGTGGTTCCTTCTAAATAAGTTTGAGTAATGCGATTTTTCTCTGTCAGTCCTGTTAAAGCTGTTATTTCATTAAGGGACAGCTTGCAATTGAATATGTTGAAATCTAGGAATGGGGAAAAATATGATTAATTTCAAAGTGGTCATGTATTAAACCATATGAAATTACACAACACAGTCTGTGTCCGACAATGCTGCCCCACTTGCTACCTGACAGAGGAGCAGCGCTCCGAAAGCTTGTACCTCCAAATAAACTTGTTGGACTATAACCTAGTGTTGCGTTATTCTTAATTTTGTCCACCCCAGTCCAACATCAGCTCCTCTATATGAAATGAAACTGAGTTTATGGCTATGCTCAAAAGCATGAGAAGACACCATTTTCAGTCTATCCTGTCTCTGAATGGTCATTAAGAAGAACTAAGCATAAATGAACAAGAGCGATTTATTCAGTTACTTTCACAAATTCAGCTAAAATCTGACTGCGTATGCCCAAATTGAAAGTGATTGAAAAAACCTAAAAGTTCTACTCTATTTGTGAATGACAGGACAACGTTGCAGATCTGTCATGGTGTTGTGAAATATGTGTTTCATGAGTGGGTGTTTTTTGGACACTTGAAAGAGGAATTCTTGGAAGGCTATAGGAAAGAAGCAGAGGACAGAGACTAATTGGTAGATTTTTCAAAGAGCCAGAATAGGGGTAGTAGGCCAAGTAACTTCCAGTGTGTCGTCTTGTAATTTTAAAGTGACTCATAGGGTTAATTTTGTATGATAAAATACTGCAAAATTCAATGCAAATTCAACTAGCTTTGGTATTTCCAGTAATCTCAGAGCATTTTTTTTGGATTAAATAACCGATAGAGCCAGCTGCACTTAAAGTCAGTACTTCACTATATTCACAACCAAATTAAGCAGTACCTTTGTCTCTGCTTGTCATCATGTTGCTTTGGCTAGTTAGCGTATAGCAAATTTCCATAAGCATCAGTACAATAATGATTAGAACATTTGCGTTGATTGAAGGATAAATATTGGCCAGGATGGCAGAAATAACTCCTTTGCCTTGCATCCACTTCAAAGAGCTGACAGGACTTAAAGTTTAACATTTCATCCAAAAGACAGCTTACCTAGTGCAACACTCCCTGTGCACTTGCTGGGGTGTCAGGCTAGATTAATGCGCTGAACTCCTGGTGTGGGTTCTGACTTGGGCAAGAGTGTTATAATTGAGCCAGGCTATCACTCTCAGATCTGCCTCAGCTCCACAACCCAACTCCCCTGCATCCTTCCATCCATGCCCCTCATTTTCTTCATGTTGTCCAGTCTCACTCAAGCCTAAAGTCCCAAATGGCAGTGCAAGGTGAGTGACCAAAATCCTTAGAGTAGTGTCAAGAGGTGGAAAAATATTAAGTAGTAAAGCATCATACGAATTCAAATAATATACTGATAAGTTTGTAAAAGGTACATTTTCTGAAAGCTTAGGTTTTTTCAAAGTTGAGCCTCTGAAATTAGCAGTTTCATTACTTTGTGTTGGAGTGCAGTATAAACTAAGTATTGCAGTAAACGTGTTTTATGTGTAACATAGCATGAAGTATATGCAATGTTTGCAAGGTGTTTACTATATAGCTTGTTTGGATTGATATTTAATTTTCTGTTTTGTCTTATTTAAATGTGAAATTGAAGGTAGAAGTGTTACCAATGTTGCATTACTGCTAGTATGGAAGTTTTGTGTTCTGCTGGATACTCTCTTAACTTAATAGTTAGAAATGATATTGAGCCATGCAGGTTAGGAGACTTTGCTGTAGTGCAGTCCAGCAGTGATTATCCTCACTCTGAAAGTAGAAAGGGCTGCACTGCCCTCATCAGCCCCTGGTTTAGAGAGGATGGAAATTAGTCAGGGTTCCTCCTGTTATCCAATGGATTATGCTGTTCTAGTGAGAAGAATTTCTCAAAGTCCAGCTTAAGAACCTTTTACTCTGATACCTCCTTTAGTCTAATAATCTATTGACAGAGTATTTTTGTATTTGTCTTAGTTACTGTCATATTTTCTCTAATTAAAATGGTATTGGCGTATGGAGACAAAGTTTTACTGTATTTTCCTAAATACAAGTGACAATAAATTACTATACTGTATTATGAAGAATTGTCACTTTATCAAGGTAACAGAGGTTAATTAATGCTTAAAAGAGATGATGCTTGAAGAAAAGGTTTAGTGAAAATCATTTTCACATTTATTTGGAAGATATTTTGCATTGAATATCTTTACCCTTTGAAGATTGTTAAATATCTATTTATTTATGTCTTAATGCTTTTCTGTTCAAATTGCTGAATATATTCAGCAACACTGCAGCCATTCAAATGGAGCAGGATGCCTACTACCTCAAATCTTACTCCCTGATAAATTAGTCCATCTTAGCTGGGATATTGGTTTAGAAAACCAACTACTGTAATGTGTCTGCTGATGATTACCTAGTGACCCCTGCTGGATAGAGGGAGTTAAAACATAAGCAGTTGGAGCTGGAGCAAGTATTTGACCCTTCGAACCCGCAATGCGGCTCAGTAAGATCATGTTTGATCTGATGTGGCCTTAAATGCACTTTGCTTTCTTTATCTCACATTACTAGTGTTGAATTCTATCTACCACTCTGCCCTTGCCCCCGACCTTTCATCACCTTATCAATGAACACTTGCTAACCTTTAGTCACAGAAGTGTTTACTATGCTTCTGACTTGCAAACAATTGCAAATATAGACACTTGCTTTTAGTCAAGGAGAAAGTGAGGACTGCAGATGCTGGAGATCAGAGCTGAAAATGTGTTGCTGGAAAAGCGCAGCAGGTCAGGCAGCATCCAAGGAACAGGAGAATCGACGTTTCGGGCATAAGCCCTTCTTCAGGAAGATTCCTGAAGAAGGGCTGATGCCCGAAACGTCGATTCAACTTGCTTTTAGTCATGTAGTCAAATAATTGGCATGTACAATGTAAATAAGTAATCCCAAAATAAAATTGTGGTACTGTCCTAAACACTTCCAATCATTGAGAATCTATCTTTGAATTCCAGCCGCTTCTTTCTTCCTTCTAACGGGATTTTAATTCAATTTGTTATCTTCATCTGACATAAGGCAATGTTATTGAATTGGTGATCAATGTAACAGCATCATTATGGATTTATTTTAAAAGTTATATAAAAATTGATTTATATAATGAAAAAAATGTTAACTTTCTTGGAAGTTATTTATGAATGATGCACAAATTCTGCTATGTGATATGTGTTCTTTTCAATCTTAGGTTGTTCCACAGCTTGTTAAATCCCTGAAGAACCTGATTATGTCTGGCTACTCTCCAGAACATGATGTTTCTGGCATTAGTGACCCTTTTCTTCAGGTAACTTCCTAAATTTCCACTGAAAAAAATAACCATCTAATATGTTACTTGTTGTCGTTTTTCTTTCCTCAAAGCACTTGGTGCCTTGAATATGGGAATAACAATAATTTTGAATTGAACAATACAGATGAATTGTCTTTACCTCTTTGTCTTAACTAATTACACGAATAGGCAACATTAATATTTTTTTCCCCTTTTTGTTTATTTATCATTTTATTTCCCCCCTCATCTGACCCTTGTAAGTATTCATTTCTTACTGTGACAGTACTAAAGGGTGTCATTTAGTACCCATCTGTCTTGATCGTTCTTCAGATGTAAATCTAATAATAATTGTTGACAAAATGCTGCAGCAGCTTGACTGAGTCCAATCCAGTTCCTATTCATGTATGTCTCCAGCAGAGCCAAGAGAAAAGAATTTTGTCTGCAATAACCTTATGTACCTTGGACAAAGATTTTTTTTATTATACCTTTTATTCATATGCTTTTTGTTCCAAATTTCAAAATGCTAATGGTCTTTTCTATAACTTTCAATGCACACTCTTTCAGGAAATGATGTACTCGCAAGCACCAGTTTGTTGAAGGTGTACCTAACCATGCTACAGGTGTTCCTACAAAGTATGGACTTCAGTGGTTTGCAGTAGCAACTTACTCCCTCCCACCTTCTCCAGAGAAGCTAGGGATGTATAACAAATGCTGCTCTTGTTGTGATTCACACATACCCCATGATCCAAATAATTTCATTGACTATGTTCTTTAATTTCTTCTTCTTCTTTCTAAAAGTTGACTTCTCAACTTTTGTTGCATTTGCAATCTTTGTCTGCCCTTATGAAGTTTTTTTTACATTACCTGGTATTTGTTAAACCTGCTGCAGCCGTGTGTTTGGTAAATTTCAAAATCACATTCTCCTGCTTTAGATCCAGAACAAAAGAGGGCTGAGAATTGAAGTACACATCTCTAACAGTTCCGTCTGAGAAATGGCCATTAAGTTATTTTTAAACAACTTTCCCGAAAGATATCTATTTAAATGTCTTCCTGAAGTCCAGAGACACCAGACCTACTGCTCACCACTCATTAACCTGATAGATACAAAGAACAATACATCAAAGGAACAGGCCCTTTGGCCCACCAATCCTGTGCTCATTCCCAATCCTTATTGCAAATAAGTAGTTCTATCCCTCTGTTTACCTCCTGTTCATTTGTCTATCAATATAGCCTTAAACCTCGCTAACATGCCAGCTTCCACTACATCCACTGGCAGTGCATTCCAGGCACTCACTACACATTTCTTCCCTAAACGTACCACTTCTTACCTGTACCTGTGCCCTCTTATCATTGGCCTTTCTACTCTGAGAAAAAGCTTCTGACCAACCACCCTATCTATGCCCCTCATAATTTTGTAGACCTCTATCAGGTCATCCCTGAGACTCCATCTTTCCAGTGAAAACAATAGAGTTTATCCACCCTCTCATCATACCCAAAACCCTGCAGACCAGGCAACATCCTGGTAGGCCTTCATTGCACTCTCTCTAATGCATCCGTATCCTTCTCATAACGCAGTGACCAGAACTGCAGGCAATATTCCAAATATGGCCTAACTAAAGTTCTATACAGTTGTAACATAATTTGCCAACTTTTATATTCGACTCCCCAGCTAATGAAAGCAAGCGTACTTTATGCCTTCTTGACTACCTTATCTGCTTGTGTTGCCACTTTCAGGATTCTGAAGACCTGAATCCTGAAAGTGGGGAGGCAGTGGCCTATTGGTATTATTGCTGGACTGTTAATCCAGAGACCTAGATAATGTTCTGTGGACTCTGGTTCGAATCCTACCACAGCAGATGGTGGAATTTGAATTCAGTAAAAAATCTGGAATTAAAAGTCTATTGATGACCATGAATCCATTGTCAATTGTTGTAAAAACCCAGCTGGATCACTGTGTCCTTTAGGGAAGGAAACTGCCATCCCTATCTGGTCTGGCCTTTATGTGACTCCAGACCCACAGCAATGTGGTTGACTCTCAACTGCCCTCTGGGCAATTAGGGATGGGCAATAAATGTTGACCTAGACAGCGATGCCCTCATCTTATGAATGGATATTAAAAAAAGTATACCCAGATCCCTCTGTATGTTAATGCTCTTAAGGGCTCTGCCATTTATTTTAACCATGCAATGTTTTTCCCACTGATTTCAATGATCAGACTTGTCTAAGACCTGACGATGGTCTTTACAGCTTTATGAGAAGCACCTAATTATGTCTACTAATGGCATCAATATCATGACCAGAAAATACTACCTTATGGAATGTTTTCATTAGAAATTTAGCTTGCATTTTTGTCTTTTAAATAAGGACTGTTATTAATAACTGACTTTTTAAGAAACTCATGGTTCTTATTTTATTTCAAAAAAATGTACACCGATTTTCAGTCATATTTTACTAGTTTGAATAGTGGTGCCTGCATATCTGTTTCCTTCCCTTCTGCATTACTTTACCTTTCCCTATCTTTGTCCTAATCTTCCATTTTTGTTTGTTATTTCTCTTATATTGCTTCTATCTTTCTAGATTATCCAACTCTTATTCTTCTTGCATGCTCTGCTACTTTCCATTCTTCACTTGACCCCTTGGTCCTATCCCCTCCTGCTCCCCATTTAATTTTACCAACTGGCTGACAGTTATGCACACCCATCAGCAGAGTAAGTTGGCGTCAGCTCCCTCATCATGATCAGCACTAAGTCTTCTATAAGTTAAGGGCACAGTTGCCAGAGATTATACTGTGAAATATCATCACCGGTTTCTGCTGCTCATAAGTTCCAATTAAAACTTCATAGTGTTGAATTATTGAACTCCACCCAGGGTTTGAATCCTCTTAAATGTTTGAGCACACATTCCTTATATGCAACCGCTCTATCACATCTAGTAGCTGTCGAGGTAACATTTATCAGACCTTATATGCAGACTTTGTGTGGTACAAATTTTCACTTGCCATTTTTTGTTGGAACCTAGATTTTAATTCTAATTATTTTGCTTTTTAGTACTTCTAAATATTTTTAATTTTTAAGTTTATTTCCCAGTCATATGTTGAGATACTTTAACTTCTGATTGAAATGTACAGTTGAGTATTGTCTATTCTGTTTCAGTGCCCCTGTGTTCCTTCAGATTGACATATTTTGTGGTTTTTTTTTACTTCGCAGGTCCAGATTTTAAGATTGTTGAGAATATTGGGGAAAAGTGACGATGAAGCCAGCGAACAAATGAATGATATTCTTGCTCAGGTGAGTGGTTTAATACATGAGTTCAGAGCACAGTGACAAGTTCATTTGGCAAATTATCTCTTGGGTATAAGACCAAAATATTGGATAAAGAAACGATCACTTGTTATTAATTGTTTGCTATGGAATTCTAGTCTTGCATTTTCAGGCTTGTGTTTTAATGACCTGTAACCTTGGTGTGAAAATTTACTGGGTTTTATTACAGCAATGCTTGAACATGACAGTGCCCTGCTCCCCAAATTGCAATGACTCACGATTTAAGCACTTCGGTTCCTGAAGTGCCGATACCAAGTACTATATATTCCTCAACACCCAGTTAAATGTGGAGGACCTTCCATTGAGTAAGCCAGAAATCAGTGTACTATCTGGCAGTCTCAACCTAGAGGCTTCCATCAGTTACCCCATGGCTTCATCATTCAATCTTGACCCAAATTGCTATCTTTAGAATAAAGGACCATAAGAAATAGAAACTGATGTAGGCCATTCGACCTTTTGAGCTTGCTCTTCCACTCAATAGGATCGTGGCTAATTCAGCATTCTTCATGTCCACTTTCCTGCATTTATCCTATAACTCTTAATTCACTACTGATCATAAATCAATCTACATCAGACTTAAATATGCACAATGCCCCACCACTGTCTGTGACAAAGAGTTCCAAAAACTGTTAACCCTCAAGAAAAGTCTCATCTCAGTCATAAATCCCTTTTTTCTGAGACTATGCCTTCTCGTCCTGGACTCCCCTCACGAGGAGAACATCTGCTCAGCATTTACTCTGTCAAGCCCCTTAAGAAACTTATATTTCAATTAGATCACTTCTCATTCTTGTAAACTTCGGTGAATGGAGTCCTAACATGTTTAGCTTTTGCTTGTAAGATAATCCCTCCATACTAGGAATCATCCTAGTGAACCTCCTCCAAAGAAATTATATTTTTTCCTTAAATAAGGAGACCAAAACTGCTAACAGTGCTCCAGCTGTGGTCTCACCAATACCTTGTACAGTTGGTATAAAGCTTCCCTACTCTTATACTCCAGCCCCAATTGAAATAAGGGCCAAATTTCCATTCTCCTTCCTGATTATCTGCTGCATCTGTGTGCTAGCTTTGTATTTTGAATGCAACTATTCCCAAATCCCTCTTGTGTTGCAGCTCTCTAGTTTTTTTACCATTTAAATAATATTCTGTTCTCCCTTCCAAAATGAACACACTTTACCATATTATACTTCATTTCCCAACTTTTCACCCACTTACTTAAACTTGTTTGCATCCCTCTTCACTTATTTTTGTATTACCTGCAAAGTTGGCAGGAAATACATTCACTTGCTTCCTTCAAGTCATTAACATCTATTATAAACAGTTGTCGTCTCTGATCTACTAACCTCTGTAGAACTCCATTGGTCACGGTCACCAGTTTGAAAAAAGTCCCCTTATCCTCACTTCTGTTACCTGCTCATTAGCCGATTCTTTTTCTGTGCCGATATACTACCACCAATGCTATCGGCTCTTGTCTTATGACTTAACCTTTTGTGAAGCTCTTTGTCAAGCGTGTCCTGGAGGTCCAAATACAACACATCTTCTAGTTTCCCTCGATTCACTGTAGTTGAGACTTCCTCAAAAATCTCTAATAAATTAATCAGGCGACGTTTCCATGTCATAAAGCCATGCTAACTCTGCTTGATCGGATGATAATTTTCCAGATGTTCTGCCATTACTTCCTTAATAACTAATTCCAGTACTTTTCCAATAATGTATGTTAGGCTAATCAGCCTATCATTACCCACTTTTTGCTTATAATATTATAAACATCGTCAATTGGTTTTCATAATTCCAAAATCTTTCATCTAATCAGAATATTTTAAATATGCTTTTCATTCTAGTTTTTAAAGCCTTGCATTGCTGATTATAGTTTGGAAAAGCAACAGTCTTATTGCTAACAGCTTCCCAAAACTCAAGTATATTCAACGCCACAAGAAAGCCACGAATGCATCATTTCCACACCCACACATGCATGTAACACCACCCTCTGTTTACTGTACTCTTTATTCTGCCTATCATTTCCTACATTGTATTCTGCAGGACCTCAAACAGCTGCTGTGAAAGGCTTAATGTTTCTACATAAGGAAAAGAAATAAATGAATCGTTAGCAGTTTGCAATGTTTTGTAAATGTACTGGAACCTGCATTAATTCTCATTCATTAATAGAGGTAATTTCCAGTAATATGACTGGATTCAAGGTCTGACTAGAGGCAAAAGCCTATTTTCATCAAATTTGTTTCCAATTCCAAACTTGAGTTTTTTAAAGAAAGGCAAGTTATTTGTTGGCATGAATTAGCAGATGTCTTAATCCGATTTTATTATGTATCTACAAGAAAAAAGATTACATTTTTCCCTGGGTGCTGAAACTTTTATTGATTAAAATGGGACTGAGTTGCTTTGAAAGACTTCACTACTGAATAATTTTACAATTATTGGGGTCTTGGAGAAGCATGATGTTTACGGAACTTGAGATCAATCAACCCATGGTGTATCTGCTGGGTTTTTACTAGAGCAGGTGACCATTGTGTTCTTTAAACGAGGGCAGATAAAGACATCTGAAGATGGACGTTAAGGTGAGTATAGAGGATAACGTGTTTGGTCTAAAATTTCCACTGTGTGGAGTTTACATGGCGTAGATTAAGTTGAAGGTGCTGCTTCCATGCATGTAAATTTATGTGCTTCTAGACATTGTTACACTGTCCTGCTTTCTCTGTTTGCTCCTCTGCTTTTTTTCCCTTGAAAGATACACAGGTTTCTGCTTCAGCCACTTTGTGTAATAAAGCAGTTAATGTTTTCTCATCTCTCTGTAGCCGTGCTTTCTTTCTTACTTTGTCTTCTTTGATTTTAAATGATTTACTGATATCATTGTAGGGAAGGACATTTTCAGTGTTAAAGAAAAATTTGAGAATTTTTTCAACCTGCGTCCTTCTAAAGTATAAACCATTTGAGCTGAAATTTTGACTTTACCTGTATTTTTAAAGTACCAACTCAACTCCTTTCATGGAGATCCTTCAGCAGTATTATATTGATAGCAAGCCTGACAGTATCCTTATGCCTCCTGGAGTTCCTTCACTGCAGCTGAAGGGTGTGAATTCAGTCTCGGCTGAGGGCTGCCTAACCCTGTGGAAGTCATATTAAACCTAGAGAAATTGTGATTGAAATCTTATCCGTTTCAAAGCTACTTGCTGCCTGAGGTTTTTTTCCAGGACTCAAGCTTGCATTTACTGGCAACATGCCCATCTGCACAATCTTATGAGGAGGTGGTCTTCTAACTTGCTGCATTTCCACTTCATTTTAAAGGCTGTAAGCAGCTTCTGAGACTCTATGCCCAAATGGAAGGCACCTCCATCTTGAGGTGCTCTCTAAAAGCATTTAAATTTTGTTGAACTAAATTAGAGCTGTATCTGTCAGATCACTACTGTGACGTGATAACCTGCAACTCAAGTGGGCCATGGGGGAATGGTATAAATATGGAAGATCTTGCAGGAACCTGACAAACTATCTCGGGAACGCTTTGTCCTCAGCTAAGAGTCAAAAGAAAATCGTGATGTATGAAGTTAAAAATTACACAAGACCAGGTTATAGTCCAAGATGTTTATTTGGAAGCACTAGCTTTCAGACCGCTGCTCCGTCATCAGGGCAGCCACCTGTTGAAGGAACAGCGCTCCAAAAGATAGTGCTTCCAAGTAAACCTGTTGGACTATAACCTGGTGTTGTGTGATTTTGTAACTTTGTACACCCCAGTCTAACAGTGGCACCTCCACATCATTATGTATGAAATGCACCAAATCCTCAGGAAGCACAAATAAATTGCATTGCAGCTCCAACTTCTGACTTTCTTCAGAACTCAAAGATTGGTGAACCACTTCATGTGGTTTTATTCAGTCCTGCAGCAATAGCACCAGCACTAAAATTCAGATATCATATTACTCATTTGTGTGAAGGGCAGGAGATTTATCTATTAGTGCATGATGTTGAGAAAAACCTAACACAATTAAACAGAGCCAGCATGGTTTAATGAAAGGGAAATTACGTTTGACAAATTTGCCAGTCTTTTGATTTAACCAGCACAGTTATAAAAGGGGAACTGGTAGATGTATTTGAGTTATTCGAAGGCATTCGATAAGGTGCTCTAATAAGCGTTATTTCTCCAGATGGTAGTTCATGGCATTAGAGATAATGTATTAGAATTGGTATGAAGATAGATAAATCTCCTGGTCCTGACCAGATATATCCAAGAACACTGCAAGACGCTAGAGAATAAATTGCGGGGACTCTGGCTGATATTTTTGTATCATCATTAGCCACTGGGAGGTCCCGGAAGACAGGAGGGTAGTGAATGTTGCAGCCTTTCTCAAGGGCTGCAAAGAAAAGCCTGGGAACTGTAGACCAGTAAGCCTAACATCTGTGGTAGGCAGGGTGGTAGATGTAGTCTATAAGGATTCAGTAAGGTCTTTGATAAGGTTCCACATGGTAGGCTGCTCTGGAAGGTTAGATCGCATGAAATCCAAGGGGAGCTGGCAAATTGGATACACAATTGTTTTGATGGTAGGAAGCAGAGGGTAAATAGCGGAAGGATGCTTGTCAGACAGGAGGCCTGTGACTAGTGGAGTGCCTCAGGGGTCCGTGCTGGTCCCATTGCGGTTTGTTATCTGTATCAATGATTTGGATGAGAATGTACAAGGCATGATTAGTATGTTTGCAGATGACACTAAAATAGATGGTATCGTGGACAGTGAAAAAGGTTATTAGAAATTGCAGCAAGATCTTGATCAGCTAGGGAAGTGGGCTGAGAAATGACAAGTGGAATTTAATATACATGAGTGTGAGGTCTTGCATTTTGGAAAGTCAAATCAAGGTAGGAGTTTCATGTTGATTGATAAGGTCTTAAAGGAGTCTAGTGGAACAGAGGCACTTCAGAGTTCAGGTTCACAGTTCTCTGAAAATGGAGTCACAGGTAGGCAGGGCAGTGACAAAAACTTTTGGCACGCTGGCCTTCATCAGTCAGGGCATTGAGTGTAGTAGGTGGGAAGTTATGTTGCTGTTGTACAGGATGTTGGTGAGGCCGTGCTTGGAGTATTGTGTTCAATTTTGGTCACCTTGCTATAGGAAGGAATTTATGAAAGAGTACAGCATAAATTTACAAGGATGTTGCCAGGGCTCAATGGTCTGAGTTATAGGAAGAGGTTGGACAAGTTAGGACTTTTTTTCTTTAGAGCATTGGAGACTGAGGAGAGATCTTTTGGAGTGTACAAGATCACAAAAGGCATGGATGGGGTTAATGCACTCAGTCATTTTCACAAGGTTTGGCAATCAAGGGCATCAGTTTAAGGTTAGAGGGGAAAAAATAAAAGGGAACCTGAGGGACAGCTTTTTTACAGAGTGGAACACATATGGAATGAGCTACCAGCAGAAATGGTTGAGGCTGGTACATTAACAACATTTAAAAGGCATTTGGACAAATGCAAGGATAGTGAAGGTTTAGAAGAATATGGGCCAAGTGCAGGGAAATGTGGTTATTATTGGTGGATGTTTTGGTTGGCATGGGCACCGTTAGGCTAAAGGCCCTGTCTCCGTGCTGTAGGACTCTACGACTCTAATGGATGTAGTGCAATTGGAAGCTGTTCAAAAGAGTTTCTCTGATTCCTGGAAAGGGGGGATGGTCAACTTATTCAAAATAATCAATCTGGTTAAGCCTTTATTCATTAGAGTTTAAAAGCATGAGAGGTGATCTTAATTAAGCATGCAAAATTCTGAGGGGATTTAACCAGGTAGATTTTGAGAGGATGTTTCCACTAGTGAGGTGGTCTTGTGCTAAGAGACAAGTTATGCAATAAGAGGACAGAGCTGAGATGCAAAGAAATTTCTTCACCAAGACGATAATAAATGTCTAGAGTTCTCTACCATGGAGAGTAGTGAAGGCTGGATCACTGAAGCTATTTGAAGAAAAGGTAGGTAAATATTTGAAATAGCAGGGACTTGATGGCTGTGCTGAGCTGTCACTTAGAGGAATTGAGGCCTGAGGCAGATCAGCTGTGATCTTGTTGAACATCTGAACTGGCTTGAGGGTCTGAATGGCCTGCTCTAATTTTGTATGTTTTTTTATTTTAAAATTGGATTTTGTACTGCTTTTTCAGATCTGCTGCATGGATTACAATATAATTAGAACCAATGCATCACAGCCCAGAATGTCCCATGTTTTACCCCTAATCCATTGCATGTTATCTAATCTAGTACTTAAAATACAACAATTATCCTCTCCAGCCATGGACTAAGGATTGGTTCCATTATTACTCTGTAGAATAGAACTTAAATGTTGCTAGAAAAATAAATGCATCATTGAGGCTTTTCTTCTTGCCCAAGAACATTAAATTTTAAAGGAAGTGACAATTTATATTTTTTAGAATGGTGCTGATTGCTTAATAAGTGGTCTCTGGTTGAGGTATTATCACAGTGAATTCTGATATCGATGAACCGCTTGCCAATAAACCTCAGAATATTCAATGTAATTTCACTGTTGGACACCACTTACTAAACAATTCTGCATGTGCTAATAATTGAACAGCAACCAATTTAAGAATGTTGGGCTCGCAATGTGGTTCACTTACACTTACTATAAGCTACATCTGTTCATTTGCAGGACTCTGTTATCTGCAAACACAACTAGACATTGCACTTTTTAAAATAAACAACAGGGAGTAAGGCAGCCCCCACACTATGCTTCAATCAATCGAAGTCAGCATGTTTTTTAAATGTAAAAACAAACATTTCAGGGAGAACTGTTTTCTGGTGTAGTCTCTGTCATAAGCCTCATACAATCTGTGCCCTTTTCTTCAGTATAAATTGTTATTCCCTTTGAAAATTAATATTCTTGCATCTGTCCTGATAAGTGTAACATGAAAAACTTTGACAGTTTTTTTTTTACAAGGTCCAGGTGCATAATTCTTTGAAGTTAATGTCAAATCTAGGGTGGTTAAAAAGGCATTTGATATGCTTGCCTTGATTGCTCAGACGTTTGAATATAGGGTTTGGGACATTATGTTGAGGTTGTACAGGACCTTGGTGAGGCCTGCTCTAGAGAACTGTGTTTTAGTCGCCCAGTTATAGGAAGGACGTTATTAAGCTGAAGAAGGTTCAGAAGAGATTTCCCAGGATGTTGCCGGGAGTGGAGAGGCTGAATAGGCTGGGACTACTTCCACTGGAGTGTAGGAGGTTGAGAGATGACCATTACAGAGATTTGTAAAATCATGATAATATTAATGGCAGGTGTTCTTTCCCATGGGTGAGGGATTTTGAGACTCTGGCATATTTGTAAGATGAGTGGAGAAAGCTTCTAAAAGGACATGGGGGATAGTATTTTTTACACGGTGGTTCTTGTGTGGAATGAACGTGCAGAAGTAGGATGAATACAGGTAAAGTTAGAAAATTTAAAAAACATTAAGTACGTACACAAATAAATGTTTGGAGCGATATGGGCCAAACACATAGGCCAAAAACTGGTAGGTGGGACCAGTTTTTAGTTTGGGATAATGATTGGCATGGACTGGTTGGACTGAAGGGTCTGTTCAGTATGTTTCCATGTTGTATGACTCTGACTACAAATCTATCACTCAATACTTTGGTTTCCACAATGGTAAGTTCTGCACAAAAGTGTACATCTCATCATTGAGTGAGAACAGGATCAGGCAAAGCTGTAGCTCTGTATGACCAAATAGCCTTTCAGCATTTTCAGTGATGGCACAGAGATGAAGGATTGAACTTGGAATGTAGTGGAGAGCAATCTCTTCAGGTGAGACAAAAAAAAGGGGAAAGAACTTGTCTCTGGGCATTCCTTATTTTCCATATTAGAACAATTGCAGTCTTTTAGGGAAAAAATCTGTTAATTGAGCTTAAAAGTTCTGAGGAATCTTTGTTTCATCAGCATTCACAGTTATAGGCTTTGTTTTAATAGAATAAAAATATCTTGGAAAAGCATTTTGGCATAATTGATAAAGCCGTTTTGTATTGAAGTATTATAGAATGAGCTTTTCTTGAAATGGATGCTGTGAACCACTCTGGGAATTCACGAAATATCTGAACTCTGAGGTTGCTTTGTACAAACAGGTTTTGATACTGGATTCAATTTAGTGAGGTTCTGATTATAGTCCCCTTCCATCCTGACAGTTCAGTTTCAAATTGTTTGCATCGCATCATTATAGGTAAAACTTATTGTGGAACAAATAACAGTTTGTTTAAAATGACCACTTCGTTGACATGATGAGATAATTCAACAGTTAACACTTGAATAAATGTAACACACATCCATATCCTGCAAAATGTCATCCCTTTCTCCTAATTTATAAAGTGGACATGAATTTAAAATTATGGTAGTTTTGTTATATTGTGGTGTTTTCATTTTAGGTTGCAACCAACACTGAAACCAGTAAAAATGTAGGCAATGCTATTTTATATGAAACTGTTTTAACAGTGATGGATATTAAGTCTGAGAGTGGATTGAGGGTAAGTGATATTTACTTGTTATTAAATTGAAATTGTTCTGGAATATTCTGAAGTAAACCAACTTGAATTATTCTAACTGAGTAATGATCCAATCGTATTGTCACATTTATAGTTGTCAGGCCTCTATTACCATCGTGATCCTGGAATACATGGTTTTGTAAAAGAAAAGCTGATTTTTCTAGTGACCCTTGGTCATTTGTTAACAAAGCAATAAAGATTCTAATATTGATTCCAATCCTGTATTAATTTAGCTGAACTCAGTTGGCATCGTAGTTGTAGTAATACATTTGACCATGACATCACATGTTAGGGGTAGGGAGACCTCAATCAGCTTTATTACTCTTATTCCTGTATGATGTTTGTACTAGAGCATGTAAGTTGATAAATAATGGTTCATTGAATTTAGCTATGATCTGTTTACTAACTGTTGGGCCATGCATGTGACGTTTGGCTACAGGCATAAGGCATTCAAACCAACTGTGGAACTGTTGGCAGCAGCAGTGAATATGTGAAGAGGAGGCTTCTTTAGATATTGCAGAGCATTTACAGTTCACTTTGATCATTACATACAATCCCACTTTGTCTTCCTGAATGGACATACTTAATTTCAGTTCCTTTTTGCAAGTATTTTAATGTATAATTGTATGCAGAAGACTTCACAGCAGTAGACAGTGACTGGATCGAGCAAGAATTGTGGCTTCAGTCATATCTCAAAACTGACTTTTGATTATCATCCAAAAGAGAGCAAAGAAAATAAACAGATTTATGTTTCAATAAAGTGTTTGTAGATGTTTTATTTTCTTTCAAAAAAAAACTGTCATTCACAAAGGTGCATGGGATTGTTTGAGAGTGGCAGGATGCACATTTCTACCATGGTTCATCACATTGCCAATCCAGGTAGAATTATCAGCATTCTGCATCAGAACAGATGTTCCCACAATAGAGGAGGCATGGCATTGATGTCATTATTCCCACCTTGCCCTGGAAGTACCACCAAGGGTCTTCCTTCTCAACAAAGAACACAAAAACATAGAAGTACTGATGAAAATTACTTCTAAAGCGTGAGAATAATGGGCTATTTGTAAGAAAAGAAACTCTAAGGCAGCATATTTATGGGGATATTGAAATTCAGAATTTGCAAATTTAGTCCCCATTTGAGGTTAATATTATAATAATTGCTACATACTATTTGCCTTTTTCCTAGCTTATTCCCCTCCTTTGCTAATGGGGGAATGCAATTCCATGGGTGCCAATAACCATCCGATACTTTGTTGTGATGAGTATTTTCAAACTAATCAAACTTGGATTCTGCATTTGTGGAATTTAGAAGTGCTTGCTCAGCAATACGAGTCAGTGACATCACTTTCAGGGACAATAGTTCTGTAAAATACATAGTTGTCAGAATTGGTTAAGCAAATAGTTAGTTATTGATAAGTCTGTTGTTTATTGAAATGTATTTCTGTTAATTTTGTAATAAGTGAAGTTTTGTTTGTTTTTTCTTAGGTTCTAGCTGTAAATATTTTGGGTAGATTTTTATTAAACAATGATAAAAATATTCGGTAAGTGTTCTTTCAAAATATGTTGACTATAACCGTTAGCTCTGATTTGGAATCTAGTTTCTCCTGGGTAAAACTAGTAATGGGAGCATTAATCCTGTGCCATTCAACTTCGATGTATGTTGTCAAAGTATCACATTTCATGCATGATTGCCAATAATTAAATATTTAAAATAATTAATTAAAGGTTTCATTTTAATTCTACAGTGACTTGTAATTCTGCTTATCTTTCAATAATGAAATGATAAAACGGAAAATAATAACATGACAAGGTGATCCATGAGAATTCAGTGATATTATAAATTCTATAAATTGAGATAAAAATCAAGTGGCAGATATAAAATGTGTTCAGTTTGGCCCTCTTTCTGTTTCTGGTCTTGTAAATGATGTATTAATTACATTGACTTTTCCTTTATTAATTTAACTATGTCCAGAAACTTTTCAAATGTAACTGCTGTTGCTAGCTTTTTGGTTAAGCTTATGGACAAATGCTATAACAAGAATTTAGGAGGCATTTAAGTATGAAAATGGCGTTTTGTAGATTATTCATGTGTTAATCTCATTGAGACACTGGAGAAGTTTGACAGTTTTAATTATTTAATCAATCTGATCAAAGGTGTTAGTAGACATTTCTGAAGAGGTAGATTTAATTTTTTAAAGTGTTTTTACTTAACCTATTTTCTCCTCATGCTGTTCAGAGATGTTGTTACACGCCTCTGAACTAGCTGGGACTTAAACCCAGGCCTTATGGTTCAAAGGTAGGAATACTACTGCATTGCCACAAGAGCACCCTCTTGACGGTTCTATGGCAGAAATATTGAAGCATGAAATCAGTGTGCATGATGTTACCTTGGAAGGCAACAATTTTGAAACTGATACAGCCTAGAATAAAGAAAAACTGATATCTGTGCAAGAGTGTCAGAGTCAGCAGCATGGAAACAGACCCTTCCTGTTGAGAGTACCTTCCTCCACCACTCTCTCAGGCAACATGTTCCATATTTCTTCACCCTCTGGGTGAAAAAAGTTGTTTTCCTCCACATCCTCTAACCCACTTACTGCTCACCTTAAACTTGTGCCCTCTGATTTTGCACACATCTGCCATGGGGAAAGATTGTAATGATCTGCCCTGCCTATGCCTCTCATAATTTTGTATGCTTCAATCAGCAACCCATCAGCTCCCCCTGCTACAGGGCAAACAAACCCAGATTATCCAGTCTCTCTTCATTCTTTTCATCCCTGGCAACACCCTGGTGAATTTCCTCTATGCCCTCTCCAGTGCAGTCATGTCCTTCCAATAGTGTAGCGACCATAACTGCATGCAGTGTTCCATCTATGGCCGAATCGATATTTTATCATATTATAACAAGACTTCCTTGGTCCAATATTTCACGTTTTGGCTGATGAAGGCAATCATTCTGTAAGCCACCTTCAGACTGTCAACTGTGCTGACACCTTTAGGGATCTGTGAAATTGTACGGCAAGATACCTTTGTTCCTCGGTACTCTCCAGGGACCTATCACTCTAGCCACTGGCCACCATTCTCCCCCGCCCCCCCCCCCCCCCCCCTCCCCCGGCCCCTGGCTGCCATCCAGGTTTCATTCTGGGCCGCTGACCCGCCATCTCCCCAAGGCTGTGGAACATACAAATCTACGTCGACTGGTTAGGTCGACCAGCCTATTATTTTGTTATAAATTGTATAAGACAGTATGGGCTTCTATTAGTTGTGTAAACACAGTTGGGTTCTCAATGAGCTTATTACTTTCCACTTAACCTGTGGCTCCATGCGTCATCCTGAAGGGAATTAAAAGTTCACTCTTGTTCACTTTTGATAACTACAGTGTTCAAGATGACCTGCAAAATTTATTTCCCTTCATTATGATAAGTATGGGACACCCAGAACTAAGCTTTGTTTCCTTGAAGAGGTTGAATCCAGGATAATGCTGAATTTACTGTAACTCAGTAATTTGGCTTCCAAGTATTACCATGTGGATTTTTTGTTCCTTTTTCAGTCATTCTCACTCTCAAGAGACAAAAGTCTTGTTCCTATATTTGACCATGTGCATGTTTTGTGGGGGGATACAACTTCTTCTTTCTAAACTAATTTACTCTCGTGCCAGTAAATATGTAACTTATGCTAAAGGCTTTTATTTTTCCCTCTAAAGGTATGTTGCATTGACGTCATTGTTGAAAATGGTACAGACAGACCACAATGCAGTACAGAGACACCGGAGTACTATCGTGGACTGTCTAACAGACCTTGATATCTCCATTAAAAGGTGATGGCCATGTGATTTCAAAAGCAGAACTTGATCTGTTGATAATGGGGCAATTTCAGTTTCCCCGCCAACACAGTCCCTTATAGGCTGCTGTTTCTCGGTTTCAAAGAGAGAATATTTCTGCATTTTAATCTTTTGGATTGTGTGATGATATCAGTTGGAAATTTTTCAGTTCACAAAATATTATCTCAGCACGCGTTTTCTTTTCTCTCTATTGTAGTTGGTTATATTCCTCTTGAAATAAGAAATATAATTTTTTTCTGTTTCTTTTCCTTCTGCTCACATGTATCTCCAAGATGGCTTTCAAAAACTTCACTCACGCAGCTTGTTGCCCAGACTGCGATTGTTAACAGATTACTTACTTTTTGAGGGTCTCGCAAAACACTTTACAACAGGAGTAATTGGATATAACTCTATTCAGACCCTGGCTAATTTCCATCTACCTTGATCAGCTTTGGAATACTGACTTATTTTAGTGCACCTTTAAAAGTTGGCTAAGTCATTAGAGACATGAAATTTAACCTGACAGCTCCTAGATTACGTGGCTCAGTTCCACCCTCTCTTTACCACTAGATAAATGGAGATAAGTAGGTTATTTGTGGATCTAGCTAAATTTCTCTAACCAGTTCCCAGCAGCAGTATACAGCGATGTCTATACTTGGTTTTGTAAGCTTGCATGTGGCCACATTGGAGCACTCCAAATGTTTTCAGTTTATTAGCTCACTTTATCTGCCATATTTTCAATCAAACTTTTTTATAAATCAAAATGCTTATCATTATAAATCTGATTTTCCTTCATGACCTCATCCCACGGGATATCAAGAATATTTTTTTAAAAGAAAAATATAATTTTACACTACAGAAAACACTTGCAGTCTTTCTATCCCTTTATCAATTAAATATTTTGCTTATTTATTATGCTGGTGCTGTCTGATCGAGCCAGTATCTTCACCACTCACTACTTAGATATACAATAGACCACGCTTCAGCAAGTTTCTCCTCTGCCTCAGCTGTATACTCAACATTATTCAAAATTCACAAGTGTGTAATATACAACTTTGCAAACCAGCCAGCACTCTAGTAAGTCCTGTAATTTTTTTGTCAAATTTCAGGCAGTGTTGTTTGAACCCACAGGTTTAGCTTAGGCAAAAGTCATCTTGTGTAACATCTCCACAAACAATAGATTTTAATCATTTCAATTTGGACTGAGGACAAACCCTTGTGTCTCCAAATTCAGCCAGTGGAACCAAACTCCCTGATTTTCTGTGATCTTTTAAATTATAACCATTCTCTCAAGATCACTTAGCAGATTTCAACGTCACGTAGCCATTCTCTCAAGAGAACAAAAAATTGTGTTAGCTGCCCCAGTCACCTTATTACTGAGAGTTCCCTATCCAAGGACATTTTAGGCATGTCAGTGAAGCTTTCTTTGCAAGATTCTGTAAATATTCAGAGGGGTCCAGGTGTGCCATCTATGCAGTACATTTATGAATGTAAAGCTCCTCAAGCTTTCCATTCTTTCCATGATTTGGAGATGCCGGTGTTGGACTGGGGTGTACGAAGTTAAAAATCTCACAACACCGGGTTATAGTCCAACAGGTTTAATTGGAAGCACACTAGCTTTCGGAGCGACACCCCTTCATCAGGTGATGAAGGAGCATTGCTCCGAAAGCTAATGTGCTTCCAATTAAACCTGTTAGACTATAACCTGGTGTTGTGTGATTTTTAACTTCATTCTTTCCATGGCAGAGTTAACTTGAAGGCCTATCCACTGATTCCTTCAGAGAAGGAAGGTGTGGAGAAAAGACCAAGTGGATGTGCTTTTAGGTCATGACCTACCTCCACCCTGCCAAAAGCTTGATTCTGACAACTCTTGAGCAGAGCTCGTGTATTGATTTTTCAGAAGACAGCATTAGCATTTCAGGACCCGTGACCCTTGTCCTGAACTACTCCTCCGCAGATGCTACCAGACCACCTCCGTTTTTCGAGCAATTTCTCTTTGTTTCTGATTTCTGGCATCCACGGTTCTTTTGGCATTTTTAATGATATTTGGAGAGATTAGAGATATCTTTCTTGTTAGTGCTCTAGTGGGTGTCTGTGAAATCTGTAGTTTGCTTACTGTGAGAGGTTTAACCAATTTGAGATTAATCCTCTATACCATCTATTTTGAGAGGCTTGTTGATGGTTTGCTATTTGGAGTTGCCCTACAGGACAGCAAATATGTGGACACAAAACAGAGTTAGCATTTCAGGTCCAGTAACCCTTCTTCAGAGCTATCCTGTCCACAGATGTTGCCAGACCTGCTGAGTTTACCCAGCAATTTCTGTTTTTGTTTCTGATTATTAGAAATGTATTTGTACAGTTGATGAACAAGAATCTGAACAGTCTAGAAAAAACAAGCTAATGGTTCGAGGCAGTTCCCAGAGATCCAGAAATTTGTAGATTATAGGGAAAATGAGAACAGCTGCACTGGGTGTAACAAAGCTTTTCTTTATGCTTTACTACAGATAAGGTCCGTTTTGTTCTTCACGTGGCATGCGTCAACCATGTTTCATGATTAAATCTATCCAATCTACCATGAATTTGAGATTCTTAGTTTCCATTTAGATCAGAGCAAAACTATGACAGTTGCTGCTTCTCATAACTCAAGAGAAGTCGATTGTGTGTAATTCTGTTTGGGAGAAGTGCAATGCTGACTTTTGAATACAGGTTGTTCTGCTATAATGCATGTTTCATCAGCGTGAATTGGCTATGATGAGATTGACAAGTTGTGGATGTTATTTGGATAGCACGAACTTTCTACTGAATGGGTGAAGCGATTTTCTATTAGGGATCATCTACAGCACTGTTTTCTATACCTGTTTTTCATAGCATGATTTTCTAAAGTGCGAGATTGCAGAGGAGCACAACTGTCAAGTTATACCAGAATGACCTGTATTGTACATGGACATCCTGGAGGCAATTCTTTCCACTGTGTGCAAGGGATAAATATCATTCAAAGAATGAAGTAGATGCTACAAGGTCCTTAAATGATCTTAGTTGCTTTGTACTTATTCAGATGTAAGTTTATGTGAAATTGCCGCTTAATTGGGTGCAATAGAAAAGAAGCCATATTAATCAATTTAACTGGCATATTCTCCTGATTTTAAGATGACACCAAATCTGTTTTGGAATTCTGTCAAAATTGTGAAAATTTCATTAGAGAAAATTGTAAACGGCTTCTAGTGATAGGGCATTTTACTGATTTGATTTATTTATTGTCCATGTATCTTGCTGCAAAATAAAGTGCTGTATAGTGTCACCACTCTCTGGCACCACCTTAAAACACAGAAAAATAAATCAAAACGTAGAATATAAAGGCAGAAAAATAAAAGAAAAGTGTTCAAATTTACAGTCCTTCTTGGGAAGTGCCCAGAGACTAATTCCCTTTGTCGAACAGCCGCCACTAGAACAAAAGTTGCCAGTTTTCGGTGCCATCTTGCCTCCACAACGTCCTCGCTGAACCTCACCGATACTGACCCCCCGATGCCGCCAGGTACTGCGCCAACCCAAACTCAATTTCATGGCTGCCTCCCTGAATCTGCCACCAGGCACCTAAACTCAGTTCTGCTGCAGCAGCCATGAGTTGGTGCTAGGACTGCCTCGTCAATGCAGAAGTTGCCAGGAACCCAAATTCACTTCCACCACCAAGAGTCTCTGCTGGGCCCACTTAAGTTCACGCTGGGCTCACTCGCTGACAACAATGACATCGCTGCAACTGAATTATTCAACAAAAAGTAAATAAAGGGGGGGAAGAAACAAAAGAAATCAGAAAGAAAAGAAAAGCAGATAGGGCAAACAAGTCCCGGGCTCAGAAGCCCTACTCCATCACCACCTTACTGGATTATCTTGCCTAAAGTCTTGTTAAGATCTGTAGTTATTTAACTCCTGTGATAACTAACTTTAGACATTCTGAATGGCAGTTATATTTAACTTCAGACCAATTTTAATGCAAATCTTCTGATCTCTGTCACATGAAGGCGTGCAATGGATCTGTGCTTTGCTTTGGTTAATGGCAGCAATGTCCGAGGAATGATGAAAGAGCTGCTCTACTTCCTGGACCATTGTGACCCAGAGTTTAAGGCTGACTGCGCTTCTGGAATATTTTTGGCAGCAGAAAAGTAAGTGAAGGAAAATTACACCTCTAAACAGAATCCGTGGATTTGTTTTGAAAAGAAAGTTCCCATTTTCTTTTATATCAACCTGATGTACTCTCACAATTGGGATAAAATTTGGAATGTTGATTTGTTTTTAGTCTATAGCAGTCACAGTTCATGTTCAGATTCTCTGTGCACAGAAAGAGCCAGAAGTGGTTTTAAATGTCTCTGGATCCCCAATTATAAAGGCAGAATCATCTTTATAATTCTCTTGCTGCAGACATTGACCCAACTGCCGTGAATTATCCTCACGGAACTAGTCAATTCATAACGACTAGAGTTTTCAAAAACTACTCTTGATAAAGCGCTTACTAATTACAGACCTCCAGTAAACATTATTTTATCATAACTCATAATGTTATCATTGCTATATCTTGGAAAATTGCATTTACCTCTCTGAAAATCTCACTGAACTCTTGAAATATCTCCCCATTCTGAGACAGTAGAAAACTCACAAACACTCAATGCCATGTTTGGATTTGAAACATGAGCAACACGTGACATTTGAAATGATTTCCTTTCAGCAGTCACAATATACATTCTGCAACATTTCATTCTTGATCAGTAAATTATACAAGTCCTTCTGGGAACTTGTGCTACAAAGAGCAACAATGCTCGCTGGCTCACTGCCTTTTCCCCATCCTCTGATATTGTATCACCAAACCCGAACACACTGCACACTACCCTTTACGCTTCACTGCAATTTTCCTCCAGATGAAAATACCACCAACTGAAAGAGGCCAAGGAATCCAATTTAATGCTGAGAAGATGTAGAAGAGCAGTCAAAACTGATCTGATGCACTGTTTGTATGGATTTTGTGTGAGAGAATAAGGCTGCTTTCATGAAAGTATAATCTATTCATCTTTAAAGCAAAAATGCAGAGTAAATTCTTGAATCATTGTTCTGCAACAAACCTTTGCATTCAAAAGTGAGCACTTTGTGTCAGGTAGTATATTTTGTTGTATAAAAATTGATAAGTGCATCTCAAATCACTTGGGATTATGTAATAATTAGTAACTGCGGTCAACAATTGAGTCATTCCATTAGGTATATGTAACAATGAAATTAAACAATTGCAATAAAGAAAGCATTATACAACGAATGTTTGTTATTAAAGAAAAACAAGCACACTCACAAATGTTTGGCTTTAAAAAGATGTATCATTTGGATTTAGTTCTGTTTTCCAGTTCTGTGCCATTGAAATGCATAGGGGAAAAGCAATTGTGACGACAAAATTAGAGTCACATTGCTTCAGTGAAAAATAAGGTGTATTTTTTTGCAGACCTGCCATCTCACACACACACACACACACACACACACACACACATCTAATGCAAGCTGTAGCTTAGATGGCTGTTGATTGTGATCTGGTGTTTAGTCATAATTCCTGCCATTGTATAAAAATCCGCCTTCCACCAGACTCAATATGGACTAGCATTCATTGCATTGCAAAAGAAAAAATAAGTAGGAATAGAATAGAATAGGATAGAATAGAATCCTTACAGTGTGGAAACAGGCCATTCAGCCCAACAAGTCCACTCAGACCCATTCCCCTACCCTATTACTCTACATTTCCCCTGACTAATATACCTAACCTACACATCCCTGAACACTATGAGCAATTTAGCATGGCCAATTCACCTAACCTGAACATCTTTGGACTGTGGGAAGAAACCAGAGTACCCAAAAGAAACCCACGCAGACATGGGGAGAATTGTGCAAACTCTACACACAGTTGCTTGAGGCTGGAATTGACCCTGTGTCCCTGGTGCTGTCAGGCAGCAGTGCTAACCACTGAGCCAGATCTTTCCCTCCCTGCAATTGGGGAAATCCAAGGACTTGGCACACACCTGAAATTAATTCTCTGCCACAGTAAATTCTGTGCTGAGGGGTGGGGTATGGGGTCTCTTGTGCAGTGGTAATGCCCTACTGCTGAGCTAGGAGAACCTGCTTCAAGTCCTACTGCCTCCAAAGGTATGTCATAACATCTCCGAACAGGTTATTTAGAAAGTAATTAGTCCTGGAATAAAACTGGAATTCTGTGATGGGAAAAAAAAGACACATCAGTGCCAGCTCCTTGAATTTCTCAACTTGTGGACCAGCTAACAAGCTGAATCACTATCCAATCCTCTTGGTTGTGAAGATTTGGCTTACAAGCGGCCTATAATGTTAAGACATTTCCCTACAATTATTGGTATTTTACTTGAGTATTTTGTCGAGGTTAGAGCCCATGTTCACCTTAATTCAGTTGCTTTGAAGATAACTAATTCCCAAACAGACTGCCTTTTTCTTTGCATTTCCAAATTGGAGACTTCTTAATATGGTACAGAAACAGCTTTCCCTCCCTCTTATGTAGAGGTGATACATTCAGATCAGACAAAATAGGAAAAATGTTGTGAACAAAATATTAACTTAAAGTCTAATTGAAGTCCAAATGTTGTATTTATATTGGATGCCACAGTTTTTTGTCGAGTATCCACTGCATTATTTTCATTTAATCAACTAAACCCAGGAACATCATGGCTAATTTCCACACTATGGGTGATGTCTTTTCCAGATATGCACCAAACAAGAGATGGCATATTGACACCATCATGAGAGTGCTCACCACTGTATGTATCACATCCCAGCAATTGCTTCCAATTTTTGCTGTTTTAAGTTGTGAGAATGTTAAGAGTAAGTTTCACTGGTGCAATATTTTCTCTTCTCCTAACAGGCTGGTGGTTATGTCCGTGATGATTCTGTGCCTCTGTTGATTCAGCTTATCAGTAATGCAAACTCCCTTCATGCATACATTGTACAGAAGCTTTATCAGGCTATACGGGTGGATATTTCGCAGGTAGGTAATGAGGATGAAACAGCTACATTGCAGAAATAATGGTCAATCTTGGATGAGAGTGAGCATTAACAATGGAAAATTCAAATGGATTGATGTAAGCGTACTTGACTTTAAAAATCTAAACTAATAATATCTAAATGTAACAAGGAACATGAATTTCTCTAATAGCCATCAAGCACTGGAGCATGGCGTACAATGTGCTTGCTTCCATTTCAGTTGTCCACAATGAATGAATGTTATTCTGGTTGATTCAGAAGGCATTTGGTTAGGAGTCATGGGTAGCATTGCTTCAAATGTTTAACTCTTATAGCTAATCAGAGGTAACAAAGAATGCATTGCAAACATTGTAAAATGCAATGAGCTACAAAGGAACATAGTGACCAAGTAATAATCTCTGTTAAAATACTTTGTCTAAATCTAAGCAATAAAATAGTGTTTGATAAAATTAGAGAACTTGATTAAGCTTCTCAATAATACAAGCTTGGTTAGCTGCTTCTTTACATGTTTGGTGTTGTTTTGATTTTTTTTTAAATGGGATCTCATAGTTACTCGATCTGTGATGACTTGAATATCATTGGCCATTTCATCTGGAAGGAAAGGTGTGCATTCTGTCTGTGGATGAATATTTCAAATGTCAGTATGACTGGGAAAAGTACTGAGACACACCCAAGTCCATGTTAGTGTGGTGACTGTGGAGAGGGATTTCATTGTTTTTAAAAGTCTGAAAAAATACATCACATTTCCCAGGAGCAATTAAGCCACAGATTTGTTTTGTATAAGGACAAGTCTTCAATTAATCATGCAACCAGAAAGACACAATGATACCTGCACCATGGAAAAACTATGGAAATGGGCTTGTTGTAACGGAGTTAATTATCGGCTTGTAATCCATCGATGTCGATTCCAGGGAAAATGCTGGAAATGTGATGACTGCAGCGGAGGTTTCAATTATCCGTCATAACTGGAAATCCATCTGTACAGTCCTGCTTACCCCAGCACCATGGAGAAACCATGGGAATGTGAGGGGTTTGAGGAAGGATTCTATTATCCATTCCAGCTGGAAATCCTTTGGCACAGTCACACTGGGGAGAGACTATTCACCTGCTCCATACGTGGGAAGGGATTTTGTCTACCTCCTTTTTTAAATAGTGCCGTCATATTTGCTGTTTTCCAATTTGCTGGAACTGCCCCAGAGTCCAGCAAATTTTGGAAAATTGTTCCAAGTAAAAAAGAGGAGGTATGGCTCAGAAACAGGCAGCTGGGAGCAAGGGAATCCCCAGAGATATAAAGGGGATACAGGAGTTTAGGTAGAAGGAAGTCAGGAGGGCGAAAAGGGGGCATGAACTAGCCTTGGTTAAGAAGATTAGGGTGAACTCAAAAACATTCTTTAAATATATTACAGGAAAAATGAATAACTAGAGAGAGAATAGGACCTGAGGCAGCACGGTGGCTCTGTGGTTAGCACTGCTGCCTCACGGTGCCAGAGACCCGGGTTCAGTTCCAAGTTCAGGCGACGGTGAGGAGTTTGCACTTTCCCTCCGTGTCTGTGTGGATTTCTTCTGGGTGTTTGGGGTTTCCTCCCACAATCCAAAGATGTGCAGGTTTGGTAAATTGGCCCTGCTAAATTGTCCATAGTGTTTGTGGATGTGTACGTTAGGTGCAATTATCAGGGGTAAATATATGATAATAAGGGAGGGGAATACGCCTGGGTGGGTTATTCTTTCGTGGGTCGGTGTGGACTTGTTGGGCCGAAGGGCCTGTTTCCACATTGTGGTGATTCTATGTGGGTGTCACTAAATGTCCTTGAAGATTGTTGCAACCCATGTGATTTAGGTAGACCCAAGTAATATTAGGACGGGAATTCCAGAATTTCCACCCAGCAACGATCAAGGAACAGCAATGTAGTTCCAAGACACACTGGTGTATAGCTTGGAGGAGAAATTGTAGATGGTGGTGTTCCCATGTGTCTGCCCTTGTCCTTCTCTGTGTGAGAACCTGTGGATTTGGGAGATTCTGTCGAAGGAGCTTTGGTGAGTTGCTGCAGTAAATCTTATAGGTACTGCTGCTGCTGTACATCAATGCCACCCATCTAGACTGACAGATTAATCCGTCAGAAATCAGCCAGCTCAGGCAACAGCGTTGCTACCCAGTCCGTCCTGGTGATGGGTAGAGTATATACTGTTCCCTTGTCTTCCTCAGTGGCTTGATGAGGAGTAATGTTTCCTCTTCTGAGAGAGGGCAATAATTAATAACTGCTATCAACAGTTAAGAGGGTAGTTGATGGTAATTCGTAGGAGGGTATCCTTGCCCATATCTGACCTGATGCTGTGAGACTTTATGGGATTTACAGTCCCCATAGTTGAGGATTACCAGGACAGCTGTACATCATTGTTTTGATACCTCTGGTGGCTATGCACTGCTGGTCAGTCAAGATATACCCAGGCATTATGATGGTGTTGTCTAAGATATTGCCTAGGTATGGTACGACAGGCTGTTGCTTTATTCGTCTGTGGGAGGCCCAATGTTAGTAAGGAGGACTTTGCAGGACTTGGGTGTGCTATTGCTTTGAATGGATAAGACGACACCAGGTGGTCCATTCAGTTTTTATTCCTTTTGTACTTGTTAGTTTGTTACACCGGAAGTTTGAAATGCTAGGCAATTTTAGAAGGCATTTCATTGACATGCACATTGCTTTGGTCTGGAGTCAGATGTAGGCTAAACAGGTGGTAGATTTTTGTCACTAAAGCTGTTAATGATTCTGCTGAGTTGCCCATTTCCAATTTATCAAGTAACATAACATAAAAATTTCATAATTCCAATTGTATCTGCATTTTTACAGGCTCATTTTTTTTGTAAGAAAAATAAATTGTGCTGTAAGCACACCACAGGGCAGGAAGCATCTGTGAGAACAGGAAGATAAATGTAATGTTTCAGATTGTTAACATTTCCTTAGAACTTGTGTATTTTGGTCAGCCACTTGGGAGTTACAGTTGAATCTGTCGTATTGCTTCATTCTACCCCATGGTCACCTTCTCAGCTCCCCCCAATCTTTGTCCCTTGTTCCCCCTGCTCTTCCCGTGTCTGCTACTTCCCAATCTCCCATTCCACTCCCCTGCCCATATTCTTTCCCATACTTTTTGCATATTTTCCCCTTTCTGTCCATGAGCTTCCCCTCTTCTAGGTCAGTGATACAATGATGATTACATTGGTTACTATTCAGTTAAATTTTATATGATAAAATGCATGATTTTTGTAAATTTGATTTGGCAGAGGGATTTTGAAACATTGATTGAGAATGTAATCACATCATGTAGTTTCCATACAATTTGTCGCGTGCCCAGCCTATTACAGTCATAGAGATGTACAGCACAGAAACAAACCCTTCAGTCCAACTCGTCCATGCCAAGCAGATATCCTAACCTAATGTAGTCCCATTTGCCAGCACTTGGCCCATATCCCTCTAAACCCCCCTATTCATATACCCATCCAAAGCCTTTTAAATGTTGTAATTGTACGAATCTCCACCACTTCCTCTGCCAACTTATTCCATACACACACCACCTTGTGTGTGAAAAAGTTGCCCTTTAGACCCCTTTTATTATCTTTCCCCTTTCAGCTTAAACCTATGCCCTCTAGTTCTGAACTCCACTACCCCCAGAGAAAAGGCTTTGTCTGTTTACGCTATCCATGCCCTCTGTTTTTATAAACCTGTCAGCCTCTGACACTCCAGGCAAAATAGCCCCAAACTATTCAGCCTCTCCCTATAGCTCAAATCCTCCAACCCTGGCAACATCCTTGTAAATCTTTTCTGAACCCTTTCAAGTTTCACAAACATCTTTCCTATAGAAGGGAGACAAGAATTGCACACAATATTCCAAAAGTGGCCTAACCAATGTCCTGTACAGCCGTAACATGACCTCCCAACTCCTGTACTCAATACTCTGACCAATAAAGGAAAGCATACTTCACTATCTTATCGACCCGCGACTCTACTTTTAAGGAACTGTGAACCTGCACTCCGAGGTCTTTGTTCAGCAACACACCCTTGGACCTTACCATTAAGTGTACAGGTCCAGCCTTGATTCGCCTTTCCAAAATGTGGCAGTTCACATATATATAAATTAAATTCCATCTGCCTCAGCCCATTGGCTCATCTGATCAAAATCCTGTTGCACTCTGAGGTAACTTTCTTTCTGTCCACTACACCTCCAATTATGGTGTCACCTGCAAACTAACTTACCATGCCTCCTGCGTTCACATCCAAATCATTTATATAAATGACAAAAAGAAGTGAATCCAGTACCAATCCTTGTGGCACACCGCTGGTCACAGGCCTCTAGTCTGAAAAGCAGCCCTCCACCACCACCACCACTTATGTATTCTACCTTCAAGCCAGTTCTGTATCCAAATGGCTAGGTCGCCCTGTATTCCATGTGATCTAGCCTTGCTAACCAGTCTATCATGAGGAATCTTGTTGAATACCTTACTGAAGTCCATATAGATCACCTTCACCGCTCTGCCCTCATCAATCCTCTTCGTTACTTCTTCAAAAAACTCAGTCAAGTTAGTGAGACATGATTTCCCATGCACGACGCCATGTTGACTATCCTTAATCAGTCCTTGCCTATTCAAATAGATGTAAATCCTGTCCCTCAGGATGCCCTCCAACAACTTGCCCACCACCGATGTGAGGCTCACTGGTTTATTGTACCCTGTCTTTTCCTTACCATCTTCCTTAAATAGTGCCACCACATCTCCAGTTTTCCAGCACCTCACATGTGACTATTGATGATCCGATCAAAATATCTCAGCAAGGGGCCCAAACTTCCTACAGAGTTCTCGGGTACACCTAATCAGGTCCTGGAGATTTATTCACTTTTATGCATTTTAAGACATCCAGCACCGCCACCTCTAATATGGACATTTTTCAAGATATCACCATCTCTTTCCCCACATTCTATTATCTTCCATGTCCTTCTCCACAGTAAACACTGATGCAAAATGTTCGTTTAGTATCTTCTCTCTCCCAGTTACACTTTTTTAGATTAGATTAGATTAGATTACTTACAGTGTGGAAACAGGCCCTTCGGCCCAACAAGTCCACACCGACCCGCCGAAGCGCAACCCACCCAGACCCATTCCCCTACATTTACCCCTTCACTTAACACTACGGGCAATTTAACTTGGCCAATTCATCTAACCTGCACATTTTTGGACTGTGGGAGGAAACCAGAGCACCCGGAGGAAACCCACACAGACACGGGGAGAACGTGCAAACTCCACACAGAGAGTCGCCTGAGGCGACTTAAAGTATTTATAAAATCCCTTTAAATTCTCCTTAACCCTATTTTTCAAAGCTATCTCATGTCCCCTTTCTGCTGTCCTGAATTCCATCTTAAGTATATTCCTGCTTCCTTTATACTTTTCTAAGGATTAAATCGATGTCTGCTGTCTGTCCCTGACACATTCTTCGTTTTCCTTGACCAAAACCTCAATTTCTCTAGTCTCCGCATTCCCTTCACCTCCCAGCCTTGCCTTTCACGCTGACAGGAAGATACTGTCTGTAGACTCTTGTTCTTTCATTTTTGAAGGCTTCCCATTTTCTAGCTGTCCATCTTCCTGCGAACCCCTGCACCCAATTAACTTTTGAAAGTTCTTGCCTAATACCGTCAAAATTGGCCTTCCTCTGATTTCAGCCTTTAACTTTTAGATCCAATCTATCCTTTTCCATCACTATTTTAAAACTAATAGAATTATGGTCATTTGCCCCAAAATTCACCCCCACTGACACCTCAGTCACTTGCCCTGCCTTATTTCCCAAGTGGAGGTCAGGTTTTGCACTTTCTCTGATAGGTATATCCACATACTGAATGAGAAAATTTTCTTGTACACGTACTTAAACTCTTGTCCATCTAAACCCTTAACATTATGGCAGTCCCAGTCTATGTTTGGATAGTTAAAATCCTCTACCATAACCACCCTATTATTCTTACAGATAACTGAGATTTCCTTACAAAGTTGTTTCTCCATTTCCCTCTGACTATTGGGAGGTCTATAGTACAATCCCAATAAGGTGATTGTCCCTTCCTTATTTCTCAGTACAACTCAAATAATCCTCCCGTACTTAAGAATATCCTCCCTAAGTACATCCATTATGTTATCCTTTATCAAAAGTGCCACTCCACCTCCTTTCTTGCCCCCCTTTCTATCCTTTCTATAGCATTTGTATCCTGGATCACTAAGCTGCTAGTCTGAGCCATGTTTCTGTAATTTCTATAAAATCCCAGTCCCATGTTCCTAACCATGCCTTGAGTACGTCTGCCTTCCCTGTTAGGCCTCTTGCATTGAAATAAATGCATTTTAATTTATCATTCCTATCTTATTCTCTGCTTTGTTCATGCCTGCCCTGACTGTTTGACATCCTCCTTTTCCCATCTGTACCAGTCTCAGATTGATCTCTTTCCTTGCTATCTCTGTCGGCAACAATACCTCCCCCACCCCTTCCCACTTTAAATCCTCCTGAGCAGCTCTAGCAAACCTACCTTCCAGTGTATTCGTCCCCTTCCACTTCAGGTGCAATGCACCCCCTTCTACAGGTCACTTCTACCCCAGAAGAGATTTCAACAATCCAAAAATGTGAACCCCTCTCCTCTGCACCAGCCCCTCAGCCACGCATTCATCTGCTCTCTCCTCCTATTCCTACTGTCACCAGGATTAACCCAGATATTACTACCCTGGAGGACCTCCTTTTTAAATTAACTTCTTATATTCTCCCTTCAAAATCTCATCCTTTTCCCGTTCTATGTCGTTAGTTCTAATGTGTACAACAACTTCCTGCTGGTCCCTCTCCCCTTTTGAGAATATTTTGAAGTCTCCCCATGATATCCTTGATCTTGGCACCAGGGAGACAACACACCATTCTGATTTCTCGCTGTTGGCCACAGAATCATCTGTCAGTGCTTCTGACTAGAGAGTCCCCTATCACAATCAATTGCTTGGAAACTGATGTACCCCTTTTACATTTGAGCCTGCCTCAATACCAGAAACTTGGCTGGCATTCCCCTGAGTCTATCACTCCCCAAACTTTCCAGAGCAGCCACTTGTTTGAGATAGGCTCATTGTCAATGCTTGTATTTGCCTGAAAACAAGCTAATCTGTAACTGGCCTACATGTTTGAACTTGGGGCCGGCCCATTTCTGTTTTGCAGCAACCCTTGGTGCAGGTGGCAGTTTGGTGCATTGGAGAATATGGGGATCTACTGTTGTCTGCCGAGTTTGAGGAGGAATCGCAAGTTCAGGTATGGTTTTGTTCAAGGATGATATTAGCACTCTAGGAAGACTTGTCTTCTTCTGAATGAATCAGTGGGGGTCCCAAACAGCTGAATTGCATCTGCACTGAACTGGTCGAAAATGAATGATTCTGTATTTTATAATATTCTGCTGAATGATTACTTGGTATTTGGATCATACAAATGAAATGTAAGTGTTAAAATTTGCCGCTATGTTCTGGATAAGTGGGTTCAGAGCTACTTTCTATCATTTAGAAACTTCTGGTTGCTATTCAGTTAAATTTTTCCCCTTCCCTGCTTCCCTTCTCTGGGCTTGAAGCTGCCTCCAGTTTTCTGTTCATTCACTTATCCTTCATTTCTCTGATGTTAAGGTCTTTTATACATCCACCATGCGTGTACAATTCCATCAATGTTTCAGCAAAATTGACCTAACTCTGGCTTGACATCACAAATCTCTGCCAACTCTTTTTTTTTCCCCCCATGTTAGACTCCTAAAGATGCATCTTTTAAACTAAGCTTTTGGTAACGTACAGACATTCACATCTTAGCTCATTATCTGTTGTTTATTCACAATTATTTTCCTCAGTTCCTTTTGTAGTGTTCTTCTGGAATATTTCCTAATTTAAATGCAGATTATAAATGAGAGCTCTCTTCCCAGCAAGAAACAAATATCAAGCAGGGTTTGAGGTTTTTCTTTGAGTATGAGCCTCCCTGACGTACATTTTGGCAGTCAACAGTAATGGCATTGGATGGGTCCAGGACATGGATTCCTTGACTCTCTCCTAAAGGGAAAAGAGCATTTAAATCATGGAGTGAGCTTGGAAAGGCAGAGGATGATTAGTGCTGAAGGGGTCATAGAAGTGTGAGGAAAGAATCACTTGCTCTTGAATTATAGCCAAAAATTCCATTGCTGAAGTTAGCTGGATTGAAAACGTAAAGCTTTCACCATTTGTTTGCCTGTTGTGGTTTGCCATAGCCATACTTTTTTTTGTTCTTTCTGGGGATTCCTTGAACGTTTGAATGCTTGTGAATGATTAGATGACCCCAGTGGAAATTCTACATCTTGGTTGAAAAACTGTGGGAATTTAAATAAAGTACATGATTTGCTTGAATTCAAAATATGATATTCACTGATGTCAGTCAACCTAGTGCACATGAAACTGCAACGTTACCAAATATGATAGAGGCATGTATATATTAAAAGTTTGATATTGTGAAAATTACACTTTGATATAATGCTGTGGCCAAATACATTGGTTGTGATAGATGATCATTGATTAGCTTCAGAAAACTCCATGGTTCGATACATATTGTGGTATATTTAAACTATGGCAGTTATATTCAAACTCTTGAAAACAGAACACAAAGGTGCTTAAAATACTTGAATATATTGATTATAATTAACGTTTGTGATAAAAATCTTGGATAATTTTAGATTTTAATACTGTTTCTGTCTCCAGTAAGCCAAATTGCTGCTTTATAATTAATTATTTTGGTCATCCTGCTGTTACTTACCCTGCCAAAGCACTCCAACATTTGACAACAGGGCTGTTGTTTACACTGACTTATTTATGAACAGGAAGATTGTTTTCTTGCTGTTTCACTCCTCGTCTCTTGAAGATCCTGACTCTTGTCACGAGGCAGTTTAATTGACATCCGTGCATATGGTGTCCACAAAGCTTTCGGCTCTGAAAGGCATTATTGCCAAACGCAATCTATTCCCTGCACAACAGATAGTATCTTAACAGATGCTGGGATGTGATGTTGAACAGGTCTAATTCTGTTTATTCCAGGAATGTAAAAGTGAAGTTTAGCACTCGCAGTCGTTGACCTGACTGTCGATTAGGAGTCTTCAGATATCCTATTAACTGAACCAAGTGCCTTTACGCATGTAACATTTGACTTAATAAGTGCATAGTATTGAACATTGAAGGCATGGAGAGTGTGAAGGGCAAACCTTTGAACTATGTGGATGCATTTTCGCTCGTGCTCTCTCTCATGCTCTTCCTCTCTTGCACACTCCCCCACCCCACCCCCCACCACCCCACCCCCCCCACCCCCCAACTTCCATTTGTGTATCTTAATTAACTCAGTTTCAGAAAGCCAAGGAATTGTCCAGCTATTCAGAGACTGAACATAGCACTGGTTTTGGTGATAACAAAGTAGTTTGAGTCACAAATTCTCCTGTACTGTTTTAATTAGCATGCATACAATTGAACATATTTATTGTCATTATATTGTTATACGCATTGTTATTTTCCATCAATCTGTGTTGAATGCACCTTTTAGTTGATTATTCTGATCTGCAGTTGCTTACATTTTCGGATCTTCTGAACAGAGCTGCCTCTTTGTTTGATTGCCATTAAACCACTGCAATCATTGCTAGCCAGTGTGAAAATCAGATTTAATTTCTCTTGATAATCAACTGTACTCAAGAGTACAAGTATTGGATGTAGGAGGACTAACCCACCGACACTAGCCTTCTATCAAAGGTTTTCTGAGCTGGATGGGAAAACTGGCTCTTTCTCCTCCTCATTTCTCCACCCACTACCACCATTTTCTGAAAACACCTTCACCACAATGCTATGTCTGAAATTTATACTCACATTGTATTTGGGAAGTTTGAGTTGATTATAGTTGGAGAAGGCTGGAATTGGATATTTATTTGGTAGAGAACTGCAATCTTGGTAATTATATTTGGTTTCTTGCTTTCCTATGTAGGTTACAGAAGATGAAGTGCTGGATGTTTTAGAGAAGATTCTGCAGTCCAGCCTCTCTGCACTCACAACGCGGGAATATGCGCTGACTGCCATTATGAAGCTTAGCACACGACTACAGAGCAGCACAAAGTAAATAGAAAGTATTGGTATCTTGCCCTTTCCTCTTCCTAAAACATGCAAAGTGCATAATAATTTATTTTCTTTCTGCAAGAAATCTTAAATCCTATATGTGCTCATTCAGCTGAAACACTGAAAATAGTGTCTTGTCAGAAGGCTTTTGAGAAGCACTTTATCACAGAATAATAGGACTTGGTTATTAAATGTCTTTTCTATTTCCAAGTTACTTTCGCTGGTAGATAACCAAATCCCTAAATAATTCACAATTTGAATTGTCTATCAGAGTTGTGCCTACAGTCTACACACAAGAGCGGCACAGGAAATTTGGTTTCTCCTTCTTGTTCTGTACCTTAGCCTGGTTATGGATGCCATTGTCTAATTTACGGATTAACTCATTCAACTAATGATATTTTATCCAATGGGAATCCAACTCCATCCTCCAGAAGGTTATCAATCTAAAGTTGGCATTTTTTAGATCTGGCTGTGTTACTTATCAGCCACATGACATTGGTCAATCACAGACAATACAAATTCCTGTTGTAACATCTGACCTCTCTACTACATAATTAGAGGAGAATAATAAGAATTTGTATGTCAAATTACTGCCTGTTTTTGCTCGCAGTGTATGTTTAACTATTTAACTGTAGGTAGTTCTCTTATAATGCCATAGTTGTGTTCCCTTATGACACCATGTTACAATAAATTGTGCAATAGAAATTATGCAGCCTGTGGGAAATTTAGGGTTGGGGCAAACCCCCCCCCAAAATACCAGTAGAAATCTAAACAAAAATAGTAGTTAGCCTAACACAAATGATAGCACAGTCTAAGTAAATTTTGACCTGTTGTTTGGTACTATACAGTGCAATTCATCAGAATCTTCAACCAATTACTCTCGGTTGTCATCTATATCTGCTGGCTGCATTACATTATAGCCAGTCTTCTGATCCCATCCACTGGTAACACTGCACAAAATGAAACGTACCTTGATAGATGAAGGGTTGAATCTTAATTTCTTTCACTAAGTGTCAGTTTTGTCAAATTTTTAAGAGGATTTCACATCATGATGCTCAGGGACATCTATCACCTCATTTTAAAAACTTTACCCATCCTTTCTTCCCTCCTTACGCATTATAGCACCATCATACCATGTGCCATTTCTAAAACAACTTCCCCTATCCTGGATATCCCAGAAGTGACCAATGTCCGTCTTTTAAAAGATGTTGTGCGACCAGACAAGTGCTGTCAATCCGGAGCTGCCCTGCATGGTTCCTGACATTGGCCCTGGATGTGGCAAACAATGGAAAATTGGTGCCTCTCTTTGTAGGATGGGTAATGCAGAGGCAAGACGTGCTTTTCTCCCAGGCCAATTGAAGACGCCATCATACTGGAACCATGCCAATCTGCACCATTGCCATCCAGGCCACTGTAGTCTCAACCATCTGAAGGAATGCACAGAATGAAGGAAGAAGATCAATGACTTTCTCCACTCTTCCAGTGAAATTGCCACCATCTTCCCATTGATACCTCGCACTCACTCTATCTCTGGTACTATCCCCACCATTTCCCGCAACATCTTCCCCACTCACTCATCCTCGCTAATATCTGACCCTGACTAACCCTGAACCTCTTCTGCAAACCTACTCACCCCTCAGGACATTTCCACACATGCACCAAACGTAACAGTGTACTGTCCACCTTTCTCTCTCTCACCCACTGTGTGCAGAGCTTCCTTACTCTGACCACCCTGAACAGCTGACTGACCATGTCCAAGCCCTTGTACTGTTTTTGGTTTTGCAGTTGGTTACCATTTTGATTAGTCACTGAAACAGATTCATGTCAGTCTGCAGTTGTTCTTTAACATCTAAACATATTTTTTAAACAAAAAGAGAAAAATCTCTTAATACAAACAACAAAGCCAAGTTTCAAACTGTTTCTCAACACCGTCCTTTTACTGTTAGTTAATTCCAGTGAAATTTCACTCTTAACTCTTTAAGTTTTTAAGTTAACTGATTATTCCCAGCTTCTTGTCCTCAGGCTGTAGAGACACTTTTGCAATGCTTCTCCAAGTTCACCATCGCAAACATTTGACAATACTTTTCATGAAGCTCTTTATGAGAGAGCACACAAACCAACTGATCACATGATGCCAACGCAGTGTCCAGTCCTCTGTGCACCATGACACCTAGTGCCAGGGATAAGAATCGCATAACAGCAAATGGGAGTTTGTTTCAAAAAGTTCGGCAATTCATTAACTGCATTTAATAAACAAACATTATAGGAAAACGAATGTACTTTTTTTTAAATATATGTAAACCTAGCTGATGGTAATCTTAGATAAGTCAGATCCTGAAGTGAAACTTGGCTTTATAGGTCATAAGGTTTATTTTTGCAATTCAGTTATCATATTGTTCAGTCACAGTGTGTTACAAGATGCTGCCAGTATATTTTTAACAAAAGAATATGAAAGTTTAATACACAAAAGAAAATAAAAAAAGTTATATGACAATTTGTAAAGAACTTATAATAACCAGTAAAAAGAATTCAATTTATTTTCCCTGCAATGATGAATGGACATTCACTCCCACTGAAGTATTGCTCTTATTTCTTCACCCTCATTTTCTTACTCAGTTAACAAAGTCACAAACACTGATCCTCTACATGGTGATTTGCTAAATTCTAAGAAAAAATACTCTGGGTTTTAATTAGCCCCTGTCTAAAGTTGGATAGCTAAAATATGTAGAACTTCTTCCCAGATTTGATGGCGTAAAGCTAAACTATCCTTTTGCTTCTGCTATTTCAAACACTGATAAAATCTGAGTTTCTGACCCTTTCAAAAAGATGGCAAAAAGAAAACCAATCAGCTTCCAGCACTGAAAACCCAAAATCTATTTGTCTCTTAAAGACTAGAACCTAGGTTCCCTAATAATATGCAATATCATTGCATTTGTATCACCTTCATGGAAACCAGACCAATCGGATATCAAACAGGAGGCCTCCAGATCCTGATGCCAATGAAGAGAAATCAATGAGCTTACAGACAATGAGGGTTCATGGAGACAAGAGAATTTACACAATTACTAATATAAATCAATTACCTTTTTAAATAAATAGTATATTTAACAGAATCTCTGAGGTTCAATTCTATTTTGTTAACTGATCTCAGCCAATGTCTGCAGTCAAAGTATTATAGTTGGCCCCAAAGGAAGACCAATTTCAAACTAGGTCTTTGTTACTGAATGCTGCTTGATGTTCCCTTCTGTCGAGATAGTGTCATGGGCCAACAATTAGTTTGGCTTCAGCTGGCCCAAAATGTAATACTTTTGGATGAACATGATTTTGTCCCCCATCTCTTCTGAGGCTGCGCTCTCTCTTATGCAATGGCCAAAGCTGAAATCTGCCTGCGAAAGTTGGCACTTTCAAGAAAAAGGGTGGGGCAATTGTGTTGGGAGTAGTTGTACGTAAAATGTTCCTTGAAACGTTAATTGTTCAGATTACTAAGATTTCAGAAGCTATTTCACAGTTTGACTTTAACCTGTGATTCCTACAGTCGCATCAGGAAAGCAGTTTCTATCTACGGAAGCAGTTTAGATGTAGAACTTCAACAACGAGCAGTGGAGTACAGTGCACTCTTCATGAGGTTTGACCATATGCGGTGAGTAGGATTCAGCCTATTCTTGTGAAAATAAGTCCTGCAGCATTTGTTGAAACATAAAAGTAAGGTGCAACTCATCACCACTATCCTTCATGGTCTATGCTCCCAACCCCAGGTTTGTGGAGATTTCTTGAACTGCTGTTATCCATTTTTTTTTTATTCTTTACTCTTTATCATGGAATATGAACATCACCAGTAGGGCCAATGCCCTTATTAGGTTATTTCCGAGGGCAAGTAAGAGTCAACAACATTCCTGTGGGTTTGCAACCATATATAAGTGAGGATGGCAGATTCCCTTCCTTGAAGGACATTGGCAATTTAAGTCCCAAAAATGCCCCATAAGCATTTGACTTCCTTGGCAATAAAAATCTATCTAATTTAATCTTAAATCAATTCAATGATCTGGCCTCATTGTTTTTGGAGAAGAGAATTTCACAGATTAAGGACTGTTTGAGAGGAAAACAAAACTCATCCTGATCTTTTTAGGATAACCTCCTATTTTTAAGCTCTGTTCCCTGATTCTCATTTCCCTCATGAGGATATTGCTCCTCCCAGTATTCACCTCAGGATCTTAACAAGAAGTGATCTTATTAAAATGTGCTCTGAACTCCTGTGAGTAAAGGTGAAATCTGTTGAACCTTCCTTCATCAGATAATTAGTAAATAGTTCCAGTATTTGATTTTTTTTTTTAAAGAACATGCTTTCATCTCTATCTTAATTGAATGTGTAAGCCATTACACTTCCTTTGTAACTTTATAGTTTGTTCCCTCAAAACTCCTTATGTTTTTAATTTAACTGTCAGGAGCTCATGTGGGTGCTGTAAGCCAGCTTATTCTGCGAAGTTTTAAAATTAATATTGTCTGGTGAAGGATTGTTTTTCAGACAGGAGGCTTGTGACCAGTGGTTTGCCACAATGATCAGTGCCGGGTCCACTGCTTTTTGTCATTTAGACAAATGATTTGGATGACTCCAAAATTGGTGGTGTAGTGGACAGTGGAGAAGGTTATCACAAAGTATAACAGAACCTTGATCAGATGGACCAATGGGCTAAGGAGTGGCAGATGGAGTTTAATTTAGATAAATGTGAGGTGCTGCATTTTGGTAAGCAAATCCAGGCAGGACTGATTAATTGGTTCTCAGTGGTAGGCCCATGTGGAGTGTTGATGTACAGAGGGACCTAGGAGGTGCAGGTGCATAGTTTCTTGAAAGTGAGTCGCAGGTAGACAAGGTGGCGAAGAAGATCTTTGGTTCGCTTATGTCATTGAATATAGGAGTGGGATGTCGTGTTGCAGCTGTATAGGACATTGGTTAGGCCACTGTTAGAATACTGCGTTCAATTCTGGTCTCCCTGCTATAGGAAGGATGTTGTTAAGCTTAAAAGGGTGCATAAATGATTTCAAGGATGTTGCCAGGGTTGGAGGCTTTGAACTATAGGGAGAGGCTGAATAGGCTGGGGCTGTTTCCTCTGACAGTCAGACGAGTATGGTGAATAGCCAAGGTATTTTTCCCAAGATAAAGGAGTCCCTATCTAGAGGGTATAGGTTTAAGGAAGAGGGGAAAGATTTAAAAGGGACCTGGGGGAGCAATGTTTTCGCACAGAAGGCAGTGCATGTATGAAACAAACTGCCAGAGCAAGCAGTGGAGGTGTGTACAATCATAACATTTAAAGGGCATCTGGATGGCTCCATAAATAGAAAGGGTTTATAGGGATATGGGCGAAATGCTGAAAACTGGTGTATATCAGTTTAGGATATCTGGTCGGCATGGATGAGTTAGACCAAAGGGTCTGTTTCTGTGCTGTATAACTCTTTGACTCCATATAAAATCCTTCTCTCCTGATTGAGTCCAATGAACCATCTCTGAATTGTTTCCAATGCAATTGAATCCTTTTAAAGTAAGGAGACAAAAACTGTGCACCGTGCTTCAGATGTGGTCCAACCAAAACCCTAGGAGAAAGTGAGGACTGCAGATGCTGGAGATCAGAGCTTAAAAATGTGTTGCTGGAAAAGCACAGCAGGTCAGGCAGCATCAAAGGAACAGGAGAATTGACGTTTCGGGCATAAGCCCTTCTTCAGGAATGAGGAGGGTGTGCCAAGCAGGCTAAGATAAAAGGTAGGGAGGAGGGACTTGGGGGAAGGGCGTTGGGAATACGATAGGTGGAAGGAGGTTAAGGTGAGGGTGATAGGCTGGAGAGGGGGTGGGGGCGGAGAGGTCGGGAAGAAGATTGCAGGTCAAGAAGGTGGTGCTGAGTCTGAGGGTTGGGACTGAGAAAAGGTGGGGGGAGGGGAAATGAGAAAGCTGGAGAAATCTGCATTCATCCCCTTGTGGTTGGAGAGTTCCTAGGCGGAAGATGAGGCGCTCTTCCTCCAGGCGTCGTGTTGCCATGGTCTAGCGATGGAGGAGGCCAAGGACCTGCATGTCCTTGGCGGAGTGGAAGGGGGAGTTAAAGTGTTCAGCCACTGGGCGGTTGGGTTGGTTGGTGCGGGTGTCCCAGAGGTGTTCTCTGAAACGTTCCGCAAGTAGGCGGCCTGTCTCCCCAATGTATATGAGGCCACATCGGGTGCAGCGGATGCAGTAAATGATGTGTGTGGAGGTGCAGGTGAATTTCTGACGGATATGGAAGGATCCCTTGGGGCCTTGGAGGGAAGTGAGGGGGGAGGTGTGGGCGCAAGTTTTGCATTTCTTGCGGTTGCAGGGGAAGGTGCCGGGAGTGGAGGTCGGGTTGATGGGGGGTGTGGACCTGACGAGGAAGTCGCAGAGGGAGTGGTCCTTCCGGAACGCTGATAGGGGAGGAGAGGGAAATATATCCTTGGTGGTGGGGTCTATTTGGAGGTAGCGGAAATGACGAAGGATGATACGATGTATCTGGAGGTTGGCGGGGTGGTAGGTGAGGACCAGTGGGGTTCTGTCCTGGTGGCGATTGGAGGGGCGGGGTTCAAGGGCGGAGGAGCGGGAAGTGGAGGAGATGCGGTGAAGAGCATCGTCAACCATGTCTGAGGGGAAATTGCGGTCTTTGAAGAAGGAGGCCATCTGGGTTGTTCGGTATTGGAATTGGTCCTCCTGGGAGCAGGCGAAGGACTTGGTAATATGGGATGGCGTTTTTACAGGGGGCAGGATGGGAGGAGGTGTAATCTAGGTAGCTGTGGGAGTCAGTCGGTTTATAGTAAACATCTGTGTTGAGTTGGTCGTCCGAGATAGAAATGGAGAGATCTAGGAAGGGGAGGGAGGAGTCTGAGATGGTCCAGGTAAATTTGAGGTCAGGGTGGATAAACTGTTCAACCTCCTCGTGGGAGCACGAGGTAGCGCCGATACATTCATCGATGTAGCGGAGGAAAATGTGGGAGGTGGTGCCAGTGTAGCTGCGGAAGATGGACTGTTCCACATATCCAATGAAGAGGCAGGCATAGCTGGGGCCCATGGCTACTCCTTTGGTTTGGAAGAAGTGGGAGGACTAGAAAGAAAAGTTGTTCAGAGTGAGGATCAGTTCAGTCAGTCGAAGGAGGGTGTCAGTGGAAGGGTACTGGTTGGTTCAGCGGGAAAGGAAGAAGCGGAGAGCTTTGAGGCTTTCGTGATGGGGATGGAGATGTATAGGGACTGGATGTCCATGGTGAAGATAAGGCGTTGGGGGCCAGGGAAGCGAAAATCACGGAGGACGTGGAGGGCGTGGGTGGTGTCCCGAATGTAGGTGGGGAGTTCTTGGACTAATGGGGACAGGACCGTGTCGAGGTATGCCGAGATGAGTTCGGTGGGGCAGGAGCAAGCTGAGACAATGGGTTGGTCGGGGCAGTCAGGTTTGTGGATTTTGGGCAGGAGTTAGAAGCGGGCGGTGCGGGATTGTGGGACAATGAGGTTGGAGACGGTAGATGGGAGATCCCCTGAGATGATGAGGTTATGGATAGTCTGGGAGATGATGGTTTGGTGGTGGGAGGTGGAGTCATGGTCAAAGGGGCTGTAGGAGGAGGTGTCCGTGAGCTGGCGTTTAGCCTCAGCAATATAAAGATCGGTACACCAAACTACCACCGCGCCTCCCTTGTCTGCCGGTTTGATGGTGAGGTTGGGGTTGGAGCAGAGGGAGTGGAGGGCTGCATGTTGCGAGGGTGAGAGGTTGGAGTGGGTGAGAGGGGTGGACAAGTTGAAGCAGTCAATGTCGCGGCGGCAGTTGGCTATGAAGAGATCGTGGGCAGGTAAGAGGCCAGCACAGGTGTCCAGGTGGATGGGATGTGCTGGAGGCGAGAGAAGGGGTCGTCAGAGGGTGGGCGGGAATCCTGGTTGAAGAAGTAGGCACGGAGGCAAAGGCGGCAGAAGAAATGCTCGATGTCTCGCGAAGGCAGCGGAAGAAATGCTCGATGTCTCGCGAAGGCAGCGGAAGAAATGCTCGATGTCTTCCAAACCCCTAGACAGCTGCAATAAAACAACAACACTTTCATTTTCCATTTCTCTTGCAATGAACACCAACAGTCTACTTGCCTTCCTAATCACTGTCGGTACCTGCATACAAAATCTGAGATTCACGTACCAGGGCACAGCACTCCCTTTGTCCAAGAGTTCTGCAATCTCTCATGGTATAAATACTATGCTGCTGTTTGATTCCTCTTATCACATTTCCCCTTTTATACAACATTAATTTTTTTTTGCCAAGTCACTGAATTTATCAAATCCCTTTGTAAACTGTTTACCTCCTCTTGATAACTTCATTTCCTACCTATCTCAGTATCATTCCCAAATCTAGCTATCATATATTTGGTCTTGTCATCTAAGTAATTGGTATATATTGTAAATGGTTAAGGCTGTGGCATTTGCAGTGTTACATTAGCTATTTTCCAATTTCCTAGGACCCTTCAGAATTTAAGGAATTTTAGAAATTTATAGCCGGTGTCTTTACTATCTCTGCAGCCACGTCTTTTCAGGCCCTAGAATGCAGGCCATGAGTTCCTCAGGATGTGTGAACCTTTACGTTTTCTATTTTGCTCATTACCTTTTTCTTGGTTATGATTATTGTTTTAGTTTTCTCCATCGCTTTGCTCCTTGATTCTCAAGTATCTTTGAGAAGTCTTCTATGATGAACATGGCCTTGAAATACATGTTCGTTGCCTCTATATATTTACTTAATTTCTATGATTAACTCTCTGTACACTGGATGACTAGCACTCACTCTCATTGCTTTTTGTCTTTTTCAGATTTTTGTAAACACTTAGTTTTCTATCTGATTTTATTTTAATTTCATATTGGTTTCTCTTGATCTCTAATTTCTTTTTTTTTGTCAAATTTTGCTGTTTGTTAAATCTGTCCAATTTTCTGACCTGGCACAAATCTTTACAAAGTTGTAGTGTTTCATTTAATGTGTGACTGTCCTTGGCATCTTTTTCAGCCACAGTGATGCATCCCTTTCTCACTGGATGAAATCTTTGCTAAGAGTTATTAAGTATCTCCTTAAATATCTACCATTACGTCTTCATTGTCTTTCCTTTCACCTAGTTTCTCAGTTCACGTTAGCTAGCTTTGTCTTCATTACCATTACAATTATCTGTATTTAGGTTTTAAAAAGGTTTCCCTGGATTCTCACTTTGCCTCCTTGAATTGAACATGAAATTCTATTATACCCTGACTGCTGCCACCAAGACATTGAGAGATTATCGAATATCCCTGTCTCTTGCACTTTGAAATGTAGAATAATCTGCACCCTATGTTATAGAATAAGGACATGAGAAATATGACAGTAGTACAGTTAGCCCTTCGAGCATGCTGCATCACACAGTGAGATTACGGCTATTTGTCTAATTCAACACTGTTTTACTGCACTATCCTCCTATCCATTGATGTGTTTAATATGTAGAAATTTATGAATCTCTGTTTTGAATTTAACAGTCAAGCCTTTGAGTCCTGTGGGATTGGAAATTCCAGATTCATCACCCCTGAGTAAAGAAATTCCTCCTCACCTCAGTGCTAAATAACCTGCCCAGCATATGAGGCCGTGTTTCCTTGTTCTTGACAATGTTTCCACTCATCTCCCCACCAAACTGAATTTTAAAAAAACTAGGGAAATGTCCTTGTGCAGCTATCCTGTTAGTCTCTATGTTTGAATGAGATCACCCCTTATTCTTCTATAGTGAATATAAACCAGGTATGTTTAATCTTTCATTATAGACAATCCTTCTATTCCCAGAATCAACTTGACCTTTTATTGCACTTCTACACATTTTTACTCATAAACTCAAATCCTTTTGTAATTAAGACCAAAATACCTGCCTACTTAATTGCTTGTAGTGAGAGAAAGTAAATTAATCTAATTATAAAGGAAAATTCAATGTACCTTACATTGTTCGAAATTGATATAGTTTATTCTGAGCTGAAAATGTTTTGCTGGAAAAGCGCAGCAGGTCAGGCAGCATCCAGGGAACAGGAGAATCGACGTTTCGGGCATAAGCCTGAAAGAAGGGCTTATGCCCGAAACGTCGATTCTCCTGTTCCCTGGATGCTGTCTGACCTGCTGCGCTTTTCCAGCAACACATTTTCAGCTCTGATCTCCAGCATCTGCAGACCTCACTTTCTCCTCATAGTTTATTCTGAAGCTAGCATCTTAAATGGAGGGTGGCACGGTGGCACAGTGGTTAGCACTGCTGCCTCACAGCGCCTGAGACCCGGGTTCAATTCCCAACTCAGGCGACTGACTGTGTGGAGTTTGCACGTTCTCCCTGTGTCTGCGTGGGTTTCCTCCGGGTGCTCCGGTTTCCTCCCACAGTCCAAAGATGTGCAGGTCAGGTGAATTGGCCATGCTAAATTGCCCGTAGTGTTAGGTAAGGGGTAAATGTAGGGGTATGGGTGGGTTGCGCTTCGGCGGGTCGGTGTGGACTTGTTGGGCAGAAGGGCCTGTTTACCACACTGTAATGTAATCTAATCTAAAAAAAAAATTTAAACAAACGAAACTATATGTGTTTGATAGGCAAGTCATCTGTGGAAAATTGAGAAATTATATAAAAAGCTATGACAGTAGACAAACAATGGGTTAGATTTCAAGAAAAGAATAAATAGTTTACAATGAATATGCATCCCTTTTTGACATCAAAACCTAACAGGAAAAGTTATCTAACCATGGCTAACAAGAGATGTTGAGATTTGTATTAGGTCAAAGAAAGACACTTGCAAAGTAGCCATCAAAAGGTAGTAAACCTGAGGATGAGTCGCTTGTTGGAAATCAGCAGAAGAATGTCAGGAGGCTGATAAAGGGAAAATCGAACATGAAAGTGTACTGACAAGAAAGCTAAAAGCAGACTGTTAATGCTTCTAAAGATATAATAAAGATATATATTAGCAAAGGCAGATGTGGATATATTACAAACAAAAATAGAAGAATTTAGGGTGTAGGTTTGCTCGCTGAGCTGTAGGTTTGATATCCAGACGTTTCATTACCTGGCTAGATAACATCCTCAGTGGCGACCTCCAAGTGAACCGAAGCTATTATCTCCTGCTTTCTATTTATAGGTTTGTCCTGGATGGGGTTCCTGGGGTTTGTGGTGATGTCATTTCCTGTTCGTTTTCTGAGGGATTGATGGATGGTATCTAGATCTGTGTGTTTGTTTATGGCGTTGTGGTTGGAGTGCCAGGCCTCTAGGAATTCTCTGGCATGTCTTTACTTAGCCTGTCCCAGGATAGATGTGTTGACCCAGTCGAATTGGTGGTTTTTTTCATCTGTGTGTAGGGCTACGCCCTAAACCTCAACCTGAGCTACAAACCTTCACAAACCTTGCAATAGAAGAATTTATTGTGAGGAGTTAAAGTGGCTGAGAAACTAAACAATGACTTTGTATTTGTGAAAGAAAACACAGATAAAACCTGTCAGAAATAAGAGATCCAAAAGACTATCAGAAATGGAAAAACTGAAAGAAGTTTGTTTATTAAAAAAAATGTAATGCTGAAGAAGTTAAGACTGAAAGTTTGGTAAATCCTCTGGGTGTGCTGATCTATATCCCGTATTGAAAGAGGTGGCTGTCCAAATGATGAATGCATAGTAGTCATCTTCCAAAGTGCAGTAGTCTCTGGAACAGTTGCTGCAAATTAGAATCTAGCAAATGTGTTCCCACTGTTTAAGAAAGAAGGAAAGAAAGAAATTGGGGAACTAGAAGCCTTTTATCCTAATAACTTTAGTAAGGATAATTCTAGAATTTATTATAAAGGATGTGATGACCAAACACCTAGAAAATAATGATTGAATTTAGGCAGAGTTAACATGTATTTGTGAAAGCGAAATCATATTTGAAGACACCTGTTTGAGTTCTTTGTGGGTGTAATTAGCAGAATAAATAAGGGGAAACTTATAAATGTGTATTCAGATTTTTGATAAGGTTCTATGCAATATTAATAAACAGAATTAGCATGAGGAATTTGGATAATATGCTGGCATGTTTGGCTATTGCTGATTGGACAGAAATCAAAGTAGGAACAAACAAGTCATTCTCAGGTTGGCAGGCTGCTTCTAGTGGTACAGCTCAAGGATCAGTCCTTGGGCCCAAATATTTGCAATCTACATCATTGATTTGGATCTGGGAATCAAATGTTCAATTGCTAAATTTTCTCATGTCACCAAACTGGCAGGGGATGGGAGTTTTGAAGTGGTAGAAAAAGAAGTTTCAAGAGGATTTGGAGAGGCTGAGTAAGTACATTAGAACATGGCATGTAGACTATAATGTACTTAACCTACAAGGCTGTAAACCAAAAGCAGGCGTGTGGGAGTAACCTCAATTATTACCTTTTGACTGGCTCAGACCAAATGACTGAATAACTTCCTTTCTGGGCTATAAATTTTCAGTGTTTCTGTTTGCACCAAACTGGTACGAGTGGAAAATACACAAAGGCTGGTGTTAAAACAATTGTGAAATTTGAGGCCTTCGGCAGGAAATAACAAAGATGTTGCGCTGAGAACCCATCGAAGGTAATTGTGTGATACTGAGCATTCATATTACTTGTAGACCAGCTTTATTGGAGCGAATGCCTCTCATACAGAAGGGTGCAGCCAATGGACCAGTGCAAACTGTGGTTAATGGTGAAGAAAAAGAGGAGGGCGGCAGCTTGCCAGCACAAGAGCAGCTATCCCAACAGGCCCAGGTACATGGATTGTACTGCGTGTTTTTCAAGTTTTGATGAAATATAGAATCTTCTGAATAGTAGAAGTGTTGCTATGGAGAATGCACCAGTTAATGATGATTGCCATTATAGACCTTGTTTAAATTTTAAACCAGGTGGGTTGATTAAGGCTGGTTAAGGCATTGCCCTGAGAAATGAACCTATTTTGCGGCATTGAAACAGATGCAGTTCTATATGCTGTAATATGTTTCTGTGAGGAAGAAATGTAAGTAGGGCTCAAGCCATTCAATAATTGTGCAAGCTTAATGCTGAAATAAATTGCATCAAAATCATCCTGTGGCATAATGGCTACCCTGACCAAATTTGCCTGCAGGACAGAACCTATTAAGACATGAAAGGAAATTCTGGCATGCACTTATGGATTCAAATGTAGAAAACATGCCATCAAATCAGAAATATACACATGGCTAGGAGGTTAGGCATCCTTTTTCTTGAATTCAATAAAGGTGTTTCTAAGAGCTGCATCTATTGGGATTCCACACTGTACCATTTATTTGGGGATGTATGGTATCATTAAACTGTACTCAACTGTTTAAGTTGCTGAGTTCATTGTCCGCCAAACACCTCCGCCAATCAGTCAGCACTCTTGTCTCATATAATATAAATGTTGGGTTCTGCCCCGTTCCTTAAATTAGTTTTCTTGTGAATTGTCCTGATGAGTGCAAGATAAAAGCTGTCTCCAACAATATTCAAGTTCTGTACCGACAAATGACTATAAGTCATTGTATAGAATGTTGTAAAAATACTACCCTTGCCCACATATAAATAACCTATTAATTGCATTCACTAAGCAATCCTCACTCAATGGTAATATATTGCCCTCATGTTCTAAATCCAAACTTTGTGTAATAACCTTCCAGATAATTAAATTCATGGAGTTCAGTTTTCTACTATTTCTGCGTACTCAAATGTTTGAGGCAGAGTGCAGACTTAAATCTGCATGTAAATAACATGTCTACATGTAAAACAATACTGAGAAAGCCAACTAATTTTTCTCAGCTAATGATTCTGAACAAAAATCCATATTTGCTGACCAGGTATGTTTTTCATAATTAAAAATTTAAGAATGATTAATCTTCAAACCGAACAGTACATTATCTCCTGAAACTATCTACAATGACTGGATCCAAATTCCATCAAACCTTTGCATTCCCAACCCCCCCTCCCCACCCCCCCATCTAAAACAGTAACTTGACAAGATGTCCTATAAAAGTAAAAACCTGATTTCACAGGTAGGAAAAAAAACAACATTCACAAATATTTTGCCAAAAGTGAATCAAGGTCAAAAACACTGGTCCCCATTACTAGTCTGATCTCATAAAATAAGATGACAACAGAGCATGTAACAACCAACTCAGTAAACCAAAGTTTAAAAAAAACAAAGGGGACAGCAGACTATGACAGTGGGGGTGAACTCATATGCAGCAAAATTCTTTGTCTGCAGTTACTCAAAGTTTGTGACTACTTGGTAAGTCCACTCATCTTTGGATGGGCTAAATGCATGATGCGGTGTTTTAATTCACAAAATGTTGTTTCAGGTTAGCAACTTGCTTGATCTACTCGACGTCAGTAACCCAGCTCCATCAGTGCCTCAAGAAAGCAAAGTACCTCATGCAGGTGGAGAGTTACTAGACCTTCTGGATGGATTAAACCTGCCAGGTGCGTAAGAAGTTTGTGAACTGCTAATGCAATTGATAGCATAGGCGCTTTATTAGTGCATATCTTTTGTTTCCTTCTCTTACTCATATGTTGATGCCAATAACATGGTAACTTGCATTTCTACAGTGTATAGAAGTCCTAGGATTTTTCTGGAAATATTCAAATTCTGTTTTGGGGATGTGGGCACAGGAAACACCTTTTTTTTTTAATTTTTCATTGACTTGAAGGGCATCAACTACATAGTGCAGATCCCAGGCAAGGGTGGCAAATCCCTCCCAAAAGGATATTGGTGAATTGGTGGGGCTTTTACATAATAAGTCATGTTTAAAGATAAATCTCTTGTGCAACCACTAAACTATTGTAGCGTACAGAAATAATCTCTTAATGCAGTCTTGTGAGCGATAGAGGGATGAGAGGTAAGACTCCAGCTGACTACTGTTAAATCAGCAATGAATCACCTGCAAAAGGTTAACTCATTGGTGTCTCTGAAGGTATGTCAAAATTGGCCGACTGAGATTGATATACTCAAAATACCCAGAAATAATTTCCCTGGTTAAGAGTTTTGGCCCACCTCACCAGCCAGATCCTGAACCTCCGACCCAATATCCAGATTTCACCAGTCAGTTGAGCAGGCAGAAAGGAACAAAATATTATCTTTTATTTCTTGATTCATACTCTCTTCCTTTGTCTGCCCTTGTCTTCTGAAGAACCTGACATCTTGCTGGGATACAGAAGCATATGTTTATGACAGCCCTGACACCTCATCCAAATGACTAATATTTACATTAGGTTGTTTGTTTTGTAAGGCGAAGATTCTGGACTGATATAAGGAGGTGTTTCTTCAGAGTGATTAATGCTAAAATAGTTTTCTAATCTGGTTATGGCACAGGCATTTTATTTTGAGGAAAAGGGGTTTAAAAACTATAGGCTTCAAAAAAATGAATGGACTTGGTAAACCACATGAGCTCTCCTCATTGTGATGGATACACCTTCATAGTGACTGTCAGCAGTCTCTTTAAGGCTATGATTCCCCCGGAATCAGTCATTTCCTCATAAAGTTGCCAGTGATATCACAAGATAACTAATTTCTATCCTCAATCACCCAGGTATCTTGCAGCTTGCAGTGTAGCCAGCTAATGACTCTCGCCAAGGATAAAACGAGCCATTTCCTAGTCTTGTTCACTCAGCTACTCACTGTGTAATGCCTTATGAAGCCTGACAAATGTGATATTAATTAGATTGTTTAAATTATACTCAAATGCTTTATTTTAATGACTGTATAAACTGATTTCCTCTCTTTTAACCACTGTTTCCCAAACATGGTTACTTTTCAAAGTTTCTAAAATATATACGTATTCTGGGGTCCAAAAGAATTTTAAATGGCTTTGCTGAGTTGCGAAGGAGGAGGAGGAAAATGAAATCCTTTCATCCCCCTAATTTCTTTTGTAAATATATTCCAGATCCACAGTCATCAGGTCTATCAGGAGCACAGCCACATTTGGTACTTGATGGTATTGCTGCCCCCAATTCACACAGTACTGTCAACTTAAAACAAGGTAAGCAAGCCCATGGTGCCGCAGAAAAACACACAGCAATATGCATAAACATAGTTTGCAAATTACTTGCAGCTGTATTTTGCATAAACTCTGTAGATTTTCAGTTGTTCTGAGACATGAGCATGCGTGGGTAGAGCTGGGATTATCAGTACCTCAAAGTGAAGGTCATTCAAAGAACAAAGAACTGATCAAGTGGATAGGGCAGTGAGTTCAAAAACTGTCCTTGAACAATTGGGCCTCATCAGCCAAATGTTCAGTTTTCCTATTAGTCATAAGGATCTTGGCTCATCGATTCCTTTTTGCTTGTAATCTGAATCCATTTCCAGTATCAGGATACTGTGTGCCTGAATGGTGGAGGGTGCTGTTCAGCAAACACTCAAAAACAAAAGCATGGTCTCTTTTATTTTAATCCTCATCACTTAATCTGCTATTTCTTTCTGGCTGCCTTTCATTTGTTTAAAAAACGTAATTTGTGACACTGTATTAGTATTTGGAATTACTAGGGAAGATCAAAGTGGAGCAATTTCTTTTTTGACTGAGGATAATCCTTGATGGGTTTGGTGAATTTGAAGTGGCTTTGTCATTTCCTGACCAAAGGTTGATTGCCTCTGGATTATTTAAGAGTTAAGTTCAAGTCCTGAGCAATCATTGTCCGGGCCAATAATCAACCCTCTCCTTTAGTGTCAGATTTTTCATCAGCAAGTGGATCTTGGAGAATGTAGCACAGGATTTGGATTTAAACAAATGGTTTGTTATAAACCAGCTGAATGGATTGGAGGGTGAAAGCTCTACTGATGGTCAAAACTTATCCTGATAATTCTTGGGCTGTTCTTTTCTTTTCAAGCTATGTTTCATTACTCTACAACGATTTCTTAAAAATGTAAAACAATTTGTCCTGCACCTCTCACTGGCAGCCTGGCTCGCTGGTGGCTTCTTGTGCCAGAAAGCTGTCATGTTAGAGTCCTTGTGTATTTTCAAGGCTGAGATAGATTCTTGATCAGTCAGAGTATCAAGGGTTACAGAGAAAATGCAGGAAAGTGGACGTGAGGAGTGTCAGGTCAGCTGTGGTTCTGTTGAGTGGCAGAGCAGGAGTAGCCTAAGCCTATTCCTATCTTTCATGGTCTGAAGGTTGTGCATTCGTGTTGCGGTTCTAAACTTGAGTGTACCTCCTTGTGTGATGTTTAAGTAGCATTGCTGAGCATCACGAAGATCAATATTAAACCAAAATCCCATCTGATTTGTTTAGGTGGATGTGAAAGATCTGTATTCAAAGAAATTCTCCTGGTGTTCTGGCCAACATTCACCCCACTCCCTGACCTAAAGCATCATTCACCTCATGCTTATTTGAGATGCTGCATGTAAAAGGGCTATCCCATTGAATAAACAGCAACTGTGAATGCCTTATGAAGATGCAATCATGTAATGCAAATCACATTGGGATGACTTGGGAAGTATTCTATTAATGAAATTTACTATTTCTGAAATCTGTTAAAGAATCCTGTTATGTTCCAGATATACCTTCAATCATCGCATATGATCAAAATGGTCTGAAAATAGAATTTTCTTTTGAACGGTCCAAAGCAAATACGAACATGCTGTTTATCACCTTACGAGCATCAAATTCCACTGAGGTGGACATGAGCAACTTTATTTTGCAAGCTGCTGTACCAAAGGTTTGTCTGAACAGTTTCTAGAGCTCTGGAATGAGGATCATTGGCTGGTAACTTGAGTTTTCCGTTTTATTTTGTCAGTAAGCTGCTTTGTTCCTACACCAAACTGTAGACAGCCTTGCACTTGTGTATTTCTCCAGTTTGTCTCTTACCTCCCCTGATGCTTTCACTCATCTGAATCATTTTCCTAAACTGAAAATACTATCTAATGTAAAGTGTTTTTTTTTTAAAATTCGGTCATGGGCTATGGGTGTCACTGGCAAGATTTGCATTTATTGCCTATCTGTATTTACCCTGAAGGTGATGGTGAGCAGCCTCCTGTACGTGGTGTAGGAACACTCCTGGAGAGCAACCCAGGAAAAATTGCGTGATAGTTGCTAATGCGATAAAGTGTACATATAACTTCAAGTTTGAGATGCCACATTAACCAAAGAGGTGGTGAGGGTGTTGCAGTTAGCTTTAACATTTCTTGGTTATGGAAAAAATAACTAGCCAGGGTTCCTGAAGCTGAGTGCTCACCAGAAAGTTTTTGGGAGCCTGCAGGTTTGGGAAGCGGATAATCATGACATCGCTGAATTTGGCTGGATCAACCCACAGGAAAATAGTTTGCTAACTCAGGCCCATGGGGAAGATAGCAGAAGGTGCTGTGTCCCACTAAGGACCCTAACCAGAGAGAAAAAACAAACAACCGAAGGAATTATTGAGACAGGAGAGAAACGAGTGTCTTGGAAAATGAAGAAGTCTTACACTTATCCCTTCCCTGTTTCTTGCAGTCCTTCCAGTTGCAGTTGATGTCTCCCAGTGGCAGCAACATTCCTGCTCGGAATTCTGGAGCTGTGACACAGTTAATGAGAGTTCTCAATACACAAAAGGTATGTCTCTTCCCCATCCACCCTAATTACATATCCCTTTAAATACATCTGTTTTCTCACGCTGCCTCTTTCCTCCTTATCCACTTTGTATGGAAGCCCATTCAATTAAAAAAAGTAAGTTGGGTTGAGATATTTTAGAGTAATTGCATCTTTTCTTAGCAAATGGCAATGGACACCCCCATGCCAACCCCCACCCACGTCTCTCTTCACTGGCTGCTGTGAAGCTCTGAACCCCCCCTCCTCCCCAGGTGTGCACTCTCAAGTTTTCTTTCCTCCACCCCTTGGCTCCAATAGGTCTGCTCAGTCCCACTGTCTGAGGGCTTATGACCTATTTCACCTATCAGATAAGATGGCAAAGGGAAAAGACTTTGGAAGCAGAATGTTAACATGCTTATTCTTGTTTAGCATCATAATGCTGCTTAACGGTCTTTCCCTTAATAAAATTGGGCAATAATTAGCTTCAAATTACCCTGTGAGGCCATGGCAAGTTGTGAGCCCACACAGAGCATTTAACAACAGTTCAATTGAACTTGATACCATTCTCGGCTTCAAGTTTCTTCTGTGAACCTCTGATTTTGTTCAAGACAATCCACACCAGTCATAGGGTGCTGAGGGCATTGTACCTGTTAACCACCAGAACCCAGCAAACCTCAGGTATTTACCTTGGTTAGTGTGCCTCAGGGCTGCGTGTCGTTAAATGAATGAGCTGAATGTTAGAATCAGAAGGATTCATCAAACAGTTTAGAAATGAGGTGTAGGCATTCTTAACACTGAAATTAATCAAACTGGCCAATGTTAGGGACCTGATTCCTGTTGCCAAAACCCAATGAAAAAGATGCGATTTGCTCTGGAATCTTCCACACAGATTTTGGTTCATAGGTAGAATTAACTGCCAAAGGAAGTGGGAGATTCAAGTACAGTTACAACATTTAAAAGACATTTGGACCGGTTTATGAAAAAGAATGGTTTAGAGAAATATGGGTCATAAGTAGACTAGTGGAACTAATTAAGTTTGGGAACATAGTCAACGTGGAGTATTTCCGAAGTGTCTGTTTCCAAGCTGTATGACTCTATGACTTTATCTCTCCACCTGCATCTGTAGCTGCATCTCTCTCTCTCTCTCTCTCTCCCCCCCTCGCTCTCACCCGGTATGTACACATCAGTTCTCTCCACACTCTAGGTCACAGCAATTTCAAGCCTCTAAATGGACTAACAGTGGGAAAAGATTTGGGATGCACTGCTGTGATGTGCTGCATTCCTATTCATTCAAAAAGACTTTTCAGAGTAGGATGTGCCTTTTTTCAAACTCAGGGATTGAATTCATTCTTTAAACATGATGCAGTGCTGTATTTTTATCAAGGCATCAAAAAAGGTAAAGCAGGCTCATGATAGTAGTGCTGCATGTTATAGTATCTGTAATGTTCCTGCTTTGTTGGTTAAACTGGTGTAATGTACAGGGGTTGTTGATGCCTTGTGAATGGAAGAAAGTCAAAGCTCATTCTGCTTCAGTTGAACTTATCTTGTGAACCTGTGCTGTTTGCACTCATTGTCATTAGTTTTAATCTAATTAGGTTAGAATCCCTATAGTATGGAAACAGGCCGTTTGGCCCAACAAGTCAGCACCAACCCACCCAGACCATTCCCCCACCTTGTATTTACCCCTGACTAATGCAGCTAGCACTATGGGCAATTTAGTATGTCCAGTCCACCTGACCTGCACATCTTTGGACTGTGGGAGGAAACCAGAGCACCCGGAGGAAACCCACACAGACACGGGGAGATGTGCAAACTCCACACAGACAGTTGCCAGAGATGGGAATCGAACCCAGGTCCCTGACACTGAAGCAGCAGTGCTAACCCATGGAGCCACCATGCCGCCCAATTTTGTTTTATTTTCTATAGTAAGTTTTATTTATTTCTCATAGATCTCCCATGACATCGCTGACAGAACATACTGTTTTATAGTGGGAACAAAAAATGAGGGGCAGTCCAATTTTTAGATAATCTTTCAATGATAACTGTGCAGAGCACAATGAAACTAAACATATAGAGTAGAATGTCTTGGGTTCACCTTTAACATACTAAAGCTCACCACAGCATCTCTGGCCTGGGGGGGAATAAATCAGTAAAGTTCCTTAATCTTAGCTGAAAACAGTGAGGAAAGCTGTGATTGAACAGCCCACCTAAGCTTGCTTGAAAACAGTGGCCACTTGTTTATGTTGTGAACGAGCCTCCAAATGAGCAATCGACACCGTTCAGACAGGTATTTTTAGGCAGGCTGTACATTGAGAGTTTCATTGGATATTCAGAGTATTTAGATCTCCATCGTTCAGTGTTGAGTAGATGTAAATCAGTATTGTTTACATAGAGGTACAAGAGCTCACTAGTTGAGGCTCAGTGAGTATTCAGTCTGAAGTCTGGATCCATTGTAAATCATTATTACTACTTACCCCTCAACTTTAAGGAAGCATACTAGAAAGTGCATGTGTATGAGAGTATTGAGGAAAAGTCAGACCCAGCTGTAGTTCCAACTTTGTTGAATAGCCTAATGATGATAATACCCACTTCAGGAAGTTACAGGTGGCTGAGCAACCACTGTGTCATAACATTACACCTTTTATGAAAGCAATGGATAAAAGCTGCGACCAAAGGAATGTCTTACCTTGCACTGAGGTGACCCATTGTCCTGACCTCTGTTATTTTGTACTCATATGGCCATTCATTTGCTAGACAGTATCCTGGAGTTAGACAGGGGATGAAACATCTGCAACACAAATTCCCAGCTTGGCGAACAGAACCACAACATTGTTGGCCTTCTAGTGTGTATCTGTCATCCATGGGAGAATCTTTGACAACAAAGTCATGATTGGCAATTTCAGTTTGGACTTTCCGAAATGCTGGCCAATAATAGGAGTACAATGCTGCACCAAATGGAATGTCTTTGGATTACATCTCAATTCAGTTTGTTGGAGAGGAGGGAACTTTGTCTTTTGGGAAGTGGTATATCTAGATGTGTCAAATTGATCTCAAAGTCTCCCATTTCTACTCTTATTTTCTGCAGTTCTTCTGTTTGAATAATTTCAGAACAATATTACTGTGAGGACAGTGTTGGGATCATCTCCTCCAGTACTTTTCCATAGTTCATGCAAGGTAGTTATCGTTCAACAGTACATTGAAGTTTGACCTAAAGAGTTTTATTTTTCCCTTTCTTAAAGCACCCACTGAGGATGAGGCTGAAGTTGATGTATAATCACAGAGAAGCACCGATTGAGGTCATGGCAGACATCAACGAATTTCCACCCCAAGCCTGGGAGTGAGTGAGCATTACAATGGAATTCATGGACTAGACTTTACACTGTGGTTGCTGGCCAGAAGCTGCTGCAATGTACAATCATCCCTGTGAATGAAACTGGCACCAGACTGCCTAGTATTGGAGAGGAAATTGAATATTTCCTAATAACTGTGTAAGGATAATACTTCTGTGGTGGATCCATTGCATATGAGATGGAATCTCATATCTTGAATTGTCTGTTACTAATGGATCTGGTTGTAATAAGATGTTACCTTGCTTCGATGAACAAAAATAATACCTATGTTAGTAGGTAGACAAAAAAAAATCATGAAGTTAGAACCCAGCCCATTTGGTTTAGGTCAGAATTCTATTTATTTGAAATATTCAAACAAAGCAAAAGAATTATTAATATTTAGTACTGTGACTCCTCCTACAACTTAACATGGCCATTAATTTAGTTTGAGATTCTGTTGCATTTGTGGGCAGCTGCATTGTAGGTTTCACTAAGGTAGAACAGAAGCTCTGGAAGAGAGAAACGGTCATCTTTCCACATTTTAGACACCTTCTTCTCCCCCCCCCCCCCCCCCCCCCCCCACCAACAGCATGGCAGACATCCCAGTGATGGAATATTTTCACTAATATAATGTTGTCATGGGATCCCACTGTGACAGTCCTGCAGTCACAGTCCTGAAGACACGCCATTGTCAACTGAAGAACTGAACAGGCACTGGGAGAAATAGTTTAGTTTGCAGTCCAGATTCTTCTGTTCTTTCTGAAGGAAGTCTTCTTGTCAGTGCATCTTTTAAACCATACACTAAGCTATTAGAAAATGCACCACTTCATTTTCTGAAGAACTGCAGACCTAGTTACAAACTGTTTTGCACTGATCTTAAAAATGAACAAAATTAGACACTGGCTATTCACCAAAATGTAATCATATAAAACAAGAATTCATTTGAGGCTTTAGCCACCAGGTGATGAGCCATTTCACACTTTCAGGGATGGCTATTCAGGGACTTGAGTTCCAGTTGTTTATGCATCTGTATGGAATTTTTTTGTTGCCCATTTTATTGATTTTGTTGTAACATGGTACTTTCTTTGTATTTTCTTTGCTCACTGTTTCCAGGATAGGTGCAAATCTGTAACATTTTGCTCACCAGAAAATCCATTCCATTAACACACCACCATTTTGTTTAAACTTGAGAGTTTCTCTTACTGAAGGATGTTGCAACAGCTTTCCAAAACAATCAATTATTTTCCATGCAAACTGTTGACCACTTCTTGAGTAACTTTCTCATGGTTTAATCTAAACTCTAAACTCAGCTTGCAGCCTGTATTTGCAATATTTATTATGCTGCCTTCACCTTAAAGAAGGTGATTAGTTAGTTATCTAACTACACTTTGTGTTGCTGTGAAAACAAAATTTGTTGATGTTTAAGAAAAAAATCTTCCTATTGCTGCCTAACTGGTCAAAGGCAGATTGTGTGGATGGGGAGTGCTAACTTGAAATAATTTGTCATTGCTATTGTTTCATTTGCTGCCACCCAAGTCACTCATCCTTTAGCCACAGTATGCATAATTTGCCCTAAGTTCTCAATAGATTTCATGCAGATCCAGGTATGGAAAGAGCAGCAAGATTTGTGTTCCAAATTCGCAGGCGGAAAGTCCTGCCATGGTTGTTTGCCCCAGGGTTGGAGACACGAAGGATTACTACCATAAGCTTTTATATACCCAATCCCCAGTGGTGGTTTGAAATGTCCACCAGTATGTATTTGGTGGTTGGTGTATGTTTGTAGGGTTCTATTATGTTACTGATGGGTTATTCTGCTAATGTCAGTCTGTAATCTGTCCGTATTGCTGCTAAAGCGGTTTTGTAGTCATGCAATGAAAAGTAGATGGACAACTTCTGCTGGAGTGAACCACTGCCACAGCAACACAGTAGAATGCATAGATTTCAAACCAAACAACAGTAGTCATAAATGCCATGCTGGTGATCACTTTTCTGTCTCTACTGCAACTCTATGGCATATACTGTTTTCCAGGTTCCAACCAAAAAGGAAGGAGACCAGACAAATGCTCTGATATGCTGACTCTGCATTACTCAAGAGTTCTGCATATCTCTAGAGGTGCATGAATCTTGTGGATCATGTTGCTTAAATGTTGATGTGTTCAGAAATGATCCAAGCTATTCCCAGGCCCAAACTGCAAAACAATTGACAAAGGGTCCTCTCACTAAGACACTGAGTTCACTGGAAAACTTTTCTTCAGCACTACGATTTGCTGTGGGGGAACAAAGTCGTGTTTACAGTTTAATTTTCTTTACATATTGGAAGTGTTCAAATGAGCTTTTTTGTTTACTTTGTTCTGTGAATGTTGTACAAAAGAGTGGTGCAGACCTAAATGTAGATCATAAACTTTGTATGCAATAATAAACTACAAATTAACCATGATGGTTTCTTGTACATCTGGAGAATTGAGATGAAAGGTTATTAGGAAATATTCATGACACCTTTCAATCATTCTGGTTAAAGCTACTGTTCATAGAGTACAGGCAAACTTTGCAAGGCTAAATGCTATGAGGCTAAGTCTAACAAGCAAAGGACTCTGTGCAGCATTGAACCTAGCACATGATATAAATTGATTTCAACAAAATTAAATGGGAGATTCTTTGACTACATGTGGTAGAATTTTAGCTGATATGTGTGTCTAGGCACATAGTATAATTCTGCTTCAAGTGTGACTGTGTTTGTCTCTGCAATGTAATTCTTCCCAGTTTTGAATGTGAATTTAGTTTCCTATTGATGTGTTGCACTGATGAGGTGCAGTAGCAATGATATCCATTGAGGTACTTATGGATGATAGATACTAAAACATCATCAGTTTTTTTTTCGCAGTAACAATACATTTTATGGCACTGAATAAAAGCTATTTTGAAAGGAAATCATATTTCTTTTTTTAATATTTCCCCCTATATTCACCTCTACATTCCTGTTTAAGTAACAGTTCCATGGCTGTAGAACTTCCAAACCCCTTATTGTACTTGAGAAGGTTATGGTAAGTTGTCTTCTCAAACCACTGCAGTCACTGCCGCTGTTAGGTAGTTCCAGGACTTTGATTCATTAACAATGAAGGAATGGTGATATGGTTCCAAGTCAAGATGGTATACAACTTGGAGAGAGATTTACAGTACTCCAGCCTGTGGCCTTCTATTTGGTGAAGGTTGCAAGTTTGGAAGCTGCTGATGAGTTGCTGCACTGGCAGTGTGATTTTACATACTGATATGTACTGTTACCACTGTCAATTATGGCAAGATTGAACACTTCTGGTGGCCGGCCTGCTGATATAATGGACTATCTCGCCTTGAATTGTATTGGAACTGCACTCAATCAAGCAGGTCACACTCCTGACTTGATACCTAAATGATGGAGAGTCAGTAGATGACTTATTCTAACCTCTTGTATTACAGTATTTAGGTGGCTGGTATAGTTAACTTTCTGGTCAGTTAACCTCCAGGCTATTGATGGGAAACTCACTCACTGTAATGCTGACAGAAGTAAACAGGAGGAAATGGATAAATTCTCTCTCATTGGAGACAGTCATTGACTAGTGCTTGTGTGGCGCAAACGTTACTTAACACTCATCAGCCAGCATCATTTAACTAGGTCATAACAATTCCAGGCACGGACTGCTTTAGTTTCTGAGTATAATACTAAGCACTACTCAATCGTCAGTGAACTTCTGATTTTATAATAAGTAGAGTTCATTCCAGATTTCCATTGACTTAATTTATCTTTGATCCTTCATTTAGCCAAATGCTGCCTTCATGTTGAATGCAGTCACTCTTGCCTTGACTGAGATCCAGTTCTTTTGTCTATGTTTTAACCAAAACTGAAAGAGCTCTGGAGTCAAACTTCACTTGTAGAATCCACAATGAATTGAATTGGCAGAGAACTGACATCTCTGATGCTGAGAATACAAGGAGGCCAAACTGGGTCATCCACTCAGCAATTCTGGCTAAATATCATTGAGAGCACTTTGCCTTTGCACTGACTTATTGTGCTTTCTCACCATTGAGGATGAAAGTATTTTCAGAACTTCCTCTTCCATTGAATTTTTTAACTGTCTATGATCATTTGCAGCTGGATGTGATACGACTGCAGAACTTGGATCTAGTCCCTTGGTTAGTAGAATTGTTTCATCCTGCCTGCTGGATGCTGCTACAACCACTTGGCATGAAAGTAGTCCAGCATTGTAGCTTCACCAAATATTCCTGTCCTACAGTCTTTATTTGTACTAAGATTAATTCCCTGCCTAAATGGTAACGGTAGTCTGAGGCCCATGTTGGATGGTAAAATTACAGATTGTGGTTGAAAATATTTCTACTTCCTTGTTTAATGAATAAAGCTTGACCTTCTATGGAATTTACAACACAATAAGTAAATATACCTGTATTGTAGGAAATGTTCTCAACTAAAATGTGCCTCGTACCAAATCAAATAGTACCACTATATCTGGTTCATCAGTTTAATTTAAGGCAGTGTTTTTCGATATGTGAAACTTGCACAGTATATCTGAGATATACATATAAGCCAAATTAAGTACTCTCTGAAATAGCTGAATAGGCCAAGTGAAATTGACATGAAAAAATGTGGTGTAAAGCTTTTTAGAAATCACAGCTCAGAAACAGGCCATTTAACCTTATTGGGTGGTCTTTGTATTCCATTCAAGTGTCTTAGTCTTCATTAAATCTTATTTGTGTATCCTTCTGTTATACTCCTTTCTCCCTTGTGCTCATATACCTGCTGCTTAAAATGTATTTAAGCCATTCAACTCAATTTGTCCTATTAATAGCAAAGTCCAAACTCTAAAAAATTAGTAAAGATGAAAGATTAATAGCAGGAAGGAATGAAACTATCGGAGCAGTATGTGATTGTATAGAACATAAGGCAAGATATGGGAACAGAATTAGGCCATTTGGCCCATTGAGTCTGCTCTGCCATTCGATCATGACTAATAGGTTTCTCGACTCCCCATCTTACCTTCTCCCCATAACCCTTGATCCCCTTACTAATAAAGAATAATGAATCAAGAATCAGTTTTAAAAAAAAGAGGCAATGGACATAAAAGGTGGTATAGATGACAGCAGTGGAAAAGCCAAATTCTTTTAAAGATTTTTGCAATGTTAAAGTATGAAGAGTAGTTTCAGAGATGTTAAAAGGTGAAATAATATCACCGAAGTAATCTGAGTACGATTCACTTTGTGGTAGTCACTGAAGAGATAGGGTATTCACATTGAATTCCTTAAAACTGGTCCAGAACATCTGTTAACTCATTCCTTAGTACATCAGCTTAGGAACCTTCATTCTCAACTACAACACCTTAAGATTTCTCCTGTCCCTCCTTTGCAGTATTGCATTTGAGAAAGATCAAAAACTTCCAGCTCCAGTCTGTTGTGTTGCTGCCTGTTACCAACTTCCGTCCCTTGTGCTCCATGCTATCCCCAAAACCACTGGCTATTTTCTCTACTCTTTTTCAAGTCTCTTTAAACCCTACCCCCTTTTACTAACTTCACCAACCATCTCTCCTCATGTCCGTGCCCCAGTTCCTCACACAACATCTTAAGTCGTTTGCAAATATCTCTTTTTAAGGCACTAAATATATAAGTTGCTTCCAGAGAGAAAAACAAACTGTAGAAATAATATTTTAATGAAAATGTACAAAAACAGGATTGATCATAAAAATAGTTCTACCAGCATCACCTCTTCAAACATAATGTGATAGCACTCACCAGAATAAAAAATGCTTAGAATACAAAACAATTCTGAATTTTACAACTGAAAACATTGTACAGTAAGACTGATGGGTTCTGTAAAAAAACATAAATCAAGCACATTCTTTTAATTTGTCCAAGTTGTATTGCCAGAATCAACAGCCTTCTCAGGTGGCATTTTGGTTCAATGTTAGTTGCCTTGTTAAGTTCGAGCCTCAGTCCAGAGATTTGAACAAATATCCAGGATATTTATGATGGGATTTATAAACCAAAATCCCATGTCACTTTGAAGAACAATAGGAATATTTTCCAGTGTCCTGGCCAACATTTATCCCAACTTAAAATTTATTGTCTGACCATTAATCTCTTGTTTTATGAGATCTTGCTGTGTGCAAATCAACAGTCTAGTTCCTTGCATCACAGCAGTGACTACACAGGAGCAATTTTTTGATAGGTTGGGCAATGCAATGGAATACCCTGATGTTGTGAAAAGTGTTAGATAAATGCAAGTCTCTCTTTTAATTGTCTATGTCCTTTGAAATATCTTTTAAATTCTAGTGGTTTCTGGTAGGATACAGCCTGCAGTTGCTAAATGTTTCCTTCTACCTTGCCTAAATGGCTGTTCTGCAAGTGGGGGTCCAGTCAGTGATTATCATCAGAGTGTTACACTCTTTCCTAGCCCTGAACCACTGAGATCTGGGAGCTCCTCAGTTCCTATACCTTCTATACCATTTTGAAGTCAGGAAACTAAAGATCCCCTATATATTTTGTGTTACAACATATTTGGAAGGGCTCTGTCCCCACCAGTCCTGGCTTTAAAAGAGAAGAGGAAGTTCTCTTTATCACTGAAGTCAAGATTCTTTTTAAGACCAATAATACTCCTATGAATTGGTTGTAAATTTTAAATGGTGCATTATATACCAATTTTAACAAACTTCAGCTAAAGGGTTTAAGTTTGCATATATTGCATTAAATGTGGCAATATGAAAAGTAATATTCTGTAAACATCAAAATCCCTGTGCAGCATAAATGGTTTTGCTTCAACAATGAATTCTGGAAGTATTGACTATGATGACTGGGCATCTGCACTAAGAGATTTGCATTTGTATCAGTATGGATGTTATTGATGATAGAATTCTGGTAGAGGGCTTATGCTATGAAGGTTTGAATTTACATTAGTGGCCCTTAACACACTTGCTCTCTATAACCTACCTGGGCTTCCAATGCCTAATACATTGCCCTCAATTTTAAAGTTCTCATCTTTTTTTTCCAGTGATCTTGCCTTTCCCAGCACCTTCACCGCTACAAACTTTCTGCTCTACTTCAATTCTGGCTCTTTGCACATTCTCATTTTCTTCATTCCTGTTGGTGGCTTGAGCTGCCAAGATCCAAAACACAAATTCCCTCCTAAACCTCTCTGTCTCTCCACCATCTCTTAAAACATTTCTAAAACCTCTTCGATCAAGTTTTCAGTTTGCTGAATTAATATTGCCTTAAATGATTTGGTGTCAAATGTTGATTTGTAATTGTTTCTATGAGGTAAATTGGTATGACTTATCATAATAAAGGTGTTGTATAAATGCTAATTGCTGTTAACATATGGTCCTTGGAGGTGAGGGGGCTACTGAGTTCCATAATACACTGAAATGTCTTTTACTGCCTGTCACACATCTGAGATCTAACACAGATGACTCACTGGGCTGTAAGGCAAAGGCAGCAAGCACATGGGAACACCATCTCTTTTAAGTTGCCCTGGAATTATATTGTCATCCTTCACGGTCAACCTGTCCCAGTCCCCTCTAACAGTACTATGAATCTACCAATACCAGATAGACTTCAGTGGTTCAAGATTTTTGTTTGTTCATTCATGGGATGTGGGTGTCATTGGCTAGGCTAGCATTTATCGCCCATTCTAAATTGACCAACAGGTGGGGTTAAGGGTCAACTTCATTGCTGTGAGCCTGTAGTCGCATATAGGCCAGATCAGGTAGGGATGGCAGTTTCTTTGCCTAAAGGATATTAGTGAACCAGGTGAGATTTTCTGACAACATGGATTTATGGTCATCATTAGACTCTTAATTTCAGATTCTTATTGAATTCAAATTCCACCATGAGCATACTGGTCTAGCCAAAATTGTTCATGTCCTTTTTTTAAAGCATAGCATCTAACAGCATCAGTCAAGATTAGAGTGGTGCTGGAAATGCGGAGGCATATTCTTGGTTGGGTCTTGTGTTGGTCCCGGTGGTGGTCTGAAAGAGTGTGGCTCTTAGTTGAGGCATAGATGCATGGCTGAGAGTGTGATGGCATTCCTGATGAAGGGCTCTTGCCCAAAACATCGATTTTTCCTGTTCCTTGGATGCTACCTGACCTGCTGTGCATTTTCAGCACCACTCTAATCTTGACTCTTCTCTCCAGTCCTCACTTTCACCTAACTAACAGCATTAACCTAATCCTATACCGTTCACTTCAGTTAAAAAGTCCACAAAATTGCTGCAAGTCAGAGTTCTAGCAGCGAGGTGATGAAAGTTTGTTATCTGGGCTCTTAGGAGAATTCAATGTTGGATCGGGTGTATAAAGAAAAAGAAACAGTAACACTCAATCAAGACAAAAGATAAAAATTGAAAATTAAAAAATTAAAATTGAACATTAGCACTTGCAAAGGGGTCACATGTTCTGCTCATTACCCAGATTTTTTTTTGTGATTTGACTGGGACTGCTCTCCCCTCCAATCTGAATCTAAAGGAGTCAGAATTTTGTTTTTATTGATATTACATAAGATTGAATCCAGTATTTAGTCTTGGGAAATGACTGTTTTGGTAAACATCTATTTTAACTGGGATACCATCAAATGCAGTATATGATGTCAAGTACTAAACTCAGGCTTGTCTTCCTCATGCATGGGAGAAATTGGACGTGTTCCACTGGGAGCAAAATATTCTGTGCAATGAATGGACAAGTGATAAATTGTAAACCAACAATGGATGAAAATTGTCTTGAGTGATACTATAAAGCAAGTGAATCAATTATAAATCATGTTACACTCTGCTGAATTTGCAGTTGCCCATTGTGTTCCACCACCCAGATAAATTCAATTGTGATGAGATAGTCAGTTCCCCCTTCTCTCTCTCTACTTAAAGCTGTTACACATGGTGTATCATGGGGGCACAAGCACCCTCACTATGGTTCATGATCATCAATGAGACCATCTCTACCTCCCAAAAACCTGTGTTTTTTGTAGTGAAGAGACAAACATTCACCTCATACTAGTGTTATTCTGCACCCCATGACAAATCTATTTTCCTTTCAGAGAGGGAAGATTAACCATTCTCAATGTACCACGGTGTTGCAAAGAATAAAATAAGTTGATGTCTGCACCGTTTCTAAGTTTGCTCCTTCCCTACCTTCTAAAGGGTGTTGGGACATAGAAACCCTGATAAAACAAAATCAGGATGTCTCAGGAGGGAGAGTCCCAGTGACAGTAATGCTAAGTTACAAAAAACAATCACTGACCCTTATAGTCATTGGCTGTATAAAAATTAGTTAATTAACTAAAACATTTTTTTGCCTGCAACTTGAATATTATCCTCAATCTTTCCACTTTGTGCTGAGATTTTCTCCTTTCTCCAGGCACACCTCACCTTCTATCAATCTCCTTTTAAACTGTAAAGTTCTTGTACCTTAAGCAACTTTTTTTTTTATTAAGAATCCACATACAATACAAGTACAATTCTAACTTCTCCCTCATGCTACAGACAGGTCAAGAGGAGCGAGCAATAACAGAGACTGGACAAAATGCATTAACAAACTAGGGATACAGAATTTCTGTCAAATGATGTGACACAGAATTGTGTCATTGGGCAAATGAGGTGAAGCTTTAAGTCTTGCTTTCTCTGACAATGAATCTTACTGAAATTTGTATCCTTGCACCTTCTGCAATAACCCTCCACATGCCTGCAAACACCTACATGCCAACTTTTCCTTTATCCTTCCACACTTCAGCCAAAGCTTGGTCAAACCTTAGCTCTGATTTGTTCCTACTGGACTGCATTTTCTGCCTAAACAGACATTTCAGCTGCCACTTGTCTTTCTTTTTAAAAAAAATCCTTTAAAGGAAATGGGCAGAGCCAGCCTGTGGTAGTGAGCTTCTTACAACACATGGATTGCAGTGGTTTATGTAGATCCTTGACACCCTTAGGAAGGGAGGTCCAAATTTTTAACACAATGACACTGAAGGAATAGTCACATTTTTCCAAGAATGAATGGGGAGTGACCAGAGGGAAATCCGAAGGTGGCATTTTCATGTATTTCCTGCTACTGTCATCCTAGAAGAAAGTGGTTGTGGGTTTGGAAGGTGTAGAAGAGCATTAGTTAATTTCTGCAGTGCATCTTATCAATGGTGGACACTGCTGCTTTTATGGTGCTGAACATTGTGCAATCATCAGCAAATATCCTTAGTCCTGACCTTGTGATGGAGGGAGGGTCATTCATGAAGCAGCTAAACACGATTGGGCTGAGGACTCGACCCTGAGGAACCCCTGAAAAGATATCCAGGAGCTGAGATGACTGACTGCCAACAACTACAACCATCTTCATTTGTTCAACGTATGAATAACCAGATGAGTTTTCCCCCAATTCACACACTCTCCAGATTTGCTAGGGCAACTTCATGCTACACACTAAAATACAGCCTTCCACCTCAACTCTAGTTGCTTTTGTACTCACAGCAATGCTTCTTCTGCATTTTGCCAGTTATTTTTGTCTTGCCTCTTGAAGCCAGGGAGAGGAATCAGAAATCCACCTATATCTTTTATACTACTTTATGGTTCTAAAAGCAATTCCCTGGTATAATGAAACTTCTCTGGTGAAAACACAGGTTGCAGTTTAGTTAGTGAATTTAACTTTAGTTTTAAACATTGCTAAAGCTACTTCTTTTCACCTAGGTTATAATGAACTCTAAAACAGTTCAAACTAAGACATTTTTGGTGCAGAAAGAGTGGAAAGGTGGGGTTATAGAATCTGAATTCTGATGTGGCAAGTTTATGATGAACCAGATTCATTCCTCTTGTACAATATCCAACCCTTTTTAATAAATACTGTTTCGTTTAGCCATAAATACAGAAAATGTGATGCCACTGCACAGGAACAAAGTTTTAATTGATTGAAAATCTAGCAGTTAGCTTCTTCCTCAGTTTAACCAGTTATTGAATAAAACCTTGATCCCAGTTTGCTATACTGCACTGTCTCATTAAAAACTGGCTTAAATCAAATGGCAAGAGATAAAACAAATTAGAAAAATGCAAAAATCTTTTTTTTTTGTAAAGTGAATTTTAGCCAAGAGATAAAATAAAATGCTTCTCAGTTTTCAGCTCCCCTCTAAGATGTGGCTTGTTCTAATAGGAGCCTGAGCTGTTCGGCCTGCTGAGATAGTTCTGCCACCTGATCTTTCATCTCTTGTAAGGCCGTGGGGTTTGGCTGCATTACTGCATTCTTAGTTGCCATGGCGACCTTTTTCATCCATCCACAGAACTGATTGCTTCTACTAAGCATCTCTTTGTGAACGTTCTTCTGTTCAGTCTCACGGCACAGCAAGTCCACCAGCTTTTGGCCAATCATTATCACTACTTTGCTGTTTTTGATTAAAACTTCAGAGGACTGGTTTTCATTGACATTGTCAGTGAACGCAATGATAGCCTTTTGCAGGGCATTGAAGAACATTCTGCATTGGTCACTGCCAGAGGTCAGGGACTTCAGATCTTTAATACTGCTATCTCTTGGTTTTCGAATCTTTTCTTCTGTCATCTGCACAAGAGCAAAGCCAAGTTAAGGAAGTCTAAATCTGAATTATAGCAAACAAAGTACTCTTCAAGTACTTGCACTGCGTATGAAATTAGACGGTTTATTTTTGCACACAAGCACCCAAAGACAATGAAATAAAAGATTTGCCTTTACAATACTTTTCACAATCAGACACCTTGAAGTCTTTACAACCCATGAAATACTTTTTGAAATGTCATCACACTCTCTCTTTCTCACGCCCTTTAGAAAGTCTTTAAAGTTGTACAGAGGGACAGACATCATTAAAATGGTGAACAATTTAATACGACCACAAAAACAATTCAAGAATTCATTTCTGAGAGACTGTATAAAACTGATAGAACCATGGTCAGACTACAACTGAAAGGTCATGCATAATTCTGATTTCTATTTTAAAAAAGAGCAAAGAGGCACTGGAGAAGATGTAAAAACAAACATATATTAGAATGAACCTGAAGTTGAGCTTATACTCAAGGTAAAATTGAAAGGAGATAGGTTTCTACTTTCCAGGGAGAAAACAATTCAAGCATCACCCAAAAAAGATCTTCACACTGTCAGAATCTTTCATTATGTTAGACATACAGGTCATTCTCCTATAACGTGTGTTTCGTCAACTCGATTTGGCTGTAACATGACTGGCGAATTGGGGAACGATTTTTAAAGAAAGCAAACTCCCATTGGCTATTCCATCCCTGGTTACCTTAAATTCATTCTGGGGTATACTTCTGTAACCCTCTGGGGCTCTATACTCTCCCTCATTGTGAAACCACCTCCAGTCCCCACAACTGCTCCACATCAGAGAAGTGTTCTCGCTGTACCTCCTACACTCCCAACAACCCTTTATATGTGTGTCACTTCCTTCAGACCCCCTCCTCTCCAACGTCCTGAAACCTCTTGGCATTGTAAACCTCCCTATTTTCTGCACCATCCTCCTGTACTTAAGCCCTCTCGATCTTGGTAACCTCTTCATGTCCCTATAAACCTACTGACCTCTAACCACCTTCAACACCATGAATCCGAACAATTACTGAAGCCTTCGTTTGGATTTTTTTTTCTCATTTTTAAGTGGAAGTTTTGTGAGATGCAGGAATTGGTTTCCAAGTGGCAAGAAACCAACGCAGTGAAGTTTTATGGATTCTGTTGTTCTCTACAGATTGTCACTCAAAGGACTGTATAACCAGGGAACCTGAGTGCAGACTGGTATGACCTGTACTCAAACTTAGAAACCCCTTAAAAGTATAAATTGATTGTATTTTTTCATTAATATATATGATTTTAACATTTACTTAGACTGTGCTATTGTTTGTGTTTGGTTAACTACTATTTTTTGTTTCAAAGTTTTACTGACATTTTTGGTGGTTCGCCCCTAAACCGGTTTTTCCCATAGGTGCTATTATTTCCATTGCACAATTTTCTATAACATAAGGTCGCACAAGGACAACTACCACATTATAGCAGAACAGACTGCAGGGAAGACACTTTTACCTAGGCCAGGCCAATATCTACTCATAATAGGGTATTAATAAATCCAATTGAGAAATCAGAACCAACTCAGTCATACAGCATAGAAATAGATCCTTTAACCCACTACATTTTTGCCAACCAACAAACACTAATCTATACTAATCCCATTTAACTGTGCTTGGTTCACAACTGACTGTGCCCTGGGATTTTAGTCACTCATCCAGATGCTTTTTAAATGGTGCGAGTATCTGCCTCCACTACCCTCTCAGACAGCATGCAGTATATATCTACCACACTCTGGATTTTAAAAAAAAAAAATCACCTCTCCTCTAAACTGCCCAATTCTCACCTTAAAATTATGCCCTCTGGTCTTAGCGGAGGAGATTGACATGAGCTACTCTAACTCCAATCAGATCCCCCTTCAGCCTTCTCTGTTCCAAGGAAAGCAAACCCAGCGACTTCTCAAAACTGAAGACTTTTCATCCCAGACAATATTCTGATGAATCTCCTATGCACCCTCTCCGATGCAATCATGTCCTTCTGATAATATGGTGACCAGAACTGCGCACAGTATTCAATCTGTGGCCTAACCAATGTTCTACAAAGTTGTAACAAGACTTTCCTGTTCCTCTATTCAGTGCTCCCTTTTTCACCACCCTGTCTGCCTGTGCTGATATCTTCACAGATCTACAGACTTGTATACCAAAGTCCCTGTGTTCCTCAGTACTCCCTAGGGACCTATCATTCATTGTATATAGCTTTCCCTTATTAGACGTCCCAAAGTGATCAATGTCAAACTGTAGCCTGAGACAATCCTCCTCACTATCAACACCACCAATTTTCTTGCCATCCACAAACTTTAATTATACCTTCTAAATCCTCAAAGTTGTTAATGCAAATAACAAGCAGCAAGGGTCTCAGTACCAAATCTGCTTTCCACTGCTGTCTGTAGACTCCCAATCACATAACCAACCCTCTGCCATTATTTTTTGCCTTCTATTTGAAAACCAAATTTGGATCCCTGGATACCTTCGAGGCCAGCCTTCCATGTGGGACCTTGTCAAAGACCTTACTGAAATCTATGTAAACCACATCAACTATGCTGCCCTCGTCAATATATTGTCACTTATTCAAATAAACTCAATCAGATATGATTTTCCTGTAACAAACCCTGGCTGACTACCCCACATCAATGCCTATCCTTCAGAACTTTTTCCAATACTTCCCTACCACTGATATCAAAGTAACTCCATACCCAAAGGGGAATTCAGTAAAATGGAACAGTTGACATTAATAATACAGCTGTATTTAAATACACACAGGATGGGAAAGGAACAGAAAGATGTTTTGATGCAGAAGTTGAGAGTTTAGAGCCCAAACACTGATAATGACCTGCTAGCTTGAAGTTTCTTTGCCATAAATGAAATATAACATAAGTTATGGAAACTGGAGAAAGATACAAGTTTATGACTATGGGAGGGGAGATTTGGCTTAGTGTGATACGTGAAGGAAAGGGAAGCTACAGAAGCAGTTGATTAGAGACTCAATCCTCGTTACCAAAGAATTCATGAGCTCCTCTACATTATTGCTGGAAGACAGGTTTTTGTTGGGGGTGGGGGCGGGGGAGGCTTCAAAGTTTCACACAGTCCTGACTCAGAACTATATCACTATCGCTTCAGTGTTGCTGGCTCAAACTCCTGGAGACCCTCCCTAACAGCATTGTGAATGTACTTACAACACAAGAATGACAGGCTGTGGTCCAGCCACAGGAAATGATACACATTCACCATTATGGTTCAAACCTGTTAACCCTCCAGCATGAAACAAAAGGGAAATAAAGTCCCACCACTTCAAGAAATACTTTTAATGAGAGAGCACATTCAATGTGTTGCTCGAAGACTTAAAAAATCAAAGATATGGTGCAAACTTAAGCAACAATGTACTTTACAAAATCCCAGCAACAGTGAAGCAGGTACCTTTCGTTCTAAAAGGAGCTTCTTTTGCTTGAAGCTCTCTCTCTCTTGGTGTTTGATGCTTTCCTTTTTTTGCTCTTGCCTTTTGAATTCCTCTTTCCTCTGCAAAGAAACACCAGTGTGATTATCAGGAGAATGTTACTCAAGGTCCCAGAAGAGGTCCACTCAATAAGGGCTTACACGTGCCAGCATCAACCTCCAGCCTGCTGAGGAGCACCAGTCATTAGGCAGACTTTGCTGCAGAGGTACAAGCACGGGCCACATTGATACTTAGGCTGCCAAAGTGGACAGCTGTGTTGTAAAAGCTGCTATCAGGATCACTACTTCCTGAATTTGCACCAGTCTCTTCGCAGTTTCTTAGATAGCACTTTCCATAAAGGCATGGACAAGGTCAGCAGAATCACCATCTGTAAGTTGCCTTTCAAACCATACAGCATCCTGACTTGGAAATATATCGCTATCTCTTCATTGGTTCAAACTCCCAGACTCTCTTCCCGTACAGCATTGTTGATGTAATTACAGCGCAAGATTGACAGGCGATTCACTACCACCTTCTCAAGGGCAGCTAGGGTGTGCAATAATTGCAGGCAAGCCCACATTCTGAGAATGGATTCTGTACAAAATACAGGATGTGCCAAGGAGTGTGTCAGTATCTAAAGGTCATTGAGAGTGTGTCACTATTTAAAGGGCCTACTGGAGTGCTTCAAGATTTAAAGGAACCACTGGGAATAATATTTACAGGGACATAAGGAATGCAGCAGGATTTGAGGAGGAAAGATGCAAACGCATTTGTTTAACTCTTTTCACATTGCAATATGCTCTGCAGCCACGGATCACTGTTGTTATGTAGGGAGAAACTAATACATATCTATTAACTTCCTGATCAATGCTTAACAATGATTTGGGAGGCATTCAGAACTTGCAAAGCAAAATTAATGACTTTGTATGACAATATCAAAACAGGATCCTTTGAATGTGTCAGAATATAAGTGAGGGTGGTACAGTGATGGGAGTCCCTATCTCTGAGCCAGGAGGCTCAGTTCAATTTCCGCCTCCTCCAGCGGTGTGCAGTATAATCTCTGAACAGGTTGATTTAAAATGTCTATAACGGAGACTCTTGACAGGTGCCAGCTTATAACAACCAGATCATCCCAATGTGCTTTGCTGCCAATTAAGTACTTTTTGAAGCATAGTCACTGTTGTAGCAAACGAGGAATTCTCAGGAGTGTCATTTAACTGCAAAGATTGGTTGCAGCACACTTGTACTGGCCACATCGCCCACACCTGTAACTGTACTGTCTGTCACAGCAAATCCTATAATTAAAGATTATTAAAATACAAAGTTAAAAAATCTCACAATCTCTATGGCACGGCGCTCCGAAAGCTAGTGCTTCCAAATAAACCTGTTGGACCATAAGCTGGTGTTGTACGATTTTTTAACATTATGCACCCCAGTCCAACACCAGCACCTCCAAATCATGATTAAAATACAACAGAGCTGTGGAAAAGCTGAAGTAGATTTATGGGATTGTTCTGGAGCAGAGTCACATATTAGCTTCAGCAGAAATTACCCAAATACTAACTAATTTGCTCTAGTTACAAGATTACACTTTACTGTTCCTTATTTCCTACACTGCAAACATCTGTTCATCAAAAACTTATATAATTTCACATACAAGAAATTTGCAAAAGCAGGCTATAACATGAAAGATATTCACTCTGCTTGCATGTAGTGAGATGTCAGGTCATCCTGAAATCTCTGCTTCTGATCACTGCCAGATTGATTGCAGCTCACAGCAGCTGGAAATAGAAGTAATGCTTAGAGGTTCAGTAGAGAAAGACATGGCTCAGAAGACGTCCAGTAATAGCGGAGGGGGACTGGCAGGGTTGCAGGAGAGAGCTCGGTGATTCAGAGAAGCCACTAGGGACTTTGGAATGGACAGTGAGGTCAGAGGAGAGACAATGAGGACTTGAGAGTGGTAGCAGCAAAGGCTCTGGAGAGGGCTAGTGAATGTAAACTAGTTAAGTACATAAAAATGGATTGTAAAAGCTTCTACAGGTATATAAAAAAGAAAAAAGGTTAGCAGAGACAATTGCGGGTCCATTATAGACAGTGACATGTGACTATCATGGAAAATGGCAGAGAAACTAAATATGGGAGGATGTTACAAGCAATCTCCCAGAAATAAAGATACCCAGGGGATGAGTGAGAATAAGGAACTGAAATAAATTAGTAAAGAAGCATTATCAATAATTATTAGAACTGCAAGTTAACAAATCCCAGTATATAATTATCTACTTTCCACACTGGTGTAAGAGGTGGCTACAGAGATAATGTATTGGTAATTTCTTTTTCAATATTCTGCAGATTCTGTAAATTGGAAGGAATGAAATCTAACCCCACTGCTTAAGAGAGAGTGGGAAAAGATGGAAGTACAGACCTGTTAACCTTATATCAGTAGTAAGGAAAATACTAGAAACGATGAAAGGATATAATAACTGGACACAAAGTAATAATTTGATTGAACAGAATCAACAAGGATTTATGAAGGGAAATCATGTTTGAGAAACCATTTTTTTTTGAGTATGTAACTAATAGAGTTGATAATAGGGGACAAGTAGATGTAGTGTATTTTGGTTTTTCAGAAGGCTGCATAACATACACAGGTTAATGAACAAAATTAAAGTGCAAGGGATTGGGATAATATGAGGATTGGTTACAATAAAGAAAACAAACAGAAGGAATAAATGAATCATTCTCAGGTTAGCAATCTGTGTCTAGTGGGGTATAGCAAGGATCAGTGCTTGGGTCCCAGGTGTTCACTATAAAAATGATTTGGCCAATTAAAATTTACAAAATCTGCTGTGACACAACACTATGTAAAATTAAAAATAGTGACAATGCAAAGGAGCTTCATAGGTAATTAAACAAGTGGAGGGACTGGGCAAGAACACGATAGGTGGAATATAATGTTAATAAGTGAGGTTATCCGTTTTGGTAGACGATATGGGGGTACACTATTTGTTAAATGGTGAAAGATTGGAAAACGGTGTTGTCCAAAGGGACATATATCTACGTGAAACCCAAGCACACAGGTGCAGCACAATTAAAAGGGAAAACTGTACACTGCCCCTTATTGTGAGAGGATTTGAGTAGAGAAGTATATTTGCCTTTCTGCAGTTGCACAGAGCCTTGGGAGACTGCACCCCTGGAGAACTGTGTGCAGTTCTTGTCCCCTTTCCTAAGAAAGGGTATACTTTCCATATAGTGAATGTAGAGCAAGTGCATCAGATTGATTTCTGGGATAGTAAACTGGACCTGTATTGTCAGGAATTTAAAAGAATGAGAAGTGATCAAATATTAACTTTAAAAATTCATAACAAAATAGACAGGGTAGATGCAGGCAGGATGCTTCCCCTGGCTGGGGGAGTCTAGAACGAGGAGCACAGTCTCAGAGTAAGGGTAGGACCACCTAGGACAGAGGAGGAATTTCTGCAGCCAGTAGTTTTGGAATTCTCTGCCCAAGACCTGTGAAAGCTTGGTCAATGAGCACATTTAAAGTACAGATTGATTTCATTAACATCCATAAATCTATCTAACGATTAGAGGAAAGTGCAGAAAATGGTTTTGAGACAAAAGATTAGCCACAATCTAGAATGATAAAGCAGAGTTGAAGGGCTAAATTGCCAACTTCCATTCTTATGTTCCAAAGGTTCTGGAGAAAGCAAGTAATCGGGCAGCAGAGAAGTGAAACAGGATCTAACAGAGCATTCCGAAGAAAAAGGTGAGCAACTATGCAGACACAAACCAGTGCTAGCACCGTTTGATCAAGTTCAGTAATGGCAGTGGGAGAAACTAGGTAAAAACAATGACTGCAGATTCTGGATTAGTGGTGCTGGAAGAGCACAGCAGTTCTGGCAGCATCCAAGGAGCTTCGAAATCGACGTTTCGGGCAAAAGCCCTTCATCAGGAATAAAGGCAGTGAGCCTGGAGGGTGGAGAGATAAGTTAGAGGAGGGTGGGGGTGGGGAGAAAGTAGCATAGAGTACAATGGGTGAGTGGGGAAGGGGATAAAAGTGATAGGTCAGGGGGGAGAGGATGGAGTGGATAGGTGGAAAAGGAGATAGGCAGATAGGACAAGTCCGGACAAGTCATGGGGACAGTGCTGAGCTGGAAGTTTAGAACTAGGGTGAGGTGGGGGAAGGGGAAATGAGGAAACTGTTGAAGTCCACATTGATGCCCTTGGGTTGAAGTGTTCCGAGGCAGAAGGTGAGGCATTCTTCCTCCAGGCGTCTGGTGATGAGGGAGCAGCGGTGAAGGAGGCCCAGGACCTCCATGTCCTCGGCAGAGTGTGAGGGGGAGTTGAAATGTTGAGCCACGGGGCGGTGTGGTTGATTGGTGCGGGTGTCCCGGAGATGTTCCCTAAAGCGCTCTGCTAGGAAGCGCCCAGTCTCCCCAATGTAGAGGAGACTGCATCAGGAGCAACGGATACAATAAATGATATTAGTGGATGTGCAAGTAAAACTTTGATGGATGTGGAAGGCTCCTTTAGGGCCTTGGATAGAGGCGAGGGAGGAGGTGTGGGCCCAGGTTTTACAGTTCCTGCGGTGGCAGGGGAAAGTGCCAGGATGGGAGGGTGGGTTGTAGGGGGGGGCGTGGACCTGACCAGGTAGTCACAGAGGGAACGGTCTTTGCGGAAGGCAGAAAGGGGTGGGGAGGGAAATATATTCTTGGTGGTGGGGTCTGTTTGGAGGTGGCGGAAATGTCGGCGGATGATTTGGTTTATGCAAAGGTTGGTTGGGTGGAAGGTGAGCACCAGGGGCGTTCTGTCCTTGTTACGGTTGGAGGGGTGGGGTCTGAGGGCAGAGGTGCGGGATGTAGACGAGATGCGTTGGAGGGCATCTTTAACCACGTGGGAAGGGAAATTGCGGTCTCTAAAGAAGGAGGCCATCTGGTGTGTTCTGTGGTGGAACTGGTCCTCCTGGGAGCAGATACGGCAGAGGTGGAGGAATTGGGAATACGGGATGGCATTTTTGCAAGAGATAGGGTGGGAAGAGGTGTAATCCAGGTAGCTGTGGGAGTCGGTGGGTTTGTAAAAAATAAATCAGTGTCAAGTCGGTCGTCATTAATGGAGATGGAGAGGTCCAGGAAGGGGAGAGAGGTGTCAGAGATGGTCCAGGTAAATTTAAGGTCAGGGTGGAATGTGTTGGTGAAGTTGATGAATTGCTCAACCTCCTCGCGGGAGCACGAGGTGGCGCCAATGCAGCCATCAATGTAGCAGAGGAAGAGGTGGGGAGTGGTGCAGTGTAATTACGGAAGATCAACTGCTCTATGTAGCCAACGAGACAGGCATAGCAGGGGCCCATACGTGTGCCCATGGCTACCTCTTTGGTCTGGAGGAAGTGGGTGGATTCAAAGGAGAAATTGTTAAGGGTGAGCCAGGGGATGTAGTGTGTGCAGAGAGTGTGGGCAGCTGCCCATGGTGCCTGCTGTTCAGAATTCAGGATTTATAGTTTAAATGAGATACCACAGGGTGGGTGATAATCAAAGGGTGACCCCAGAGAGCGTGGAGGCTCTGTCAGCAGAGGTGGGCACACTATATGCCCTCCGTTAACAAATGGCGCTCGCAGCACAAAAATGGTGTTTGCTCTGGGACTGATTTTAAATGTTATTTGAGACTGTGGCACTTGCCGTTCATTTACTCACCTGTAACTGGACGTAATCGCAATCTTCTATGTGAGTTTGCTTGGCGATTAGCAGGTAGCTTGGCTTTGAATTAAGTTCTTTCCTTGGAGGCGTTGGCAGTGGGGCTTTATGTTTAATAGAGAGCCCGTTGCTCTTCCTCTGCGGACGAGGCTGGTTGTCACTGGTGGACTGTGGTTTGCCCGGCGTTGAAGGGGATGGCTGCTGACACTGTCTCTCCTTCCTCCCTGCCACCTGGTTGAAGAGGAGCTTGCTGTTGGCAATTATAATGGACGCAAGTCGCTTCACATCATCTGGGACGGTCCGGGTCACCATGATGAAGCGGTCAAGGTCGTCAGGGTTGGCTTGAGGGTCGCTCACCACCAGGACATCGAGGGACCAGTCCGAGGTGCCCAGTGCCTGGCAGGTCTCCACCATGATCTGGTAGGAGTCCTCCAGGATCAGGAGCTGCTTGTACAGCCGGTTCTGGAGGTTGCCATCCGTCAGGCGGGCGGCATTGACTTTCACCCCCCTCACGAAGTCCATGAGGGCGCCCAGCGACTTCATCACCCGGCCGGCCGCCGAGCGGATCTGGCCGAGGTTCTCTTCCAGCAAGGACAGCTGCCTCCACCGGCTGCTGACGAACACCATGATGCTGCCCACCGAGTCGGCGACCTGCTGCTGCAGCTGCACCAACCGGCCGACGGCCATCTCCACGTCCAGGGTGATCTCCCGGGCGGTGTCGGGCACCGCGGGGCCGGGCTCGGGCTGGGGCTGGGGCTGGGGGTCGGGCTCAGGCCCGGGCTCCTTCTCCTCCCGGGAGGCCTGCCCGTCCCTGGACACCTGCGGGGGCACATCGTAGACGGGCTCCGCGGGGCTCCTGGCACCGCCCGCGCCTCCGGGGCAGAGCCTGGGCAGGTCGTAAACGTTGTGAGGCGCGGCGTCCGGGCCGAGCCTGGCGGCGCTCACCGGCACGTCGTAGACTTCTGGAAACTTCGACAGGCGGCGGTTGGAGTCGGCCCACTCGCGCGCCGGGGGTACGTCATAAAGTGAGCGCTGCGCCGCCGGCGGGGGGACGTCGTACAGCGCCTGGCGGGCAGTGCCCGGATGTTGCAGCCTGGCCGGCAGCGTGCCGTGGTGAGGCGAACCCCAGCCTCCAGCGCCGCCCGCGGTGGGAGGAACATCGTACAGGGCTTTCCTGGGCACGGCGGCTCCGTCCCTGGAGAGCGGCACGTCGTACAGCTCGGCTTTGGCAGCCCGGCTGGCGTCCGCTGGGTCCCAGCTGAGTTTGCGGGGAGCGGGCAGGGTGCAATACGGCCCGACCGATAACCTCTGGGGCTCGCCTCCGTAAGACACCGGGATGTCGTAGTTGCTCTCTCTATTCGGCCCATCTCTGCATACACTTGGAGGAACATCGTACACCTGCAAAACCAACCAGACGCGTAGGATACAGGAGCAAAATTAGACCATTCTGCCCATCGAGTCTGCTGTGCCATTTTGATCATGCCTGATATGTCTCTCAACCCCAATCCCTGCAAACCTTAACCTTGTGTATAAGAACAGCTGCATGAAACAAAAACAGATATTGCTGGAAAAACTCAGCAGATCTGACAGCATCTGTGGAGAGAAATCTTTATTTTTCCACTTTTTTTTAAGATTAGATTAATTACAGTGTGGAAACAGGCCCTTCGGCCCAACAAGTCCACACCGACCCGCCGAAGCGCAACCCACCCATACCCCTACATTTACCCCTATTGACCTAACACTAGGGGCAAACCCGCACATCTTTGGGACTGTGGGAGGAAACCGGAGCACCCAGAGGAAACCCACAGGGAGAATGTGCAAACTTCACACAGTCAGTCGCCTGAGTCAGGAATTGAACCTGGGTCTCTGGCGCTGTGAGGCAGCAGTGCTAACCACTGTGCCACCGTGCCGCTCCACTTGTACCAAGGACCACCGTAATGCTTTACTTTTAACTTTGTTTCTCCATGTTATTACTCTACCTAAGTTTTGTACATAAGTTAGCGCCGTGTGTGGCGACATTATACACTTTTCAGTCTATGTAGAGTATTTAAGCACACCTGACAATAAAGCTTAAATCAAATCAAAAATCAAATTAAAGTTAACGTTTCGGGACCAGTGACCCTTCTTCAGAACTGAAGACGTTTTGAAGGTTATGAAGAAATGTCACTTGACCCGAGATGTTAACTGATTTCTTTCCACAGACACTACCAGATGTGCTAGATTTTTCCAAAAACCATCTGTTTTAAATACATTCAATGACTTTGTCTCCACAGTCCTCTATGGCAATGAGTTCTATAGATTAACTGGCTGAAGGAATTCCCCCTAGCTCTGAAGGATGGTCCCTTCACTTTGAGGCATACCTTCTGAAGTAATTTCCATAAGGAAGTTCTTGCAAGACCAAGTTCAAGATCTCATTCTATGCTAAATTAACCAATCTTCCTTGGGGTCGTGGTCAATATTAATTGTACCCAGTTCCTCACAGCCTTGAGAGAAACCAGAGCACCAACGCCTCCTCATTTCCAGGAGAAAGTGAGGACTGCAGATGCTGGAGAACAGAGTTGAAGAGTGTGGTGCTGGAAAAGCACAGCCGGTCAGGCAACATCCGAGGAGCAGGTGAATCAACGTTTCGAGCATAATTTCTTTCGTCGTTCCTGATGAAGAGTTTATGTTTTAAACGTCAATTCTCCTGCTCCTTGGATGCTGCCTGACCGGCTGTGCCTTTCCAGTACCACACTCTTTGACTGATTTCCAGTCAATCTCAGGTGACTCCTGCATTCTGGACTCATGCCATTTGAGAGGCAGATAGGAAGGTGGGATTGAGACCCACAAGCAGATGCACCACAGTTTTATAAACTGCATCAGTTCAGGCCAACTGGCTGAGTCCCCTTCCTAGTTCATGCCAAATTATAGGACATCTAATTTGGATATTCCTCATGAGGAAATATCCAGCCAGCAATGTCTATCTCCCACATGAATTGCTCAGAGCATCTCCACCTGCACTCTCTAGCAATAACAAAAACCGCTGTCAACCTAAACCATTGACTGTCTTTCTCCTCAGATTCTTACAGACCCTGTTGAATATCCCCAACACTTTCTGTCTCTTTATTAGGTTTACAGCTTGCACAACATATTTTATTCTAAATGAGTAATTTCTTGGGGCTTATTGACAACATAGAAATAAAAAATAGAAGCAGGAGGAGGCCATTCAGCCCTTCAAGCCTGCTCTGACTTTTAATATAATCATGGCTGATCATCCAATTCAGTACCCTGTTCCTGCTTTCTCCTTTGATCCCTTTAGCCCTAAGAACTGTATCTAACTCCTTTGAAACATTCAATGTTTTGGCTTCAACCACCTTTTATGGTGAGACGTCCACAGGCTCAACATTCTCTGGCTGTAGGAATTTCTTCTCATCTCATTCCTAAATAACCTACCCTGTATTCTTAAAATGAGACCCCTGGTTCTGGACTCCCTGATCATCAGGAACTCCTTCCTGTGTTTATCCTGTCTTGTCCTATTAAAACTTTATAGATTTCTAAGCGATCTCTCCCCTCCCCTCTTTCTTCTAAACTCCAGTAAATGTAGCCCTAACTGATGCAATTTCTCTTCATATGTCAGTCCTGCCATCCCAGGAATCAGTTCAGTAAACTTGTGTCATACTCCCTCCATAGGCAGAACGTCGTTCCTTGAATAAGGAGACAAAGACTGCACACAATACTCCAGTTGTGGTCACACTAAGGCTCTGTACAACTGGAGCAAATAATCCCTGCTCCTGTACTCAAATCCTCTCACATTGAAAGCCAACAAAGGATTTACCTTCTTCACTGCCTTCACTCCATGCTTACTTTCAGTGTCAGGTGTGCAAGGACACATGGGTCTCATTGCACTTTCCCTTTTCCCAAGCATGGTAGTCCACAAACCTACCAACACACTTAAACAGCAACTAATGAACCTGAAGGATCCATTAGATATTACCAGCAAAACTAATGACATTTACAAGATAGCATGCAAGAACCGTAAAAATACACTACATCAGACAAACTAGCAGGAAACTTGCCACCAAGATACATGAACACCAACTGGCCATCAAAAGACACGACCCACTATCACTAGTTTCCACACAGCACTAGACCAGAGACTCTCACTAGTCATGATGACAAAACGTCTGAAAACAAACCTTAACGTTCAGTGAGCTAAGTTACATACTAGTAATCTGTCTTCTTGATGTTGCTGCCAAAGTGGATAACCTCACATTTGCCCACATTACACTGAAACTGCCATGCTTTTGGCCACTCACTCAATTGGTCCAAATCAAACTGAAGCATCTTTGCATCCTCCTCACAGTTCACCCTCCCAGCTAGTTTTGTGTCATCTGCAAATTTTGAAATGTGACATGTAGTTTCCTCATCTAAATCATTAATATATATTGTGAATAGTTAGTGACCAAGCACTGATCTTTGTGTTACCCCACTAGTCACTGACTGCCACTCAGAAAATGACCAGTTTATTCCTACTCTTTATTTCCTGCTGACACCATATCAGTACACTAGCCCCCCAATCCCACGCACTTTAATTTTACATGCTAATTGCTTATCGGAATCTTATTGAAAGCCTCCTGAAAGCATAACTAAACTATCTGTTGATTCCCCCTTATCAATTCTACTCATTACAACTTCAAAAAAGCCCAGTAGATTTGCCAAGCATGTTTTCCCTTTTGTAAATCCATGCTGACTCTGTCCAATCCTGACACTGTTTTCCAAGTCCTCTACTAATTTAAAATGGACTCAGCCGATGTGACTTAAGCCCCAAGCCAGAGATTTGAACCAAAATCTATCCTGATGCTTTGGTGTACCACTTGCAATGTCATATTCTGCACGTTAGGCAGCTCAGATGTCATGGTCACTGCTCAAAGAAGAGGTAGCTCTCCCCAATGTCTTCACCAACAACATTATCACAGACTATCTGGTTATGATCTTGATTTTTGCTGCCTGTGGGGTAATGCCATACAAATTTGCTGGCACTTTTGGCATGAAGAAGCACATCAAAAGTATTTCTTGTTGCCTTGAAACATCTTGAAGTTGTGTAAGCTCTCATTCCTTTACTGAAATAGTCCAAGTGAGGCGCTTTTTGGAAATTTGTGTCAGATGTGATACACGAAGAAGCCGTTCTTTTACCTGCTGCGGGACTGCAGCTCTGGGCCTCTCAAGGCTCAGGGGAATGTCGTACAGCTGCTGGATTAGAGACTTCTCTGCTTCGGTTTGGAACATTGAGAACTTCCTTGCTGGTCCAGGACTGCCATACATCTAGTGGAAAATATATTTGTAAAGTGCTGTCATTTGACAAAGTGGTGAAAACAAGCCTTTCTTGCAGAATATTCTCAGTTTTTCTAGCTACAGAAAGAATGTTTTTTGTGCACACCAACTGGGCACTGAACTACCCAGGAGCAGGTCTGAGAATAGGAACAAGGGAGTCACAGCTCAGCCCTTACCCTGGGTCTATAACAGACATTTCCAGCAGGGGGCAATATAGACTAAAATATTCTAAAGTCCCCTCATAGCAATTACTGTACACCACTTTAGAAATAATTCTGCATTTTCCGAGGATGGCTGACTTAATTTCACAATTTTATTCAAATATAGGTTTGTTTCTGGACACTGCCAGTGTCATGTTTATTGAGCCAAAAAAAAACCCAAAAGAACTGCAAATGCTGAAAATCAGAAGCACAAACAAAAATTGCTGGAATAAACTCAGCAGATCTGGCAGTATCTGCGGAGAGAAATCAAAGGGAATGTTTTGGAGCCAGTGACCTTTCTTCTGAACTTTCTGTACCTGAAACATTAACTCTTCTTTCTCTCCACAGATGCTGCCAGACCTGCTGAGTTTTCCCAACAATTTCTGCTTTGTTTCTAATTTATTCAGCATCCCCCATTATTCTGTAGCATCTTGTTGAAACAGAGCTGAGACTTCTCTGTAGGGGTTGTGGGGGTCCAGGGTGTTGTCCTTATAACGTAACTCAGCAATGCTGTTGCAGTATAATTTATACAGCAGAGGTCCTCCCCCAACTTTGTCCTACCTAAAGCTCATTCCCCCATCACCTTGGTGCTCACTGACTTACACTCACCGCTGGCAAAGTGATGTCTTGATTTTAAAATTCTCATCCATGTTTTCAAGTTTATCCATGGCCTCACGCTTCACTATGTCTGTAACCCACTCCATTGCCAAAATCTTTGTCAAGGTCTCTATTCATCTAAATCTGACCCCTTGAACATCCTTAATACCTCAACCCCTGGAATTTCTCCTCCCAACACCAGCTATCCACAACCCCAGATCTCTCTGGCTTTGTCTTTTCTTCTAAGACAATCCTTAAAATCTGACCAAACTTCTTACCAACTTCCCCATATGTATCTTTATGTGGCTAAGTATCGAGTTTTCCCTGACAGTGCTCCATGCAGTACCTTGGGCTGTATTATTACATTAGTGCTGCTATATAAATATAAGTTGTTGTTTTGCTTGTAGTTGAGTGTCCTTAGACAATGCTAGCATAAAGAATGTGCTTTTCTAACTGGAAGAGTCAGAAATGTGGAAGTTTCCATTGTGCCCAAGTGAATGGCCCCCACACTACCCTTAAGTGACCTTAACTCAGGAACAAAGTGAGGTCTACAGATGCTGGAGATCAGAGATGGAAATGTGTTGCTGGAAAAGCGCAGCAGGTCAGGCAGCATCTAGGGAACAGGAGAATCGACGTTTCGGGCATTAGCCCTTCTTCAGGAATTAGCCTTTCAGGCTAATGCCCGAAACGTCGATTCTCCTGTTCCCTAGATGCTGCCTGACCTGCTGCGCTTTTCCAGCAACACATTTCCATCTCTTAACTCAGGAACAGCCACACTTACTTTAATGTAATATCATTCTGAGAGCTGTTATAGGGCCTACAGATTATAAGATTGCTACTGCTTGTGGGGAGGCTATTTAAGGATGGCATGGCGGCTTAGTGGTTAGCACTGTGCAGGTCAGGTAAATTGGCCATGCTGAATTGCCCATAGTGTTCAGGGATGTTTAGGTTAGGTGTATTAGTCCGGGGTAAATGTAGAGTAATAGGTTAGGGAAATGGGTCTGGGAGGGCTTCTCTTCAGAGGGTCAGTGTGGACTTGTGCCGAATGGCCTGCTTCCACACTGTAGGAATTCTATGAGGGATAATGATGTTACATCTATGATCTACACAGACCATCAGTCTATCACATTAATGTTCGTTATACAGGGAGTTCTCAACATAATCTTGGTGGGTCACTATTAGTTACTGATAAGGATCCTTTCACTTCTCAACAAACATCACTCTCTCATCTTCAGTTGCCCTCTATCCTTCCTTTATTTACCCTTTTCCCAAACCATATTAACCTCTTGCCCACAGCCTCAGTCACCTGGCCTCTCCCCCACCCTCAGTTGCTCCTCTGCCCGTCCTGGATTGTCCCTATCCCCCTTCCACCAGTTATTCCTCGTCACTGCCCTCAATTACCCTTGCCAGTTACCCCCATACTGAGTGATATCTCCCAATTGCCTTTAGTTCGCCAGCCTCTCTCTAACTTGACTGCCTCAGTTTCCCTACCATTGTCTGGAGTTACCCCTTTCCAATCCCACAGCTTGCCCCTCCTGCCACCACCAACCCATCCACATGTAGGATCAAACTTTATAATGGGACTTCTTTCACTGGAGCATAAGAGGTTGAGAGGTGACTTTACAGAGGTTTATAAATTCATGAGGGGTATAGAGGGTTAATGGTAGGTGCCTTTACCCTAGGATGGGGATTTCAAGACTAGGGGCCATTTTCTTTTAAGGTGAGACAAGAGAGATTTAATACAAGCCGTGAGGGGTGAAGTATTTACAAAGGATGTTTTACGTGTGGAATAAGCTTCCTGGGGAAGTAGTGGATTTCAGTATAATTACAATGTTTAGAGGACACTTAGATATGTAGGTGAATAGAAACGTTTTGGAGGGACAAGGGCCAGGAGCAGGCAGGTGGGACTAGTTTAGTTTGGGATTATGTTCAGCATGGACTGGTTGGACTGAAGGGTCTGTTTCCATACTGTATGACTCAATTAACATCTGAGAGGTTTTGGTGATACTTGAACCCCTGACTCTCTGAGTGCTGGAACAGATGGTCTATGGAACAAGCAATGTTGCCAAATTCCATTTCTTGTCTCCCTTCCCTTCCCCACCAAGTACATTGAGTGATCAGATGTCTTTCCCCTTTTGCCTCCTCCAGGACTGCTCTCTGCCTTGTTTCACCTGCATTCTTCCGGGAGCCTCCTGATTCCTACTCAGTTCCTCATCCCAAAGAATGGAACAAGTGTGGGCCGCATTTTGAAAAAAAAATTGAGAACCTCTGACCAGCACAGATATTGCTGCCAGCAACTGACTGAAAACAGACTCTGAAAACTGTTGAGTTAAAAAATGTGCATAAATTATCCATGCGTGAGGGTGAGCTCTGAGATCTAAAATCTGTTCATAAGTATTGAGATGCAGATTCAAACAGTAATTGGCAAAAATTTCCATAAATTTAAAACTGTTTCTTAAACAAAGCTTTATCAATGTGTCTTTGTCTTTGAGATTCAGCTCTCCATTGCTTTAGTTTGACTTTGTGAAATACCAGTGAGCGTTAAGGTCCCAGAGATTTAACCATTTGAAGACTTTGACTCTAATCTGCGCTGAGCTAGCTGTACAAATGGTCACAGGCCTGGGAGCGTAAATCACGGGCTGTGTTGTTCAATATCCAGTGGTCCTGTCTAGACGTTCTGTACATTAGACTGAAATTAAGATTTGCATCCACTGTGTTGCAGACAAAAAAACTTCAGATGCTGGAATCCAAAGTAGACCAGCAGGAGGCTGGAAGAACACAGCAGGCCAGGCAGCATCAGGAAGTGGAGAAGTCAACATTTCGGGGATACCCCTTGTTCAGGACTGTGTTGTAGCATTGTCAAATTCCTGCTAAAAGCTCACATCTAAAGAATAGCCATTTGTGTAAGGGAGCAGGGATCAGGAATCACCAATAGATCCATATGCAGTAAAAGCTGGATGGGATACTCTTCACAGGCCCTAGATGGGCCAAATGGCCTGCTTCCACAATGTAGGGAGTCTACGAAATGTAATAGGAAATTTAGAAGTAACCCCATCACCCAAAGAGTGAGAATGTGGAACTTACTACCACAGGAAATGGTTAAGACAAATAGTACAGATGTATTTAAGGGGAAACCAGACAAACACAGGAGGGAATAAAAAGCAAAGGAACTGCAAATACTGTAAAGCAGAAATGAAAACAATAATTGCTGGAAAAGCAGGGCAGGTCTGGCAGCATCTGTAGAGAGAAATCAGAGTTAACATTTCAGGTTGAGTGACTATTCCTCATAACATCTGAGGGAAAAGGGAATAAAGGGTTGCAATGATAGTTTTATATAAGAAAAGATAAGAGGAGGCTCAATTAGAGTACAAAGCGCTGATATAGGCTGTTTGCAATGAATGCTTTCCTGCTGTGTATCCAATATTTGTTGATTGTTGGATTTCTTTACATTACCTGGCTGTGCTGGATTTCAGGAGCATAGGATGGTGGAATATCATATGCATCAGCATAAGGTCCAGACATTGAGTTAAGGAGGGGTGCCTGACCCATTCTGGGAAGAGTAGATGCCTACAGATAAAACAAAAACAACATTGTTACCAGTAAATACAGACACTGCTCATACAATCGAAATGGAGATCTGTGATTTGTCACAATGAGGTCTGTACTTCTTTCTGTGTCATCATGATGAAGATGAAACTCTTCTCAACACCATCACGTTGTCTCCCATCCTCTGATATTCTTCTCATTCCACATAATGTAACATCAAATGCTATTGTTGGAGAAGAAAATCATTGAACCCCACTCAAAATGTTGCATTTTATAACCAAGGGCTGAGGATAAAGTGAATGAGTAAAACTCTGTACCCAGGCATTGAGACATCTTGGGATCCTGCAGTCCACCTCTGAAGCTCAGTTAGGCTCACTAATATCATTCAATCAGGAATTACTGAGCATCATAATGTCCCAGGGCACTCTGGAGGAGGTCAGGGATCTCATCTTCTCTGACTAACAGAGACTAGATGTCCCAGATTATAATTCAAAGATGGGCTGTACTCCAATGTGGTTGACTTCATCACATCAAGCTCATGATAAAAGGATGAACTTGATCAGTGCTCAGGTCTAGCAAACCTTGCACTGGATAAATTATTTTCTGGTAGCAGACGGAAGTGGGTACTGCAGATGCTGGAGATTAGAATCAAAATTAGAGTGGTGCTGGAAAAGCACAGCAGGTCAGGCAGCATCTGATGAGCAGGAAAATCGACGTTTCGGGCAATAGCCCTTCATCAGAAATAAAGCTGGGAGCCTCAGGGTTATCTCACCAGGTTGGACTATAACCTGGTGTTGTGTGATTTTTAACTTTGTCCACCCTAATCCAACACCAGTTCCTTCACATCATATTCTGATGAAGGAAGAGTGGCACCCAATTTGTGCAAAGCAAGCTCCAAAGAGAAACTGATAATGAACAAGTGATATTTTTAAGTGATATTCACTGAGGGATAAATATCCTGAAAACTAGGGTTCCAGGATAATGCCCTGTCCTCTTCTTTGAATAGTGTTGTGGGATCGTTTACAGGGCAGGAGGGTGGATTAAAAGACATTGCATTAGAAAGACATGAAAAATGAATGGACATTATGTATTAACAACAGAATACTTTTCTCTTGATTGCTCACAGTATTGTCCTGGGCAATCCTGGCTGAATGGCAACCCTAACGGGACATTGTGCATTCCACTGGAGTGTCAGCCTAGATTGTGTGCTCAAAACGGACCTGAGCCACCAATATTCTGACTCGGGGAGACATGCTGCCTATAATAACCCACCACTGACACTTAAATTCATAATATTTGTATTTTATTTCTGCATTGTTAAGCCAAATGGGGGTGTTGAAGGCAGCCAATCAGCCCATTGAGTGCACATCAAAGATCATCCCAGGTATGCAGATCCATCCCCTAACCTTATCCCTGTAACCCTGCATTTCCCATGGCCAATCCACCTGAACTGCACATCTTTGGACTGTGGGAGGAAACCAGAGGTCCCAGAGGAAACCCATGCAGATGGGGGGAAGAATGAGCAAACTCCACACAGACAGTTGCCCGAAGGTGGAATTGAACCCTAATCCTTGGCACCGTGAGAGACTGCAGTGTTAACCAGTGTGCCAGCCCACTGATATTGGGGAATGGTGGGCGGTGATGGCCTAGTGGCGTTATCACTGTATATCTGTGTAGGAATATCAACATGAGGTAAGTCAATGTAGGGTTTATCAGTATGCAGTGTCAGTTTTTTTTGTGTTGTATATCAGTGCGGGCTGGAATCGAACCCTGGTCCCTGATGCTGTGAGGCAATAGTGCCAACCACTGAGCCACCATGCAGTTCAAGGTGATTCACAACCTCTCACTCTGACTCTGTGTCCCTGCCTACTTGGAGCTGAACTCTTCACACATCACTGCAGACACTGGCCTATACAAGGCTCACCCGCACTACACATGTTCCCAGAGTATTCATCACATGATATCCCATTAGGGTTGCCATTCTGCCAGGATTGCCCAGGGCAATACTGTGAGCAATCAAGAGACAAGTATTCTGTTGTTAATACATAATGTCCATTCATTTTTCATTTCCATTGGACTTTTTGTTCATTAATGTCAACAAAAACATTCTGGGGAAAAAAATTCCTGTCTAGCTGACTTGTCAAGAATTAACCAATCAGAAAACAGAAGTATGTTTGCTTTCTTCTCGGCTGGATAGACAGCACACAGAGAGTTCCGCCATGTCAACTGACCAATGGCAGCAAGTTTGGGGCAGTAGGGAGCAGTTCGAGGTCATGTGATGGAAATTCCAGAGATACATCCACCAGAATTGACAACACACCACCCCCTACTAACTTCCCATTCCCATACTTTTATCTATGGGTCACTAGGTACATCTACTCTGACAATACACAACTCAATCACTGGTGACTATCAGTCAAACAGCCTTGTTTTTCCCAACATTATTACAAATAAATGTTCAAAATGCTTGACAGAAAATTTGCTCTTCTCCTGTCTTGCCTGTGATAGGGTTCAGGAATGGAATCTCAATATCCTCCAGTCTACAGAATATTTCTGAACACTTGGCAATACTGACCTGTATCCTATCATTTGTTTCTCTTTGTGTAGCAATAGATCGTCAATGCTAATTTATTACTTAAATTTACGATAAATTAAAGGGTAATACAGCAAAGAGCCCTATTCAGAGCCCTATTACGACAGTCACTGCCTTCATACTGCTCCACACTGGTGAATTTATATAGAGATTCTTAGTTGCTAAGGAAACTAGGGAGGTTCAATGAATATTCTGAGCTTTGCTGCAAATTAGTCTCTGTTGGAGAGGGATGAGAGAGCCCGAGCTAACGCAGTGTGGATTTAAACAAGGCTGCATTGTGTTCCATGCAGGGTGACCGAGGGTGACCGAGACATTGGGCAGAGGTCTAGCTCCTGTGTTTTGTAGGGCTGCCGAGCCACTTGCATTACAGAGTTACTTTCTTTTGTTTTCTGCTTTGAATAGCAGTTTGTCTTAGAGAACAGGCTGGAAGAATACTGGTGGAAACATGCCTTTGGTATGTGAGAACTGTCCACCAGATAGACTGGGAAAGTCAGAAGCAGAGTAATTTTGATCCCCTGGCTACAGTGGGTCAGACCACCTGCTGGCTCAGTTGCACTCTCTCCAAACCTTCATTCTTTATTCTCGAAACACTTTAGAAGATGATGTTTGGTATGCTTACCTTTATTGGTCAATACATTGAGTGGGGATGTCATGTTGGGACTTGTATGGGACATTGATTAGGCCACTTTTGGAGTACTGTGTTCAATTCTGGTCACCCTGCTATCAGAAGGCTGTGAAATATGAAAAGGTTCAAACAAGATTTACAAGGATGATGCCAGGACTGGAGGTTTTGAGCTAAAGGGAGAGGCTGAATAGACTGGGGCTATTTTCCCTGGAGCTGAGGGGTGACCTTATAGAGGTTTATAAAATCATGAGGGGCATGAATAGGGTAAATAGTCAACAGCTTTTCTCCAGGCTAGGGAAGTCCAAACTAGAGGACATAGGTTTAGGGCGAGAGGGGAAAGAATTAAAAGTGACTGAAGGGGCAACGTTTTTGTGCAGAGAGTGTTGCATGTATGGAATGTGCTGTCAGAGGAAGTGGTGAACGCTGGTATAATTACAACGTTTAAAAGTCATCTGGATAGAAACATGAATAGGAAAAGAGTTAGAGGGATATGAGCCATTGGTGGCAAATGGGACTACAGTAATTTAGCATATCTCGTCGACATGGACGAGTTGGATTGAAGGGCCTGTTTCTAAGCAGTATGACTCTTTGACTCTATGACCTTTATTCTTTAAATTCGCATGACTGATTAGGCCAGCATTTGTTATCTAAACCAAATTGCTCTTGAACTAAGTGGTTTGTCAAGCCATTTCAGAGGGCAATTAAGAATTAACCACATTGCTGTGTCACATGTAGGTCAGACAAGTTAAGGACAGCAGATTTCCTGTGCGAAAGGACATTCCTGACCCAGATAAAGTTTTCCTGACAACCGATGGTTGTTACGCAATCACCATTAGGTTAGATTTGTTGAATTTCAGATTTTATTGAATTTAAATTTCAAGCTCAGATCCCTCCAACTCAATGTCCTGAATTACCATTCTCATGACATAACCACAACTCAGCCTCTCATTCCTGTCCTCCTCTGCCAGTGCATGACAAGAAACTACATCAATGTAGATATGATATCATACTCAGAACAAGTGAAACCACCCTACAACCTCAAATTATCAAGGATTGTTTTCACTGCTAAACCAAAACCAAACTGGGACTGGATCTGGAGATTCTGTTCTGTACCCTGTCTGAAGCAGTGCATCCAATTTTGAGCACCATGCCCCCACCCCCAATATAATGACCTGATTAATTGAGCACACTAAAATGGTAGAAGGATTTGATAGAGTCTCTATATCCGCCCTCTTTACCCTGGATAAAGAAGTTAAGTACAAAGGAGACAAAATTAAATGCATACTCTCTTGGTATGAAACCACACAAAATCTAGAACCCAAAAAGTAGCAGATGATGAGTCAAATTGAGGTTTGAGACTAACTACAGTTAAAAGCTAGTTATCACTCAGAGTGTTGTGTGATTCAATCATCAATTCTATTTTAAGCATCAATTCTTTACCAAAGACCTTTAACTGAGGGAAGGTTAACACCAGAACCTTCAGTTTAACCTGAGAGACAGTCAGAGGCTCTACCTGAATTGTATGTGGGGCTTGGAGGCTATATAGGAGAAAGTGGGGACTGCCGACGCTGGAGATCAGAGTCAAGAGTGTGGCGCTGGAAAAGCACAACAGGTCAGGCAGCATCTGAGGAGAAGGAAGCTTGACATTTTGGGCATAAGCCCCTCATCAGGAATTGTAGAGAGAGAAGGAGAACTTCTTCTAGGTATGATTCGGAGATGCCGGTGTTGGACTGGGGTGTACAAAGTTAAATATCACACAACACCAGGTTATAGTCCAACAGGTTTAATTGGAAGCACACTAGCTTTCGGAGCGACGCTCCTTCATCAGGTGATTGTGGAGGGCTCGATCGTAACACAGAATTTATAGCAAAAATTTGCAGTGTGATGTAACTGAAATTATACATTGAAGAATTGATTGTCTGTTAAGCCTTTCATCTGTTAGAATACAGTGATAGTTTCACTTCTTTCATGTGTAAATCACAAAACCCTTTTTTTTAAAGTTGCATTCTCGGGTTAGCTGTTAACAATGGTGATAGCTAGACAATATGTTGAAGGTGTTAGCCCCCTGTGTTCTCTGTCTATGACCTGATGTTTAGATTGATTCTAATCTAAAAAGTGAAATAACAGAGTTTTACATAAATTCATGCAGTTTTTGAGCTCATAGTTCGACATGAATCTATGTGGTTTTTGAGCAAAGTGCAATGTAACTCTGAAAGTACCAAAAAAATTCACCACACACAATATATATGTGTGTATGTGGGTCTTTGTCTGTCTGTCTGTGTGTCTGTCTGGGGTGGGGGTTGTGAGTGTGAGAAAGTGTGTGTGTGTGTGTGTGTAGTGAGTGCAGAGTGCCTTAAGTCTGTGAGGGGGTGCATGTGTGGGAGTCTGTGTGTCTATAAGGGTGTGTGTGGGTGTTTGTGTGTGCGTCTGTGTGTATCTGTGTCTGTGTGCATGTGAGAGTGTGTATGTGTGTGTGTAGGAATATCTGTCTGTGTGTGTGTGTAGTACAATTGTGATCACCTGTAATGTGACACGAACCCAAGGTCCCGGTTGAGGCCCTCCCTATGGGTACTGAACTTAGTTATCAGCCTCTGCTCAGCCACTTTCCTCTGCTGCCTGTCCCGAAGTCCACCTTGGAGGATGGTCACCCGGAAGGTCCGAGGCTGAATGTCCTGGACCACTGAAGTGTTCCCCAACTGGGGAACACACACTCTCACTCTCTCCCACTACACACACAGATATTCCTACACACACACACACACTCTCACATGCACACGGACACAGATACACACAGACGCGCACACAGACACCCCCTCACAGACACACACACAGACAGACAAAGACCCACATGCACACATATATATTGTGTGTGGTGAATTTTTTTGGTACTTTCAGAGTTACATTGCACTTTGCTCAAAAACCACATAGATTCATGTCGAACTATGAGCTCAAAAACTGCATGAATTTATGTAAAACTCTGTTATTTCACTTTTTAGATTAGAATCAATCTAAATATCAGGTCATAGACAGAGAACACAGGGGGCTAACACCTTCAACATATTGTGTAGCTATCACCATTGTTAACAGCTAACCCGAGAATGCAACTTTAAAAAAAAGGGTTTTGTGATTTACACATGAAAGAAGTGAAACTATCACTGTATTCTAACAGATGAAAGGCTTAACAGACAATCAATTCTTCAATGTGTAATTTCAGTTACATCACACTGCAAATTTTTGCTATAAATTCTGTGTTACGATCGAGCCCTCCACAATCACCTGATGAAGGAGTGTCGCTCCGAAAGCTAGTGTGCTTCCAATTAAACCTGTTGGGCTATAACCTGGTGTTGTGTGATTTTTAACCTTCTTCTAGGTAGGCATCCTTGGAAGAGGCTTTGCAGTGGGGTTGAAATCAACTAGGAGAAAGTGAGGATGGTGGATGCTGGAGATCAGAGTTGAGAGTATGGTGCTGGAGAAGCACAGCAGGTCAGGCAGTATCTGAGGAGGAGGGAAATCAATGTATCGGCATAAGCCCTTCATCAGGAAGTTCTGATGAAGGGCTTATGTCTGAAACATCAATCCTCCCACTCCTTGGATGCTGCCTGACCTGCTGTGCTTTTCCAGTACGACACTCTCAACTTGGACGCTACACAGCTTATATATAAGTACATGTACAAGTTAGCTCCAGAAATTCTGATCTTCCTTTGAGAACAACACTTGGAGTTTTATTTCTTTGGGATAGCTACCAAATATTCTTTGAGACATCTTTGAGACCTCCCCTCAATCTTTAACATGGTTCTGTTTAATTGACTGTCAAACCCTGCTCATCAGGTTTCTGATAACCAACCTAGCATGACCCATGGAGTGAGGTGAAGGGAGTCATTTGAGAATCAAGGGCCCTGCAATATAATGTGTGTGATCAGGGAGCGTCAGGCCCAAGTCAACCCTCTGTGATAGAATCCATCTGTAACATCTAAAGGAATGGGGAAACCCTACAGAGGACTGTGGGTCTCCATAGCAATAAATCTACAGTGAGAAATGAGGGAGTGCTGCACTATCAGAGGTATCATCTTCCAGATGGTAAAAGGTAAATTCACCATGGTCTTACCAGACCATCGGGATTAGAGTGAGATGATTGGTGATGGTTTAACCTGATGGTTACCATCCCTCAGGTGAGAGGAGAGGTTGTGAAGGAGAGTCCTTCATGATAACCTCAGCCAGTGTGTGAATTGAACCGACTGGTGTTATCATTGTTCTGCATCACAAACCAACTGAGCCAGCCAACCCCTCCTTTCTGATGAGATTCGATTAATTATGCCATAGTCCCAGCTAAATGCCTTCTGTGGAATGTAAAGGTCCCTCGGTACAATCTCACCAAGAGCAAGGAGATCCCCCAAAGTCCTGAGCAACCTGTGTTTCTCAATCACATCATCTGGTCATTGTCTTAATGCTGTCTGTGGGAACTATTTTTGGTTGTATACTATAGCAGTATCCATGCTTAAAGTTACTTTGAGATGCAAATGTTCTTAAGCAAGACTGGAAAAGAGAGGAATGAACAAAAGGGAGGGCCTGAGGTAGGATGGAAGGAAGGAGAGACAACTAAGAGATGATCGTACAAGGTTAAAGGGAATATCCAAATCTACTGTCTCCCCAATCTCTGAGGCAATCATTATGTTGCCACAAGGAAACTGACAAAGATGATGGGTCCCATGTCCTGAAACACACAGTGTATTGGCTTCACACAGGGGTTGGGTAAATTCATGGACCTCACCCTCTTGGCTCTGTCTCTTTCAGTGGTGTTACTGCCTCAGCATAATCATCTAGGGCTGAGATGAGCAGAGATGTTGTCATTCAAAGTGTTGTGGATGTTTGGAATTTAAACTAAGCTGAGGTAGACAGGCCTTTGCTCTGTCAGGGAATCAAAGATCATAGAATCCCTACAGTATGAAAGCAGACCATTCTGCCCATCGGATCCACACCAACCCTCTCAAGAGCATCTCATCCAGACCCACCACTCCACCCATCCCATCCTATCATCATAACTCTGCATTTCCCATGGCCAATCCACCTAGCCTGCACATCTCTCACCACCATGAACAATTTAGCATGGCCAAGCCACCTAACCTGCACATCTTTGGACTGCAGTTGGAGGAAACCCACGCAAACAAGGGGAGAGTGTGCAAACTCCACACAGACTGTCACCGGAGGGTGGAATTGAACAGAGTCCCTGGTGCTGTCAGGCAGCAGTGCTAAGCCACCACTGAGCCACCATGTCACCCAAAGCATTAGGGAGCAGACTGGAAAATGGAAATGAGTCCACCAGCCACGTTCATCTTGAGTCACAGAGCAGGCTTGGTGGACAGTATTGTAAACTCCTGTTCCTTTTTTCTTATTTTCTTACAGAAGGAGGGAGGGTGTGTGCTAAAAGTATCATCTTTCCAGCTCCACACTGCTCCCTTTAGGGATCTGTATCAGGGTATAAAAAAGGAAAGTGGACCTACTATAATGGGTGCCACTCTAAATTCTCACCTGACCCAGTTAACGACTTTATGTTGTCAGACAACAGGAAATTTTGCCCTGCTTCTCAATTGCCCCCTTGCTTGAAGTCCTTTAGTTGCTAAAAACATACTATTCAGCAGGATTGTAGACAGCTTCATGTATCTCGAACTGAAGCACAGTAATTGAAGATGGTGTTGAGGGTGGAAGCCTGGGAAAGTGAGCACTTGGACAAAGCTGCTGGCTAAGATTTTTATTGTCCCAGTGGAGTCTTTTACACAGCATGGACATCCACCCAGCAACATAGATTAATGTGGGAGCTCCACAGTGAGTCAACAGGCTGTTATCGTCCAGCCCATTACGCTAACCTTCTTGGGCATATGCTGAATATTGTGTGAAAGATTAACCTTTAAGGCATTTACTTTAAACCAGAGAATTGATACATACTTGACATTCCTGTGCAGTACTGTGGGAACTCTGAATTGTCTAATAGATGAAGTCCAATTCTAGATGGGGTACCACCCGGGTGAAGAGAGATGAACTGACTCCACTTCTTTCCTTAATCCTTCCCTTGGTTGGCGGCAACAAGGTTATTGTAAAAAGGATCCTTTCCCTCTTGGATACTTTTGCCCAGCCCAAATATATTTGTTTTAAAAGGAACCCTATTTAAGCAAGCTAAAAAAAGAGTGGATTTATTAACAACTAAGTGATCATTAAACATAATGAGACACTGATTTGTAATGCGAAAGAACCTAAAAGATAAAAGTAATAAAGTACTATTATGTAAATCAGTTTTTGGCTTGTCCATGACAAATAGGTTGTGAAAGATTTCAGCTGTTAAGCTGGATGAATCTGATACTACTGGCTTTGGCAGTTACAGAGTTGTAGAGTCAGGCTGCATGGAAACAGACCCTTCAGTTCAACCAGTCCATGCTGACCATAATCCCTAACTAAAGTCATGTCACCTGCTGCACTTGGTCCATACATTTCTTATTCATGTACTTATCTAAATGTCTTTTAAATGTTGCAACTGTACCCATATCTACCAGCTCCTCCAGAAGTTCATTCCACATACGAAGTATTCCCAGGTTAAAACAAATTGCCTCTCATGTCTTTTTCAAATGTTTCTCCTTTCAATTAAAAATATGCCCCCTAGTCATGAAATCCTCCACCCTAGTAAAAAGACAGCTGCTATTCACCTTATAATGAGTAGCTGCTTGGAGATTCTTCTTTCTGCGGTCAGCTAAGAGGAGTTTATTCAGTTTCCTTTGGCAGAGTCTTGACTGATCACTTATTTGCAGCAATCAAAGAGAGATTATGTCTTTTTCAGCTGTGTATACAGGGGGTCTACAGAAAGTTCATATCTGTGCCCCTCTACAGCATACTTCAGCATTGTGGAACTTGAACCACCAGCCATCACATAGCATGCCAGCTCTCTTGCACACAGAACCATAGTGTCATAGAGTTGTACAGCATGGCAACAGACCCTTCTGTCCAACTCGTCCATGCTGACCAGTATCCTAAATTAATCTAGTCCTATTTGCCAGCATTTGGCCCACATCCCTTCCTATTAATATATCCATCCAGATGCATTTTTAAATGTTGTAATTGTACCAGGCTCCATTACTTCCTCTGGCAGCTCATTCCATGCACACACCACCCTCTGTGTGAAAATGTTGGAGCAATGGTTGCAGCTGATTTTTAATCCCCTTTCTTGAGTATTCCTGGAAGGGTAAACAAGAAGCACGTCTTTTGCCTAAAGCTGACTTTCTTTCATCTCAAACCATGTCTGCAGGAAGGAAAACACAGACTACAAGAAATCACAGTTCAAGTTATGAACAGCAGCTCTCCCTTTGAAGTGTTGCTATCTTTGACACTGTTTGGGTGCAACCATTCCATATTACTTCTTGGAACCAATGGAATCCATAGGGAGATTTTAGATACTGAACTTATTCCATTAGCCATCTTTCAGTTTGTGCTTTTTAAAGAAAAATATGTATATTGAAGTTAAAATTTCAATATAACCATAAACCATTCAGATTTTGATCCATTGTCATGACAACTGATGGAAGTATCATATTTCAGATGAGATGTTGAACCACTCACATGGATGTAAAAAATCAGTGTCCTGACAGATTGAACTAAAACAGAAAGAACTACGAATGCTGGAAATCAGAAACAAGACCAGAAATTGCTGGAAAAACCCAGCAGATCTGGCAGCATCTGTGTACAGAAATCAGAGTTAATGTTCCGAGTCCAATGACACTTGAGATTAGAGAAATTGAGATTCTTTCAAAAAAGGCAAGTGTCCTGGCCAATATTTATCTTTCAACAAACATCATGAAAACAGATGATCTGGGTGGGTGCATTTTGCTGTTTATGAAGCCGTACTAATGTCCAAATTGACTGCCGTATTTTCTACATTGCACTACTTACTTTGAAAGTGCTTCCTTACTTCTAAAGAGCTCTGGGTCATCCTGAGGTTTTGAAAAGCACTGCATATTGCTCCTGTCTTTTCCTTTCAGTAGTAATGCAGGTAATGGTTTGCTACAGTTAATTATTCTCACTCATTGCATTGATTCTGTGGACCTATTTTTCACTGACTTCTCATTTTCCTTTTTGTTGGAATGAGTCTGTACTTTGGCAATGGAGAAATATCCTGCTCCAAACACTTCTTTCCCTTCCTACTCCTCAACATCTGGAACTGCAGACCAACAGCTGGAGGTAACTGGCTGCAGATCAATGCTCCATATTTGAAGCGGGCATCATATGTGTGGGGGATGGGGTTATTCAAACAGCACTGGGTTTCAGTTTAATCGTCATCCATACCATATTGTAAACAACCCTTTGAGGACCAAATATTTGCAAAGTGGTTGTTGTATTTTAGATTGTGGACTGAAATGGGTAAAGTACTGTTTTAAAAACTAACAATTGCTTTACTTTTAGAACACGTTACTGGAACTCATTTTGAGCTTTGTTTGCACTGCTGTTTTGTTCAAGACATGGGGGAGGAGAGGTAAGGCAGCATGTCAACAAGTTGTGTGTGCAGAGTGAGATTCAGCTGGCAACAGATTACTGACCAGGTGTGTTACGTATGTGCGTCTCTTTCTCACTCTTTCTTTCTGCAGTGAAAGTCCTGAACCTGAAGGAAGCCAGTTATTTTCTCCCAGCAGTTACTGTAGAGACTTTGCATGAGTGTACCAATCTCTCTGCGCAGAGCAGTGATAGAACCTGGAGAAAGCAGGTCAAAGAAGCCTTTGGGAAGCAGAGAAACATCTCATTGAATACTTTGGACTACTGAATACTTTATGCTCTTAAACCATGTTTCCCAGGTTTTTTTTCCCTTCATCCATAACTCCATTTTTTTTGCTTGCATGTGTCTATAGCCATGTGTATGTGGTACATTTAAAAGGGAAATTGTTTTAACTCGTCAAATTATATGCTGGTAGTTCATAGCTGTTTACTTGTGATCAGAATTTATTTATTTTTAACTAATAGTCATTTATGTTAAGTACAGAAACCTGGTCAGTATTTTCTGTTAAACTCAGTCTGTCAAAGAAGAAAATTGGAGTCTTTCTGTATTTTGATTAAATCATTATTTAACTCTTGTGATGACCCCAGGCTCAGCATTGAAATTTTATTCCATTTGTGTTGTAACACAATGTAAATTAAAGCAATAGTTTAAACAATTGCAAACATGGATACAGGAACATGCCATTCAAACCCTTGCTTCTGATCCCTGTCAGAACATGGCTGCCTGAATCAGGACAAATAAGTATCCACTGATTGTCATGGTAAAGTCTCTAACACAAAAGTTGGCAAGTCATGTTGAGGTTGTACAGGACATTGGTGAGACCTCTTCTGGAATACAGTGTCCAGTTCTGGTTGCCTAGTTATAAGAAGGATATTATTAAGCTGGAGAGGGTTCAAAAGAGATTTACCAAGTTGTTACCAGTTCTGGAAGGTTTAAATTATAAAAAAAAGGCTGGATAGGCTGGGACTTTTTCACAGGGGTGTAGGACATTGAGAGGCGATCTTACATAAGTTTATAAAATAATGAGGGGTTTGATAGGGTTCATGGTAGTTATCTTTTCTCTGGGAGGGGGATTTCAAGACTAAGAGACACATTTTTAAAATGAGAGGAGAGAGATTTTAAAAAGACATGAGGGGCAAATTATTTGTGCACAGAGGGTGGTTCATGTGTGGAATGAACTTCCTGAGGAAGTGGTGGATGTGGGTACAATATAACATTTAAAAGACATTTGGATAAGTACATGAACAGGAAAGGTTTGAAGGGATATGTGCCAGGCACAAGCAGGTGGGACTAGTTTAGTTTGGGATTATATTTGGCATAGACTGGTTGGACCGAAGGGTCTGTTTCTATGCGGTAATATTTTATGATTCTAACGACTCTGTGAAGGTTGGGCATTTAGGTAAGATTCAAGAGCAATTTTTTTTCAGGAGAGGGAGAGAGGGGAAGGAATCCAACAAAACAAGAAGTTACAATACTGACTGTGTATTTTTAATATTACAACTTAGCCTAAGTCAATATTAAAATTAAATCAGCCCCAGCACTCACTACAGCTCACAGTAATGTTACATTGTCGAGTTGTTTGTAAACACAGAACTGTGAAACAAAGCTGTGCAACTTTAAAACCAGTAATTATGAATGTGTGCACGAAGCACAGCCTCAGACACCTGCCCTGGGACAGCTGAGCATGTTTGCAATTACACCAGATATTTCACCCAAGTGGAAAAACACCCGCGCCCAAGGGAAATGATTCAGATTCCACAGCTAATCAACTGTCCCATTCCTATTGCACTCCATGAGTAAAGCAATGGAGTAAAAGCTATTCAGCTAACTCGTGGAAATTCAGGGTCACGGGGAAAACACAGGAAAGCGGACATGAGGAATGTTGGTTCCAGGTGAATGGTGGAGCAGGCTCGAGGGGCCAAATGGCCTACTTCTATTCCTATTTCTTATGGTCTGATGGTCCAACTAAGAGTGTTTTTGAGAGCATTTGAGGGTCAACCATGTCGATGTGAGCTGAGAGTTATTCAGAAGCTAGAATAGCTAATGAACACCAAGAGGCTTAAAAGTAATGTTTTAGAAAAACACTGCAAATTACATCAAATATTGAATTCATTTTACCTCACATTGAGTATCCGTTCCATGAGAAATCAGTGGCTGTAGAGCACAGAGAAAAAAGGACAAAGAAGGAAACGAGTTAAAGAACAGAAGCAAACAGAAAAATTCCAGCCATTTAGCAAAAGCAGTCAAGAAGGAAACAAAGTGATTAGCAGCGTTGAAGGTAAGTTTGCACTCCTGGCGGTCTCTGCATCCAGCACAGATTAATGGAGGCGGTGGTGGAGAAGTGTTTGGGCCCAGTATGAGGCAGCAGCGAGGTGGGCCACAACTAGACTCGTGACGGTGGCGGAGTTGAGTTTGGGCTGGTGCAGTACCCGGTGGCATCAGTGGTGTGTGCATTGGCAAGGTCCAGTGAGGACTCATAGTGTTGAGGGCGTCGGTGGAGGCGAGTTGGTGCCAAAGAGTGGGCATCTTTTGTTCCAGCGACGGTGGCAAAGGGGACTCGTACCCAGCCACCAGGCCCATGGCACATGAGGGAACACTTAACAAGAAGGACTGTAAAGTTGGACACTTCCTTTATTTCTTCATTTTTCTGCCTTTGTATTCAATGTTTTGGTTTATTTTTCTGTGTTTTAAGATGGACAAGAGCGTGGCGATACTATACAATACTTTTCAGTGTGTTTTGTAACAAGATTCACATGTCAATAAATAAACCAAATCAAAATTTCACAGGGAAATATACTCAAATAGAGGTAGAGTTGAAAAGTGTGGGTGGTGAAAAAGCATAGCCATTCAGGCAGAATCCGAGGAGAGGGGAATCGACATTTTGAGCATAAGCCCTTCATTCCTGATGAAGGGCTTATGCCCAAAATATCAATTCTCCTGCTCCTCGGATGCTGCCTGACTGGCTGTGCTTTTCCAGCACTACACTTTTCGACTCTGATCTCCAGCATCTGCAGTCCTCACTTTCTCCTTCAAATAGAAGTAGTCACCAGACAGATGTGTATAAATCTAGAGACACATGTACATACAGAGTATCTAGTAAGTTCTTCTGCACTGTTCATCATCACCCCATGCCAGTCTTTGGCAGCATTTTGATAACACTCAAACTTTGACTGACAAGTGACAGGCATAGTTCATGCTGTATAATTGTCACAAAACTATTGTATGAAGCAAGAGGAAGTCCAGCTACTCGTGAACACCACATCGCTGATACACATCCGGCCACATCATAAATGTGTCTATTCATTGTGGACCAAGCAACTTCTTGTTTACAAGACATTGCAAACAGTGAAGCAAGAATCCACAAAGCAAACCATCGTGCGGCTAAGTTGTTACTGAGCAGACACTGACCAGCACAGTCTTCCTCACCATGAGAAAGGGCACTGCCAGTTTTAGGTCAGTTTCAGTCAACATATTTCTACTGAAATCCATGAAAAGAACTGAAGACAATTACTCAGGGTATGTGAACTATTGAGCCATTGTTTGTGTGTGAGCAAGAGTTCCTTATCATTTTTTCAATAAATTGTGGGTGTGTTGCTTTTATGGCTGAATTAACATATAATAGATGACAGACTGAGATCTGTAAGACAGAGGAGTGGGGTGTTTATCAGACACAGTCATAGTCAGGGCCCTGAGCTGACATCTGCCAGTCAGATCACATGAACAGAAGTTGTTTCCAGATTAAACAGACTTTAAAAAAAAGACTTCCGAAGGCTGGATTATCTCAATGGAGATGTGTCGATTTTTCAAAACTGAGGGCATAAAGAGAGGTCAATAAGTGGTTTGGGAATAGGCTCCATAACCTGATCCAAATGTCCATCCACTCCCACTCCCCAGGAAAACTGTTCTTGTTTAGGGGTGGTTTTTGTTATTAGATGCAGAGAAGGCAGTTACCATCACTCACACACACGTATTCCTGGTTTTTGTCTCATTAAAATGCATTAATTCCTTCCTGATTAGCTGCACTGGAATGTCTGCTAGTGATCAATGACTTCAATGACCCAGGGAATGCAATGACCAACAGGGTAAGGAGTGGGCGCTTCTCAATAGGAATTGAGCAGCCAGGGCCCATGTCAGGACTCAGTGCTAGAACCCAGTTGATGCAATTAATTCAATCCATAGATGCAACCAGGATCTAGGATACAAGATTAGATTCCCTACAGTGTGGAAACAGCCCTTCGGCCCAACAAGTCGACACCAACCTTCCGAAGAGTAACCCACCCAGACCCATTTCCCTCTGACTAATACACCTAACACTACAGCAAATTTAACATGGCCAATCCACCTGACCTGACCCAGAGGAAACCCACACAGACACGGGGAGAATGTGCAAACTCCACACAGATAGTTACCTGAGGCTGGAATCAAACCCAGGAACCTGGCGCTGTGAGGCAGCAGTGCTAACCACTCAGCCACCGTGCCGCCCTAAACTCCTGGGCAGTAAATCTTTCCACCATGGCATGGTGGAAAGATTGTAAATAGATACAATACACAGAGCTAAGTGATCCTACAACCTACAGATCAGATCTAAGCTCTGTAGTCCAACCACATCTGGTCCTTAATGGTGGTGGATAAGTAAGAACAACTACAAGAGGATGAAGCTGATATCCTTATATTCAACAGCACCAGAACAACATTACAAAATACAAGGCTATGGTATTTGTGTCCAGCTTCAGCCAGAGGTAACCAGTGGATGAGCCATCTCAGTCTCCTCTGGAGTTTCCGGTGTCACACATGTCAGTCTTCGGCCAACTGGATTCACTCTAGACACGATACTAAGAAAAGACTGAATGTACATGGTTGCAACTGCAAAGGTGATAGGCCCTGACAATATTCCAGTGTAACACAAGAAGCCTTAGGTTCTAGAACTTGCCACGGGCCTAGCCAAGTTATTTCAGTACAGTTCTATACTAGCATTCATTTATCAGTGTACAGAATTGCCCAGTGTACACAAAAAAGCAGGTCAAATCCAACCTGGCCAATTATCACCTCTGCTCTTTAGAAGGACAAGGCCAGCAGGTACTTGGGGAAACTACTTTCAGCAAATTCCCCTCTAAGCCACACAGCATCTTGACTTGGAAATCCATCTCCATTCCTTCAGTGTCACTGGGTCAATATCCTGGGTCTCCCTCTCTCCACTTTGAGGTCTGCAGCACTTCAACAAGATGGCTCACCACACTTTCTCAAGGGCAATAAATAACCAGCAAAGCCCGCATTCCATGACTATAGAATCCCTACAGTGTGGGAGCAAGCCATTCGGCCCATCAAGCCCACACCGACCCTCCAAACGGCATTGCACCAAACCCCCTTCCACCTTATAACTCTGCACTTCCCATGGCTAACCCACCTAGCCTGCACATCCCTGCTCACTATGGGCAATTTAGCATGGCCAATCCACCTAACCTGCACAGCTTGAGACTGTGGGAGGAAACCGGAGCACCCAGAGGAAACCCAAACAGACACGGTGGGAATGTGCAAACTCCACACAGGCTGAGGCTGGAATCAAACCCAGTTCCCTGGCACTGTGAGGCAGCAGTGCCAACCACTGAGCCACTGTTCGGACCAAATAATGAGAAAAGAGCAAACAGATGATTCCAGGTCATAGCTGACATTTGTTACTCATTATAGGAGCAATTTACTGCAGATGCTGGAATCTGTACTGAAAACAAAAAAGTGCTGGAAATCACAGCAGGTCAGGCAACATCCTTGGAGAGAGAACAAGCTAACGTTTCAAGTCCAGATGATTCTTCATCAGAGCCCAGCTGTGATTTGGTACTCATTCTTAGTTACCTTCGGAAGTTGGGTGGTTGTGTGATATACCAGTATTATGCTGTAATTAAAGATTTGGAATGGGAATCACTATAGTAAGGGAGGGAGAAAAATAGACTGACCATACTCAATCAACTATGGAATAGACTGGTGGGATTTGTTAACGTCAAATCCCTGCTGCACCCTGGCAATGTCAACACCTCAGGTAGTCGTCCACACAATATACTCCCACAGAAGTTTATCATTCATTCCAAGGAGAAACTCGCGATGGAACAGGCTGCCAAAGGAAAAGCCCAGCGTCTGAGGAGCAGGACAATCAACATTTCAGGCATAAGCCCTTCATCGGGAAATGCCAAAGGAAACAGTCACAACCACCATTACTCCAAATCTTCAAGATCATCTTTCATTCTAAGAATCACCATATCAGCAACTCACACCTGGTTCAGCTAGCACTCCCCATTGAAACATTAGCGAAACAAAACCACACAACTGAATTAGAAGCCAAAGATGTCCTGGCCAATGTTTGTGCCTCAATCATGATCACGAAGACAGATTTTCTGGTCGTTATCACATTGCTGACTGCTATGTGCAACCTGACTGCTGCATACCTATATTTAAAGCAGTGACTGCACTTTATTGACAGTAAGGGTGCTGGAAGATCCCTGCTGGTTGGAAAACAATCACTACCTAAATATAAGTCCATTTTAGTACTCAGGTTATTCAACAGAATTCAAATCTTCAAACATTCATGATGAGATTTGAATTTGTGCTCTCTGAATCACTGGCTCTGCCACACACAATGACAGATGCCATAAGGTTGCTGGTGGCCCCTGAGGGAAGTAACGGTCCATTTCTTTTACTGTTCAAACCTGTTGGGAGACGTGTGAGGTGCTCACCCCCATAACTTGCAAGTGAAGTGATGGAAATGAACCAAACTATTACAAGTTGAGTCTATCTGCCTCTACCGTCACCTCAATCCAAAACTACTCATGTTCCTTTGATTCAAGGAGTGTCATTCCTGAAAATCTACAGTGATAATGTTGGCGCAACACCTCTGTCCTGTGTATGCATTTGGTTTCCTTATTCAAGAAAAGGTACACGTATTGGAGGCAGTTCAGAGAAGGTTGATTTAAGGGGTGGAGGAGTTGTGTTATGAGGATAGGTTGGGTGCATTGGTCTATATTCATCGGAGTTTCTAAAGTGTGAGAAGTGATCTTATTAAAACATATGGATCTGAGAGTGCTTTACTGAATGGACTCTGAAAGGATATTACCTCAATGGATGAATCAAGAACCAGAGGGCAGAGTTCAATAAGAAGTGATCGCACTTAGTGATGATGAGATTTTGTTTCTATCAGAGGGTCATTAATCCTTGGAATTCACCACTGCAGGGAGCAGTGGATCATTGGATATATTCAAGGTCATCAGAGACAGATTTTGATCTGAAAGATTATGGGGATATACAGAAAAGTGGGCAAGGCCACAAGCGAATCCTCTTACAAGGATGCCTTCCTTGAAGAAGCTCTCTGCCTCTCTGTTCCCTAGATGCTGCCTGACCTGCTGTGCTGTTCCAGCAATAAAGTTTCAGCTTTGATCTCCAGCGTCTGCAGACCTCACTTTCTCCTCGAAGATTTCAACCTACTGCGAATCCTCTTACAAGGATGCCTTCCTTGAAGAAGCTCTCTGCCTCTCTGTTCCCTAAATGCTGCCTGACCTGCTGTGCTGTTCCAGCAATAAAGTTTCAGCTTTGATCTCCAGCGTCTGCAGACCTCACTTTCTCCTCGAAGATTTCAACCTACTGCGAATCCTCTTACAAGGATGCCTTCCTTGAAGAAGCTCTCTGCCTCTCTGTTCCCTAGATGCTGCCTGACCTGCTGTGCTGTTCCAGCAATAAAGTTTCAGCTTTGATCTCCAGCGTCTGCAGACCTCACTTTCTCCTCGAAGATTTCAACCTACTGCGAATCCTCTTACAAGGATGCCTTCCTTGAAGAAGCTCTCTGCCTCTCTGTTCCCTAGATGCTGCCTGACCTGCTGTGCTGTTCCAGCAATAAAGTTTCAGCTTTGATCTCCAGCGTCTGCAGACCTCACTTTCTCCTCACAGTTTAGATCAACCATGATCTTAATGAATGATCAAGGGGGCCAAATGGCCTACTCTTTTTCCTGCCTCGTTTGTTCTTGTACACCTCCTAGTTGTATGAATGATGAACTCACAGTTTCTGGGGTTAGTGGGAGAGTGTTGAGTAGCCCCTCCGCAAATGCCTCCCATCCTCCGTTTCAACTCTCACAGCAAACTCTTCTGAAATGGGATTGGTCTGGACCTCATAGTCAGGTCCACTCACCCTGATATAGGGTTAGAAATGTCTGATCTTACTTGACCTACATTCTCTGGGGCTACACTGGTTCTGTAATCAACAGGGAAACATGTACCCTCTACTTCAAGAGTCCTCACCCAGCACCACCCCATCCTCCTACAACCACCCTCAGGGCTCTAGTTTCACATTAACTAACAACATCTGGTTCATAAATAGAAAACAGGGCAAGGACATCCTGGAAACAACAAAGGAACGGTGCAATGGAGTCCTTAATTACTAATTGGATCATCCAATCTGTGAGAGTGACAATGGGAGGGCCCAGTCAGATTACAATACAGTACACCCTTAGGATTGGTATCCGTTTTATGTGGAACATTACCAAGGTATTTGAAGGAGTTATCAGCTTTGAATAGATTTCCTAATGGGTTTGAATGGATAGTAGAATAATTACAGCATGGAAACAGGCCATTCCACCCATCATGTCCCTGCCAGCTCTCTGTGACTCTGCTAGCCCAACCATGTCTCTTCAGGTAACTATCCCAGTCCCTTCTGCAATCCACAATCAAATGTATCTCCAGTAGACTCACTGCTGGCAGTTCCTCTATCGTGGAAGTTCACTCGCCATTCTCCCAAAGATCCAGCTGTTAGCAGTTTGTGGAAGCAGGAAATTGCAACTGGCTTTGAGAAACACTTAAAAAAAACCCACTTCCACTGATTTCCAGAGAGAATGTGAAATGATCTTTCTAAGTGCAGGTTACCAGACCTTGTTATGAAAACCCTCCAGACCAATTCCCAGGGTAGCCCAGTTCCGCAACATGCTCTCAGTTTAATGTAAAGACATGAAGCATTGTCAATCATCATTGTGTGTGGGAACAGGAAGGCGTGTACACTTGAGTGAGGGTGAAGTAATCTTGAAGCCTACTCACTCTTTTCATGTTCATTTCCTTTCAATCCTGACCCGGAGGCACTGACTCCTGCTTGGATTCAATTACATAGAAACATTGGAGTAGCTGTAGGCCATTCAGCCCATCAGGTCTGCCCCCAACCCTCAATTAGATCGTGGTTGATCCCCTACCTGAAAGACAATTTCCCATACTTTCCCCATAATCTTTGATGTCATTCATCTCCAGAAAAATACCACAAAAAAGGCTCAAGGTTTTAGCTTCCACAGCCCCTGGGATAAGGAAATTCCTTACGTGTGGTGGGCTACTCAATCATAGAGGCCTATTGCCCTCAAATCCCATCCCATATCCATGTGCCTTTCACTTTCTCTTGTGTAATTATTAAGGGTTTTAGTAGCTCTGTGTGCCAAACCACCCCACCAGCAGTAATGAGGTTCACTGTTCCTACAGCTCTATCATATAACTTAGAACAAGCTAGACGTCAAGTGGTTAGGTCAGTGTTTAGGTAACTATTATATGTTTATAACAGGAAATAGCTTTGCCCCTTAGACTGCCAAGTTAATCATTGCTTTAATTTTAACAGGTGGGAATATAGAATAGATTTTAGTATCAATGATATTGCTTTTGAATGGGGGGGAAGTATCTAACTATAATGCTATAAAGACAGTTTGGTGAGGATGGGAAAACGCAGAAAACACTGGAGGAATAGAGACGGGAAAAGGACAGACACTCTGACAATATTGTAGCGCTTCACAACCATGTCAAACATTAAGAGTTACTCTCTGCTACCTTTGTGAATTTTTAACCGTAGTTATTTTCTCACATTCAGCAGCACTGAAATGCCTCATAAGTAAACTTCATATCCTGCTTTGATCTAGAGTGTGCCTCTTTCTGGGCATAGTCTCAATAAACAACAGCCAGTCCTTATTCTACAGATCAACTTCTAAAATGTACAACACTGCTACCAGTGAATACTAATGTGGAATTCTGCATCAATATCAAAACAGCAAAATACAAACTTTGAACCAAGTGGTTTTGTAATACGTGATAGAACCAGGGAGAATACACAGTGAGATATATGCCCCTACACTCCTTGATGTTGAATAATGGACGCAATTTGCTTACGTTCTACCCAGTGTCCAAGCATACATTAACTTCCCTCAAACTGTTCTGATTTCATGGCTATGAGCTGTAGGTCTGATAAATATTCATCTCATAAAGCAGGAAGCAGGAGCCAGACTGTTCTTCGTAAACAAAGACCACTATTCCCTTCGACAAATCAGTCCCTTTCCAGATACGATGTGGAGGTGCTGGGTTTAAGGCAGACAAGATCAGAAGTCACATGACATCAGGTTATAGTCCAACAGGTTTATTCAAAATCACATGCTTTCGGAGCCTATTCCGCCTCTCCCTGTGGCTCTAACCCTGGCAACATCCTTGTAAATCTTTTGTGAACACCTTCAAGTTTCACAACATCCTTCCTATAGCTGGGAGACCAGAATTGAACACAGTATTCCAAAAATGGCCAAACCAATGTCCTGCACAGTTACAACATGACCTCCTAACTCGCATACTCAATGCACTGACCAATAAAAGCAAGCATACCAAACACTTTCTTCACTATCCTGCCTACATGCAACTCCACTTTCAAGAAACTATGAACCTGCAATCCAAGGTCCCTTTGATCAGCAGCACTCCCCAGGACCTTACCATTAAGTGTATAAGCCCTGCCCTGATTTGTTTCTCACTCTTTGCTAACAGGAATTGTACATTTAGTGCTCCACAGGAAGAGAGTGGAGTCAGGCCTAGCTTTCTGCCAGTCCAACACAGACAATGGCAGGAAGTGTGGATGGTCATATAAAGAATCTGTTCAGTTATCAACCCTTCCATTTCCTCAATATATGTTAATCGTGACTTGTATGGGTAAGAAATGCCTTGGTTTTTGCAATGGGGACCTGTCATATTCCAATGATTTTTCTTGATACACAAAGACTGTACAGATTGCTTTAATATCTGTGAAAATAAATAAAGATATTTTTATGAATAAAGTATATTTTTACAATTAAAAAGTATGGGATGGTCATATGAAACAGATATCTTTGAGCGTTAGCAATGTATGTATTTGTAACATATTTGTAACAGTTCCTGAATGTTAACAAGATGATATAGCTGGTTGTGGCTGGTTATGGTACTTGAAAATATCAATGAATAAGTGAGCACATGGAATCAACCAGCACTCCTAACTTCAGCTAAACTTGAGCTGAGCTTCAAAAACTCAGCAAGAATAAAGTTGGGTAATCAGGCCCTGCCGAAGGGAAAATACCATTTCTTCCATTAGGCAGCTTATAGTTGAATTAAGAGTGTGGTGCTGGAAAAGCACAGCAGGTCAGGCAGCATCCGAGAAGCAGGAAAATCAATGTTTCGAACAAAAGCCCTTCATTCCTGGCATGCTGGCCTTCATAACAAGAGGAATTAAGTATAGAAGCAAAAAGGTCCTTCTGCAGCTGTACAGGACCTGGTGAGACCGTACCTGGAGTATTGTGTGCAGTTTTGGTCTCCAAATTTGAGGAAAGATATTCTGCCTTTTGAGGCAGTGCAGCGTAGGTTCACGAGGTCAATTCCTGGAATGGCGGGATTACCTTACACTGAAAGACTGGAGCGACTGGGCTTGTATACCCTTGAGTTTAGAAGGCTGAGAGGGGATCTGATTGAGACGTATAAGATTATTAAAGGATTGGACACTCTGGAGGTAGGAAGCATGTATCTGCTGATGGGTGAGTCCCGAACCAGAGGACACAGTTTAAAAATAAGGGGTCGGCCACTTAGAACAGAGTTGTGGAGAAACTTCTTCACCCAGAGAGTGGTGGTTGTGTGGAATGCTCTGCCCCAGAGGGCAGTGGAGGCCAAGTCTCTAGATATTTTCAAGAAAGAGTTGGATAGAGCTCTTAAGGATAGTGGAATCAAGGGTTATGGGGATAAGGCAGGAACAGGATACTGATTGAGGATGATCAGCCATGATCATAATGAATGGTGGTGCTGGCTCGAAGGGCAGAATGGCCTACTCCTGCACCTATTGTCTATTGTCTATTGTCCTCTAATGCTGCCTGACCTGCTGTGCTTTTCCAGCACCACACTCTTGACTCTAATTTCCAGCATCTGCAGTACTCACTTTCACCTAGCTTATAGTTGAATGTCTGGCTCTGCTGTACACAGAGTTGTTCTAACTGATATCCCAGGCTGTTCCCTAGTTTTAACTTCTGAACATTTCACAAGCACAAGTGCAGGGTAGTGTGGATGTGCAGAGAGATCTTGTTGCCCATGTACATAGATCCCTGAAACTTGCCACTCAGATTGATAGTGCTGTTAAGAAGGCATACGATGTGTTAGGTTTCATTGGCAGAGGGATTGAGTTCCAGAGCCGTAATGTCATGCTGCAACTATACAAAACACTAGTGCAGCCTCATTTGGAATATTGTGCCCCATTACAGGAAGGATGTAGAAGCATTGGAAAAGGTGCAGAGGAGATTTACCAGGATGTTGCCTGGTCTGGAGAGAAGGTCTTATGAGGAAAGGCTGAGAGACTTGGGTCTGTTCTCATTGGAGAGAAGAAGGCTAAGGGGGGATTTGATAGAGACATACAAGATTATCAGAGGATTAGACAGGGTAGACAGTGAGAGTCTTTTTCTAGGATGATGACGTTGACTTGTACGAGGGGGCATAGCTGCAAATTGAGGGGTGATAGATTTAAGACAGATGTCAGAGGCAGGTTCTTTACTCAGAGAGTGGTAAGGGCGTGGAATGCCCTGCCTGCCAATGTAGTTAACTCAGCCACACTGGGGAATTCAAACAATCCTTGGATAAGCACATGGATGATGATGGGATAGTGTAGGGGGATGAGCTTAGACTGGTTCACAGGTCAGCACAACATCGAGGGCCGAAGGGCCTATTCTGCGCTGTATTGTTCTATGTTCTATGTTCTCTGTTCTATGCACAGTAAAATTCTAAAATGTTTGCCTTCTCCTCCAGTCTTGACCCAGGTCGGGCTACCCATCTCCACAAAATTGCAGCACTCTCTCTCTTCCCACTGTAAAATGCTCACTTCAGTAATACAATTGATGACTGGTGAATGGCTGTGGTACTTGGATCAGCTGCTACCTGTTCAGAGAAGTCATTACACATCTCTGGAGCAAGGAGGACTTAAACTCAGCCCTCCTGGTTCAGAGGTGGGGACATCAACATTGCACTACAAGAACCGTTATACTGAGTCCAGCTTTCCAATTCATGTAAAGTTTGGGGTATGTGGAGAACTTCTATTGTCCCGGAAATAATGCCAGTCACTTACTCCAGTTTTGAATGTGGGTAAAGATCATCAGTGTCAGACTGTGTCCGCAGTTCTCTCTCTCCTGCCTCCAAGTAGTTGGTAATGTCCAGCAGCAGGGATATGCTGGCACCTCACCTCAGCTGAAGAGCTAAACTAAGAGAGGGTACTGTCAGCATCGTCTGCCATCTAAGGACATGAAATCTGGAATAATGGAGGAAGAGGATGATCCTAGAAACAGATCAATAGCCCTGAAGACAGACATGAAGAAGACATGTGACTCGTCCACACAGTCTCCTGACAAAACGGACCAGACACCTTGGAAAAGATCGCCATCTTACAGATTACCCCCTCCCCCCCACCAAGTTAGCAATCAAACCTGGTTACAAAGTGCTGTTGCATACAACATAAGACTGACACAACATTATATCCAACTCTCAGCAAAAAGCAGGAATCTGAAGAAGAAAGTCAGAAATGCAACGCATGCACTTACGTGATTTGGATGTGCCAGGCCCATGTTGCCATGGAATTCAGCAGATGACATCGGCACTTGGTAGATCTGACTGTGTGACTGGGACATGGAGGGCACCTGATAGACATTATCCTTTGACCCGGAGCTAGGAGTTGAGGTCAAGTTTTGATGTTGCTTCTTTGGCGTCTGGTAGATATTTTGTTGTGACGGCCTGCTCTGTGATGAGTAAGGTGGCAAGTACAAAGACGGGATGTCATACTGCGACCCAGTGAGCAGCTGCAGACGGTTTCCAGGAGCAATGCCTTGCCGTCCGTGCAGAGAGCAACGCCACCATCCCTCGTTTCCTTTGACATTTCTTTCTATCACCGTCAGGATGTCTCCTTTACGGAATTCCAGCTCATCAGGTGTCTCTGCTTTATTGTCGTAGAGAGCCTTTGCCATAAGGTTCTGTAACAACGATAAAGGGACAGTTAGGAAAACACTTTATCAAAACCATAATTTTTCTGTTATAAATGTACTGCCCACAGCAATGCACCGATGCCTCAATTGCACAATGTCATCCTTCTTCCCATTGCTTTGCCATCTCCTGTCTCTGTAATCCCTTCAAGCCCACAATTCTTTAAGACATTAGTACTCATGTAACTCTGAAATATTGCGCATTCTTGATTCCCACCGCACCACTAATGGTACTCTGGCTGTGAAATTCCCTTCCTACAATTTTTTGCCTCACTTTCTTCCTAACATCACCCTAAAAGCTAGACACTTTTCACTAAGTTTTTGAGTAAGAGCTAATATCTCTATGGATTTTTTTTTGCATAAACTGGTGTCAATTTTGATCTAATTATGCTCATAGGGTGGCACAGAGGCTCAGTGGTTAGCACTGCTGCTTCGCAGCATCAGGGACCCAGGTTCAATTCCAGCCTCAGGTGACTGTATGGAGTTTGCACATTCTCCCCGTCTGTGTGGGTTTCCTCCAGGTGCTCCGGTTTCCTCCTACAGACCAAAGGTGTGCAGGTTAGGTTGACTGGCCATGCTAAATTGCCCATAGTGTTCAGGGATGTGTAGGTTGGGTAGGTTAGCCACGGGAAATGCAGGGTTATAGGGATAGAGTTGTGGGGTGGGTATGGATGGGATGCTCTTTGGAGGGTCTGAATGGACTCATGGGCTGATTGGGCTGCTTCCACACTGTAGAGTTTCTATGATTAAGAAGCAAAGAACCCAGAAGATCTTTAGGAAAGTGTCTCATAGCCATGAATTGTAGTTAATGAATGACTCTTGACAGGAATTCTTAGCTCACTTTTGAAAAGCAACGTTTTGTTGCCAGTTTCTCCCAAAAATCTGCTCATGGTCCAAAGCTGTTAGCAGTGAGTGAGCATCCCTCAATAGTTTTCTGCACTGTTTACCAACAGTTACTCTTGTAACTTACACAGCTTACCCTTAAAATGCAAGCAATCGCATCTGCCTTTCTGAACTATATGCATTTCTTGTTTATTCAGCTTGGTAGTTAGATTACATCAGCAACAAATCTACTCTGATTCAGGAGGAACAAGGTATAATTACAGGCCCCTAGAGGAGGAAGTCAAATGTGGTTGATTTCCTGAGTGTTCTTGACTGACGTCTGAGTGCCATGTGTTTAGACCACCCGGTCTAAAGAAGTGATGAAGATGGAAAGGGGGGAGATTTTCATCTCGTCAATCAAAGCTGAACACGTTTCCAGTTCCCAAAGGCAAATTTCAAATCTTGTGATCAGCCATTCTCCAATGTTTTTGTTTAGTTAGTCATCAATATATTTCTCCATCTCTGTGACTGAATCAAAAGAAATGGCAGAGGGATTATAACGTGGGAAATGTCCACGTTGATAAATGAAAAAGAAGCACATTATTAAATGGAGAGAAACTGCAGAAGTCAGTCTTACAGAAGGTTCAGCATGTGCGGGTACATTAACCACAAAATGTTAGTACCCAGGTACAGCAAGAGATTCAGGAGGTAAATGAAATGTTGGTATTTACTGCAAAGAAAATGGAACATAAAAATGGGGAAGTCTTCCTGCAGCTGTACAAGGTCACGGTGAGACCTTACCTGGAGTATTTTGTGCAGTTCGGTTTGAAGAAAATGTAATAATTGTGTTAGAAGCAACTCTGAGAATGTACACCAGACTCAATTCTCGGATGAAGGGCTTTTCTTACAAAGAAAGGTTGATCTATTTTCATTGGAGTTTAGAAAAATGAGAGATGATCGGGTGGAAACATACAAGATCGTGAAAGAACTTGATAGGGTAGATTTCAGGACAATGTTCCTTCTCAGTGAGAACAGGGAAGAGTATAAAATAGCAGATCTCCCTTTTAAGACAGAGCTGAAGGTATTTATTTTCTCCCAGGCAGTCCTTAAACTGTGGAATCTTTTTCCCCAGGAAACAGTGGAGGCTGGGTTATTGTATTCATTCAGATAGATTTCTGATCGACAAGGGAATCAAAAAGGGCAGACTGGAAAGTGCAGTTGAGACCCCAACCTGAATGTATTGAATCTATTTGCTGTACTGGAGTCACCTTCCTTCATTCCTGGTCTATTTAAGAGAGTTCCATTGAATAAGACAGAATCAATGTCAATGGAATCACTAATGCCTTGTAAGAGGGTCTGGGTGCCCTCAGTGACATTACAAAACCATTTCCAATCCTCTTTGGGGCCAGCAATGTACCTTTGACATTAAAATGGTCAATTTTTCTCTGACGTAAAGGAATTTCCACAGACATAATACAAAGGCAGAGGCCAGCTGCTAACTATGCGTGTACAAGATATTATTTGAGTAGGGAACCCAGGCTACATACAGAGTGATTTGTTATGTACATGTGGTATCAAATTCCTTTACAATGAAGAGTTTGTACTGGCCTAAATTCACTTAATCTCATACATTTCTGGTGTAGCTAAATGACCTCAGGCATGCAACTATGTATAAAGGTTTACTCAACTTCTATATTAATTTCTCCATAATCAGAGACTGGCAAAGCACAGCAAGGACTAGAGGGGAGTTTGCATTACCTAACTAATTTTCAGATTCATGTCAGGGACAACACGTCAATTCAATTTTGCAAATCTCAAGAACCAATCAATCATTCTCCTGAAATTGTGCCTAAAGGGGTTTGAACACAGCAGAAGCTTTGAAGCATATCTCAGCCAATGCCAGATGAGATTGAAGACCTGTGTAGACTCCTTAAACAAGTAAGGCACATTATGAGTCAAGTAGCATCTGGTTATAGATTCATGGAGATCAATGTCATCATTGCTTCTTCACCATATTAGAAATTCAAGTCAATAATGGAAGTCTGAAAACTCAAAGTCATTGACTTGGTTTCTGGGTGAGAATGAGCTCAATGCAGTACAGGAAAAGGACAGGACAAGGCTGAGGTCCTACATTAGCCATCACAATTAGTCAACCCTGGTTAACTGCTCTTCTTCAGTGGTATGCTGTGTCAATTCCACCTTTGGGTGTACATGGTATTGTTGAAATTGAACTTAACTGCACTAGTCATGAAGTGGTGATGGAGCAGCAGGACTGCATGCAGGCTCTTGTCACTCCCATTGCTTTCTTTCTTTTCTTTTTACTTCTTATCTTCCTCCTTCAATTTTTCTTTTCTTTTGGTGAGTTAGTTGGCAGTATCAGTGCAGCAGTAAGAGTGGGCCCTGCGCAGAGTGGCGATGCCTCCTGGTGAGTGGAGGCAGCAGCAGTGGCAGCAGGGATGTCCTTGTTCAGCGGCAGTGGATTATTCAAGATGGCGGTGCCGGTAACATGAGATTTCGGTGGAAGGCAGCTGGCGCGGGACTCGGTGCAACGGTGGCTTGGCCTGGCAGAAGAGTTGGTTGCAGTAGGCCCGGAGCAGGGACACCTGGCATTGGTGATGAGGCAGCTGCAAGGGACGCAACTGAGCTAGGAACTCCTGGTTGTGGGGGTGAATGTGTGTTCAGCATGGACTCAGCATCAGTGAGGTGGGCCCAGTGTGAAGAGATGGCCTGCAAAGAATGGTGACTCCTACGATGGTGTGTCCGGCACAGGCGGTGGCGAAGAGCAAGTTTTATTGGTCAGCCAACTCAGGGTTCAGGACTCATGATGGAAGTGACAGAATGGAGGCAGACTCTCTTTCAGTTATATCTTTTTATTCTTAAACTATTCAAAAAGGTGCCAGATTGTGGTGACCATTAAAGTGTTTGACTGTATTTTATTGTTTATTCACTGTAAAATGCAATTACAATAAATCATTCAAATTCAAGGCACACTGATTCACACAATGCTGGCAGGTCTAGATCACCATGAAATAGCGCTGCATTGTAGATGTCTATGCCTTTGACATAGGGAAATAGCCAACAATGTCAAATGATCACATGGATATTGCACTGATGTTGAGTCCCATATGGTCCTTACTAATGCAAAGCATTCCTTTGATATGAATTTTAGTGTCAGCATGACACCAACCTATACAGCCCAGAGACTAGGAGATCGTATCAAACATCATGTCCCTTTATGTGTTCATAACAAAGCAGATATTAAATGTATTCTGCAATTGGACAGCATTTGCTGGATCATCCAGAATGCGTGACAGATTACATTGTCGACCAATTTAAGATTTTTAGTTGGGCTCATATTATGGCACAACTGCATGGACTGTAAGTTACATATATTAATATACATGGCCCTGGTCTTTGCAGATGAAACATGTAACATACACTACATCTGTTTCAACTCAGCACAATAGCTAACAGACATTCACTGGCTCATTTCATTGAACAAATCAGAATTAATCTCACGGATTTGAATTCTAAAGAAAGCTTGGCTATTAACTGTCAATCAGCATTAGTACATGCATTCTCTGGAGCAATACCTCTACCAATAGCAGTGCATCTGCCATCCAGTCAGTGCTCTCCTCTAATACAGTATGAATGTTGTTTGTCCCTTTGAATTTGAGTTCTTGCAAAATGTCCTGATGAATGCAAGATGACAAAACAATTTTTTTTCAGCAATATAACAGATATTAGGATACACCACCAAACGTTTAAACAAAGAAGCAAAGAATTAGCTTCTAAGCATATTTTAGAGGAGGCAAGATAATAGAGAAGCAAAGACCTTAAGACAAATCCCAAAGTTTCGAGTTGAGACCATTGAAGACTGGCTGCCAATGATAGAGTGAGGGAATCAGAGATGCACAAAGTGCCAGAATTGGGGAATGGAGACATTTGGAGAATGGCAAGGTTGGAGTTGATAGAGCTACCCAGGGGTGAAGGAATTTGAAATCAAGGATGAAAGTTACAAATTCAAGGTGGTATTGTCAAACTGGGAGACAACATAGGCCAGTGAGGACACACCAACTAGGAATAAAAAGAGTAAATCCTGCTGCTGTTGTGGAATCTATAACAATATCTTATGAAGACAAGTTGGCCTTTAGAAAATAAACTGTAAATGACACAGAATTTGTTTTGTTTCCTGAAAATTGGATGCACTGATGGACACATGAGCATCAACATAACACATACCTTGGCAACGTATATGCTGACATCACAGGTGCAATCTTTGATAAATCTAGAAGGAGTGGCCATAGATTTCAAACAATTTGCAACTGAAGCAAGGGTCATGGTCAAAAAATCGTTTTGAGTAGTTAGAGTATGGAAAGTATTGTCTAGAAGTGTGGTGAAGGCAGCTTCAATTGAGGACACTAAATGATTATTTGGATAGAAATAGTGTGCAAGGATCTGGGGGCAAAGCAGGAGACTGGCAGTAGGTACTGATGCTTATGTGAAGAGCTGGTGCAGACATGATGAGCTGAATGGTCTCATTCTGAGTCATGACAATTCTGTGATTTTGAATTTATGTCACAAAAAGATACAGTAATTTATTGCTGAAAGGCCATGATGCATTGTGAACACCAAGTGACTGGGATTTCTTGCCTGTGAAGGAGAAATTTGGAGAGTCACCATTGTCTTTAAACATTGGCCAACTCCTCTGAATGTGCTCTGAATGTTCACCAATATGTTGACTCTCTTTCTTGCAAGTCAGGCCAAAATGAGGCCACTATTTCCACTGACAAAACTAAAGGATCCAGATATGTTTATGAGCAACATTATGCAAATCCCTTTACAAACCTAAATTGGCTGCTTCCCATGCATTTCAATTTTATCAGAGTTAATAATACAGATGTAGAATTACTTCCACCTCCCACGCCTCATGAATTTGCAGGCTCTACCTCAAAGTATTTTATGTGTTTGAGTAGACCCTTTACATGCACGGCATTGTTTGTCTCAAAAAGAATTTCGTAGTCAGGCTGCTTGCGTATTGAGAAGACTACAGCCATTGTCTTCTGTTCTGCCTCAAAACTCCATTCCCACACCACTAATTCCATCCTTCACCCTGGCAACTGTCTGAGGCTATGCTACATTGTTCACAATCTCAGCGTCATATTTTACCTCGACATTAGCTTCTGACCATGTATCTTCACAGTCAAAAATCCACTTCTGTACCTGCCAGTCTCTGTTCATCTGCTGCTGAAACCCTTGTCCATGCTTTTGCTAATATCTAGACTATTTCCATACACTCCTCACTTGCCTCCCATATTGTAACCTCAGTAAATCTGAGGTCTCTCCATCTTCTACTGCCCTGCTCCATCTTGTGCCCTGTGTTCATCAGCCTATATTAGCTAGTTCCCAGACAAGCAGTGTCTCGATTTTAAAATCCTCACCTTTATTAGAATTTCTCCTCAGTCTTGCCTCTCACCATCCTTGTAATCTCTTCCAACCCCAAAATAACTATGTTCCCTTTCGTAACTTCGATTTTAATTGCTTCTCCATTGGTGAGTGTGTCTTAAACTGCCTGCAGCTTAAGTTCTTGAATTTCCTCCTTTGCCTTCTCTGTATCTTTCTTTCATGGCAATCTTTAAAACATATATGTTTTACCAAGCGTTTGGTCATCTGTCCTCATATGTTCCAATAGAATTTGGTGTCAATAGAAAGGGGAGGCGATGACATGGACTATTAAGCCAGAAGCCTGAGTCATGTTCCAGGGACCTAGGTTCAAATCCTACTACAGCAGATTTTAAATTCATTAAAAATTTGGAATTAAGAGTATAATGATGACCATGAATCCATTGCAAATTGTTGGGAAAGACCCAGTTGGTTCACTAATGTCCTTTAGGGAAGGACACTATCATCCTTACCAAAATAACTCAACAGAAGCTGGTATCCCGTCACCAAGTCCCCCTTTATTTACATGTGGAGAGTCTTTGACACTGATCCAGATCCCTCAGAGCCAGCTCTCAGAGTGAGCAGAACCTCTGACACTCCGAAGTACATTTTATTTTAATAGAGTCAGTTCCCTCAACTGAGGAAATTCTAAATCTCCTGGTTATATGTTATTTTAGCAGCAGGAACATACTGACTGTGGCTCAGCCACACAAAGACCTGTTCCCTAAACCGAGGAGACTCTAAATCTCCTCCTTATTTTTCCCCCCACACTACCGTATAACAGCAGAAGTGTTATATTTTCCCAGCACCTATGTTGCACTCCTGTTTATATTTTTTTTCTAACTGCCTAACAGCGGTAGTGTTTATATTCTCCTGTTTACATATACCTTTTTTTCTTACCCCTGCACTACTGCCTAACTACGGTAGTGCTTATTTGTCCCCAGCACCCATGTCGTGTGTGTGCAGGTGTCAGACACAGTGAAGAACAACAGGTGTTTAAATCTTTATTTGCATTCCACCACCAGGAAGAAAGGAAACACCTGAGTGGCCAGTGACATGCAGTGCCCATCCCATCAAAGGGCAATGCTGCGTGATCAAACAGTGAAGGGGAGGGCAGGGATTACATCAAAATAGAGTTGGAGGGGTCAATAATACACTAATTCCTGAACAACATGAGGGATTTGGTGGACACCACGTGCTCCTTCTCCAGAGACACCCGGTGTCAGACATAGCCGCGGAAAAGGGGCAGGCAATTGGGCATAACGACCCCCTTCATGGCCTGCTGTCTGGACCTGTTTATGGCCAGTTTGGCCAGGCCCAGGAGCAGACCCATGAGGAGATCCTCTGACCTACTCTCCCCCCTCTGCACCAGACCCCTGTTTATATCTGTCAGACAGGGATTGGACCAGGTTAACAGCCCCAATCAGGGAACTCCTACTCTATGATCTCCACCTGGCTGACCTCGATACACTACATTTACCTGGTCTGGCCTACATGTGACTCCAGACCCACAATAATGTAGATGACTCTTAACTGCTCTCTAGGCAATTAGGGACAGGCAATTACTGCTGGCCTAGCCAGTGATGCCCAGGTCCCTTAAATGAATTTTAAAAATGTATTTTATAATGCTCCTTTGAAGTGCCTTGTGACAGAGGATTAAAGGTGCTATAAAAATACAAATAATTGTTCTTTATCTTTTTCATTCAACATGAAGCACATTTACTTCACAAATCATGGATTTAAAAGAAAGATTTTCACGCCCACATTGATCCAGATTCACTAGGTAAGTTCCCCTCAGTTGCATTAGTATTTGAAGTATTCACTCACTACAACCAAACACTTGCCGCTCAACAACAGCTGGTTTGCAGATTATCAGTTTGTCAGCTCAGCTGATGGTCAGAGCTCGAGGGTTGTTGCTGAGTTGATGTCATGTACTGCATAGGCATGTGGGAAGGCTGTGACAAAAGCTGCATTATTCACAGCTACGTCACCCCATTTTTGCCCAGAGAATGTCAGCTGTGACTGACCCACAGCGCTGCTGCTTATCATGCCTCACACACGTTTGTTCCTGGCTATTTTTATATCCTCGTCAAATTCAGATCCTGTCGACTTCATGTTTGAACTAGCAACTTTGCCTTTGATCCAACAGCAGCTGTCTCTCGTTTTCCATCACCATGTGCTGCAAACATGAAGCAGCATCAGTTATGGGGCATTTCCTTCAGAAAAAAAAAACCCAGGCGGACACATAGCATGAGTGTTGCTCTTACACTGAAATTCTTAGCTTACCCAAGTGATCAATATTGTGTGAGCCAGTCACCATTCCAACGAGTCAACATGTTTTTGCCGGATTTTGCCATCACTCACTATCTGCATCCATTTCGAGATGGAGTCAGTGGACTGTCATCACCAGCAGTATCCCAGTTTATTTTGCCTGTTTGTGACGACATTACTACCTTCCCATTCAAGAACACCTCAGCAATGTACAGCAGGTATCCAAAATCAAGCCCTTCCCATCTGTGTGGTTCAGGCTAATACTAAATACCACATCACCCATTGGGACATTGGTAGAGCTCATGCTTAAAAGGGAAGATGCATGAGGAGGAGGGAAGGGTCTAAAATGGTGTCACAAGAAAGTGTTATAGCAACACTTGTATGATACTATGATGTCTCCGTAATATCCTGTGTAAAAGAAAATTAACCCTCTTGCTTCTATAGCCCAGTTGATTACTATATTACATCACTGAGCTCTGTAGATGAGGTAAGGCTCAGGTATTGTCTCTCTTAAGCTAAATGAGTTGATTTTCACTGGATGGTGTTTGAGTGCAAAAATTTGCCACAGGGTTCGGGTGTGACAGGAAGTGATCTGAATGCACAGTCCTGATTGCACTCTGGTGACCCTGACAGGAGGAATAACTGCACTGATAGGGACCAAAGATAGGATGAGTTTGAGTCCTGACATTTCCATGGTGGAACAGCTTAGCTACTGGGACTCAATGCACAGAGTCCCACTCGGACAAGATACTAGAGGTTACTAGAGGAAGAGTGGGTGAACTGGAGGAGGGGAAATAGAGGCAATGAGGGGAGAAAATTAGCTAGATTGAGTTTAGAAGAAGGGTCACTGGACTCGAAACAATAACTCTGCTTTCTCTCCACAGATACTGAGTCTTCCCAGCTTCTGATTTCCAGTATCTGCAGTTGTTGGGTTTTTTTCTGGATTTTTATCCATCTGCTTCTTTTTCCTATTGTGTGTTCCCAGATGTGCTGGGTTCAGCAGATCTGCTCTATGCCTTTGGCAATAGAAGCCAACTCAGGGAGACGAATCTCGTGATCCTGATACCATTCCTGCACACACTGATCTGCAGCCTGACATGTAAGAGCTCCCCACTTTCTATTCATGGATATTTTGCTTTTGTTTCTGATACTTTTCATCCTACAACCCCCATCATCTCCATTTTTGAAGATGTTGAAGATGTCTCATCTGACTTGGGAATTTCTCGCTTCCTGGTTCAGGATAATAAGGCCCTTTAGTTTCACTCCAACCTCAAAATCTGCCCTTTCCCACAACAACCGACGCCACATCCACAGCTCACAACCACTCCCACCTTTCTGTCCCAGCCCAAACATCCTCCCTGAAATCCACACAAACCATGCCCACAAACATCCACATTCTAACCCCCCACGCCAAAACAGCTCCACTCACCTCCGCAACCCACCCTGACCATAGCACCATTGCCCACACTCCCCTGACCCAAAACAAAGAATACAAATTAAGAGAGGTAGGCCATTCAGGCCCCTCAAACGTATTCTACTATGCAATGAGATTTTGGATGTTGCCTGGACTCCTCATTTCCTCCCACCCCCAATAACCATCTCTCATAATCAAGAATCTATCCATCTCTTAAAAATATACCGTAACACTTCTTCCACCACTCTCTGGAGGAGAGTTCCACCAGACCAATGACTTTCTGAGAGAAAAGAATTCTTTGTCCCCATTGTAAGTGGAAGAACCTTTATGTTAAAACTGTATTATGCAGTTATAGTCTCACCCAAAGGGAAAAACATCCTTTCTGCTTCCACACCACAAAATCAGCTCAGGATCCTAAACAGTCTCAATAGGCCATGGTGTGGAGGTGCCAGTGTTGGACTGTGGTGGACAAAGTCAGAAGTCACATGACACCAGGTTATAGTCCAACAGGTTTATTTGAAATCACAAGCTTTCGGAGCGCTGCTCCTTCGTCAGGTGACCTCACCCAACAAAGAAGCAGCGCTCCGAAAGCTTGTGATTTCAAATAAACCTGTAGGACCATAACCTGTCATGTGACTTCTGATTTTGTTTCATTAAGACCATTCTCCTAAACTCCAATAGGCTAATCTTATGCAACCTTTCCTCACAAGGGAACCATGCTCCGTATCAGTATTAGTCGACTGACCCTTCACTGAACTGCTCTTAATGCATTCATATCCTTTTTTTATAAATAAGGAGATAAAACGTTACACAGTGCTCCAAATGTGATCTCACCAACTTCCTGCTCAAATGTTGCAAAACATCCCTATTTTTCAATTATCTTTCCCTTGCAATAAAATACTTGCACATACCCCCTACAAGCCCACATTCCCCTACTACACCAACCCCTGGAAAATTATATAATTGCAATCAGTTGCCTGACTGCATAGCAGTTCAGCACTGGAATCAATATGTGGAAAAATGTGAACCAAGGATGAGAGTGTAAATTAAAGATGCCATTTGAGCACTCCAACATATGGCTGATGCAGAGGGTGCTGCAAAAACAGATTGCATTGCATTAAGGAATAATCAGCTAATTGATGCTCAATTTTTATTATTTTATACAGTATTGAACAATGAAGAGGCATGAAGGAAGAGGAGTAAACAATTTTACTGTTTTTATCCCCAGATACACTTACATACCCACCGGATCTGATTTGAGACAATACCTGATATTGGGTTTAAGGAGTACACTACTGTCCCTGCCAGAGAAAAGTGATAGGAAGGGGTTGGCGTTCCAACCATAGAATCCCTAAAGTGTGGAAACAGGCCATTTGGCCCACTGAGTCGACACCAACCCTCCAAAGAGTATCCCACTCAGACCCACCCCCTACCCTATCCCTGTAACTCATGCATTTCCCATGGCCAATCCACCTAACTTGCACATCTTTGGACTGTGGGAGGAAACCAGAGCACCCGGAGCAAACCCATGCAGACACGGGGAGTATGTGCAAACTCCACACAGACAGTTGCCCAAGGATGGAAGCAAACCTGGGTCCCTGACTGTGAGGCAGCAGAGCTAACCATTGAGCCCTTTATCTATCCAAGCTGGATAAAGGGCTGCTCTCTATTTGCTCAGCAGGCAAATGTGATGGTACAAAGCTATATGGGCTCTAGATTCAATTCCTGGTCTGTGCTGAGTTAATGGGTGGCAGTGTTACCATGAGGCTCCTGATTGTCACCCAGTTCATGAGCTGAAGACATCATGTGAATCAAAATGGACAATGAATCTTACACAGTGCAGCAACAAATTCAAGCAGAGGATATTAGGTGTGAAGGACGTTGATCACAGCCAAAGGTTAAACCAATCTACACGTCAAGATATGACCGTGGCTTTTCAAAAATATGAAAATGATGAATTGGAAAAGACAAGCCAGCTCCATACTCATCACATCATGGGTACAGCCTTCTCTACGCCTCTTATTTCTGCAATCTTCTGGAAGAGGTACAGAGCAAATGGGGAAAAAAGACTGAATTCAAACTCTGGATAACATTTCACCAACTCCAATAAGTTAAACATGGTGTGATCATATTCACCATCACTTCAAGAATGTAAATCCTGCTATCAAAACTGAATGAAACACCAATTTCCAATCACACTTTGCACATTCTTCCCACGTCTGTGTGAGTTTTCTCTGGGTGCTCTGCTTTCCTCCCAAAGATGTTCAAGGTTCAAACAGATTGATATTAAGAAAGTGAATGTGCTGAAAATTCTGGGAAGCATCAAAATAGGTAAGTCCTCAAGGCAGAACCAGATATATCCAAGGTTACCACAGGAAGCAAGGAATGAGATTGCCATGCCTCTGGCAATGATCTTTGCATCCTCACTCTCCACAGGAGTAGTATCGGATGACTGGAGGGAGGCGAATGTTGTTCTTCTGCTCAAAAAAGTGAATAGGGAAATCCCTGGGAATTACAGACCAGTCAGTCTTATGTCTGTGGTAAGCAAGGTACTGAAAAGGATTCTGAGAGATAGGATTTATGACGACAGAACAACCTCGATTATCCAAATAAGACGGGCAGGGTGTATTTTGTTCAGATAACTGATTGTTACAGATAACTGATCTGATTGTAAACAAAGGAAGCATTCTCAAGTCTAAATGGAACCCCGTGACACAAAGCCTCAGCCAGAAATACTGACTCGTGTGTTACACCAGTCAACTTGATCCAATCAAAACAAGGGCATTTGTGATGGCAAATAATTTTGAAAATGGTTAAAATGGAATTGTTTCATGAATTAAATGGAAGCATTTTAAAGAAATGTTAAAGTGAATTGGAGCTTCCCAGCTAACTCCAAACATTTGCAAGTGCAGTCCCGTCCATTTCACACCAAGACGCAGTTTGAGGTACAACAACACAAGTATAAGGTCTCTATGTGTGCTAAAGTAAAGTTCCCGCAAGAATTTTAATTACATTTTTAATAAGAAGTACCAAGATGCTAATTTGAATTTGTCCTGCATCGTTGGAAATCGGCTTCCCATTTTGAACACAAACAATCGTCCCTTCATCTATGCTGGGAATACTGCTCGATGGTGATGGAAAATGGATGTCCCCAGAAACAAAAAATGAAAATATTTCACCAGCAGAACTAATTCGGATTGTGAGGAGCTACAATCCATTTGTAAAATCCTTTCCTGCTACAGGGTATTTACACTGTAGAGTTTATCAGCTTTTTAATGCATCAAGAAATGAAAACCACTCGGTAAAAATGTTACTGCAAAATAACATTTGGCGCATTGGAAAGTATATGATTATCTTGGCAATAAATCTTGGTACAGTACATTGTTTTCAGATCAAGGACAATTTCTTAGCGGCTGCGGTAGTGGATAACTTATAAATCAAATACTTCAGTTGTTTAAATAAATACATGACAACAAACGATCTTATAGTTCATTATCATTCCTGTCGGATGTAGCAGAAAGAAACAAAGAAAGAAGGAAAGAAAGAAAATAAATGACAGAGGCAGAGCGGGAGAGAAGTTGCTGAGTTCACTGGTGAGCAGTCCATCTTGGAAAGAGAGTTTCTGCTGGTAGTGACAGAGTCCAGTTTCCAATCTCAAACATCCAGACCTTGAGATCTTGTTCGGATAATCCGAAATTCAGATAATTGATGTCCGCATAACCAAGGTTGTTCTGTATTTGGAAAAATATAGTTTGATTAAAGATAGTCAGCATGGCTCTGTGAGGGGCAGGTCATGCCTCACAAGCCTTACTGAATTTTTTGAGCATGTGATGAGACAAGTTGACGAAGGTCAAGCAGTGGATGTGGATTTCAGTAAGGTATTTGATAAGGTTCCTGACAGTTGGCTCATTCAGAAAGTTAGGAGGTATGGGATACAGGGAAATGTGACTGTCTGGGTACAGAATGGGCTGGCCAAAAGAAAATAGCGACTGGTAGTGGATGGAAAGTATTCTGCCTGGAGGTCAGTGACCAGTGGTGTCCCGCAGCGACATGTTCTGGCGCCCCTACTCTTTGGAGGTTTATATATGACTTGGATGAAGAATTGGAGGGGTGGGGTAGTAAGTATGCCAATGACACCAAGGTCGGTGGTGTTATAGGTAGTGCTGGGGGCTGTTGCAGGCTTCAACAAGACATTGACAGGATGCAGAGCTGGACTGAGAAGTGGCAGATGGAGTTCAATCTGGATAAATGCAAAGTGATTCGGTTATATTTGAATGCTGAGTACAGGGTTAAAGACAGGATTCTTGGCAGTGTGGAGGAACAGTAGGATCTTGGGGTCCACGTACATAAATCCCTCAAAGTTGCCACCCAAGTTGATAGGGTTGTTAAGAAGGCATATGGTGTTTTGGCTTTCACTAACAAGGGGATTGAGTTTAAGAGCCTTGAGGTTTTGCTGCACTCTATAAAACCATGGTTAGACCACATTTGAAAAATTGTATCTAGCTCTGGTCACCTCATTATAGGAAGTATGTAGATGCTTTACTCATTCTCAGGATGTGGCAGTTGCTAGTGAGTCCTGTTGTTCCTTTAATGTTAAGAATCTTAAGAGAGGTTGAGTGAACCAGGGCTTTTCACACTGGACTGAAGAAGAAAGAGAGGTAGCATGATAGAGGTGTACAAGCTAATGAGAGGCATAGATAGAGTAGATAGCTAGAGACTTCTCCCCAGGGCAGAAATGGCTGTCACGAGGGGTCATAATTTTAAGGTGATTAGAGGAAGGTATGGGGAAATGTCAGAGGTAGGTTCCTTAAGCAGAGAGTGGTGGGTGCGTGGAATACACTGCCAGCGTGTTGGTAGAGCCAGAGACATTAAGGACAGTTAAGCGACTGCTGGACAAGCACATGGACGGCAGTAAATTGAGGGGTGTGTGCGTTAGGTTGATCTTAGATTTAAATGCTCAGCCTGTTCTGTGCTGTACTGTCCTATGTCTATGTTCTATGTGCAGGTTGGATGGATTTGCCATGGGAAATTGCCCATAGAGTCCAGGGGTGTGCAGGTTGGGTGGATTAGCCATGAGAAATGCAGGGGTATGGGGTTGAATCTGCTGGAGATGCTCTTCTGAGTGTTGGTGTGGACTTGAGGGGCCTGCTTCCACACTGTAGGCATTCTATAAACTCTTCTTCAGAAAAGTTCTGAAAAAGAGTCATACATGACTTGCAATGTCAACTCTGTTTTTCTCTCCATAGATGCTGCCAGACCTATAAAGTATCTTCATAACTTTCTGGTTTTGTTTCAGATCTCCACCATCTGCAATACTTGACTTTCTACAAAAGCTGAAGATCAGTCTGTGTCAATTAAGAAGGTCAATAATATTCAAGATTTATTTAAAAACACATCATTCAATGAATAGTTTGGTATGTGAAATCACTGAAATAAACCTTATCTGGCTTAGAGGCTTTCAATAACTGATAAGATGGTCTAGCAACTTCTGCACATGTCTCAAAACTGTCTGCTCTGACAAGACTGACCTGTAAATGAATGAATAACACAACTGATGGCTGCTGGACCATTGAAACTCATTGTACCAGTAACAAGGGCAGACACAGTTTGTGCTGTCCAGAAATTGTACAGCCAACACAGATCCAAGTCACATCCGTTTGTGAAAATAACCAAGTATTCTTGCAGCCAGAAACCCTACTCCATTCAACTAACATCACGCATGCTAATGAGATTAGTCACAAATGTTTTTGGCTTTTGTCATGTGTTGGATGAACAGGCTGTGCGAGAGGAAGGAGAACAGGAATTAGAATAATTTAGTATTGCATGAGGTCACATTTCTCAATTTTAAGAAGTTGTATTTCAGAGGGCTTTTACACCTTCCAAAATTGTTACTGACCAATGTGTTGGCTGGTAGTACTGTCTGATGGTCCTAGAATTGACCTCAGTTCCAAGGTTGATTCAAGCCATTTAGCATTACATTAAGTCAAGAAGCAAACGATACATATTGTACCTGAGGAACTTAAACACATTGCTACACTACTACTATTTTAGATTTTATACTCATTCTCAGGATGTGGCAGTTGCTTGTGAGTCTGTTGTTCCTTTAATGTGCCTGCTAAGAATCTGGAGGCCCATCTTGAACTACTGCAATCAGTGTGGGGAAGGTGCTCCCACTGTTCTGTCAGACAAGGAATTCCAATATTTTGATCCAGAGACAAGTGGAAACTGAGTATTTCCAAGTTTAAATGCTGTGTGACCCGGAGGGGTATTTAGAGCAATGTTGTACCATCTGTGTCTGGCCAATATCCATCAAGGTGGTAGAGTGCTGTTCCAGAACAACCTCTGGAGAATGGAATACCTAAAAGCCAAATGGCTGAGCTTGCTTGGTGAGATGAGATTAACTGTCCCTCACATGTAGGTTGCATGTGACCGAATGTGGCATCAAGGAGCCCGAGCAAACTTGAAATCAATGAGAACTGGGAGAAAACTCTCTCCCAGTTGCAGTCATGTTTGAGATAAGGGAGATGGTTGGGGTTGTTGGATGTCAATTAGCTCAGCCACAGGACATTGCATCCTTCAATGTAGTGTCCTACATGTAGCATCTTCAAATTCTTCATCACCTTCCCTCCTAAAATGTCAGCAGTAAGGATGTCTCATGTGTATTGCATCATGTTTAGCATCATACACAATTCCTCACATACTGTCCAATATACAAATACAGCAAGACCTTCTCAACATTCAAACTTGGGCTGCTAACTGGTGAGAAACACTCACACCACACAAGTGTCAGGCAATGACCACCTCCAGCAAGAGAGAACCAACTTATTCTCCTTGATATTCAATGGCATTACCATTACTGAATCCCCCACAACCAATATCTTGTGGGTTATCATTGCCCAGTATCCAAAGTGGATTAGCTATATAAATATTATGGCTAAAAAAAAAAGACTGGACAGAGGTTGGGAGTTCCACAACATTTAACTAATCTTCAGACTCCCCAAACCTGCCCCCCATCTATAAAGCATAAGTCAGGAGCGTGATGGAATATTTTCCACCTGCCTGGATGAGTGAAGCTCCAACAACACTCAAAAAGCTCAACACCATCCAGGACAAAGCAACCCACTAGACTTGCACCACATCCACCACCTTAAGCATTCTCTCCACCACCAACAACATATAGTGTGTGCCAATAATAAGATGCACTGCAGCACCTCACCAAGCCTCCTGCAACAGCACCTTCCAAACCCATGACCTCTTCCACCTAGAAGAACATGGGAGGCAGATATATGTGAGCACCACTAAATAAACATTCCACTCCAAGTCATTCACCATCCTGACTTAGAAATATATTGTCATTCCTTCAGTGTCACTGGGTCAAAATCATAGAACTTTCTTCCTAATCAATGCACTTGACCTTACCCACCGTGGACTGCAGCAGTTCAAAAAAGGGATTCACCATCAACTTCTAAAAGGTAAATATGATTTACAAATGTTAGCCTTATCAGTAGCATCCTATTCCATGGAAAAAACATCAATGAAATTAATAGATGTGGATGCTGTACATTTATAGATCGAGAGGTAAAAAACAAGATGTATAACTTCGCTTTCAGGCGGTAAGAACAGGGAGCTAACTCAAGGAGATAAGGATAAAGCAAACAGCAGGATAAAGTAGCTTAAAGCAGCCAGGGTATCAGAGGGGCAACACAGCCAAAACTAAGGAAGATAGTCAACCGGAGGTGTTTCCGATCCCTGTCCATTCTCCATAATTGGAAGAGTTGGTGCAGGTTGAAGGAGGATCTGAACTCATACAGAATGAATGGCTGCTTTGGCGTATTGTATGGTATCTGAAGCCGACAGAACAAAGCTCTAGGAAGATGGGATTCCTTCAGCATTTTCTTTAGAATGGGATCATACTGGATAGCAATGTAGAATATTTAGGGGTAACACTTGTTCCTTGGACATCAATTTTGAAAATTATTAATACATTTTTTGGATTATTTTACCAATTTTGTTTGATATTTTGGAATATTTCTGTTAATGAATGATTCAGTGTTCCTTACAAACCTCTAGAGTATTTTCACTCACTGGGATATCTCGATATAGTTTTTTAAAAAGTTTGCTTTATTATTGTCCCATGTACCTAGGTACAGTGAAAAGTTTTATTTTGCATGTAGTAAAGGCAGATCATACCATACAAAGTGCGTCAGGGTAATAGAACAGAGCAAAGAATACAATGTTACAGCTGCAGAGAAGGTACACAGAGAGCGAGATCAACATTATATTCAATGTTTGAATGGTCCATTCAGAAGTCTAATAACAGCGGGGAGGATTGGTGTGGAATTTACTGTAGGGATCCTATGATTCTAAAGAAGCTGTTCTTGACCCTGTTGGTATGTGTCTTTAAGCTTTTGTATCTTCTGCCCAACAGAAGAATTATGTAACTGGTAACCTGCATGTTTATGTTGCTTTAGTCACCAATTCTAATTTCTTTGTCGTGAAAATATGAAAGAGTAAATCTACCCTGGATATTGTCTTATGATTTAACTGACAAACACAATTGTTAAACTGTGGATAAATGCAATAACAACTAGATATTTTATTACTGGATGACAGATGTCACACAGTGGTTGCAGACAAGCTGTAGTGGGTGAGAGAGGATGTGCAAGACTGACTATCTTTGGGTAACTGTGACAACACATCTGGCTACAAGCAAAAGCAGCAGCAGTTACATTTCACTTACCTCTTGTATAGTAGAAAATAATAAATAGTTCATAACTCTTCACTGAAGCTACAGTTAATTTTTTTAGCTGCGATTCATTTCCCCTTTTTTATTACATAAATCGCCTGGCACAATTGATGTCTCAGCACAAATTCTAGACAAGTTCAAGACTACCTTAAAACCACTGGCTAACTTTGTAAATGGTGATAGAAGCTTGGTGAATTTACAATGACGGCTTGTTCAAACCCAAAGAAGCTGTCAATTAAGTCACTGGAACATAACATTTAAAGATGATTGTTGTGGATGTTATATTCACAATATTTGTCACCCAGATAAAGTGACAGATTGTACAAGTAGATGCAGTAACTCCTTACATACTATTGCAGATTTTTTTAAAAATTCAAGCTAAATCTTGAACAAAAACTACATCATTTCTGTCACAGATTTAAATTGTCAATTCTGTTCTATTGTGAATGAAGGACTATAGGGAACCCTCCATCTAGAGTACATTTTGTGTGCAGCCACAGCACAACTCTCTGCTGCCAACAGCCACTTGTCAATAAAATACAAGTGGACAGTCACCACAGGCACACTGCTGTTACTCTGACACAGGGGTCATGGGTGTGCAAGGAAACAGGTCTGTCCCAACGTCAGCTGTAGCTCTGACTGAATTCCAGCTCGTGTCTGCCTGCATGCTGTCAGAAGGCCAGTCCAACAGCTGATACAACTGCAAGTGGCACCCTGCTTCTGGCCCAGCTTTAGGGATTATGGAGCTGCCAGCTGAGACAGCCAGTTGCCTGGTGGCCATGCTCTCACCCAAATTACAACAATGGTGAACTTGTACTCCGACAGGCAGTCAGTCGGTTTCTATCTTAGGATTCAGCCCTCATGCTTAAGGCCTTTCACCAAACAGTCCTTTTTTGTCAGCATTTCATTTATGTTTTGATCTGCTGTTTATTTTTCTGGTTTCCTCTCTGGGAAGATGCTGATTCATGGCAGGAAATGTATTCAGGCAGAAATTATTTACCTGTCTGGCCAGACTGCACCTGATGCAAACTAATTGACACACGGTCATGACAGCTAAGAGCCACATATTATTCCAATGATATCCTCAAGGAATGGCGGCTACTTTTCAGCTGGAAACCTTTTTCATTTCCAATGCCTCCTCAGACTTGTGCACTTCACAGATACAGGCATACACACATACACACACACACACAGAATCATGTACATACACACACACAAAAAAAGCCATCACCACCACACCCATTCTGAACACCCATCTCCCATGCTCTGATATACCTCGCACCCATCTCATACCCATCACCCAACACACTAATATATCACACACCCATTGATATTCCTCATACCCATCACCCATACACTGATATAGCTTCCCCCCCCTGACACACATACACACACACTATACAGATATACCTCAAACAGATATACCCCACACTGATATACTCATATAGGGTGGCACGATTGCTCAGTGGTTAGCAATGCTGTCACACAGCACCAGGGACCCAGGTTTGATTCCAGCCTCAGGAGACTGTGGAGTTTGCACATTTTCCCCATGTCTGCATGGGTTTCCTTTGGGTACTCTGGTTTCTTCCCACAGTCCAAAGACATGCAGGTTACATGGATTGGCCATGCTAAATTGCCCCAAAATGTCCAGGGATGTGCAGGCAAGGTAGATTGGCCATAGGAAATGAAAGGTTGCAGTGATACGGTAATGGGGTGGGTCTTAGTAGGATGCACTTTGGAGGGTCAGTGTGGACTTGATGGGCCGATTGGCCTGATAACCTACTGTAAGGATTCCATGATTCTATGATTATACCCTACATTGATCTGCCTCTGATAGTTCTGAAGCTAGTGTCTTCCTGGCTCTATCGGAATGATGTTCTAGTTTGAAAGTTTTTCAGGTGACTGCCATGCCTCTCTGCTGATTATCTCTTTCACTGAAGCAACCCTGAAAGACCACTTAGTGGCACCTTCGAATGCTGCTGGAATTAACCGAGCTCTTACGCTGCAGTGTTAGCAAAAGCAAAAGAAGTGAGGGTTATTCATCAGTTGGATGTGAGGGGTCTTTCAATCAGAGCCACTAAATGTCTGATTGAGGGGCTGGTCTTTAGGTTGTGGGTTGTTTGCTGAGAACTACCCCGTGCCCTTGCTTTGGATCTGCCTGCCCCCTTTCCCTTCAAATCCACCCCCTCCCCTTCACGTCACCAAGTTAGGTCCAGCTCATGGGCCTTTGGGATTGCCTTTGACTGTAGCTATGGCCTCCTCTGTGGCTGGCAGTTACAGATGGCCAGGACCTCTGGCCCAATGGGACTGACTGCCTGATGGGGAACTGTTGGATTGTACCTTCCTCAGAAGAGGCAGCTTGGGTCTCACGCTGACTGTCCCGCTGACAGGAAGACCCCCAACAACAACAGAACCCATCTTCTCAGTTTAATATCTCATCCAAAAGACAGCACTTTCAACAATACCCTGTCAGCCTAGATGCTGTGCTCCGCTCTCTGGAGTATACCTTCAACTCATGATCCTCAAACTCAGAGACGAAGGTGCCTCACTAATGCGGTCCTAATACTGCCCTGTCCCACACTCCTCAGTGTAGCACTGACATATCATACAGTCCTCATCAAACACTGCTAGAACTTCCCCTCTCACTATAACATTGGTGTATCCCATACCTCTCAGTTCAACACTTCTTATAATGAGAAGTTAAGAAATCACACAACACCAGGTTATAGTCCAACAGGTTTTATTGGAAGCACCAACTCTCAGAGCGTTGCTCTTTCTTCATGTAGTTTTCATCAACCACCTGATGAAGGAGTGGCACTCCGAAAGCTAGTGTGCTTCCAATTAAACCTCTTGGACTATAACCTGTGTGACTTTTAACTTCGCACACCCCAGTCCAACACCGGCATCTCCGTATAGTGAGAAGAGGAGTGATATAGTGAAAGTTTCCCAGTATACTCTCCCAACTTTACCTGTGTTCAGCATAACCAGTGAGAATTAACACAACATTTGACCACAGAAGGTATTTTTATTCACCCTTGTGTTTTATTAAACTGACGGCATTTCAGATGCTGTCTGCTTTGCTTCAGTCTAAGGACACTGACTTGGTGAGCCACTCTCTGTTTTGTTGTCTGTCAGTTCTGTTCAAGGGGCACACTGGCAGAGAACCAACACATCTCTAAATCTTGCATCCAAAAGGAGACTTCAGTCCAGCAGCAGATAACTCAAACAACTCAGTTAGCAATCAACACTCTGACCTGAGAAACACTCTGATACCTCTCACTGCATTATCTTCAGAAAGGACCAAAGGACAGACTTATGTTATGATCATAGAGTTATACAAAACAGAAATAGAACCTTCAGTCCAACTAGTCCATGACCACCATGTTTCAAAGTAAACTAATCACATCTGCCTGCATTTGGCCCATATCACTCCAAACCTTTCCTATTCATACACTTACCTAATTGTTGTTTAAATATTGTAACTAGACCTGCAACCATTACTTTCTCTGATGGTTCATACCACACACAAACCACTCTGTGTAAAAAAGTTGTTCCCATGTACTTTTTAAATCTTTCTCCCTCTCGCCTTAAAAATATGCCCCCTAGTTTTGAACTCCCCTACCTTAGGGAAAAGACTGTTGCCATTTACCTTATCTATGCCCCTCATGATTTTATAAACCTCTTCAAGGTCACCCCTCAACCTCCTATGCTCCAGTGATAAATACTCAGCCTATCCAAAATATTTTCATAACTCAAACCCTCCATTCACAGCAAAATCTTGAAGCAATAGAGTGTCATTATTGCACTCTTTATTGATACATTGCCCAAAATACTGGAATTGATGCTTACATTCACCACAGAATAGGAAACACAGTCTCTGATTTGGCCCATCACTTCACCACACTCAGTATGTGTCAACATGGAGACCAAGAATTCAACTTCCCACAAAGTCTGGCCGTTACACCACTCAGAGCTTCACAGTAACAACATCTGAACATAATGTTTCGCATGTTCTTGTTGTCGGCTGATGACAACAATGGGTTGAGTAAACACTTCCCGGTATTACCCATGAAGCTGGACCCATGAAGAAAAAGAAGGGTTACATTTCCGTAACATCCTGCATGAGCTCAAAATGCCCCGAACCATTTCATAGTTAGTGATTCACCGTCAGAGTTGTACTGCAATGAAACACAGCAACCACCTTTGTACACAGCAGGTTCCCACAAACTGCAATGTGATGGTGACCAGATGTTTTAGTGAAGTCGGTTGAGTATTAAGTATCTGCCAAGTCAGCGAGACAACTCCCCAGTTTTCTTCATTTTACGTCTACCTACTCAGTAAAATGTTCCTCGTCAGAAGTACGGCTTCTTCCCTATTGCACTAGAATGGCAGTCTGAATAAAGTTCTATTAATTGCATGTTGAACTGCAAACATTTAGCAAGTTTTCAAAAAGAAGAAATGTCCCTGCCCAGCTCTCATGCTAAATTTGGCTGCATTCTGGCCTGACAGAAACTGCTGGTCACCCCAGTATTTATAACCTGCACATCTGAGCCCAGGAGAGTATCAGTCTCAAATTGAACCGCCATAGAATAAGGTCCTGTGTTTTGACCTCATATATTTTCCAGAGGGGGTGATTGGGCAAGAGCAGCAACTCTGCTAGATCTTTCCTTCTCTGACCCAGGGCTGCCAAGACCAGGCGTCGATGTTGTTAGCAGTGGTTAGCTAAGTCTGTACAGACCAGGTATCGAACCTGGAACTCACAGAGTCTCTACTAAGCAGACATCTCGTGCATGGTCTCGGAGCCACACAACAGTCATGGAGGGTACAGTGACAGAGGCACTGAAGGCAACTTGCGTGCCCAGCTTTGTAGCTACTGAATCTTGTGTTAAAGGAGGAAAACGCATAGCCAGGGAAACAGCAAAAAGAAAGGGATGCTACAGAGTGTTTGGCTGAAAATGACTGTGCAGGAGATCGCTGGGTCCAGATCTGAAACATTAACTCGGATCTCTCTCCACAGGTGCTACTGGACTTGCTGACCTTTTCCAGCAATGTTTGTCCTATGAAGCAGATGTGGAGTACGGAACCCAATTGGTGTTTTTTTCTGGAACAAATGTCACTGAACACCAAGTACAAGTACAAAGAGTTAAGTTTACATAGCACCTCTTTCAACTTCAGGATGTCTCATTGGATTTTGCAGTCAACCGAGTGAAGTAGGAAATGCAGCAGCCGATTTACATACAGCAAGCCCCAACAACACAAATAAGGAGATAATCCATTTTAACGTTGTCAGCTGAGGGACAAACATCAGCAAAGATACCGGGGAGAATTTCCCTTGAAATAATGGTGTGGGATTGTTTATATCCCACCTGAGAGCAGAAAAGCGAGCCTTAGTTTAACATCTCGTCTGAAAAGCAGCCCCTCTGACACTGTGTTGTAATTTTATATCAATGCTCATACACTGGCCTGGATAGACTAACTCAGCTCAGATATTAAACCCATCTAGTTTGCATGCTTGAACGATAAAACTGCATCTAAAATTACCAACTGTCTAATGCAAACATTTTATCAGTGGGTTTTAGTTTCCTACTGCACTAAGAAACTGATGCCCATTTATATGTTTTGTCTGCTCAGAATCCAACCTTTGGTTAACTAATACATTGGTGCCTTTGCACAGGATAGCAAACAACCAGGATAAACAGTGATACTTTTCAGCATTTTATTGAGGGTAATTACCCTGTTCATATCAAACAGGAAATACTACTCTTAAACCATTTCTAGTACAAGAGGGGCAGGAGAGATAAATACTTACTGTGAACTTCATTTTCCATCTCCAGCTCCAGCTCATGTTCCCCAGTCCATGGTGTTGCACCAAAGAACATATCCAGTCAGAGAAGGGGACAAAGCAATGCATCTAGCTTATTGAAAATTGAACATTTCTTTCCCCCCCGTTTCTCCTTCCTTTCTTGGTTATTGTGGAGTGATTGTTTCTTGGAAGTTATCTTGAATAAGTGCCTCTTTGCTCTTTTCACTGCTGACCTCATTGAGTGACTGGCTTTTACTTCCATGGAGCCTCAATGGGCTTATTTCCATAAGAAAACACAGCTGACATTCCAATTGGCTCAGTGTAAGGCCTCATGCAGATGAGGTGGCCTGGGAGTCATTACATTCAGATATATAAGACACCAACAAGCGCACTCACACACACAGTCATGTCGCCTGTCACAGGGAATGCTGTGGGAGGCTATCCCCACTGAATACCGAATCCCTGTTGCTTTATGTCTCATACTTTTGTTTAAATTCTGTACACTATTCAAACGTTCTGGCTTTGTTTTCTTCCCTTTTATGCTGGAGAGCTATTATTTCAGTCAGCAGTTGCCTGCTGGATTCATCACTCCAGTTGTCACTCAGCAAGGGTGGGCCTGGACAGTGCTCATTGGTGTGCTATTTGGCATTGGGTAGCATCGCAACAAGGACCCAATCCACCTCTCATTTCTTAGATTTTGATATGTGCATGTTGGCTGCCGCACTTCCTTCATTACTCTACCTCAATGGCTACAAAGCACATTAGGAAATGGGGTCATTAAAGAGGCTGTATCAATGCAAATTCATTCTTTCTCTCCCAACCGATGTGCCAGCTTTCAAATGAGTCTTCTGTATGTGGCGCAGGAACCCATTCCCTTTGCTGCTCTTCCATGTTCTTTGCCGAACCTAAGAAATGACATAATGTACAGCTAACCTATTTCGATAGAATTACATAGAATATACAGGGGAGGCAGTGTTGACGTCACTGGGCTAGTGGTTAGAACACCATGTCAATGTTCTGTGGACATGGGTTTGAATCCCACCATGGCAGGCGGTGATATTTGAATTCAATAATTTTCTAGAATAAAAAGTAATTGTTGCTCCTGGTTCACTTTAAGGAGGGGAATCTGACATCCTTACTCAGTCTGGCCTGCACATAACTCCAGATACACAGCAAACTGGCTGATTCTTAACAACCTTCTTTGAAATTAGACAAAGGTAATAATGGCTAGAGATGCCCAAATTCCATGAGAAATAGAATAAAGTACAGGACATTCAGCCCATGCCGATATTTATACTCCTCTTGTTCCTCATAAACCATTACTGTATTTCCTTCTCCACCATGTCTAACTTCCCCTAAATATATTTATTCACCTCAACTACCCCTTGTGGTACCAAGTTCTGCATAGTTATACCATTTCTGAATAAAGACATTCCTCTTCAGTTCCCTATTGATATGTTAGTGATTGTTTGTGGGAATATTGATTGAAATATAAATCCTGAGACCAGGACATGGGATAACTCCACTACTGTTCACCCAAGTTGTGTCATGGACCATTAATGTCCACATGAGAGGAGGAATAGGATCACAGTTTTACATCTCAGCCAAGTGACAGCACCTTTGACAATTCTGCCCCTCACTCATTAATGGATTGAAGAGTAGTCCAACAGTGAGAGCTCTTGGTCCCATATTTGGCTTCGTGTAGATTGCCAGAAACTGCTCACATTAGGCATTACCTACATTGGCAATCTCTGATGGATTGGGAGCAACCAGTAGGGAGAGGACTTGACTTGATTTAAGGGGAGGTCCTGGGTTTTACCAATTACCTTCTCAGGTGATAGTCAAAACTACCCTCTTTCTAAAGCAGGACACCAAATCTAGGAGGAAACAATTGGCTGGGCGTTCAGTGATTTTATAGTGCTGTTTCAATCAGTTTCTGAGACCAGCAACCACGAACCAACTCCCAATGTTTACACAGTAACAGCTGAATGCCTTATCTCTGTGAGTGGTTTCTCCATAGGGGTGAGGAGAGTAAGTGCTTTGAAATAACTTGTGCCCTGCCGCTCACTCAGCACTTCAAATGAGTCTTCTGTATGTGGTGCAGGAACCCATTCCCTTTGCTACTCCTCCAAGTTCTTTGCAGAACCTAAGAAATGTCATAATGTACAGCTAACCTATTTCGATAGAATTACATAGAATATACAGGGGAGGCAGTGTTGATGTCACTGGGCAGCTAATGTCCTGTTACACAGACCTTGAGGATTTTACATTGCATCCTGAGTTTGTGATTTAATCCTTTTGCTTTCCCTTATAAACACTTATTGATTGTCTCTTGCCTGCACTAGGTTCAGAGCCTGATGTCCTATTTACAGTGATAAGTCTGATTCAGAATTTACCCATTTTTATAATGGGGAACATGATCATGAGAAACAGGGCAGAAATAGGCCATTTGGCACATTAAGCGTGCGTTCCATTGAATAAGGTCATGTTAATCTGATTTTCACCTTAATTCCACTTTCCTGCCTGCCTCGACTTCCTCATCAATCAAAATGCTGTCCAGTTTAGGCTTAAATATACTCAACAACCAAGACTTCACTGTTCCCTGTGGACTAGAATTCCAAAGAGTGACGAAAAAAAACCAAATCTCCTCATCTCCATTCTAAATGGGAGCTCCCTTATTTTTAAATTGTGCCCCTAGTTCCAGACTTCCCCATGAGGGACACATCCACTCAGTACCCATTCTGTCAAGCTCCCTCAGAATCTTACATGCTTCATGAACATTATTTCTCATTTTTCTAAACTCTCACGAATACAGGCCCAATCTGTACAACCTTTCCCCATAAGACAATCTTCTCATCCCAGGTGTCAGCTTTGTGAACCTCCTCTGAACTCCTTCCAATGCTCATACCTCCTTCCAATGCTCTTACTAAGTGCTCATACCAAGAAACAATGACAGCAACAATTGTGTTTCCAGAGGTTTAAATGGCTGATGTCCAAAGGTGAAAGTATTGAGAATATTAGGGTGTAAACAGTTATGCTTTTATCTATCCATTTACTTCCCAGACAGAATAAAGCTGAGGTCTAAAAATAGCAACTCAGCATTTCTACTTGGATGTAAGGCCCATTTGATTCACATTGCAGTGCAAATAGACTTTGAGAAGGGGAGTCTTTAGGAAGACATTGTGAAATCATGTTACAGGCTTTCCTCAAGATATTCCTGAAATTCATAGTCAGATTAGCATACCAGGATCCAGGAGAAAAAGGGAGAGCAGCTAATGGCTGAGGGTATCTATAGCTCACTGTGCAGGTTTGTGAGTTAGAGCTCAAACTTCAACTGAAAAGACCAAATTCATAAGGGTTTTAAAAGAGGCTGGAAGATTAGAATAGCTTGCTGCAGAGGCTGAATTGCCAGGAAACCTCCTCACTGCGAAAGGCAGTTCTGGGGTTAAAAGTTTCAAGACTATAAAAGGAAAAGAACAGAAGTTAACCATCAGGAGCTAAGAATCACTTTGGACTAGGTGTATGAAAGTTGAATGACCACGTGAGGCACAGTGTAAATTGTATCTGCGAAGTGGGTTCATGTATATGTTGAAGGCAAGAAGGGAAAGTTCTGTTGTGTAGTTTAGAGAATAAACTGTCTTCCACAACAGTGTTTTGTCAATAGTGCTGTTAGACTCTTTGTTACAGGACAAGGCTTAAACATAAAATCTTGTGAGATCTTTTTAGCTTTCAAATGGAATTTTGAATTTATTTTTAAAAGTTACAAACTGTATAGAGTCTTCCTCATGTAGTTTCACCAATGCTTTGTACATTTACAGCAAGACCTCCCTACTTTTACTCTCCATCCCCTTTGCAAAAAGGGCTAACATTCTATTTGTCTCTTTAATTATTTGCTGTTTCTGCATTCAATGTTTTTTGCAATTCATGTACAAGCTCATTTAGATTTCTCTAAGTAACAGTGTTCAGTAGTGTGGGAAAAAGATCGGCCACCCTGCCCCCACACCCCCACACCCCCACACAGCATAGCCACATAAAAAACACAGAAGCTGGCCTCCAAGAAATCAAGCTTGCCAACACATACAGAACACACCCACAATGTCCCAGTCTTGGCCAAACAGGCTAACAAAGAAACCAGACATGGTCAAGCTATTCCAAGACCAGAAAATACAGTTTCCAAATAACCTTCACAGTAAAGCTCCCAGCCTCGATTAAAACTGCGGTTCCAATACCCTAAGGGTAAGCTCATTTCCCATTGAAACTGGTACCACATAAACAAAGAGGCAGACCGAGAGAGCCCGGAAGACTTCACTCGCAGGAGGAACACAATGGACACACCTGAATGCCAGGAGAAGGGACATGTACACATATTCGCGCAGATCGGAAATGCAATGAAGAATCCTCCAGAAGACACTCTCACCACTCACGGAGATGGCTGGAATCTCCTGTGTCAATTACAAATGAATTGCTGCTGCTGGATGCTTGATTAATTTCCATTCTAATTTACCCTTGTTTGAATGAATCACGTTACTGTAACTGCTTTACAATTATCACCTTTGTGTTGTACTCCTATAATGCATGCCTGCACCTGCTGTTCTAGATTAGATTCCCTACAGTATGGAAACAGGCCCTTTGGCCCAACAAGTCCACACTGACCCTCTGAAGAGTAGCCCACCCCAAACCCTATTCCCCTAACATACATTTACCCCTGACTAACACACCTAACACTATGGGCAATTTAGCATGGCTAATTCACTCAACCCGTGCATCTTTGGATTGGGGGAGGAAGTGGGAGCACCCGGAGGAAACCCACGCAAACATGGGGAGAATGGGCAAACTCCACACAAACAGTCACCCGAGGTGGGACTTGAACCAGTATCCCTGGCACTGTGAGGCAGCAGTGCTAACCACTGAGCCACCGTGCCGCCCCGTGATCTTCTGGGAAGAACATTCTGTCCATCTGTGCAGAGAATCAGTTCTGTGTCACCTGGTCAATTTCTCTTCCACATATCGCTTTGCTTAATAAACCACTTGTCAATTTCACCACGACCCTCGTTTGTGGTCTCCGATTCGTTGAACTGAATTTCTCCGACAGGTTGTCTCTCTTTTTTAAATAAGATAGTGCTTTTTTATTCCTTCTGTGTGGGTTTCTTCCAGATGCTCTGGTTTTCTCCTGCAGTCCAAAGATATGCAGGTTAGGAGGATTGGTCATGCAAAATTGCCCATAGTTTCCAGGGATGTGCAGGCTAGGTGGATTAGCCATGAGAAACGCAGTGTTTACAGGGACAGAGCAGGAGGGTGGGTCTGGATGGAATACTCTTCAGAGGGGTGTTATGGATTCGATGGGCCAATTGGCCTGCTTCCACACTGTAGGGATTCTATGATTCTATGAGTCCTGGCAAAGTGGACAACTTTATAATTGCCTACATTACATTCTATCTGCAATATTTTTTTTCTCATTCACTTAACCTGTCTATATCCTCTTGCAGACTCTTTGTATCTTCTTCACAAGTCGCTTACCTACCTGTTTTTGCATCCTCAGCAAATCTGGCTTCAGTTCAATCCGTCCCTTCATCCAACTCTTTTCCATAGATCATAAATAATTGAAGCCCCAGAACTGACCCCTGTGGCACTCCACTGGTCACAGTCTGCCAAGTTGGAAATGACTCATTTATTCTAACTCCCTGTTTCCTATTAATTCGCAAATCCCTGATCCACACTACTGGGACCTTGCCAGAAATTAGCGAGGTTTAGAAAATTGCAACTAAGGCATCCACTATCTCTGCAGTCACTTTGTTTCAAACCTAGCATGCATGGAATCATGTCCAAGGGACACGTAAGTCTTTAGTCCCACTAGCTTGTCAAGCATTTTTTGATATCATAGAATCATCTCAAAAATTCAAATTCCAGAAATGATAATAAATGTATAATACATATTTATCACAGAACGAGACAAAATCTGAAACCACTTTGAAGTAAAGATGCAGATAGAATCCCTCCAGTGTGGAAGTAGGCCACTCAGCCCATCAAATCCACACTGACCCTCTGAAGAACTCCCACTCAGGACTCACGCCCTACCCTATCCCTGTAACCCTACATTTTCCATGGCCAATCAATCCAGTGTGCACATCCCTGAACACTATGGGCAATTTGGCATGGTGAACTCACCTAACCTGCATATCTGTAGGAGGAAACCAGTGCACCTAGAGGAAATTCACACAGATATGGGAGAACGTGCAAACTGCACATGGACAGTCATCTGACGATCAAACCTGGGAGTCTGACACTGTGATGCAGCAATGCTAACCATTGTGCCATCATGCCACCCTATATGATCATCATTGTTTAAAGATCCTCCTTCTTTTGTTTTGCACCTTGCTAGTCTACTATTTGCCTTTTATATCTTCTACTGTGAAGACTGATAGAAAATGTTTGTTCAAAGTCTCAGACGCTTCCTTGCTTTCCATTATTAACACTCCAGTCGCAACCTTTAATGACCAATGCAAATTTTAGCTGCTCGGTTTCACAATCAGTTTACTGTATGTTTTTACATTCCTTACTAGTTTTCTCTCATATTCCAATTCTTTCTCCTTCTTTGGATGGGAGACCTCATACTTCATAATTCAAGATATAATTTTATTTAAAGCATGAATTTTCTTTTGCAAGCACCTTCCAAATCCATGGCCTTAGTCCCAAGAAGAAGGGGAGCAGAAACATGGGAACAGCATTAACTACAAGTTCCCTTCCAGGCTATACACTTTACAAGACTTGGAAAAGTATCATCATTCCTTCAGTGTAAAAATCCTGGAATATCCAGGACTGGGTGCACCCAGACCATATGGGCTGCAGCAATTCAAGAGGGAGGCTCACCATCACATTCTCAAGGGCATTTAGGGTTGAGCTATAAATTCCAGCCTAATTATCAACACCTATATCCTGTGAATGCAGTGGGCATTCTTCATTTGCAGCCCTGGATAATTTTCAGTCTCCTGAATCCAACTGGCATTGAACCAGTTACCTAATTGATTTTGATCAAAGCTCACAAAACAAAAATGCTAATTATGTTTTCCCTCCTCCACAGATGTTTTCATAGCTGCCCAGTATCTCCAGCATGTTCTGTTTGTATGTCTCAGTGCTGCCCTGCCCACCAAGCTGGTTGTTAAGGGAATGTCTCTAAATTACATTGTCATACTAGAAGGGAAACTACTAATATTTATCAGATTGCCCCAAAGCATTCTACAACCACTGTTCCTTTTGAATTGTGGTTTCTATTATAATACAGCAAAACGTGGTAGCCAACTATGCAATGCAAGATCCCACAAACAATAATATGATTTTAAAAAACTAGATATTCTATATTGGTTGTTAAGGGATAAATAATGATCAGGTATTTGGAGTTTTAGCTTTTAGAAATACGTCAATGTGTTCATGGGAACAGAAGGAGGCTATTCTGCACCTCCAGCTTGTTCTGCCATTCAGTCAAATCATGGTGGCACAATGGTATTCACTGCTGCCTCAGAGTACCAAGGACAAGGGTTCGAGTTTACCCTCGGGTGACTGTCTGCGTGGAGTGTGCATGTTCTTCCCGTGTCTGCATGGGGTTTCCTCCAGGTGTTTCAGTTTCCTCCCACAGTCCAAAGATGTGTAGGTTAAGTGAATTAGCCACACTAAATTGCGCCTAGTATCCGGGGATGTGTAGGCTAAGTGGATTAGCCATGGGAAATGCAAGATTATGGGGATGGTGTGGGGGTGGGGCTGGGTAGGATGTTCTTTGGAGGGTTATGGGGATAGAGTAAGGGGACGGGAGTATCGGTAAGGGCTTGCTTCGATACTGTAAAGACTCTATGACTGATCTGCATCCTTACTTCAAACTGGTTTCAGATTTTGTTTCATCTGTGATAAAAGGTCATTATACATTTCCATCATTTTTGGAATCTGCGTTTTTAAAATAGAAGTAAACTTTCGGACTTGAAGGTGACATTTTTATAAGATCAGAAGTTCACTTGGAACTGTAAAAGAGTTTTACAGAAATTTCCAGAAATTCTTATCAGGATACCTGTGGTGTTAATGATGGAATACTTACATTGCTGAGTTTATAACAGACATGACAGTATATCAATCAAATTAGAGGCCATTAATTGAACTTCTGACTTCAGTTCAGTGCTAACAGAAGTTGAGTTAAGAGGAAAGAACAGTTTCTTCTTTGCAGTTTTAATTTGTAGGATCACCAAGTTGTGAGAGTGTATGAGAGTTGACAAGCTATCACAACTGAAAAGAGCTTTAGGCGATCCAAATCTTTTTTAAAAAGATTCACGCTGAGAAAATAGTTTGAAAATTATCTCAGCAGTCAAGAAAGAAACCTGAAAAGAGTCAGATGAGTAAGTAATTACAGAATTGAGAGCAGATGCAGCAAGTAATTAAGAAAATAAACTGTTTTTCGTAGGGGGCTTGGAGTTTGGTAGTCCTGTTACAATTATACAGGGTGCTGATAACAATGTACTTGGAGTATTATGTGCAGTTTGTGTCCCCTTATTTAAGTAAAGGATATGTAAGAAAGCATGGAGGAACTTCAAATGAGGGTCACTGGGCTAATTCCTGGCTGATGGGATTGAATTGTCAAGAAGAGCTAAACAAGTTATTTATTAAAGTTTGGAAGAATAAGAGTTTTTTTATTCACTCATGGACATGGGCGTCACTAGCTGGGTCAGCATATATTGCCTGTGCCTATTTGTGCTTGAGAAGGTGGTAGTACTTTTTTGAGCCGCTGCTATCCCTGTGTGGTAGGTTGACCCACAATGCACTTAGGAAGGGTATTTTGACCAAGCAACAGTGAAGGAACGTCAATATATTTTTCCAAGTCAGGATGGTGAGTGGCTTGAAGGGGAATTTGCAGGCGGTGGTGTTCGCATGTATCTGCTGCCCTTTTCCTTCTAGATGAAGTGATTATGGATTTGGAAGATGCTGAGGATTTTTGGAGAATTATTGAAACATAAAGAATCCTGAGGGGACTTAACAGGGTAGTAGTTGAGAAAATGTTTTAAATGAATCTGAATTTGGGCAAAATAGTTACAGAATGAGAGGATGCTCATTTAAAACTGAGAGGTGAATGATTTGAAGGTAAATGAACATCTGGATTTGCTGGGAAGAGAACTCCTGAGAATATGGAGATTAGAACACTGAAAGTATTTAAAGAAGAAATGGGTAGATTTTTGAAATATTGGGAAGTTGAAGGACATGGTGAATTGGCACAAAAGAAGTGTTAAGGCCTGGACCAGATCAGCCATGATCTTATTGAACTGCAGAGTGGGCTTGAGGGGCCAAAGTACCTCCTCCTGCTCCTATTTCCTATATTCTAAACAGTGCAGTTAAATTACCTCAAACTTCTAAATTCCCCTCAAGCCTAGTCAATATAGTCAGTCCTTAAAATCCAACCCTTGGAGTCCTAGTACGTATCATCGAATCAACATTGACTGTGATCAAGCCATCCTTTCAAAGGTGCTGTGCCTAGAACAGTTTACAGCTCTCCAGAGGATACATTTTATCCAGTGGATGGAGTCTCTATCCTCCCACTGTAATGTTAGTAAAACCCTGCTTGCCTTGAGTTGCGGCTCATTCCATAGTAATTTACCAAAGGTCAATTATATTGAGGGATATAATATACTCCCAACAGAGGAACGGCCAGCATCTCTCTTGTCCCAGCAACATACTGGAAGTGCTGGCCACTGCTGGAACTCCACACATATTACCTGAGGTAAAGAGGCTGGGACTCCAAACCAAGGCAAGTCTGGAGTATCACAGGGGCCTGATGAAATAGATGGGGGCCGGAATAGAGAGGGACAGGGGATGAGGGAAATACATGGTGAGGAAATCTGGGGAGGTGCCCAAACTGGAGGCATATTCCAACCTCTCATCCACCATACTTCCACCAGCTTGCCACCAGGCTGCCATATTACAATTTCACAAGAGACTTGAGCAACAAGGGAGGCATGGTGACCATACCCTTATCACTACCATGGTTCATATGGTGATTCCAGGAAGCAGCAAGAACAGAAACATATTGAAGAGAAACAGACATGGATCCTGGACCTTACTCCAACCAGATGGCACCAACCAACCTAAAGAAGTTGGGAGTGGTTCTGACTGGTAGGTAGCCATTCACAAATTTCTTCTGGACATTTAATGCATTTTCAAATCAGTTGGATTTCAATTTTAGATAAAAGTGTAGTTTTCCCAGACTTTGGTCTGTCTCAGCAAGTTAGCTGCTTGCTTGTGGGATAATGCTTTGCACAATTGGCTGCATGTTTCCAAAGTGGTCACTTCAAAGGCAGTCCTAAAGTGCTTTGTAAATGTGAGCTCTTTCTGACCCACAAAATTAAATGCAACATTTTGCCAAAAATATCTGGCTGATATCCCGGGAGACAGAACAGTGATCAGGCCCAACCCATGGATTGATTCAGCTTTCCTGCCTTCATGTAGCCTGCCTAAATATGGGCAAGCCTCTGGTTTCACTACAACCATTTTAGCCATGTTATAAAGACAGTTTATTGATGTGGTGAAGGCCTGAAACTGGACTGAGTGATTTCCCCAGAGAGCCATCCATTGACTATTTCTATCATTGGCTTATGCACGAAACTTCGATTCTCCTGTTCCTTTGATGCTGCCTGACCTGCTGCGCTTTTCCAGCAACACATTTTGAAGCTATTTCTATCATTGACTATTTTGGTTCCCTCACAGGGTCAACTGCTGAACTCCTTTAAAAAGTACTTCAAGATGGTGGAGCTGGCAGTGTGGGAGGTGTTTGGGCTCCTGACCCCTGCGCTCCCCCTCACATGACTGACCACATCCTTTTATCTTTTCTTCATATTTTATTTTCATTTAACTTTTGAATCAACTTCATCCTTTCTTCTTCCTGCAGCTGCAGTGGTGGAGAAAGGTGGCAGGAAGCTGTTAAACGGCAGATCCAGCCCATTCCCCGTTGCTGTGGTGGTCGCAGCTTGAGCAGCCATTCCAGTGTCAATGAATTTGGTATCTGTTCCTTCCTGCTGATGTTTTGACGGCGTCTGCAGCAGCAGAGGAGCAAATGATCTCTCAGTCCTCGGGAGTTAATTGGGATATTGAGATGGGCCTCAGTCCTTGAGCACATTGCGACACCCTCCTAGCTACGGTGGTAGTTGCAGTATTGGCTGCTATGAGGCAGCTTTGGCAGGGCTGGCCTTCTGGATCTGGTTAGCCATGGTGGAGGCTGCTTCACTGTGCTTCATCCTTGGGGTGTTGCAAAATTGAGGGACAGCTTTGGCGGCTGCTTGGTATTTTATTTTAGAATCCCTACCCAATGAGACTCATTCCCCTACATTTACCTCTGACTCATGCACACGACCTACACATCCCTGAACACTACGGACAATTGACATTGTCAATTCACCTAACCTGAACATCTTTGGACTGTGGGAGGAAACCGGAGCACCCGGAGGAACCCACGCAGACATGGGGAGAACATGCAAACACTACACAAACAGGCGCCTGAGGCTGGAATCGAACCTAGGTCCCTGGCTCTGTATGACAGCAGTGCTAACCACTGAGCCATTGCACATTGAGTGTGGCAGCATACTGTATGCCACTGAGGAAATCAAGAAGTTAGGATGGAACAGAAAATGAATTTTTTTCTTACTTAAAATGATTTATTTTTCTTTATAATTACGTAGAAAAAATGGTGCTGTGTAATGGAGACTTACATATGTTTTACTGTATTTTCAGAAACACATTAGATTAGATTTCCTAAGCTGTGGAAACAGGCCCTTTGGCCCAACAAGTCCACACTGACCCTCTGAAGAGTAACCCATCCAGACCCATTTCCTTCTGACTAATGTACCTAACGATATGGGCAATTTAGCATGGCCAATTCACCTGGCCTGCACATCTTTGGATTGTGAAAGGAAACCGGAGCACCCGGAGGAAACCCACGTAGACACGGGGAGAATGTGCAAACTCCGCACGGACAGTTGCCCGAGGTTGGAATCGAACCTGGTACCCTGGTGCTGTGAGGCAGCAGTGCTAACCACGAGCCACCATGCCATGTAACAGTAAATTACTATGATTATTATTACATCACATTTTAAAGCAAATTCAGTCTCTCAAAGAGTTCTTACTCTCACTCGAGAGTATAATTACATTGCATAGAAACGAAGAACAATTGGCATTTATGTAGCATTTTTCAGAATTTCAGGTTTGCCCCCAAAGCACTTTACAGGCAATTAAGAACTTTTTGAAATGCAACTGCTGTTGCAATGCACATAACCGCAACAGCAGAATTGTGTATAGCAAGATCCCACAAACAGAAATTAATTTCTCCTTTAGCGGTGTTGGTTGAGTGACAAACATCGGTCAGAGTATTGGGGAGATCTTAGGTAAACACAGCCTCAGTTCAACATCTCACCCAACACTCACTGACTTTGACAGTGCAGCATTCTGTAAAGCACTCAAGTGTCACAGAGTGGTGCCTCTGGAATGATCTTGGAATATACAACCTTCTGACGTTGAGGTGAGAGTGCTACAAACTAAGTGATGACTGACACCTGTATCTTTAACCGGTTTCAGCAGCAATTTGTCTCTTTGCCCCTCAGGCCTATTTTCACGCCAGATACCCTCTCCATTCATATAAGCCAGATTTTTCGCATTTCCGTAAAGTGACTGCGTTCAATCCTGGACTTTGATGGACCTTTACACTTTGGGACGCAGTGAAGCCCAGTTGTTCTACAATTTTAAAATGTCTTGAAACAAATTTAAATCAACAAAATAAACCCTCCTCCCTTAAGGAAACTGTTATCAATGTTAATGGCATGTTAACTAAATTGTATGATACCTCAGGGAAGGGCATTATCACTGAAAGAATGGAGATGTTCCCCAAACTGCTTGCCCTTCTTCTGCAGTTATGTTTGCACCCAGATGTCTTTCGAGAGAAGCATTCAGTGGCCACCAGGCCCCTCTAGGCCTTTTCACAGAGATAGGGTTTGAAGTATTTATTTCCCCTTTCAACTCCATTTTGATTTAATCCTCTCCCTCTTTCCTAACCCACACTGAAAAACTGAAAAGAAAACTGAAAAACTGAACACAATACTCCAAGTGTGGCCTCACCAACCTCCTGTATAATTGCAACATAACTTCCCTACTTCTATACTCAATGCCCTGACTGATGAAGGCCAGTGTGCCAAAAACCTTCTTCACTGCCCTGTCGACCTGTGACTCCACTTTCAGAGAACCGTACACCTGAACTCCAAGGTCCCTCTGTTCCATTACATTCCTTAAGGCCCTACCATTCACCATGAAACTGCTACCTTAATTTGACTTTCCAAAATACAGGACCTCATATTTATCTATATTAAACTCCATTTGCCATTTCTCGGTCCACTTCCCCAGCTGATCAAGGTCCTGTTGTAATTTCTGAAAATCTTCCTCACTGTCCATGATACCAACTATTTTAGTGTCATCAGCAAATTTACTCATCATGCCTTGGACATTCTATCCAAGTCATTGGTATTGTTTCGACTTCAGATAGAATATAGAAGCAGAACCTGGGGATTCCACTGTTGAATGACCAGAGGGCTCAAGTCCAAGATGATTGGCAAGAAAACAGAGGCAACATCTCTTTACACAATGGGCTGGGGTTAATGAGTCTCTGCTCATCCCTCATTAATCCCCACAAATCCACCCCAGCAAGATAATTGGTTGTCGGGAGGAGGGTGAAGGAGACAAGATGAAGAAGACATACCACACAGTCATTTAATATTTGATTTATCATTATTAAACAGGAGCCAGGACTTGGACCCCTCAGGAACTAAATGTCCCACTTCAGAGAACTGCTGGCCAATCAAAACTAGTACCTTACTAAGATAGATGTACTTAAGAAATGTTGGGTGATTCCCTTGCCTACCCAGATAGGGGGAATCTCACTTCCAAAACTCTGGAAGAGTTATACCAATGTTGAACCATGCCATTGTGCTCCTGTAATAATACAGCCACCTTTCAAATGCTGATGTTCCAGGTGGTGGCAGGTTAATCTAACAGCTTACTGTACCTCGTCAACCTCCTAGTGTACAGCACTCTTAGGACAACTGGTATCCCTCTTCCTGCAAATACAGTCGGTCACTCAGTGGCTTCAGTTGGGTTGCTCTATGGGGGAAGCCTGTTGGCAAGACTGTGCATGCCCCTCCCCCACCCGCCATCAATTATGTAATTGTAGTCAATGTAGAGGCGCACTTTACCCCTTAGAATTCGATGTTTCCCCTCCACAACCAAATGACTAGCAGAGGAACAATAGATCCAACCCATTTAGTGGTTGTATAACTCAATAGAAAGCTACAGTGCATGTCCTGTCTTACTGAAATTATTTGTTTTGTTGTAAACTGTGCTTTTCCCAATATTCCAAAGGGACATTCAGGTTTTGAATGTTACTGTATACCTGCCGTTTGTCTTGACTATTGCATCCTTAATGCTTTGCATCGTTGATAATTATGATTAATATTTCCTGGTCAAGGCAACAATTTGTTCAAGCATTTATTCCACTGCATTCTACTGTCAAGGACATCATGTGAGGGCAGTAAACTATATGCAAGTATAAGGACTTTTGTCCACCTCCTGGACTAGCTGGGCAGTGAGGCCACACTCCTGTTTGCTGACGGGAGTGTAGCAATCAGTGGAAGGTAGCTGATGAAAGGTCCCAAAGATTCATTGGGATTGCGGAGTGAAGAGAGGACCAGATGTGGTTGTGATCCCTTTTGACATTCACTTGTCCTCCCTTAAGTATGAAGAATGGCTGACAGAGAAAGTAGAGAAGGGAAGCTAGCTCCAGAGGAGGACAGAAAGCTGGAAAGAAAGTAAAAACAAAAAGCCAAGTTCCAAATGGTGGAAGGATTTTATCACCTGAATGTGAACTGAGTTTGTTTGAAATTTGGATCCATTCTTCATCAAGACAAAATCTGAGAATGACCCCTATTCAACCAGGCTTGGGATGATATCTACTTCAACTTCATTTACCATGTTGATGTTAATAGGCTTATTTAATCACCCCTAATCTTTGAAGAAAGGGTTTTTAAAATTAGCAAACTCCAGGAGACATCAGAAGGGCATCCTCTACTCTTGGGGACAATGAAGCAGTTTTATTTTATTTTGAATTGAACCTGAGATTATGTGTGAGAATTCCGACCAACATCAGGTGAACCCGTGTTTGATGGTCTGTTTAGAATCATCAAAAAACTGGAGGAAGTGAATGATCTGATTGATACCCCATACGGAGGGAGATAGCTAAGGCTCAGTCATGATAAAGTAACACCATCACCGAGGAGGGAGTCAAGTAGCTAATGGTCTATCCAACTACCACTGAGCTAGAGGACAAGGGTAGTAGTATGGATGAATTGGAGGGAGACTTGGGTGAGGCCCACATTGAACCCTGACTAACCAATACAGAAATGGTAACAAACTTCACCCACCTCAGTACGGAACAGTGAGCAGATTTTATCTGGCTGTTTCCTGCACTTAAGGATTCATGCAGAGATAAACCAGGCTATACCTTTCCAGCTTTACATGAATTGGAGGAGCCTTTCCCATAAAGAAATGTCACTATTGGCTAGGCCCAGAAAGTCTGGAGCAGGCTGGGGAGATGGTTAACTCCAGTCTAGAGGACAGACTAAAGGAGCCCAGCAACAGCACTAGCTGGAGCTTCTCAGTTGTGCTTATTCCCAAGTCAGATGGTACCACAACGTACTGCATTAAATACTGAAAAGTTAATGCAATGATCCAATCCATCTCATAGAGTCATAGAGATGACTATGACTCGCCCTAAACCAATGCCTTCTAGTTCTGGACTCCCCCACCCCAGGGAAAAGACTTTGTCTATTTATCCTATCCATGCCCCTCATGATTCTGTAAACTTCTATAAGGTCATCCTTCAGCCTCCAATGCTCCAGGGAAAATAGTCCAGCCTATTCAGCCCCTCCTTCTTGCTCAAATCTTCCAACCCAGGCAACATCATTGTAAATCTTTTCTGAACCCTCGAAGTTTTCAAAAATAGGATAGGCAAAGCAGCCTACCTTATCAAGGTAAATGTACTGTAGAAATAATGCAACATTCCCTTATCTGCCCAGATGGAGGAAATCTCTGCTTCCAAAACTCTGGAAGAGTTATACCAGTGTTGAACCATGCAATAGTGATCCTGAAATATTACAGTCACACTTCAAATGCTGATGCTGCAGGTAGTGGCAGGTTTATTAGATTAGATTACTTACAGTGTGGAAACAGGCCCTTCGGCCCAACAAGTCCACACCAACCCGCCGAAGCGCAACCCACTCATTCCCCTACATTTACTCCTTACCTAACACTACGGGCAATTTAACATGGCCAATTTACCTGACCTGCACATCTTTGGACTGTAGGAGGAAACCGGAGCACCCGGAGGAAACCCACGCCGACACGAGGAGAACGTGCAAACTCCATACAGTCAGTCGCCTGAGGCGGGAATTGAACCCGGGTCTCTGGCGCTGTGAGGCAGCAGTGCTAACCACTGTCCCACCGTGCCGCCCACAGGTTATCTACCTGCATACTGTACTAGTTAACCTCCTAGTGCATAGCACTCTTAGAACAATTACCTAACACAATAGTGTTAGGTAAGGAGTAAATGTAGGGGAATGAGTGGGTTGCGCTTCGGCGGGTTGGTGTGGACTTGTTGGGCCGAAGGGCCTGTTTCCCTGTCGTGGGCGGCACGGTGGCACAGTGGTTAGCACTGCTGCCTCACAGCGCCAGAGACCTGGGTTCAATTCCCGCCTCAGGCGACTGACTGTGTGGAGTATGCACGTTCTCCCCGTGTCTGCGTGGGTTTCCTCCAGGTGCTCCGGTTTCCTCCCACAGTCCAAAAATGTGCAGGTCAGGTGAATTGGCCATGCTAAATTGCCCGTAGTGTTAGGTGTAGGGGTATGGGTGGGTTGCGCTTCGGCGGGTCGGTGCAGACTTGTTGGGCCGAAGGGCCTGTTTCCACACTGTAATGTAATCTAATCTAATCAAACAAATGGTATCCCTCTTCCCGCAAATACATCAGCCAACCTAATGGTCAATCTCAAAGAGAGAGTTTGCTAAGACCCATGTGACCTATCCCGGACATGGATGAGTACCTCCCAAGGCTTCAAAGGTAGAGGCAGTAGCACTGTTCACAACTTTCACAACTACGTGAGAAATTTTGAGATTTTTGGGAATGTGTAGAGTCTAACAAAATTTAGTCCAAAAGTTCAATTCCAAAGCTAATAGACCAACTACAGAGATAAAACACAGGTAAAGTGAACTGAGAAATTCCAAACAGCTTTTGAAAAGCTGAAGGTTATTTTAATAAATGAGCTTATGCTTGGAGCTCTGAACTTTGACCAAGCATTTAAAAGAGCTATTGATGTAAGTGACATAAAGGTACAGGTTGTCCTCATTCAGGAAGATGGGACTGGGATACTTCTCCAAAACAAAATGAAACACACCAATGGTATTCCACAATACAGCAGGAAACCCTGTGTTTATTACTGACTGTCAAACATTTTGAATTATATGTTTGAAATGGATACAAAGAGACTTCAATCTATACTGACGGCAACCTATTAAATTCAAGACCCAAAATGACGGGTTATAGCTGTTGGAGTTTGTTGCTTCAACTGTACCAGCTATAAGTCACTCAAGTTGCCAGGAAATCAAAAGTGATTGCAGACATCCTGTCTAGAACTTAGAAACACTCAGTTATAACTGAACAGATATAGATGACCAAGCCTACGGGAATTAGCATGCACATACCTGTTGTTTTTGTTTTTGATTTTTTTCTTTTTTTTTGCAATGAAATAAGAAATACAATAATTTCATTCATTGTGCAGAAGACATGTTATGACTATGGACCATTACTTGTGGGCAAGATTGAGCATTTAATTGCATCTTTTTTAAAGGAGATCGAACCAAAGGATAACTGCAGAAATAAAAACAGTGGCTATAGGAAGAGGAATTCTGGAATGTTACACCTGTCAGGAGTCAGGGAAATTTCACATGGAAAGACTAAAAAGGATGAGACAATGAACAGCTGGCTCTTAAATCTTCTCAGTGGGAGGCTATCTCCTGCAGGCATATTTGTATTTAGCCTTCCGGGGTATACAAGAAATGGAGTTAAAGGAGAACTTTAACCCCGGATGGTGTGCGTAAGTGATTTGACATTCTCATGCATGGATTTGCACGTTATGAAGATCACGGCCTAGAAAACAGCTATTAAATGCCTCTACACTGCAGGTAAAGAAAGGAGAACATCTCTTTCTCTCTCGCTGAGTTCTGCCAGCCAGCCATAGTCAAAAAAAGGACAAAATCTTTCTTAAATTAACCATGTTCTGACTGGGATGGTGGGTAAATAAAGAAGGGGAGCAAATTTATTGCTCCACATCCAGGAGCTTAATGAATGTGGTAGCCTATCTGGGCTTTAACAATTTGGGAAACCTTCCTCAGACTATGCCATAACAAAACCTAGGAACAAGCAGCAGAGGCACTATTACATAGATAGATATACACTCCAAAAAGGACCTTATTTTTAATGAGTTGATGAAATTATTTGATGAAGTAACAGATTGGGTAGATTATGGTAATCCTGTAGATGCGACATATTTGGAATTCCAAAAATATTTTCGATAAGGTAGTCATGAGTGCAGATGTGGAATTAGGGGATAAGTAGCAGAATGGTTAGGAAGCTGGCTACAAAAATGAAATCAGAGAATGTCCTGAAGGTAATTATTGAGATGGACAATTAATGGTAAATGCTGTTTCTCAAGGACCAGGGACTTGATCCTTACTGGGAGAAGTGTTGTTCATAAATGAGCTGGACTCAGGATTTGCAAGTATGATTTCAAATTTGCAGATAACACCAAAATAAGGGAATTGGTTGTGCTATGACAAGGTATAGGTCAAGATGGCAGCAGTGTAGCTGCTCAGACTGTTTGTGTCCATCTGCGTTTATTTCCTTATTCTTTCATCTTACTTTTGCTGTATCTTTTCTTTTCGTTATCTTTTAAGATGTTGGCTTTGGTGAGGCATCAGGGACAAGTCCTGCCTGGGCATGTTCTGAGTACCTGAGAATTGGAGACTGTGAGCAAGTGCAGACTGGGTATGTTCTGGGTATCCGGGAATTGGAGACTGTGAGCAGGTGCAGCTGGGGTATGTTCCGGGTACCTGGTGACTGAAGACTGTGAGCAGGTGCAGCTTGGGTATGTTCTGAGTACTTGGGGATGGGAGACTGTGAGCAGGTGCTCACATCCCATGAATAAAGAAAAAAAAAAATTAAGGTTGATAAAGTTCTTAAATCTCACCTAATCTTGAGGAAAGATACCAAAAGGGAGAAAAGATAGTGAAAAAGTTTCAGATGAAGCAACTTCTACTTTACTTGTTAGGACTGGTAGCAGAGAGAACAAGCAAAACATGGATGGACTGATAGATAGACCGAAAGAAATGCAGAAGAGACAATTTAGGTTCTTATCACCAATTGTCTGTTTATTAGATATCTCTTGACAAAGTATTCAAATAGCAATTGTACAGATTTACCCAGTGAATGTCTACATAGTCAATATTCTATATGTTTTGCCTGGTGCCAAATAAATCAGTTTGCAAACAAAACCAAAGTTGTCTACTGTCAAATCCAATATTACAAGAGTATGTATTTGTAAGAAACAGAAACCACAAGGAAGTTTAATCATTACATTTCCAGACTCTCTGACCATGTTAGTAGACATCAAGGAAGCATTGGCACATTGGTTGCAGTATACCCAAATTAATTGTCTAACACATAAATTTACAATTTAACTTTAATATTATTTCCTTCTGAAAGAAATAGAAAAGACATAACATTTTTGGATTTAGAAGCATCCTGTCTAGACTCAGTAGCACTTACGTAATTCACCAGATATATGTCCCAACAAGAATCACAGTTGTAATCTTTCCCAAGTATGTGTGATTTCTCATGAAGAAAAGAAAGACTTGCATGAATTCCACATCTTTCACCATTTGAGGATACCCCAAAGCCAATGAATTACTATTTAAAATGTAGTTGCTGTTGTAATGTTACCTGAATTATATTCAGTGGCACTACAACATCATTTTCACACTCCACGTCCCCTGTTATTCCTAAGTCACACTGGAAACAGGTGCTTCTTTTTGTTAAAATTGAGTTACATTGCCATTTGATTAAGGTTTCTAATCTGCATCAAGTAAGAGGTAAGGTTTGGTAATGCTGAGGGTTTACTGTAGATAAATGTAAAATTGTTTACATGAAGTTGGACAATATGAAATGTGTACCTGGCAATAAGATCTGATTTTAAACAGTGTCAGAATTCATGATATTAAGAAAATCTAACACACCAGGATATGATTATTACCTCTCCCAAGACTGAGGACATCATTAACATTTTGAGAGAGGAGAACTGATTTTAATCTAAAAATTAACCAATTAAATTAAAACTGAGGTTGAGCAATATTAGAAGAGATATGGCATGTGGTAGACAGAAAAGGCCTCCCACATTGTTGTAGCCGATTATAAAGAAGTGGAGCCCCAGTTCCTTAAGGGATGTTCTCATGCTTCAGTAAATTTAAACAAGTTTGTTTCCTATCCAGATGGAGATCCCCTTTTGATCTAAACCAATATAAAACAACCAAGGCCCTGGCCCTTAAAGGTATGCTATCTGAAGCAGTCCTTTTCAGAGACAAAATTAAATCATGAATGATGGATTGGAATGCAGCGGATACTTTATCATATACATCAGCATTAACCATGCAAACATTCCTCGTTAACACTACAATATTTGAGAGAAAGAATATGCAATAATTCTGTGCTTTTCATAAACTCAATGCTTCACAGCCCATTTTTTTAAAAAATAAAACAATACTGAAGAAACTCAGTAAGTCTGGCAGCTTCTGTGGAGAGAGAAATAGAGTTAACGTTTCAAGTCGAGTATGTCTCTTCAGAATTGAAAGGTGTTGAAAAATGGGTTCCTTGTACTTTTGACAGAAGCTGGGGAGGACCAAGGGGGCAGATAATGTAGAGACTCAGTACAAAAAACAAACAGATGGTGAAAGAGAGAAAAAATGTAAACCGGATGTTAATTAAGGGTGAAAGCTAGAAACTGGGTCCCCGGTACATCAATGATGTCTTAGCAGAACAATGATAGGGTTCCCCTTGTCCTCACTTTCCACTCTGCTAGTCGTCACAATCAAAGACTCATCCTCTGCCATGTCCAGCAGGGTGACACCATCAAAAACATCTTTCCCACCCCTCCACTACACCATTCCACAGGGACTGTTCCCTCCGTGACACACTGGTCCAGTCCCTCCATCACTCCCTACACTTCCTCACCTCATCATGGCACCTTCCCATTTAATCTCAGAAAGTGTATCACTTGCCTGTTGACCTCCTCCCTCCACCCTGTCCAAGGCCCTAAACACACTATCCCAGTGAAGCAGTGTTTTGCTTGTACTTTTATCAATTTAATGTGCAGCATTCGCTGCTCACAATGCGGTCTCTTTTAATTTGGTGAGACCAAACACAGACTAGGTGACCACTTTGCGGATCACCTCTGCTCTGTCTATAGGAACGACCCTGACCTCCCTGTGGCTTACTATTTTAATAAACGAGCTTGCTGTTGTGCCAACATTTCTGCTCTGGGTTTTCTAACACCTTTCAGTTCTGAAGAAGAGTTAAATTGGACTCAGCACAGATGCTGCCAGGTGTTTTCCAGCACCACTCTAATCCAGAATCTGGTTTCCAGCCATTGTTTTTAACCACACAGACGCGGCCAGACCTGCTGAACATTTGCAGTGCTCTGTGTGAGTCATGCTTGCCCTATTCAGGTGGATGTGCAAGATTACTCAGTCAAAGGCATGTGTGCTGCTTTATCAGCACCATCAACAAATTGATTGTGATCTTTTACCACATCTGTTGTTTCTTTTTTGCATGCAATGTAAATTTATTTAAAAACTAATAAATTATTGCAGATGCTGGGAATCTGAAATAAACTCAAAGAATGCTAGAAAAACTCAGAGGTTTCTGGCATCTGTAGAGAGAAAGCAGAATTGACAATTTGGGTCCAGTGATGCTTCTTCAGAATTGAACAGGGCAAGTTGTACTTCACGTAAAACATTTCACCATAGGATGTCACCTTTGAAATGTTGAATTCCCTCTGTACTGCCCTGGAACTTTGGCCTTAACTATATGGGGTATGAACAACTACGCTCCACCTAACCCCCAACACCAATGCTTTCTGATTCAAAACTGGGAATGTTATCTGTGTTTCCATTATTTGCAGACATCAAATGTTTTCACAATTCCCCTTTCCTGAGCAGATCTTATTCAGTATTTGGAGACTGTAAAGTTAGACAGATATGTTCACTTTGACAATAGAGGTGTGTTTTAGATGGTATTAATAGTCATTTTGAAAAACAAGTGATGGTGAAACTGATAAAATGTCACTTGACTGAATCAAACTAGGAGGGTGTGAGATCTGCTCAGATTGTGTTTGAAATATGACAGAGGTATACAGAATCTTTCAGTCACGAAGTTTCTTCCAAAAAACAGACTTTGGCCAAGCATGATTGAGTGGACTTTCTAAAGAATATATTGGTGCGCATGTAATTGTTATGAAGCTGCTTTATATTTAATATTTCTTTAATGACTTGAATTTGAAGAATGATTATACAATTCTACGAGCTGGGAAAATGTCACTCTGGATTTTTAAAAAAGTGTTTGTGGAAAACCATGTGACTTGCAATAATTGCTGGTCTTAATTGCTTAAACTCACTTCAAAAAAATGCACCGGACCACCTTATGACCGGGTTTTACGGCTGTCCTGTTTCAATAGTGTTTGCAGGCTTGATGTTTCTGTATTGGGATTACAGTAGTGGGTTAAACATTGCTAAGAACAGGCTGCCCAGCTTGAGTTTCCTGTTTCTGGAATACTGTTGTGGTGAATCTAATGTAAAACCTGACTGTTCTTCGGAAAAACAGAATAATTTCAAGAAGTCCTCAACATTGCATTGCTGAGCAAACTGTGTCTATCCAATCCCAGAGACAATGGTCCCTTGACTATATATATAGTCATAGAGATCCACAGCACATAAAAATGTCCATCAGCCCATCATATCTGTGCCAGTCAGAAACAACCAACTAGCTATTCTAATTCTATTTTCCACCACTTGGTGGATAGCCTTGTATGCCTTGGTATAGCAAGTGCATATCTGCATCCTTCTTAAATGTTATGAAGGTTTCTGCCTCTAATACTATTATAGACATGAGTTCCAGATTTCCACCACCCTTTGGTGAAAACGTTTTTCCTCACATCACCTCTAAACCTTCTGGGCTTTACCTTGAATCCATGAATCCATGGCCATTGATTCTTCCACGAAGGGGAAAAGCTCTTCCTGTATGCTCCACCAATGCCCCTCATATTTTATACATCTCAATCATGTTCACCCTCAATCTCCTCAGTTCTATGGAAAAGAACCCTAATATATCAATCGCCTTTCATAACTGTAACTCTCCAGCCTGGGCATTATTCTGGTAAATCCTCTCCCTACCCTCTCCAGTGCCATCACATCCCTCCCAGAATGTGGATTCCAGAACTGCACACAATACTCTAGCTGTGGCCTAACAAACATTTTATACAGTTCCAGCACAACCTTCCTGCTCCTGAACTCTCTGCCTCAGCTAATAAAGATAAATGGCCATATGCCTTCTTAACCACTTTATCCACTGGTCCTGATATTTTAAGAGATTGATGAACATGTACACCAAGGCCCCTCTGATCCTCAGTGCTTCCCAAGGTCCTACCATTCATCATGTATTCTCTCGTATTGTTTGTCCTGCTCAAGTGCATCACCTCACACTTATCAGATTTAGTTACATGTGCCACTGATCAGCCCCTCTGACTAGTCCTTCGATATCCTGTTGTAATCTAAGGCTATTCACCTCACTATTTACCACCCCATCCATTTTTATATCATCTGTGAACTTACCAATTAACCCTCTTACATTTAAGTCTAAATCAAATACATGCAAGATCACCAAATTGACAGACTCCAGAACATTCTATACCTTGTCCTTCTTGCCTCCAAGAATAACCACCCTCATTCAGAAAGAGATTTTCTTTGTGAAGTGAATCAGTACAGAGAAAAACCTAGTATTTCCCTTTACCTGAAGCACGTGTTTTTGTGTATGTACATTTTGGGTTAGTTAGAGGAGTAAACATTTGTAGTTTTGTATTAAAAATTGTATGCGTGTATATATTGAACATTCTGTATCTTCAATTGATGGGTTTTGTTTTATAATAAATCAATATTTTTGTGTTTACTAAAGAAACCTGATTGATGAACCTTTTCATTTTGAGCCTAATGTAGAGAAAGCATATGATTGGCCATATCGGGACTTGGGTAAAACAGTTTTAAATTTACAACTGCTGAATGTTGGACTAAAGAAAGACAGTTGTAACAATTTGTGTCACTTATATATTAAAAATAATCAATTTTTAGCAGCATAGTCTGGCCTGTCATTCAATTTGTGACTTTATATGAAAGTGGGTGGCATGGTGGCTCAGTGTTGCCTCACAGTGCCAGGGACCCGGGCTTGATTCCACGCTCAGGCAATTGTCTGTGTGGAGTTTGCACATTCTCCCCATGTCTGAGCAGGTTTCCTCCCACAGTGCAAAGATGTGCAGGTCGTGCATTGGCCATGCTAAATTGTCTGTAGGGTCCAGGGATGTGTTGACTAGATGGATTATCCATGGACAAATGCAGCATTAGAGAGATAGTGTAGGGGTCTGGGTGGAATGCTCTTCAGAGGGGCGGTGTGAACTTGATGGGCTGAAGGACCTGCATTCACACTGTTGGGATTCTAGGATATTCTCTTGGTCTTCAAGAGCATCTATGATTATGTAGAAGAAGCGACATCTAGGCCAATAGTCATCCTCAACTACCAATATTGATATAAACTATCTGTGATTTATGTCATTGCTGTTTTATGGTATCTTGCTGTGTGCAAATTAGCTGTCATATATCCAGTATCATAATAATAACTTCACTATGAAGCACGTAATTACCTGTAATGTTCTTTTAATGTCCTAAGGTCTGGAATGGTGCAAGGACACATGTGCTTTTCATGTGCAAATCCTATGTGCTGGTTCATAATTTCTGCTGAAGTTGTTTACCACATGCTAGATAGGAAACATTACTGTGTGTACCTCAGCCTCAGACTGGACAGTGCATTTCACACTTATAGAATTAGAATTTCAGGCAAAGCTGGCTTTGTCACAAGCTGTGAAAAAAATGTTGAAGGTTCTGTTCTTTGTACCCATCTTTAACAGATTCAGGTTCCACTCCTTATCATTTGACTGTGCTAGAAGTGACTGTGAAGCCAACACAAGTTCACCTTGTTGATATTGTGAAATCTAGTTGGAGTGAGCATAAAAAAGAACAGAAGAGAAGGTAAGCTAAACTGGGAAGATGCCAAATTAGAACTTTAAAAACATCTCTATTAAGTATCTGACGACATTTGGACACAGAAACCCAATGGGGCTCTGAGCCAGACAGGGACCAAATTGGTATTTCCCAGTAAGATTGCACAGACAAGTAGAACTCAGACACTATTAAGGTAACATCTATTGTCTGTACGCTCCAATCAACCCCACCTTCCAGTTGCCAGCCATTTCAACTCCCCCTCCCACACCTGACAAAATGTCTATCCTGGGCCTCCTCCATCGTCAAAATAAAGTCACACACAAACTGGAGGAAGAATAATCTCATCTTCTGCCTTGGAACTTACAACCATATGGCCTTAAAATAGAATTCACCAAATTCCAAATCTTCCACAACCCCCACCTCATCCCAGGTTCAGCCCTCCCTTTTTGCCCCACCCCCTTGACCTGACCTAACCTGTCATCTTCCTTCCCACCTATCTGCTCCCACCTTCCCACCGATCAATCACAATCACCTCCTACCTGCATCCACCTATCCCCATCCCACTTACCTTTCCCCAAGCTCCAACCTCTTTCTATTTTTTTCTCAGCCCCTTTCCCTCTCACCAGTCCTGATGAAAGGTCGACTCCCCTGTTCCTCTGATGCTGTTTGACCTGCAGTGCTTTTTCCAGTTTCACACTTTATCGACTTAGACTCAGAACCACAAATAGTCCCAACCCCTGTTTATAATGTTCCTACAATGTGGAAGCAGGCCATTCAATCCACCAAGTCCGCACTGATTTTCCAAATAGCATCCCACCCGCACAATCTATCCTTGTAACTCTGCATCTTTGTACATCTTTGGACCGTGGGAGGAAACCGTAGCAAACGTGCAAACTCCACACAGTTAGTTGCCTGAGGCTGGAATTGAACCCAGGTCCCGAGCACTGTGAGGCAGCAGTGCTAATCACTGAGCCACCATGCCTCCCTAACATGTAGAGATAAAATAATATTCCACAACTTGCTTCTAGTCTCCAACAGCTCAGCTACAGGAAACACAACGAAACACAATATTTTAAATCCTTAGATCCCAAGTGTAAACCCCTATGTATGTCATACTATCACTATAGTTGAGGACAATTTAGTCTCATTAATTAATTTTCTTATGCAAATGCAACCCAATACTCAGCTATTTACTATAATGAGTCAAAAAGTAAGGTGCTAGCAAAGCACAGCCAGTCAGGCAGCATCCGAGGAGCAGGGATGACATTTCGAGCATAAGCTCTTCATCCTGATGAAAATCTTATGCTTCAAACTTCGACTCTCCTGCTCTTCATATGCTACCTGATCTGCTGTGCTTTTCCAGCGCCACATGTTTTGACTGATATCCAGCATCTGCAGCCCTCACTTACTCTTATTTACTCGACTGCTCCAGTGAAGTGTCAGGGATCCTAAGCAAACCTTTGTACAGACTGCTGACAAGGTCAAAAGGCCCTGAAATTGAACCCACAACTGCTGCTGCACTTTTATTTTGCAAATTGGTCGAAACTATTATGATTTATCACAACATTTGGGATTCGAAAATCTATTTATTCTATTCAAGTGACCAGCTCATTCCCTTCTCTGCCTTTAAACCATTTTGGAACGTACTTTAAAAGCAGAACATAACCATGATTCGATAATTTAAATTTCACCTTGAAGTTAACTGATATGCATATAAAAGTAATACTGCTCTCAGGGCTCACTAATTGCCAAAACCTACTGACAAGAACTCACAAGGTATAATTTTATCTCTCTTTCCCGTTATCAAAGTCTTTGATACTTATTAATGGATTCCACGTGTAGACATAGCTACCTCCATGATGGGAGCAATTTGTCTTTTAACTAACTGAGTAACATTAACCTCCTTCCTCTAGTTGTACCTGGTCTCTATTTGTCATAAGCTCTCTACTGTGCTTGTGCTCCCAACGTTGCATTGAAATCTTTCTTAACTACAAGATGCTCCCTTTTTGGACATCTGATGCACAGCCAAATCTGTTATAATGCATTTCGGTTGTTGAAAGATAAACCTGTACAATGTCAATAGGCTTGTACTATTTAGTTCCATCTTTCACTGCATAGATATTATTCCTGGCTGCTGAATCTGAAAAAATGGGATCACAGTCTCCGAATGAGGGGTCAGTCACTTAAGACTGAAAGTGTTTCCTCAAAGCATCATGAATCTTTTGATTTCTATAGTCTAAATTGCAGTGGATACACAGTACTACATATAATCAAAGCAGAGTTTGATATTGCGTACGAATTTAAGGAGATAAGGAGTTAATAATGGACTTGCAGTGGTAGATCAGCTGATCTTGTCGAATGTCAAAGCAAGCTCAAAAGACCAACTGATGTATTCCAGCTCCTCTTTCATGTGTTTATGTGTTAGGCACTATGCATCTCTAAGCAGAGAGACTTGTGCCTCATCCCAGTCTCTTTTGTACGTCTTTTTGCTGCACTTTTTATGAATGAGTGGAATTAAAAGAAAAAACGTTTATTTACAGAGGAACTTTCACGAGGCCATTCTAACATACATTACAGTTAATAAAGTACAGTGGAAGTATAGTCATGGTCATGACTTTGACAGCTGTGTTTCACTGTGGTTTACTGAGTCAGAAGACACAAGTGCCACTGCTAGAGTGTGCACGGAAATCGAGGCTAAATTGCCCTTGCGGTACTGAGCTATTCTTATTTTGAAAATGAGTAATGTTCAACTTCATGATTAACTCTGTTTCTCTCTCCACAAATGCTGTCCGAGTTGCTACATTTTCCCACCACTTTCTGCTTTCATTTCAAATTTGCAACAACTACAGTCATTGGCTTTTACATAAGTGGGTTATTCCTGGTGTGGCTTGGCCAATATTTATCTATTTATTTTCATTTATAGTCTCACACAACACAGAAACAGATCCGTTGGACCAACCAGTCCATGCTGAACATAATCCCAAACTAAAATAGTCCCACCTGCCTGCTCCTGGCCCGTATCCCTCCAAACCTTTCCTAGTCATGTACAGATGAACCTTGATTATTCGGCATTCGATTGACCGAACTTCGGATCATCTGAACAAGATCACAAGGTCAGATGCATGGCTGACTATGTTATCCATTATCGATTATCCGGCATTTGATCAACTGAACGAAATACTCCCCGCCCATGTTCTTCAGATAATCAAGGTTCCTTTGTACTTATCCAAATGTCTTTTGAATGTTGTAATTGTACCCACATCCATCACTTCCCAAGGAAGTTCATTCCATGTGCAAACCACCCTCTGTATAAAACATTTGCCCCTCATGTCTTATTTAAATCTCTATCCTCGCACCTGGAAAATGCACCTCCTAGTCTTGAAATCCTCAATCCAAGGGAATTTCCTTTTGTAATTAGGCCATGCTATTTTCATCAAACTCCATGTTCACGAAGTTCAACTTTTAAATGACTCTCATACACTCTCGAGGATTAAAACAAAAGTTTGATTTATACAAGCAGGTGGGTGGGGGGATTATCCCTCAGCATTGCAAAAACAGATGATCCATTTATTACCAAATTGCTGTTTGTGAGAGTTTGCTGCGTGCAAATTGGTTCCTGTGGTTCTGACATTATAACAGTGAGCATCCTTTACAGAGTACGTTTTGGCCATAAAGCACTATTTCAAATGGTCCTGTGATCACAAAAGGCACTACTTCAATGCAAGGTCTTCTTTCTTTAATTGAGGAAACTCAGAAGACACTTTGCATGCTGCAAGTTCTCACAAGCAGAAGTATGATCATAACGAAATAATCGGGTTTGGTGAATATTGAGGATGCTGAAATAAAAGCAGAGAGTGCTGGAGGAACTCTGCTGTTTTAATGGCGTTGTTTGATGGATAAGTTCTGGAGAGCAACTCTCAGTGCTATTCTGCACAATATGGTGTGTGAGCTACCAGCTATGCATGGCTGATATTGGCCTTTGTTTAATTTATTTGAGAAGGAAAGCAGGCAGGGGTGTTTACTGTCACCCATGCTCCTTGATGCTGTGGAAGACAGGACACTGAGAATGGTTCAGCAGAAGTATGAAAGAGATGTGGATGCTTCATAGGATATTGTAGAACATAGAATCTCAGTTATGCACATGACACCACGCTCAGCCAGAACAAAGGAAAAGCCTGAAATTTTAGCAGTGTTCATCAATAGATACAACAAGTCACATGGACTGGACATAAATGAGTCAAACACCAATCTCGTGGATCTAAACGACAAAGGAAAAGTCAAGATTGGAAGAATCGAGATACAGGCAAGTGGACAGATTCAAGTACTTTAGCTCGAGCATCAACAAGAATGACATCCAGGTTAGATTAGCTGCAGCAAGAGGTGATAGCAATTCCTTAAGTCTTTGAAGTCCAAAAACATCAGCACAAAGCTGAGCAACTACTGTGGAGTTGGGAAGAGGATGAGAGAAGCAGAACAGCTTCAGAAGGGAAGCTCTGGTCTGGGATGTTCAGAATGAGCTGGGCAGACAGCAAGATAAATGATTGGGTTAGACAAATAGCAAAAGTTGAGAATCAAAAGGATTTGCAAGGTACAGTTAGAGAGAGAAAGAAAGTCAGGTACCAACATTAGAAACAAAGATTCAGCAGCCTTTTCCTAGCAACAATTGAAAAGAGAAAATGGGATGGGGGAAAACAGAATAGGAAGAAGAAAAATCAGATGGATAACATTGAAATATGGACTGCAAGAGGCTGGAAGAAAGCCAGAGAGGAAGTAAGATAAAGTATTCCACCAGGGACAGTGATAACAAAATATGGCAAACCCAGTCATAACTCCCTCACCACCCCCTCCCCAAAAAGAAGAATGCTAATTGTTTCAATTAAATCAATCTTATCAACTCCAGGAAATATGGGCCTGGTTTACTGCTCAACCTCTTCCTATAGGAGAAAGTGAGGTCTGCAGATGCTGGAGATCAGAGCTGAAAATGTGTTGCTGGAAAAGCGCAGCAGGTCAGGCAGCATCCAGGGAACAGGAGAATCGACGTTTGTGAAGAAGGGCTTATGCCCGAAACGTCGATTCTCCTGTTCCCTGGATGCAGCCTGACCTGCTGCGCTTTTCCAGCAACACATTTTCAGCTCTTCCTATAGGACAACCTCCTCTTCCTGGGAACCTTTGTGGCATTCCCTCTAGGGTAAGTGAGTGTTTTGACACAGTACTCCACAGTTTCTCTACTGCCATCACACCCTTCATCGAATATGGTCACCAGCACTGCATGCACAACTCCATCTGTGGTCTAACCAATGTTTTATACAGTTTCAATATAACATCCTTGCTCTTGTACTCTATGGCTCAGCTAACAAAAGCAAACATAGCATATTCCTTTGTAATCACCTTATCTATCTCCACTGTTACCTTCAGAGGTCTATGGATATGCACACCAAGGTCCCTCTGATCTTTAGTACTTTCCAGGGTCGCACTATTCCTGAAGAAGAGCTTATGCCCGAAACGTCGATTCTCCTGCTCCTTGGATGCTGCCTCGCATGCTGTGTTTTTCCAGCACCACATTTTTCAACTCTGGTACTCCAGCATCTGCAGTCCTCACTTTCTCCTAGGGTCGTACTATTCACAGTTTTGTTGTGTTGGTTCTCCCCAGTGCATTTCCTCACACTTTGCTTGGGTGAATTCCATTTGTCACTGTTTTGCCGACCTGACCAGTCTGTTGATGTCCTCTTGCAGCTTATGGTTATCCTCCTCACTGTTCAATCCCTACAGTGTGGAAGCAGGCCATTCAGCCCATTGAGTCCACACTGAACCTCCAAAGAGCAACCCACCTACCCTATCCCTGTAACCCTGTGTTTCCCAGAGCACCCAAATGGAAATTCACACAGACATAGGGAGAATGTGTAAACTCCACGCAGACAGTTGCCAGTGGTGGAATCGAACCTGGGTCCCTTGCAGTGTGAGACAGCAGTGCTAACCACTGAGCCACGGTGCCACCCTATTCAACACCCTGCTGATTTTCTTGTCATCCATGAATTTCTTGGTTATACCCCTACATTTAAGTCCAAATCATCAATGTACACCATAAACAGCAAGGACCCCAACACTGAGCCTAGTGGAACCCATTTGAAACAGACTTTCAGTCACAGAAACATCCCTCTACCAATACTCTTTGCTTCTTGCTTCTCAATTTTTGATTCAACGCGCCACTTTGCCTTGGATCCCATGTGCTCTAACTTTCTTGATTAGTCTGCCATGAGACATTTTCTCAAAAGCTGAAGTCCATGTAGATTACATTAAATGCACTACTCTCATCAACACTCCTGGTTACTTCTTCACAAAATTTTGTTCAAATTCATTAAACACAACCTTCCCTTCACAAAGTTATGCCTATAATGCCCATTTAATCCCTGTCTCTCCATGTACAGATATATTCTGTCCCTCAGACTTCTTTCTAGTAACTTGCCCACCACCAAGATTAGACTGACTGGCCTTTAAATTCCTAGTCTATCTCTTCCTCCATTTAGCAGACTTCCAGTGCTCTGGCACACCTCCTGTAGTTGGAGAGGATTTGAAATTTACTGTGAGGGTTATTGATTATCTGCTGCCTTGTTTCCCTTTTCGGCCTGGGGTACAATTCATCCGAAACTGCAAGATTATCTTTTTCTAAGACTGCCAAACCCTTGGTATTTACTTTCTATGAGAATTTCTTCTAGTATTTCACAGTCCTCCACTAAATGATTATACCTGTCATCCTATTCCTATTTGGGGTGGCACAGTGTCTCAGTGGTTAGCACTGCTGCCTTACAGCACCAATGAGCTGGGTTCTATTCCAACCTGGAGCTTGTACATTCTCCCAGTGTCTGTCCAAAAACATGCAGGTTAAGTGGATTGGCAATGCTAAATTGCTTGTAGTGCCCAGGGACGTGCAGGTTAGGTGCATTAGCCTTGGGAATTGCAAGGTTGCAGGGATACGGTATGGGGGATGGGTCTGAGTGGGATGCTTTTCAGAGGATTGCTGTGGATTCAATGTGGAGATTCTATAATTCTATTCCCTTCTGAAGACCAACACAAAGTATTCATTGAGGACCATGTTCTGATTCTCACACAGATTAGGCACTACTCTTTCTCTAGTTGTTCTGTTTATCTGTTTAAAAAAAAACTAAAACCAATGTTGAGCTGCCAATCTTGCTCATGTTTCAGCCATGTCTCAGTCATAGTTATGATACCATACTCCCACTTGTCTTTCTGTGCCCTCAGCTCATTTATTTTATTCCTCAGGTTTCTTGCATTAAAATATGTCCCATTTAGCTTTGTTAAGCTCATTTAGAGTCATAGAGATGGAAACAGACCCTTCAGCCCCACTCGTTCATGCCAACCAGATATCCTACACTAACTTAGTCCCATTTGCCAGCACTTGGCCCATATCCCTCTTAACCTTTTATATTCATACACACATCCAGATGCTTTTTAAATGCTGCAATTTACCAGCCTCCACCACTTCCTCTGGCAGCTCATTCCCTACATGCACCACCCGCTGTGTGAAAAAGTTGCCCCTTAGCTCGTTATTAAATTTTTCCCCTCTCACCCTAAACCTATGCCATCTAGTTCTGGACTCCCCTATCCCAGGGAAAGTCTGGATGTATCACTACCTGGTATGGAAACTGTACCATTCAAGATCGGAGGCAGTTACAGAGAGTGGTGAACTCGGCCCAGACATACACAAAGGCCAACCTCCCATCTATAGAATCCATCTACCAGGCCCGCTGTCAAGGAAAGACAGCCAGCATTCTCAAAGATCCATCCCACCCTGACAATGCTTTTCTACAACCTCTACCAGCGGGGAGAAAATATATAAGCCTGAACTCACGCACCAGCCAGTTTCGAAGCAGTTTCTAACCTACTGTTGTTGGAATACTGAATGGACTCACAAACTCCTAGCATTCGCCTGTACCTGTGTTTTGGTTTTTGCTGCTGTTTACCTATTATTTACTTATCTATGCTACTTAACTCTGTGATCTGCCAGTATTGCTCGCAAGACAAAGCTTTTCACTGTGCCTCGGTACACGGGACAATAAATTCAATTCAATTCAAGACCAAGTCTATTTACTCTATCCATGCCCTGCATGATTTTTCTTTCTTATCTAGCCTATGTTTCATTTACCTTTCCCACTCATATGCACAAGTTTTAACTTTCAATTCCACCTCAACTTCTCTCCCCTCTAAACTACTTATCATGATCTCAACCCCATGCTAATCTATTTTAAATCAACCCCAACAGCACTTACAAACTTCCCCGTGAGGATATTGGTCCTGTTCAGGTTGCTCAGTCTGTTTTGAAGAGCTCAGTGTTGCACCAGTGAAGGAATAAATTGTTTATTTTTTATATTATAAAATTCCAGAGGCAAAAATCCTCTGGAACAAGGATACGGCTAACATTTTGTCATGTTTTAAAACATTTCAAATGGTAAACATTCCATTGAAATGTCATTAGCCATTGGTACAGATGAAAAGGTAGATGAGGTGAAATCAAGAATCATCAGTGAAATAAACAATTCAATCTGCTTTATGTTGGTGTGGGATCAGATTAGAATTCCAACCAAGACATCTAGCAATACTCTTCTTTCTTTGTCATCCATCTGATCTATATTTGAATCCTTGTTTAAGGCCTGGTTTAAAGGGTTAAACAAGAGGGCAAAAAAAACAAACATAATAGGGAACAAAAAAAATGCAACCTTAAGTGTTACAAACTGCCTTTAATTTTTCTATGAAACCAGCAGATAAGACATTAGCTTTATGTTCTCATTATGCTTTTAATAACATAAATCCTACCTGTGAACTGAGATTATCAATTGTAGTGGATCCAATTATTTCTGCCATTTTCAGTCCATCAAAAGGGTCCAAAATCAAAGCAGCTTCAAGGCGGGACTCTTTTTCTCCCCCCAGCTGAACTAGATCGTTACACTGACCATGCACTTTGTATGCCAGGCTGGTATTTGACTCCAAGTAGTTCACCACTTCTGCAATGGTGGGCAGCGGGCAGCTGGTGCACCTGCTAAGGTTGCCGGATTAGTGACCTTCCTCTCGATTCCTGTCACAAAGTCTCTTCAAAGGACTTCAAACACTGTCTCAATTTCAAACTGCTGCACACCCAAACCCCCCTCCTACCCCCACCACCAAACGTCACCGTCAACTAGAAGAGTCTAACACACTGCTGCTCCAGGATATACTTAACCACTATCTGGGCTCTGCAGACTTAGCCACAGCGCAAAAAAAAACAACTGTATGTAAGGGTGTAAATGCACCACTACCCAACTCCATATTACAGTCATTGACGTGGTTGCAGGAAACCTCACTGTTCTTAAGTGGGAGGAACTTTGCCTTTAAAATCCACCTCCTTCATTGCATCAGGATTGTGTAAAGTTTGGCGGAACTGTTTTCAGGAAGTTTGGGGTCCAGTTGTTTTCCAAGTATGTTTTCTGCTCAAAAGTCCATGCTGACTTGCCTTAATGAATCTATATTTGTCCAAGTGCTATCAAGCAGCACCAGCTCAGCAATAACTTGCTCAGTGACACTCAATTTGGGTTCCCCAGGACCACTCAGCTCCTGACCTCATTACAGCCTTGGTTCAAACATGGATCAAAGAACTGAATTCCAGAGAGGAGGTGAGAGTGACTGCCCTTGGCATCAAGGCTGCAGTTAACCGAGTATGGCATCAAGGAGCCCTAGCAAACCTGGAGTCAATGGGTATCACCAGGAAAGCTCTCCATTACTTGGAGTCATATCTGGAATAAAGACAGATGGTTCTGTTTGTTAGAGGTCAGTCATCTCAGCTGCAGGAGTTCCCGAGGGTGGAGTCTTAGACCCAATTATCTGCAGTTGCTTCATCAATGATCTTCACTCCGTCATAAGGTCAGAAGTGGGGAGGTTAGCTGATGATTACACTATGTTCAGCATCATTCGTGACTCCTCAGGTACTAAAGCAGTCCTTGTTCAAATTCAACAAGATCTGCACAACATCCAGGCTTGGAATGAATAGAGGTAAGTATCATATGTGCCACATAAATGCCAGGCAATGACAATCTCCAGTAAGGGCCAATCTATCTACTTCCTTTTGATATTTAATGGAATTACCATCACTGAATCCCCCACTATCGACGTCCTGAGGGTTACCATTGACCAGAAACTCAACTGAACTTGCAAAATAAATTCAAAGGTTCCAAGACTGGATCAGAATCTAGGAATACTGCAACAGGTGACTCACCTCCTTAATCCCCAAAGCCTGTCTACCATCTATCTACAAGTCAGGAATGTGATGGAATACTCCACACTTGGCTGGATGATTTCAGCGCCAACAACACTCAAAAAGCTTGACACCACCCAGGACAAAGCAGCCCGCTTGATTGGCACAATATCCACAAACAATTAGCCACTCCGTTACCATTGCTCAGGAGCAGCAGTGTGTAGTATCTGCAAAATACGCTGCAGGAATTCACTGAGGCTCCAAGAACAGTACCTTCCAAACCCACTACGTCCACCATCTGGGACAAGGGCAACAGATACATGGGCAAACCGCCTGCAAGTTCCCCTCCAAGCCACTCATAATCCTGACTTGGAAATATATCCCTGTTCCTTTAGTGTCATTGGTTCAAAGTCCTGGAATTCCCACCCTTAGAGAATATTAGGTCCACCTACACCACATGAACTGCAGTAGTTCATGAAAGCAGCTCACCATCTCCTCTCAAGGGCAACTAGGCAACAGCAATAAATGCCTAATCACGCCTACATCTCATGAGTGAATGAATATGAGACTGTTAATTTTGTTCTCCATCATTTATAAAGGCTATCCCACCATTGCAGTTAACCTGATTGGCCTCCAGTTATAAAAATGGCTCTAATATTTGCAATGGTACCACAAGCTGGATCTAATCAGGTTTGAAAATCATGGCCACTACCTCTGCAATTTCCAAACAAATTTCTCTCATCAATCTTGAATACATCCCATCTGGTACTGGTGACTTATCAATTTCAAGTAAAGCTAGTCTTGCAAACATCTGCTCTTTATTCATTTTTCACTCATTCAGTGTCATAACTACTTCCTCATTCGGAATGACCCTCGCAAGTATCTTCCGTCTTGGTAAAGATAGATGCAAAGTACTCAGTCAACATCACAATCAGGCTGTTTAGTTTCATTCATAGATTTCCTATTATGCACTTGATTGATCCCACCATTCCCTTACTACCTTTTTATTATTAGGATGCTTGTATAGGTAGACAACCCTTTATCCGAAATCGCGAAATCTGAAAAGCTCCAAAGTCCAAAGGTTTTTTCGTGAAGTTTGTTTTCTCATTAACAAAGTTGTTTGGGTGCAAACAGTTAACCCAAGTCGACACCCACTCGATGTGTGTCACTCAGATGTGATGTGTGGGGGTGTGGCTCAGCACTGGCAGACCTCAATTCTGTCTCAAGGCCCGTTTTACTGAGTGAGTCATAGTACTCCAGTAGGAGTTTTGAAAATTTCACCATCAAATTGTCACTTGTTCTGGAATTCGAAAAATTCTAAATTCCATAAACCAGCTGGTCCTGAGCATTTCGGATAAAGGATTGTGTACCTGTACTGTAGAAAACTTTCAGAATTTAGCTGCCAATTTCTTCTCATACTCTCTTTGACACGATTTCCACTCTCACTTCTCCCTGATCACACCATATTCAGCCTGCTTTTCACTTTTATTATCAAACCTGACATCACTTTGTCACCTTCTTCATCTTCTTCTCCAACTCTTTTATTATCTAGGGACATCTGGCTTTATTCGCCCCACCTTTTCCTCTCTTGAAAATGCACTGAAACAAATGTACCCTATTGTTCTGAATCAGAAATAGAAATTGCTGGTGAAACGTATTGTGTACTATTGCGGGAAGAAAACAAAATCAACGTTCCAAGTCTGGGGACTCTTCATCAGGTGAATAAAGAGTCACCGGAGAACAACTACAGCTTGCTGTACTCTTTTAATGTGATGAAACATCATTGGATGCTTCAGAATGTAATCAGACAAAAAGTAATGCCACATAAAGAGATATTATGATAGCTGTGCAAAAGCTTGGTCAAATTGGTAGGTTTGAAGGAGTATTTTAAAGCAAGAGGTGAGAACATGGAGATGTTTAATGAGGAATTCCAACATTTAGGATCCAAGTAGCTAAAAGGACAGCCACCTATGCTGGAGCAATTATAATCAGGGATGTGCAAAAGACCAGAATTGGAAGAGTGCAGAGATTTTAGAGTATAGCAGGGAAACTAAAATAAGGTGGGAGGAGTTTTGCATAGATCCATTGAGTCAACTGCTCTGTCTCTATGATATAAAACTCTGTGTATCGAATAGGTGATGGCCTAATGCTATTATCACCCGGCTGTTAATCTAGAGACTCAGGTAATGTTCTGAGGACCCGCATTCCAATCCTACCATGGCAGATGGTGGAATTTGAACTCAATAAGTATCTGGAATTAAGGGTCAAATGAAGACCATCGCCAACTATTGAGAAAAGCCCATCTGATTCACTAATGTCCTTCAGGGAAGGAAAATGCCATCTTTACTGGTCTGGCTGACACATGACTCAATAGACAATAGACAATAGGTGCAGGAGTAGGCCATTCTGCCCTTCGAGCCTGCACCACCATTCAATATGATCATGGCTGATCATCCTTAATCAGTATCCTGTTCCTGCCTTATCTCCATAACCCTTGATTCTACTATCCTTGAGAGCTCTATCCAACTCTTTCTTAAATGAATCCAGAGACTGGGCCTCCACTGCCCCCTGGGGCAGAGCATTCCACACAACCACCACTCTTTGAGCGTGTGGAAGTTTCTTCTCATCTCTGTCTTAAAAGGTCTACCCCGTATTTTTAAGCTGTGTCCTCTAGTTCGGCACTCACCCATCAGCGGAAACATGTTTCCTGCCTCCAGAGTCTCCAATCCTTTAATAATCTTATATGTCTCAATCAGATCCCCTCTCAGTCTTCTAAACTCAAGGGTATACATGCCCAGTCGCTCCAATCTTTCAGCGTAAGGTAGTCCCGCCATTCCAGGAATTGACCTCGTGAACCTACGCTGCACTACCTCAATAGCCAGAATGTCTTTCCTCAAATTTGGAGACCAGAACTGCACACAATACTCCAGATGTGGTCTCACCAGGGCCCTGTACAGCTGCAGAAGAACCTCTTTGCTTCTATACTCAATCCCTCTTGTTATGAAGGCCAGCATGCTATTAGCCTTCTTCACTACCTGCTGTACCTGAATGCTTACCTTCATTGACTGGTGTACAAGAACACCCAGATCTCTTTGTACTGCCCCTTTACCTAAATTGATTCCATTTAGGTAGTAATCTGCCTTCCTGTTCTTGCCACCAAAGTGGATAATCACACATTTATCCACATTAAACTGCATCTGCCATGCATCAGTCCACTCACCTAGCCTGTCCAGGTCACCCTGTAATCTCCTAACATCCTCCTCACATTTCATCCTGCCACACAGCTTAGTATCATCAGCAAATTTACTAATGTTATTACTAATACCATCTTCTATATAATTAATATATATTGTAAAAAGCTGCAGTCCCAGCACTGATCCCTGCGGTACCCCGCTGGTCACTGCCTGCCATTCCAAAATGGAGCCGTTTATCACAACTCTTTGTTTCCTGTCAGCCAACCAACTTTCAATCCAAGTTAGTACTTTGCTCCCAATACCATGCACCCTAATTTTGCTCACTAACCTCCTATGTGGGACTTTATCAAAAGCTTTCTGAAAGTCCAGGTACACTACATCTACTGGATCTCCCTTGTCCATCTTCAGAGTTACATCCTCAAAAAATTCCAGAAGATTAGTCAAGCATGATTTCCACTTCATAAATCCATCCTGACTCTGACTTATCCTGTTACTACTATCCAGGTGTGTCATAATTTCATCCTTTATAATAGACTCCAGCATCTTTCCCACCACTGAGGTCAGACTAACTGGTCTATAATTTTCTGCTTTCTCTCTCCCACCTTTCTTAAAAAGTGGTACAACATTAGCCACCCTCCAATCCGCAGGAACTGATCCCGAATCTATCGAACTCTGGAAAATAATCACCAACACATCCATGATTTCTCAAGCCACCTCCTTCAGTACCCTGCGATGTAGACCATCAGGCCCCGGGAACTTATCAACCTTCAGACCTAACAGTCTCTCCAACACCAATTCCTGGCAAATATAAATTCCCTTAAGTTCAGGTCCTTCAGCCATTGTTACCTCAGGGAGATTGCTTGTGTCTTTCCCAGTGAACACAGATCTGAAGTACCAATTCAATTCTTCTGCAATTTCTTTGTTCCCCATAACATATTCCCCTGTTTCTGTCTCCAAGGGCCCAATTTTAGTCTTAACCATTTTTTTGCCTTTCACATACCTAAAAAAGCTTTTACTATCCTCCTTTATATTTTTGACCAGTTTACCTTCGTAACTCATTTTTTCTCTGCGTATTTCCTTCTTAGTAATCCTCTGTTGTTCTTTAAAAGCTTCCCAGTCCTCCCTTTTCCCACTTATCTTTGCTATGTTATACTTTTTCTCTTTTAACTTTATATGTTTCTTAACTTCCCTCGTCAGCCACAGCCACCCCCGCCTCCTCCTAGGATCTTTCTTCCTTTTTGGAATGAACTGATCCTGCATCTTCTGCATTATACACAGAAATATCTGCCATTGTTCCTCCACTGTCATCCCAGCTAAGGTATTGCACCATTGAACTTTGGCCAGCTCCTCCCTCATAGTTCCATAGTTTCCTTTATTCAACAGAAATATTGTCACTTTTGATTGTACCCTCTCCCTCTCAAATTGCAGATTGAAGCTTATTGTATTATGGTCACTGCTTCCCAATGGCTCCTTCACTTTGAGGTCCCTGACCAACTCTGGTACATTGCACAATACCAGATCCAGAATTGCCTTCTCCCTGGTGACTCCAGACCCACAGCAATGTGGATGACTCTTAACTATCCTCTGGGATGGGCAATAAATGCCAGCCTAGCCAGTGATGCCCTCTCATCCCATGAATGAATTAAAAAAGTATGCACAGAAAATCCTACATAATAATAACAAAAAAACCCTGAGTGACTTAGATATTTACAATATAATGATACAATGTAACAGGTCAGACAATTTAGCACACGTCTGTGTGATGAAGAAGGGATAATGCTGTAAATTCAAGTCAACAAATTCAGCTTAATAATGGATCAAAAGTCACATTACATACAGTGCCTTCAAGAAAGCAGAGGAAAAGGTTACAAGAAGAAAGGGATTAACACATGGCTCCCCACCCCCACCCCATAAAACAGAGTTCCTTTAAGTCGTGTCCCGCAATGAAAGTAGGGAATTTTGGCTGCACTGCAGATATCCACCTCCTCTCTACAGCTGAAATAAAAGCGCTTTATGCCAAATGACCAGCATAGTAACAAGGAAAGTGTCATTCACTCAGCACTGAATAAAGAAAATTTTGGAAAACAGATGCTTTTCATTTAAATGGCTGTGTCCATTTCCAGCTGACAAGTTTCAATGCTTGTGTAGTACTGAACACTTCTCTTCTTAACCCTTAAATACTATTCCTTTTCCAAATTCATTCAAAAGACAGGGGTATTATTGCCTGGGCCAACATTTATTGAAAGTGCTGGGAGGTGCCTCCTTGAAAGGCTCCAATCCATGTGGTAGAGATACACTTCCAGAGCTGTTAGGGAGGGGATTCCAAATTATGCCCCAGCAACAGTGAAGGAATGGTGGTAAGGTTCCAAGTCAGGCTGGTCTGTGGCCTGGAAGGGAACTTGCAAGTGATGGTGATCCCATGTATCTGCTGCCCTTGTCCTTCTAGATGGTGGACATCGTGGGTTTGGAAGGTGCAGTCAAGTAAGCATTGGTGAGTTGTCACATGCATCTTCTGGTTGGAACACACTACTACCAAAGTGCATTCGTGTTAGAGGAAGTGAATGTTCAAGGTATTAAATGGGATGCCAATAAAGTGAGTGGCTTTGTCCCGGATAGTGTCAAGCTTCTTGAGGGTTGTTGGAGCTGCACCCATCCAGGCAAGTGGGGAGTATTCCATCACACTCCTGACTTGTGGCTTGTAGATGGTTGACAGGCTTTGGGAAATAGGGACGTGAGTTACTCACTGCAGAATTCTCAGCCTCTGACCTGCTCTTGTAGTCATTGTGTTTATATGGCAAGACATGTTCAGTTTTTCTGGTCAAGGATAATCCCCTCATTCCCACTGACTGTTGTTTTATTCTTTAATATCCCACTGAGTTGATATGAACAGCAGTGACGTCCACTCCTACCCCCATCTCCCCATGCGCATCCAATCGGGCATTCAGTTCTTTTGCCCATGTTTTGACCAAGGCCATAATGAGGTCAGGAACTGAGCATGTCTGACAGAATGCAAACTGAATGCCAGTGAGCCTGTTATTGCTAAGTGTACTTTGACAGCACTATTAATGACAGCTTTTATCACTTTGTTGATGATTGATAAGGCAATACAAACAAGAACAAAAAGCCATATCAAGACACAATCCTGGCCAACATCTCATTCTCAGGCTTGTTGCAGTGCTCCAGCAAAGCTCAATGCAAGCTGGGAGAACATCTCATTTTCTTCTTGGGAACTCTACAGCCTTCTGGACTCAATATTCAACAACTTTAGGGGTTTGAACAATAGGAAACCATGGATGAATCAGGATGTACAGAACCTGCTAAAAACCAGGTATGAGGTCTTCAGATCAGGAAGCCCACTCAAGTATGAGGAATCCAAGTATGACCTTTACAGAGCCATTCAGACAGCCAAGGACCAATACTGATCTAAACTAGAGACCCAGACAGACAGCCAGCGACAGTGGCAAGGACTGAATGACATCACAGGTTCTAAAAAGAGTCAGCGCAAGATACCAGACAATGACACATTCATCCCAGATTGTCTCAACGCCTTCTATGCTTGCTTTGAGCAGAATTTTGGCGGAGAGGTAACACCTATTCCGACAAGTCCTGACAAACCTATCCCAACACTCACTGCATCAGAGGTCAGATTAGTTTTCCTTTGTGTGAATCCAAGGAAAGCAATGGGACCAGATGGAGTACAATGCCGTGCACTCAGAGCACGAGCAGATCAACTGGCAGAGGTCTTCTTGAATATCTTCAATTGGCCACTGTCCCTGCCTGTTTCGAGAGGGTCAACATCATTCCTGTGCCTAACAAGGCTCATGCAGCGTGTCTCAATGACTGCCGCCCAGTGGCCCTAACTTCGGTGGTCATGAAGTGCTTTGAAAGGCTGGTCATGGCATTAATCAACTCCAGTCTCCTCACTACTCTTGACCCACTCCAATTTGCCTATTGGACAAAGAGATCCACATCAGATGCCATATCACTTGCCCTTCACTCCTCCCTAGAACATCTTGACACCAAGAACATCTACGTAAAATCCTACTCATTGACCACAGTTCAGCCTTCAACACTATTATCCCCTCAAGACTGATTACTGAACTTAGTGGTCTCTGACTAAGCCCCACTCTCTGCAACTGAATCCTCAGTTTCCTGACCCACAGGGCACAATCAGTGAAGATTGGGGACAATATTTCATCCTCATTAGCACTCAACACTGGAGCCCCCTACTGTACTCACTGTATACCCATGACTGCGTCTCCAAATACCAGCCTAATGCCATTTACAAGTTCGCTGATGACACCATCACAGTCGGTTGAATTTCAGATGGTGACGAAACAGACTACAGACAGGAGGTGGAAGACCTGGAAAAATGATGCATTAAGAACAACCTAGCTCTCAATGGCAAAACCAAAGAAGTCACTATTGACTTTCGGCGGGATGTTAGTCATTAACAGCACAGAGGCAGAACGAGTGGAGAGGGTCAAGCTCCTGGAAGTGGTCATCCTCAACAAGTTTTCTTGGACTCTTCATGTGGATGCACTGGTTACAAAAGCCCAACAACATCTCATGATGAAAGCAAATTACTGCGGGATGCTGGAATCTCTTCTTCAGGCAGCTAAGAAAATTTGGCATGACAGCGAATACCCTTGCCAACTTTTATAGGGGTGCCATCGAGAGCATTTTGTCTGGAAGTATCACTACCTGGTACGGCAACTGTACCATTCAAGATCAGAGATGGTTACAGAGGGTGGTGAACTCGGCCCGGACAATCACAAAGGCCAGCCTCCCATCTATAGAATCCATCTACCAGGCCGGCTGTCAAGGAAAGGCTGCTAGCATTCTCAAAGATCCATCCGACCCTGGCGATGTGTTTCTATAACCTCTACCATCGGGGAAAAGGTACAGAAGCCTGAACACATGCACCAGCGGTTTCAAAACAGTTTCTGCCCTGTTATTAGAATACTGAATGGACTCACAATCTCTTAGCATTCACCTGTACCTGTGTTTTTGTTTTGCCAGTTTACCTATTATTTACTTATCTATGCTATTTAATTATGTGATCTGCCTGGATTGCTCGCAAGACAAAGTCTTTCATTGTGCCTCGGTACATGTGACAATAAATTCAATTCAATTCAACTCTCTAATGTCCTTACACCAATCCCCACACACCAAGTCATGTTATCACATGGTCTGCTATTACAAACAACACATTGTTGGCGATTATCAGTCCCAATCAATAGCTATTCACCCTCCTAGTCTAATCGTTATCCACTCCTTTGTCTGTCCAACTGCTCTTCTGTCCCTTTTGGCTCTAACGGTACCTAATGTTTACTCCTTACCCCCTCTCTGCACCCTATCTTCTGCATAAAAAACCTTTTCCTAGCTACCATCAGTTCTGAGGAAGGGTCACTGGACATGAAACATTAACTCTGATTCCTCTTCACATGCAGCTAGACCTGCTGAGTTTTTACAGCAATTTTTGTTTATGTTTCTGATTTCCAGCATCTGCAGATCTTTCAGTTTTTATCTAATGAAGCAATAATTGGCTGTTTTGGAGTTGTCCTGCTTATTGGTGACAGGACAAAGCTGAGCAATTTTCCACATTGCTGGGTGGATACCATATTGTACTCATTGCTGCCTTAACTATGAGGAAAGTAATTAGTCTTGTCACATTACACAATCTCATCTCTCTGGTCAGTTCCAAAATGTACTGCTCTAAGAGACTATTTCTAAAGGATTCCATGAACTCTTCATCCAAACTAGTCGTGCCAATTTTATTTTTCTAGTTTAGCTAAAGATTAAAGTCACCTATGATTATTGCCATCCCTTTAAAAGAAGCACCCAATATTTCTTTATTGTCCCACATTGAGATTATTGTTCGGGAGCCTGTAGACCACTCCCAAGAATGACTTCCTTCCTTTATCATTCTTCATCTCCACCCAAACTGATCCCACATCCAGATGTCCTGAACAACTTAATTTCTGACTATCGCACAAACACCATCCTTAATTAACTGTGCGACACTTCCATTTTATCCTAGCGTATTTTTCTTGAATGTTATATACTCTGCAACATTTAGGACCCAATCCTTGTCATTTTGAAGCTATGCCTCCTTAATGGTTACCAGAGCAAATGCTGGGACTTCCAGATAAGATTGACATGGTTTATCCATTTTATACTTTTGGTTGCAGATGCTTATCTCTGATACACTAAGATGCCTCATCATTCAGGGTGCTGATATTTGTGAAGCTGCCTCCTCCACTGAGTTGTGAAATTGTCTACCACCATTCACAACAGGATGCTGCAAGACTACAGAGCTTATATGTGATCTTCTGGTTGTGTGATCGATCAGCCCTATCTATTGCTTGCTGCCTCTACTGTTTGAGGAGAAAGTGAGGTCTGGAGATCAGAGCTGAAAATGTGTTGCTGGAAAAGCGCAGCAGGTCAGGCAGCATCCAGGGCACAGGAGATTCTCCTGTGCCCTGGATGCTGCCTGACCTGCTGCGCTTTTCCAGCAACACATTTTCAGCTCTGCCTCTACTGTTTGCCATGTAAGTGGTGCATTTTATAATTCTACCAGGTTGACACTTTACATTTGCCTGTGATGGCTCCTGCCATATCCTTCAGCACGGTTTATTGAACAGGGCTGATCTCTTGACTTGGTAGCAATAGTAGAGTGGGATATGCCAAACCATGCAGTCATGGATTAGGTTGAGTACAATTCTACTTTACTAACGGATGCTTACTCGAGTTGACAGACATGCTCACAATATATTTCATTCAGCATGGGTGTTAGCATCCAAAACAATGAGAAGATATGCTTAACGTAAAAGCTGAATGTTCCACTCAACTATGGTGTGATGGTCTAACAAATATTGACCTATAGTCCTGCTGATACTGTCACTGATGGATGTATCTGTGACAGGTAGATTGATAAAGACAGTACCCAGTACACCTTTCCCTCCAGTTGGTTCTTTGTCACCTACTACAGGCCAAAGAATATGCCGAGTCGGTCAGTGATGGATTCACTATGCATCTTGGTGATGGTCATTGAAGTCCCCTACCCACAGTACATTCTATGCTTTTGGCACCCTCAGCATATCCTCCACATATTTATTGTGGGTACTGACCGATTGCCAAGGAGGAGTAGTAGGTGGTAATGAAGAGTCTTCCTTCCCCATGTTCAATCTGAAATTTCATGGCATCCAGAATTATTGATGAGGTGCCAGGGTAACTTCCTTCTGAATGTATACCACTGAGACACCAGCTTCATCAATGCAAAGGACATAACTAGTGATGGTAGTGACGGTGTATCTGACATTCTTTGTAAGATATGAATCCTCAAGAATAAGATCATAGGCATAGGAGAAAAACCAGGCCATTTAGTCCATCAAGTTTACTCTACCATGAGATCATGGCCGAAAGGTAATCCTTAACTCCACTTTCCTGCTTTTTCCCCACAATCCTTTATTCCCCACAATCCTTTACTGATGTCTCTCTCAACCTTGAATATAGTTGATAACCCAACCTTAACAGCTCAGATTCACTACCCTCTGAGTGAATTGGTCCTTATCTCTGTCTTAAATATGTAACCTCTTACTCTGAGATTATGGCTCTGGTCATAGACTCTCCCACAAGGGGAAACCATTCCGCACTGATCTTGTCAAGTTGCCAAAGAACCTTGCATATTGCAAAAAGGTTGCCTCTCATTCTTCTTTATTGTATTGAGTACAGACCCAATCTATTCAACCTCTCTTCATAAGATAGTCCCTCCATTCTTGGTTGAGCAAGTTACTACAGATGCTGGAATTAATGTACATTGCAACTAATTGTAACCCCAGTATGGATCTGTGTAGAAAATGGCTAGTTACTATCCTGAAAATGCCCTCTTTATCTCAAGTTTGTCTATTTGTTAACCAATCCTCTATCCATGCTAATACTCTACTTTGAACACCATGAATTCTTAATACATGGTGAGGGTGCCAAAAGCATAGAATGTACTATGGGTGAGGGACTTCAATGACCATCATCAAGATGCATAGTGAATCAATCAAATAGTATCCAATCAAATAGCCTTTGAAAATCCAAATACAGGTTGTTCTGCTATCATGGGCATTTTATTAATATGAATTTGCTATAATGGGGTTGACAAATTGGGAACACAGTTTCTAAAGCATGAACTTTTAAAGTGCACATGGGTTATAATGTGATTCTAGACCCATTAGTTTAAATGGTGCTGCTATTACAGTACATGATTTTCTTATAATATGGGATTGCATGAAAATGGAACTACCATGTTATGGCAGAACCAACTGTATGTTGCATCCACTGATTCTGCTTTATTAGATTAGATTCCCTACAGTGTGGAAACAGGCCCTTCGGCCCAACCAGTCCACACCGACCCTCCGAAGAGTAACCCACCCAGACCCCATTTCCCTCTGACTAATGCATCTAACACTATGGGCAATTTAGCATGGCCAATTTATCTATCCTGCTAACTTCTCAAGAAATTCGAATAAATTTGTTAGGGAGGATTTCCCCTTTATGAAGCCATCCAGACTGTGCTTGATCATTATATGCATTTCTAAATGCTCTATTATTACACATTGTCATAGATAGGGGACATTAGGAAATGAAAATCTCCCAAAGGATTATCAATGAACTAAATGAGTTCTAACGATAATTGACAATGGTAATGTGGTCACCATTAGATCAGCTTTTAATTCCAGATTTCATTTCATCATCAGCCATGGAGGGATTTAAACATATATTCTTAGAGCACTAACTTGTATCTCTGTCCAATTACGATACCGCTACACCACTGCGTCCCCTTGTATTTTATAAAGAAATGGTTTTCATTTATGACTTCAGGATTACCTTTGAAGTACAGTTAGGACTTTCTGAACACAGATGAGCTTCCAAACACATATCTGTACAATCACTGGGACTACTTATTGGCACTTCCATAACCCTGCCTGGACTTTGCAGCCCTCCTTTGGCTCATCTGTGGTTTCCCACATTCTACCCCCTGCACACTGGAGAATGACAAAAACTATTGCCCACATCTAACTCGCATCAATTCTGTACTCATCTAGTTAAACAGCACCTTAAATTTTAAAATTCCTCACCCCATTGTAGTCATACCCTCCATACCTTGGTAATCTCTTTTCTACACATGTTCATCTTATGCAACTGCAAGTCAAATATTGGTTTACCATATCCCTGTGAAGTATGCAGTACGTAACAGATATCCTGTATGCACAGAGAGGGTAACACAGTTAGTTTTCTATCTGTGCAGTGGGGAAAGGAAGGCTAACATGCAGAGCTTTTGGCCACTAACCAATAATATGGTTGACAAACCTGAAGGTTTCAATGCGCTTCACATTCCAAATCAGAAATGATAGGAAAACTCCTCAAAGTAGTCAATTTAACTTTAATGTATCTCAAAACACAAACCTGATAGAGATTAGGGACTTTGGACAGATAGGTACAAAAGGAAATAAATATTATGCAGCATTGAAGCAATTTCTCACAGTCAGAGGTTCCTCTCCTGATAAAATAGAAGCTTCAATTGTTTACATGGGGTGCATGAGTATAACTTAATTTATAGTGCATACAACTTCACTGTGTAAGAGCAGACCGTGAGATGTGGGTTTCTGCCAAGAACTCTGAAAAAAGGACAAAAAGACGTACTAAAATGATGGCAACATAAAGCAATCATTGTTTCAATATGGAGCTCAGGGTTACAGCCATCTCACTCCACACACTGGCCCTGCATAAAAAAATCTTCAACAAAATATTTACCTGGGTCAAATACATGACCCTATTGTTTCAATTCAGATTCATTGTGCACTAAAAAAAATCATTTTAAAAAGGTCATTACAAAATGAAGTGGATTTTAAACAGAAAAACTCTAGCCATGTCAAATAAAGAACTTTTAAGAGAGACACAACTAAAAGCATCTTGTATGCATTAGGACCAATTTACTTTCTTAGGATCTCAAAGGGCTTTGCAATCAATAAACTGCCTTTGAAAAAATTTAGGGAAAAAAGCTGAAAAATGTGTTGCTGGAAAAGCGCAGCAGGTCAGGCAGCATCCAAGGAGCAGGAGAATCGACGTTTTGGGCATAAGCCCTTCTTCAGGACAGAAAAAATTTACCAAAGAACTCAAAACGTCAAGTTATTGAATGACCAATGTTAAAAAGTGCTGGTGAAGGGTTTCGGCCTGAAACATGGACTTTCCTACCCTCGGATGCTGTCTGACCTATTCTGCTTTTCCAGCTTCATATCTATTGATTCTGGCATCCAGCATCTGCCATCTTTACGGTCTCCTACTCCTTATAAATTTCAGGTTCACTCCAGGTTTTTGCTGTGAAGTATAATGCTAATCAGTCTCTGTAAAGTGGATCCTACAACCATCAGTGTACCTTTGCTATCCAAGGTTTGGAGCGGGCATTGGGACCCTTGCATTTCCTGATATGTTTTGATCACTTAGGCCTATTGGCATACAGAGAACAATTTATAAATTTGAGGATGTTAAGAAACTTGGAAACACTGCACACTGATGATGGTGCAATGGTCAGACAGGAGACAGGTGAAGTTCAATGTGGAGGAATGTGAAGCAATTTGTCTTCGTAGAGAGATCATGGAGATGCACTACAAAGGGTACAATTCTTAAGGGGATGCAGAAATAGAGGGACTTGAGTGCATGGAATACATTATGTAAATATGAAAATCTGTGTTTTTAACATACTTTATTTTGTTCTCACCAATATATCTGAGCTTCTCCAACTTGCATGGCTTGAATGGGACACAGCAAAAACACAGATTGAGAGTCAAAGTAGCTGACATTACACAGTACCAGGATAACAGGGTTGGGTTCGGACATGTGCTAAGGCTTGGCCATCAACTACTTGGACAGTGCACCAGGCAAATCTAAGTTCCAAACAGGCTTAGAATTTATATGCAAATTTTTAAAGGGGCATCACTGTGGTTCAGTGGTTAGTATTTGACCTCAGTGTCAGGGACCCGGGTTCGATTCCAGCCTCAGGTGGCTTTCTGGGTGGAGTTTGCACATTCTCCCCATGTCTGTGTGTGTTTCCTCTGGGTGCTCTAGCTTCCTCCCACGATCCAAAGATGTGCAGGTTAGGTGAATCGGCCAACCTAAAATTGCCCATAGTATTCAGAGATGTGTACGTTAGACGTATTAGTTAGGGGTAAATGTAGAGTAATATGGGTATGGGTCTGGTTGGGTTATTCTTCGGAGAGTCGGTGTGGACTTGTAGGGCCGAATGGCCTGTTTCCACACTGTAGAGATTCTTTGATTCTATGAAATATCATAGTAAATTAAGTGCCTAAACCCTGGAAAGTGATATTAGTGGCAATACCAACTAGTTCACTGATAAGATACAGAAAAGATACCACAATCTTCTGCAGCATCCTGGATAAGGAAAGAGTGGGTGCATAAATTGAAAATTAGATAGAGTATCGGAATTCAGAAACCCTTGCTCAAAGTGTGTTCCACTGTTTGGTTACTCTCTCAACAACGTGTCTGGATCCACTCACTAGAAATAGAAACATGTAGAAAAGGGCCATATGTAACTGTAGAATCACAGTCAGAGGCTAGTTGAATGCAGAAAAAGAAAGAGACAGAGGAATAAAAGGTGCATAGCAGTTTCAATTTCTATTTACTTACCATTAAACTAGCAACATAACTACTAATAGCTTCTTAAAATGACTAATGGGTTACTAAGAAAAATGGATAGGATTCAATGAGATTGCATATCACCAATAATGTAAGACTTTAGTTAAGATGAATACAATGTCCAATTTAGACTGTAAGATATTAAGTGATATAAACATCTCAAAATTATAGCTGCCAACAATTAAATGGGGTGTAGACATTGCACATGAATACTGATTGAACAAGCAACACTGGTCATTAACTGAAAGCAAGTGTAGAGTCACCTTCAAGCCACTTATTGTTCAGCTATTAAAGGTGTAATGTAATATGGAACACAATATTTTCCCTCACCAATTTGCTATTCAGTGCAGGCAAAAACATCATCATGATATAAAGTTCTACACAGGCCCCTTGGTCTCCGAAACCTTGTCATTAAATTTAAGCAGTATCTCACAATGAATGTTACAGCTGTATTTCACCACATTAGAAGGGACATATATCATACGTGGCACTACCTTAGCCTCACAATTTGTAACTTTCCAGTAATGGTCACCAGACAGAATCAGGTTGGAGAACCCTACCCAATTGTCTTCTTTCTTTTGTTAAGTACAATGCTCCTATCAAAACTGAACAAACTTGACTCATATCAGAAAATCAAGAGGACCTCATATCCTATACCCCTGTAACATTTCTTCAAATGTTACACTAGTCGACTTATAGAGTCTTGAACTGAAACTATTAACATTGCACTGAACTGGAGGCACTTTTGTGCAGTGGACTTACAACAATTAGGACCTGCACAGAAGCACTTATACAAGTTATAGCTATGTAATATGCCAGTCTTTTCAGAGGTTTCATGCAGAAAACACATACAGAATGAGAACAGAATTTTATTTCTGCTGTGATGCCCCTTGAATGAATAGTGTGCCAACATTCATCTTATGGCTTACATAGACAGGGTAGATGCTGGAGTTGATTGTTTGATCCTTTTGGAATAGGAATCCATTGATCATAAGTTATCTCAATGAAATCTGTCATCAGAAATACAAAAGTTCAGCTTGAGACAAAAATATGAAAAGGACTGTAAGTTATAATTGGTGATCTTTTCCAACACCAGCCCCCATTTTAAAGCCACTTGTAAATGATGGAGACATATGTTTGACTTAGGAGGCTAAAAAATGGCTTTTAGTGGATCTATGACAGTGAAAAGCAAGAATAACATTTTTTGAATTGCAATTGTGGGACAGTGTTTGAAAACACACAAAACAATGCTGAAGTTTCCCTTACGACAAAATGTTTATGTTGTCATAATCAAGGAATAAAAGGTGAACAAAACCAAATGGATTTCAAACAATTACAAATGTACGGAGGTCATCAAGCTGGGAACCTTCATACAAACAATGCACTGTTTTAGCAACAGCAAATCAATACTTCAGAATTAATTCTGTTAACCCTCTCAGGTCAAAAATTTGGAGAATGTCAAGAAGGCGGTTTATAGAGCTAGATGAAAGAACTTCATTTCCTACAATGCTTCCCATCTTCTTCTCAGTGTACTGTGACCAGGATTCATTTCTCCACCTCCTCATACTTAAGTTGTATGAATCAATCAGTGCTGGATCTTCTATACCAAAACCTGGCCCTGTAGTCATCACTGCAGGTCATGAAACCAGGATTGGTAGGAGAGTGCACAATACAACGAACAATATTGTTGTGTCCAAGAGACAGGAGGTTCTTGCGTTCAGCTGTACGTGAGTCCCAGCAGCAAAGACTTATTGTTCTTTCATCGGGGAGAAGCACATAATCTTCAGTATGGTTAAAGACAGCCTGGGTGCGATGCGTCTGTCTGCCACTCAACCCTGCTCCTAAATGGGAGGAAAGAAAACATAAATTCAAAGATTTGTCAATCTTTTATTTCTACTCATTTCCTTTAGCTGTAACTAATACGCAGAGGAACCTTGATTATTCGAAGGACACTGGCGAGGAATATTTTGTTCTGTTAACCAAATGCTGGATAATTGAATGTGGATAACATAGTTTAGCCAAGCATCGGGATCTTGTGAACTTGCCGGATAATCCGAAATTCAGATAACTAGATGCCAGATAATTGAGGTTTCTCTGTACTACATTCTGATGAAGGGCTTATCCCTCTCCTGCTCCTTGATGTTGCCTGACCACACCACACCTTTTGACTCTCATCTCCAGCATCTGTAGTCCTCACTTTCTTCTAATATACTAACTGTCAGTCATCCATCGTCTTTATACGTGAATTACAACAACATTTAGACTTCCCTCACCAAATTGCATGGAACTAGCAATTTAAAATAAAGACAATTTGGTTGAAAGAAACTCAACATATTCAATATAAAGAATAAGGAATGCAGTAAATGTGTTTCTCAAGTAGAACTGACTATTCAGGATATAGGATTCCAAGTTCAATCCTAAGTCTATGTGAACTTAACATTCTACAACTAACCATTATTCCAGAATGAATTTGGTTACTTGACCTGTATGAAGTGACACGGGACCATTTCTACAAAGATGCCCAAACCAAAGATCCAAATTAAATGATTTGGTTCCCCTTAACAGTACTAAATTGATAGCCAATCCTGGGAAAGGGCAATTATAAATGTAATTGACCAGGAAAATGCTGGATATTTAAATATTAACAGCTTAGTGCAAATCATCTAATGCTACCCTTTGTACAACTAACTCCAGCCAGCCTGTCTGAACGTTTCTTAAACCTCCACATATTGTTTTAGCCTAAAGTAAATCAGATTCAAATATTCAGAGATAAAAAACAAACTATTGGACTATTTTGGTGACATTGATGAATAACTGTATGGAACTTCTTCTTTCCTTTCCCTCCTAAGCTTTTCTAATGACTCAATGTGGAGCAGGTGGACCAACAAGTTCCAAGTTGAATTCCTGGTCTGTTGTATGTTAGTTAGTGGGATAAATGTAGTTGTTACAAATAAGGTAAATTAAGGGAAAACTGGCCCATTTTCAACTGCATTCCAGGAACTGCTGTTTTGAACAACAGGTGAAGTCGAGGTTAACTTCAACTGTAATTTCTTCAGTTCTTTTGAAAAGTTCAATGGACATTCAACAGTCCCTGTCCAGAATTGCACATGAAGAAGGCATTGTCTAACAGGTAGCTCTAGAGCCACATGCAACCCCAAGGAGTCTACTAATCCGGTGCTTGAAGCCCAGAAAATTCAGTAACATTTGATCCCTAAAGTGCATATTTCTTATTCACTGAATTGTCTAGTTTTAATTTCACAGGGCTAGAAACATTGAGAAGACTGCCTTTAGGAGTTCTGCACCTGTGACAGATAAGGCCCCAGTTAAACCATAAGTTCAAATGGAAAATGAAATTAATATTTGCAAATATTCCCCAATACTATGTGGCCTACCAAAATAAAAGCTGACCACTGAGGAACTTCAGTTTCTATGAAACTGTAACTTAGACGTGGATAGGGGAAAATTGGTGATAAAAATAAACCTCTTGATCATTTGGTGAGTTCTGAAAAACCAGAACTTTTAACATTACCATTGAAAAACAGGATGACGCGACTGGCTGGGTAACACAGTAGAAAAGAATTTGAAAACAATTTTAATTTGGTAGTTAACAATTCTAATTCAATGTTTCTAGTTTGATGTCTCACATCCCAAGACTGACTCAATACACTTCTCCAGTGTGCAATTCACCACATAGAACACACTGTTCTAGTTTGCACCAAGTTAGTTAATTACAGCTTTTAAGTTGTGGAATTAAATTAGAATGGAACTACAACCAGTAAGCAGCTTCAATTAATTTCAGTGCCCAGGTCTATGGATGATGACATTAGCTAGTGATCCTAACTTCTGATCCAGTGATCCTTGCTCAAAATAAATATCTACTGACATTTGCTGAGAATGGTATCAGGTTTTGGCATGAAGTTTCTTTCCGTAAACTCAGTGTTAAGGCTTTTCGATGAAGAACAGTCAATTAGACAAAGTGCTAGGATGTGACTGGTGTCTATGAGCATAGCCCAGCAAACGATTTCAGGAATGGGAGAATAGAGGATAGATGTAAAGACAAGACAGCAGGAAAAAGTGAATATGCAAAACATTTTGTTTCTTGGTTTACTGCGAGTAAGAACAATTAATCTGAATCAACGAAGACTTATACTAGATTTTCCTTATGGTCCATTCCAAAGTGTCTGTGATGACAGCAGAAAGAAAAAGCAAAGCTTAATTCTTGTATCGCATTGATATGACCACTAGAAACTAGGTGTCCGGTGCAAGAGGAAACTTTTCACTGCCTCACAGAAGGGCAGGCTGACTTGTTTAAACTGAAGAAACTCAAACTGCATAGAAAATGCACATCCTGTGCAAATGTGGGCAGAACACAAAGTGCAAAAGTATGACTTCATCTTATTGACACTGATACACATCATTTGGGCTTCTTTCTTTTGTAGAGCTTACAATTTATAAATTTTCTTCATAAATTCAAAAATTTGCAATCTGTCAGCAGTCCAAGAGCTCCTCAATATCTGTAAGATCAATGACACTAAGTGTGGAATTGTGAAAAGTGAAAAGTTCAAAGCTACTGATTTTCACTGTTGATGGAAAAGTAGATAAAACTGGACAGTATTTTCTAGGAAAAACCCTTTAAATTCCAGTATTCCACATAATGAAAATTTAAATCAACTATTTGGTTACATTCCTCTTTATATTGTGCAAATAAGAAAATAATTTTTATTGAAATCAGAAAGTATAATGAAATTTCAGCATGCATTTTCTTAAAATGCTGGCAAAGTTCCTGGTTTCCCATGTAATAATATACAGTCACACTTAAGTAAAGGAAAGACTTGCATTTTAGTGCCTTTCTTGAGTGCAAATTGTCCTTGGGAGCTTTATACCCAATCAATTCATTTTTGTAGTCATTAATGCATTGTAGTGAAATGCAGAAACCAATTCATATGCAAAATTTTAGAAACTACAGTGGAATGCATAACTAGTTTGTTTTTAGTATTATTATTATTATTATTAAGGGATAAATATTCGGCAGGACACCAGAAGAACTTCTTGCTCATTTTCACAATGCCACAAAATCTTCTATATCCAGCTGTAAGGGGTCACATCATGCTGGTTTAAAATCTCTTCTGAAAAGCAACGCCTGGATTACGTCTCTAGTGTCTCTTGAACCTGTGCTCCAGTGACAGAAAATACATGATTTGCTTGTTATGCAATGTCTGTACTCGGCTTTGAGGATCCAGACATCTCCAAAGGGCACAAATATCTTGGATCACAACTACAACCTTCAACATTTCAGATTGCCCAAACTATAATGTCCATATCTTCTTTTATAGCAAATAAAAGCACCCACCATTGACTTCTGTTCCTTCTGACCTTCATTAACTTAATTCTCTGAAGTCAAAATTTAAAAGTTCACTTTATGTTTAATCTCCTTCATCACTCTCCTGGTCTATTGTATTCTATAGCAAATAACACCACCTACCGATGACTTCTGTTCTCTCTGAACAACACTGGCTTAATTGCCTGGAATCAAAATTTAAATATAAAAATGAATTTTTAATTTCCTTCATCATGCTGTTCTGCTTCATTTTGGTAAATCTTGAATCCTAATCCTGCTGAATTCCTTTGACTCTAAGACCCGTGTATCCCTTCAGTCCTTTATCCAATTACTGCTGGCAGTGCATTAAGCTGCTCCTGTAGAACCTTTTTGCCTCTTAAATCCCCTCACCTTTTTTTTTATTATCCTTCAAAAACCATATCTTAAACAAACATTTGGACACATATCATTACCTCTCCTTAAATTGAATGTCAATTTCCAGAGTATATTTGTGAAAAACATTGGGTCTTTTTAACTATATTAAAAGACATTACACAAATGCAAGCTGCATTACTAATCTAGACATTGACACATTGCAATCCCCATATTTTCTACCACAACATGAAATTCCCTAGAGGTGGAAGGGGATTGCCTACAGTTCATTCATTTGCTGTTATATCTTTATGTTGACTATTGTTGAATTAATTTCCCTTTTTGTTAAATTATATTTTTGTTAAAATTCATTTCCTTCTCCTTTTCCCGTTCCTATTTGTCACAATTTCCTTCCTCATTTTCTGTTTTCTTTCCAACTTTTCTGATCATTTTTATAAATTCTATATCTTTGTATATTCATCCTTCAGGTTGCCACTTTTCATTATAGTCCGATAAGCGTGGCAGATTCTTGAAAATTCCTTGGAAAGACATTGGCTACATATTGACATGAGTTGCTGTAGTGTAAAGGTGGTCTTCCTCAAACACCAAACACCAGCTAATTCACAACGTGAAGAAGCTGAAACATTAGCGGAGCAACCTGCACAGTTTCCCAATCAGCAAGTGCCAACAGAAAAACTTCTTTACTGCTTATCTAGATCTGCACAATATTGCGAATCACTAAAGTCAGTCAGTACAAACTGACAGAAATATTTATGCTCACTTGTCACTAAATTGGAACTTTCCATTTCCAAAGTTTTTCTATCTTCCTCATTCAAAGGAAATATTCATGTTAGCTTAAGATTCCCAAGAATACTTCTGGATTATTTGTAACTTTTCAAGTGTATTAAACTGCACAGCCGAGCTAATTCCTGTGACAATAACATGCACAGAACTTCCAGCAGTGGAAACTCTCCAGTGATCAACAGTAAAGTAGTGCCTGGCATTACTCCTTCTGGTGAAGAGACCATTTCAAACACAATTGATTCTCTTCCTGGCTGATATCAGTATCTTCCTGATCTTTATGGCTCAGAACCATACTGGAAATTGCAGTGTAACAATAAGGCATCAGTTAGCTAGCTAGCTAACACTATATTTTGTGTCACATTTTTGTTACTCTTTTTTTGTGTGGGAACTCGTGTCTCTCAAACTTCGTTGTCATGATATGGAGATGCTGGTGTTGGACTGGGGTGTACAAAATCACACAACACCAGGTTATAGTCTAAGGTTTAAGTGTAAGCACTAGCTTGAACCACCTGATGAAGGAGCAGCGCTAGAAAGCTAGTGCTTCCAATTAAACCTGTTGGACTATAATCTGGTGTTGTGTGATTTTTAACTTGGTTGTGTTTTTTGAGGCTGTGACCATGAAGACAGTTAAGGACAGTGCAGTAGACATTGTCTGCATGGACTTTAGCAAAGCTTTTTGACATTTTGTGTTTGCAGTTGGTCAGGGTAGCTTTATTTCATCCTAGAATTAGTTTGCTAACAGCAGTTTTCAAGTTAAATGCTGGAGGCTGGGCCCTTTGGTGACATTCTAACTGAATGATGAATTGTTATGGTGCAATCAATTCAAGTTAGGAGTGACGATCAAGAAATTATTAGGAAATAACATGATTCTGCTATTAAATGAAATAAGCTCAAAACAAAACTGACAATGTTTCTCGCTAAAAAAAAGTTCTAAATTCTCTAATACTGGAAACTTTTAGCACTGTGGTTTACAGTTTATCAACAAATATGGTAAACACATCAAGGGCAGTTTTTCCAAATCTCAAAACTTACAGAATTCATACAGTACAAAATAGCAACTAAGAAATACAAGGATAAACAGAATTGCATTTAGATTTCATGAACAAGATTACCTATGATTGATTGGCTGCAGATGTCCTAGAGCTGTATTTTTAATTTTCCTCACATGAAAAAAGATGTCTAGCTTGCAGTCATTTAACAGAATCAATGAGCACATGACTATTTAAGATACATAATATTAATGATCTATTGCTCAAATACCACTGCAGAAACCAACCAACAGCACCACTACAAAAATAATGACAGCCCACATTCAAATTCTGAAAACGAACACAAAAGAATGGAATCTAATACTTTTTTTTGCCCATTTGTTTAGTGCAACAGAATTAAATAAACTCACATCACTTTATCTTATGGTCTCCAAAACAAAAACAAATATGCCATGTAGTGCCACAGTAAAGATTCTAAAGTTCAAAACCATAGTGATTTTAAAATATCATAAAATATCATGTGCTCACATTCAAGAATTTGGGAAAGGTCCTAACACCAGGCTTCAATGAAACAGCTTCTTTCAGCACACAGGTTATACAGTTAAACAGCAAGGAAACAGACCCTTTGATCCGATTTGACCATGCTGACCAAGTTTCCCATACTAAACTATTCTCATTTGCCTGCATCTGGACCAAATCCCTGTAAACCTTTCCTATTCATAAACCTGTGCAAATATTTTTTAAATATTGTAACAGTACTTGCATCTACCATTTCCTCTGGCAGTTCATTCTACATACAAACCACAGTCTGTGTGAAAAAGTTGCCCCTTACATCCCTTTTAAATCTTTCTCCTCACACCTTAAAATTATGCTCTCTAGTTTTGAACTCCCCAACCCTAAGGAAAAGTCTTTTGGTATTCACTTATCTTTAATTTTATAAACCACTATAAGGTCCCTCAACCTCTTACGTTCCAGTGAAACAAGTCCCAGCCTATCCTTGTAATTCAAACCCTCCAGTCGTATTAACAACTTCGTAAATATTTTCTACACCCTCTCCAAATGTACTAATATTGTTCCTATAGCAGAGCAACCAAAATTATACAATGTCTTCATCAATGTTCTGTACAGCTACTACATGACATCCCAACTCTTATACTCCAAACTCTGAGCAATGATGGCAAGGGTGCTAAAGGCCTTCCTAACCACTCTGTGATGCAAACCTCAGAATTACGTACCTGAACCCCTAAGTCTCTCTGTTCTACAACAAGCCCCAGAGCCACATCATTAACTGTGTAAGTCCTGCCCTTGTTCGTCTTACAAAAATGCAACACCTCGCATTATTCTAAAATAAATTCTATCTGCCACTCCTCGGCCCATTGGCCCAATTGATCAAGGTCCCATTGTATTCTTAGATTACCTTCCTCACTGTCTACTATACCACCAACTTTGGTGTCATCCACAAATTTACCAACCATGCTTCCTATAGTCTCATCCAAATAGTTTACATAAAAGACAAACACATTGGACCCAGCACCAATCCCTGCAGAACGTCACTGGTAGAGGCCTCCAGTCCAAAAAGCTGCCCTCTACTACCCTTTGTCTCTACTGTCAAGCCATTTTTGTATCCAGTTGGCAAGTTCTTCCTGAATCCCATATGATCTAACTTTAATAGGCAGTCTACCACGTAGAACCTTGTCAAAGGCTTTACTAAAGACCATCTTGATAGTGTCTACCACTCGGCCCTCAATCATCTTCTTGGTCACATCCTCAAAAAATACAATTAGGTTTGTGAGATACGAGATCCCACACACAAAGCCATGCTGAGTATTCTTAATCAGTCCCTGCCTCTCCAAATTCATGTAAAATTTGCCTCAGAATCTCATCCAACAATTGACCCACCACAGATGTCAGACTTACTGGTCGACAGTTCCCAGGCTTCTCATTGCAGTCTTTCTTAAAGAAAGGCACAACATTAGACACCCTCAAGTCTTCCAGCATCTTAGCCGTGGCTGTAGATGATACAAATATCTCTGTAGGGTCCCACAATTTCTTCCCCAGCTTCCCACAACGTCCTAGGATATACATAATCCGGTCCCAGAGATTGATCTACATTTATGCCTTCTAGGACCAAAGAACATCTCTTCTATAATGTTTACAGCCTCTTAAAACTTTTCAGCTGAATTTACAGAAAAATAGCATTTTAAAACTGTATGTGTATAATGTATGCACACTTGTACATTACATTCTCATCTATGAAACTATAATTGACTCTACATACATAGGGATAAACAGAAAATTGGTAAAGTCAGAGTAGAACAAAGTAACAATTTTATATATAATCTTTTAAGGCTGTCTGCTTACTGCCTTATCCTGAAAATACTGAATAAAACTCTGTATTAGACCTCACAATGCACTGCTAACAGATAAGGAGAGATATAGAATGTGTTTTTTCCATAGCATAAATACTATCAGGGAGCTGTTAATTTATTCAAACAAAATATTACATAGTTGACATAAATAGAAATATTTTATACATTATGCTGAAAGCCTTGTAGATATATTTGCATTCCAATTAACTGTTACTTTAATACCTGAAACATATTAATTATATTTTATCTCCTCTTGCCAAAACTCCCAATATTTCAATTCTTTGCACTCTAACAAACAGTTACATAGTTTTAAGAACATCAGAGAAAATAACTTAAGAACTTTGATTATTCATGAATAGTTCTTAATTTTTCAGGTAGCTATATATGCAGTATGTGGACCTTTTGAATAGGAACCACTGAAAAACTGTTGTCAAGTTTGGTACAGCAAGGATAAAAATGATTTGAGTTATTTTGGTAACAAACGATCCATATGATCAAACTAATAACCATGCTGTATTTTAGTTAACAAACTAATATTCATTGTGCATAGACTTCTCAGACACCAAGTCACGTAAGGATGTTCCAAGTTAAAACTCAGGTGGTGAAGGAGTTAAAACTCAAGTGCTCGGAAAGCTAAGTGCTTCGAAATGAACCTGTTGGACCAGAACCTGGTGTTGTGTGATTTTTAACTTTGCACACCCCAGTCCAACACCGGCACCTCCAAGTTGTAAGGATGTTCCAGAATTCTAGTGTGTTTGTTAGACCATTCTTAATATGTCTTCCTCTCCTTCCACTCAAGTTCAAATTTTGGAATCATGCCTAGCATTAGCTATTTCCAGTTTACTGTCTTCTCTTTTACTCTTTTCAGCCTCAGGTTACAAAAAGCAGTATGACTAAATTCAATTACACATACTGGCACACAAAAGAAAAACATACAAAGAAGATTGCCTTCTGTCCTCAAAGGCATTATGTATTCAAGGTGACCGAGCCATAGTTAAATTTCAGTCCAGAGCTGAATTTTAATTAGCTTTTCTTACCTGTGTATTTAACCATTGTGCGGCCAGTTGATATTTCCCACAGTTTCACAATAGAATCCTTTCCGCTTGACAAAACATACTTCGAATTTCGTGAGAACATAATTGAGCACACCTCTGCACCATCATGTGCTTTTTCATAGGTTGTGATGCAGCGATTCGATACTCCATCCCACAGCTTGATGTTGCCATCTTTACTGCATGTCACATACATATTGGCACTGGGATTATAGCTCACAGCACAGACAGCATCTGTGTGCTGATCACGGGGATTGCTTGACACAAAACACTGGAAGGTATTGACGTCATACAATCGCAGAGTGGGGTGCTGTGTTCCCACTAGAATGTAGTCTCCGGAAGGATGAAAGGAGATGGAGCGGAGCATTTCTGCTTCCTAAAAACATATTAAAAAAAAGTTGCAAATAATGATAATTAATTTCCTCCTTTGTTTCCTGCCAATGCCTCAGAGAAAATTTAGTCATACCTTCTCCGATTCATTATCGGTGACTCTGCTAGAAAAGTGTACATAACTGTGGATAGGGTGGGTTTGGTTGTAATGCTTACAGTTCATCAGACTAGAGGGTCAAACATTGGAATTGACCAGTTGGGCAGGTACTGGAATGCTGCAATCCTCTGGGAAACTAAACTTCAAAAATTCAATGGTGTGGGAAGTGAAAGGAGATAACTATCAACCTAATTTCAATGATTGGAAAGCTTCCAGAAACAATTACAGGAGAACCTTGATTATCCAAATATGATGGGTGGGCACTATTTCGCTCGGATAATCGATTATTTGCTTAATCGATTAATTGCCTTTCCTCTGGGGCTCAGAGCTTTTAAAGTCTGCTCCCCATTCAGGAGACTGCAGCAGTACACTGCATACGAGACCCCGCCCCCAGCCAACCCCGTGCAACACCGCCTCCCCCACCCCTGACCCACCGTGCCCCCAACCCCCACCTCACCACCCCTGCCCTCCCCACACCCCCACCCCACCACTCCCCAAACCCCCCCCACCCCCTCACCACCACCCCCGATCCCCCGACCCCCCACCCCACCTCCTCACCACCACCACCCCGCCACCCCACCCCCTCCCCCACCCCACCTCAACAACCCCTCACACCACCCCGCCACTCCCACCCCCCCACCACCCTCGGGGCAATATTGGGACCCTTGCTTTTCTTGATGTATAATAATGATTTGGATCCTGATTTACAGGTGACAATATCACAGTTTGCAGAAGATATAAAAATTAAAATAGATATAAACTGTGAGGAGAACAGTGTGGACCTCCAAAAGGACATTGACAGGTGATGGAAAGGCTGGATAGTGGCAGATGAGTCCAATGCAAAGAACTATGAGAACGTTGAATGACAATATAAATTAGGGAGCAGAATCCTAAAGGAAGTGCAGGAGCAGTGGGACCTAGATGTATATGTGCACAGATCATCAAGGGTGCTAAGTCAACTGGAGACAGCAGTTAATAAAGCATCAGCTTTATTAATAGCAGCATAGAGTCCAACAGGAATTTTGAGAAGGCAATGACATAGTGGTAATGTCACTGGAATAGTAATCCAGAAATCCAGGCTAATGCTGTAGGGACACAAATTCAAATCCTCCTATGACAGATGCTGAAATTTGAGTTCAGTTAAAAAATAATAGGGCGACCAGAACTGGACGTAGTATTCCAAGTGCGGTCTAACCAAAGTTTTATAGAGCTGCAACAAGATCTCACGACTCTTACACTCAATCCCCCTATTAATGAAAGCCAAAACACCATATGCTTTCTTAACAACCCTGCCCACTTGGGTGGCATTTTAAGGGATCTATGTACCTGCACACCAAGATCCCTCTGTTCCTCCACACTGCCAAGAATCCTATCCTTAATCCTATACCCAGCTTTCAAATTTGACCTTCCAAAATGCATCACCTCGCATTTATCCAGGTTGAACGCCATCTGCCACCTCTCAGCCCATCTCTGCATCCTGTCAATGTCCCGCTGGAGCCTACAAGAGCTCTCTATACTGTCAATGACACCTCCAACCTTTGTGTAGTCTGCAAACTTGCTGACCCATCCTTCAATTCCCTCATCCAAGTCATTAATAAAAATTACAAACAGTAGAGGCCCAAGGACAGAGCCCTGTGGAACACCACTCACCACTGACATCCAGGCAGAATATTTTCCTTCTACTACCACTCGCTGTCTTCTGTTGGCCAGCCAATTCTGTATCCAGACAGCTAAGCTCCCCTATATCCCATTCCTCCTGACCTTCTGAATGAGCCTACCATGAGGAACCTTATCAAATGCCTTGCTGAAGTCCATATACACCACATCCACAGCTCGCCCCTCATCAACCTTTCTAGTCACATCCTCAAAGAACTTGAAGAGAAGGCTGAGAGGAGATTTGATGGAAGTTTTCCATTGGTTGGATTGAGTAGATAGGGAGATGTTGCTCCCACTCATAAAAAGAACAAGAACGAGAGGGTGTAGATTTAGTGATGTGAAGCAAATGTGATGAGGGGAAAAAATTTTCTAACAGTGAGTAGTAAAGATATGGAATTGTGGAGGAACAAGGTATAATTGAGATATTTACTTAGAGAGTCATACAGGAAACAGACCCTTCCGCCCAACCCATCCGCACTGGCCAGACATCCCAATCTGACCTAGTCCCATTTCCCAGCATTCAGCCCTTACCCCTCTAAACCCTGCCTGTTCATATACTCATCCAGCCTTTTAAATGTTGTAATTGTACCCACCTCCCTTGCTTCCTCTGAAAAGGTTACATGGATAGAAACAGGGTGGAAAGGACTAGAGAAAAAGCAGAAGATTGGTACAAGATAATGATGCTTAATGAAGAGCTGGTGCAGGAACAATGGACCAAATAGCCTCCTTCTGCACCAATTGAGATTCTGTGAACTGAGTGACAAAAGAAAATTTAATAAGAGCGTGGAAATGTCAAAAAGATCACTATCTGGGTGTTAAGAAAAAAAATGCATTTGTATGGCATCAGAAATTTCAACTATTACATTTGAAGCACAGTCACTGCTTCAGATAGGTAAATATATAAGCTAGTTTGGGTACGTGAATGCATTACAAATAGAATACGATTAAGTAGCCAGATAGTCTGCTTTTTGCACTGTAGGTTAAGGAAGAAAGATTGGTCAGAAACATGGGAAAAAGCCCATGCCATGGAACCTTTAACATCTGCCTAAATAAGCAGACAGGATCTCAATTTAACAAGACAGAGTTTTAAACAATGTAGTGCTGCAGTGATGTGGGACTCTAGAGTACATGTTTAAGTCCACAATGGGGCTTGAACACATACTTGTAGTTTAAGTCAATAACGCATCATTTTTATCTCTAACCTGAAGATACTTGAATGCTCTTTTGGCAGAAGGTTTGGAATAGTCAAAAAGTTTCAGTGTGTAATCCTTTGACCCTGATGCCAGTATCTGTTCTGTAGGATGGAAAGCAAGGCAGGTGACCTCATCTACATGATCATACAGGGTGCGAATTACAGGATGGTTTTCCATATTCTGTTGAGCTGTCTCATTCATCATCACCTGTGTAAAACAGTAATAAAAATTTATTACAAACAATTTGACTTTTCTATTGAAGTCAACCAACCCATGTTAGCTACAGCTACTTCACTAGTTGTAGTCCCTATCTCGGTAGTATAATCTCTTGTAAACTTGTAAATTAAAACTGGACAAAATGACATCATTCAGCATCACACTGAGGCCAGGGAGTAGACGGGACAGTCACGAACAGTGAATACATCAGATTCTGGGCAAATGAATTTCGTTTTTAACAGGACAAACTTTTTTTCTGCACACTGCTTTTGGTCAGAGTGCCCCCTTGCTGTTTTTGAAGTGCAGTACACAGAGTTTCACAATAGCATATAGCTTGCAGAAGTACAATAACTATTTCTTAAATGATTATTTAATTTCAAAGATGCAAACATCTGTTGTCAATAAAACATCTGCAAAGATTGCTTTAATTATTTCTAACGCTATCAGTGACCTACCAATGCCAAGGAGTTGAAAGTTAACTGCATTAGGAGAAAAAAAATGTCATACTTCATAATTGATTTGAATTCATGCAAAACATCCATGATCACATTACTGCTGTACCTCAATGGGCATGGCACTCTTTGCTAACATCCTCTCTGTATCCAGAATTTTGATAGATGCATCAGCAGAGCCTGTAGCAATCAGCTGTCCATCTCGGCTATAGGTGGCGACACGGCATGGCCCTTTATGTGATGTCACGTAGCATGTCTCGTACTCAGCAGCCTCCGGGGACATAGTCTGAACATCAGCGTCAAATTCCATGTCAATACCTGTACCAGGAGCCACGGTGTCTGACCTTCCAATAGCATACTGTACAGTGTTGTCGTCATTTTCCATCCCTGTAAGTAACAACCATTCTTGAATCAAAGAGTCAAAGGAAACTTAATCAAAGTTGGCTTAGAACTAACGCAAAGTAAAATTTACAGTGTGAATTTAGAATGTCAATAAGATGTTTCAGAACTACAACTTAGAACTTTCTGAACTCTCATAAAAGATCCATTCAGTCCTCTTCTCTTTCCTAATCTCTAGCACTTCTGCTGAGAGTTTAGCCACATATCATTGATTTGCCCTAGAATAAGTGTAGATATTTTCCAATCAACCTGCTCAGAAATGTTATGACACACCTCTGCAGCAGGTGCAACTCGAACCGGGGCTCTTGGCTGGGAGGTAGGGGCACTACTACTGCGCTACAACAGCCCTTCTGGTATAAACATAACTTCATGCTCCAAAACCTGCGCTACGTTGGTGCCTATCTAAAAAATATTTACAAAAAATTAAATAACTCAAAAAGCATCTTCAATATAACGTACTTCAAGATGCGTTTTCAAAACTGCCACAAAACCATGCTGAAATACAGGAATGGGTGACCACAAAATTCAAACAGTAAAATATGAAGAAGTATTCTAAAGGATGCAAGAGAGGGGTATATAGGTATAGAAGCGGAGAGGCTTGGGGAGGGAATTGCAGAGATTACAAGCCAGATAAAGGCATCCCAATGGCATGACAATTAAAATCAGGAACGTACAAGAGACTAAAACTGGAGAAGAGTTGGAGATGAGGAAGAGATTATAGAATTGCAGGAATATAGCCATGGAACATTTGAAACCAAGCTTTTTGGAATGTGGCTATCTTTAATCCTTCCATTATACGTCTGTCATATGAGTAGTTCAGTAAGTAACTAAATCATACAGAAGAACAATTGAGAGAGGAGCAGCAAGACCAATCAGCCCCTCAAGCCTACAGTGCCTTTTAAAATATCATAATCACGGTGGCTCAGTGGTTAGCACTGCTGCCTTACAGCACCAGGGTCCCAGGTTCGATTCCAGCCTTGGGCGACTGTCTGTGTGGAGTTTGCACATTCTCCCAGAGTCTGCGTGGGTTTCCTCCCACAGTCCAAAGATGTGCAGGTCAGGTGAATTGGCCATGCTAAATTGCCCATAGTGCTTGGGGCATTAGTTAGAGGGAAATGGGTCTGGGTGAGTTACTCTTCGGAGGGTCGTTGTGGACTGGTTGGGCCGAAGGGCCTGTTTCCACACTGTAGGAATCTAATCTAATCTAAAATCCATCTTCCAAGTTTTTGCTCATTCACTAAACCCAACTATATCTTGCAGCTGATTCCTTAAGTTCCCATCAAGACATGCCGTCCAACCCATTGTAGTATCCTCAAGTTAATTTCCATGCATTACATGTTGCCATAATCTCCAAATTATTAATGTGGATACGTAAATAATTGAGGCCCTCAGACCGATCCTTATGGCACTTCAGTTTACATCTTTCCAACCTGGAAAAGACCCATTAATACCAATTTGATGTTTTCTGTGCACCCTAACTAATCCGCAATCCATGCTAATACATTAACCCACACATTGTGAGCTCCTATTTTCGGCTATAGCCTTTGTGGGGCACCATATCAAATGCCTTCTAGAAATCCAAATACACTATGTCTACATGTTCCCCTTTACCAACTTGCTTGTTTTATCATCTGAATAATTTGTCAAACATGATTTCCCTTGTATAAAACCATGATGAATCTGTCTGCATATATTTAGCTTTCTCTAAACATCCTGCTATTTATTCCTTAAGAATGGATTCAAACATTTTTCCAAACACATATTGGCCTAATTGACATATAGTTTTCTGCTTTATTTCTCTCTCCCTTCTTGAACAATGGCATCACACTAACAATGTTCCAATTTGCTGGAATACTCCTGGAATCCACTGAGTTCTAGAATATTTTGATCAATGGCTCCAATATCTTTGCTGCAAGTCATCAGGTACTTGCAACTTGTCCACCTTCTGTCTCATTAATTTGTCAAATAATTTGCCAATCGTGATAAGACTGTTACAAAACTTTTCTTATTAATTATCTGATATATTTGGGTTGTTTATAGTGTCCTTCACCGTGGATATCCTGGAGACTCACACAAAATACTAGTTTAAATTATATACTATTTCCCTGTTCTCCATTATCAATTCTCCACAGTCACATCCTCCAGGGTCCTACCTTCAGTTTAACTACTTTCCTTATTATATACCAGCAGAAGCTCTTGCTGTTGCTTTATACATTTCTTGCCAAATTTCTTTCATAAGCAATTTCTTCCGTTTTATTAAAGCTTTTTAGTAACCTGCCTTTGGTTCCAAAACGAAAATCCCAATTCCCTGGCCTACCATTAGTTTTCACTGCTTTGTACAATCTAGTGTTTGATTGGATACTCTCCTTTATTAACCGAAAATGTCATTGAGTTGTTCTTTTTAACTAATATAAAATTTTGCTGAATGAAATGAAATATCTGCTCAAACGCCTGCCACTACTCATCTACTGATTATCCCCTTACTCTGTTTTCCTCGGCTGCTTTGGACAACATTTTCTTCATTCCTCTGTAACTGAGACAAGAGTTGTTTTCCCTCAAAAGTTATGAAATTCTACTCTGTTGTGATTGTTAACCCTTCGAATTCTATCTCATTATACACTACTAGATCTAAAATAGCCTGTTCCTGGGTCAGTCGTGTAATGTACTGCTCCTGGGTATCTGATCTGTCCAAACAATATGCACATTAAAATCACCCATGACAATTTGTAAGGAACCTTACGCTTTGACATTTTAACCATCATTACTTATTCTGGTTCTAATCCCAGCTTCACTCTTCTGTTTACATTTTCTGTCCTTTCCTGCCAAACCCTAGTTGTAGGATTCGTCAAGACACCAATCCCAGCATCATTCAAATGAAGCCTATCTGTGTGGGTTTCCTCTGGGTGCTACGGTGTCCTCTCACAATCCAAAGATGTGCAGGTTAGGTAGATGGGCCATGCTAAATTGCCCAAGGGTGTTCAGGGATGAGTAGGTTAGGTGCATGAGTCAGTGGTAAATGTAGAGTAGTAGGGGAAGGGGTCTGGGTGGGTTACTCTTCAGAGGGTTGGTGTGGACTTGTTGGGCCAAATGTTCCACACTGTAGGGATTTTATGATTCAATTCTTAGTACTGATGTCAGTGCCCTAAACGGAATCCATTTCTGCCATACCAGTCCTTAAGCCACGGATGTGCATCGCTACTTTTATTTATCCTCTGCCAATCTACACAAGGCTCAGGTAGTAATCCTGAGATTATTACTTTTATGGTTCTGCTTTTTAATTTAGCCATGAGCTGTCCATAATCCTGCAGTTAAATCTCTTTGCTACTTTTACCTATGTCTTTGATACCTATGTGTACAACGATAACTGTATCCTCTGCCTCCCACTCTAAATTCCTCTCCAGCTAATAAGAGATATCCTAAACCTTGGCACCAAATAGTCAACACAGTCTTCAGGACACACTTTCTTTATCAGCAACTTTTATTTATGAAAAGATTTTAATGCATCAAAATGGAGTTTTAAGCATATTGCCTGTAGTGCTTTTTGAGACATCCAGTGGTCATGTAAATCACAACATCATTGCAAGTCTTTTTTCCCCAAATCCAAGCAAAGTTTGAGGTAAGATTACCAGAATATGATTAAAAGCATATCTCAGTGGTAAGCCGAAGGGAGTTTCTGAAAGTAAAAAATCTCAAGAACAGAAACCAGGCTTGGTAAATAACTAACTGTCATCTTTGTGGGCGGCACGGTGGCACAGTGGTTAGCACTGCTGCCTCACAGCGCCTAAGACCCGGGTTCAATTCCTGCCTCAGGCGACTGTCTGTGTGGAGTTTGCACGTTCTCCCCGTGTCTGCATGGGTTTCCTCCGGGTGCTCTGGTTTCCTCCCACAGTCCAAAGATGTGCAGGTTAGGTGAATTGGCCATGCTAAAAATTGCCCATAGTGTTAGGTAAGGGGTAAATGTAGGGGTATGGGTGGGTTGCGCTTCGGCGGGGCGGTGTGGACTTGTTGGGCCGAAGGGCCTGTTTCCACACTGTAAGTAATCTAATCTAATCTAATCTAATCTAATCTAATCTAATCTAATCTTTCCAGTGGTGCCCATATCCTAGGGATGGTCAAAAAAAAAGTGCACATTTTCAAATTATCGCATTGTGACTTTGAATGTATTGCTAAGTTTGATTATTTCAAACTTGACTCTTCAATCATTTATTAAATCAAATTTTGAAACATGGCAAGCACAGCACTTTATGAACTATATTCATGATCATGCATCCCAACAGAAATGAAGCTTTCAGCATTCAAGCATTAAACTGGCCACTTAAGGTGCTGTCCTGACTTTAGACAAAGATAGGATCAGGCTTAACTAAAGTGCCCTCCAGTTACTGAGTAGCTTACTGATTTTCACCATTTAAGCTTACACTCCAAAGTTAGTTACCAAGGCAAGTCATCTGGAAGTTATGTGACAGTATTCAGTGAGCAGCCAACAGGAGAGATCACAAAATACTTTAAAGCTCAACTGCAAGTGGGCTAGTAACACAAACTACTTACCAAGCTTTGCGAGATGCAATAGTTGCTCGGAGGGAGAGCAAACTGATGGTGGCTTGATCTCATTGATCAGGTTTGATGCAATATTCATGTATCCATCATATAGCAGCTGGCCAATAATGAGTCGGTAAAGGTGTTGCCGATCTTTTAGAGTAACTTTAGGTCGAAACATTTCAAGGATTTCTCTTGTGTGTAATTATTCTGAAGGATTAAAAACAAACATTAAAATGAGTTATCAGCAGATAATGTAACCATGCATGATGTGATCATCAAATCAAAACCACTTCCATTCCTGACACACTTTTAATTATATGCTGCTCATCTTAAAACCCTGACCATACATGCAGTATAAGGCAGGAATTCTAGCTAAGATTTCTCTCCCTACTCTTGAGAAGCCCTACTGCAGAACTTCCAGTGCTGTGAAGAATCCTTCAAAGGGAGGCAATCATTGAATGGCATTATTGTGAAACTATTAATCCAGAGACCCAAGTAAATGTTCTGGAGACCTGGGTTCAAATCCTACTATGACAGATGGCAGAATTTGAATTTAACAAAAATCTGAAATTAAGAGTCTAAATATGACCATAAAACCATTGTCAACTGTGACCTTATAGGAGGTTTATAAAATCATGAGAGGCATAGATAAGGTGAATATCAAAGATTTTCCCTCGGGTGGAGGAGTTCAAAACTAGGGGACATATTTTTAAGTGGAGAGGCAAAAGATTTAAAAAGGTGCTGAGGGGCAACTTTGTATGTGGAATGAACTGCTAGAGCAAGCAGTAGATGCAGCTAAGTTACAACATTTAAATGACATTTGGACAAGTATATGAATAGGAAAGGTTTAGGGGATAAAGGCCAAACACAGGAAAGTGGAACTAGTTTAGTTTGGGAAACGTGTTCGGTATGGGCAAGTTGGACCAAAGGGACTGTTTCCGTGGTGCAAGACTCTATGATTCTATTAAAAACCCATGTGTTTCACTAATATCTTTTATTTATGGAAAGAAACTATCATCCTTACCAGGTCTGGCCTACTTGTAACTCCAGTCCCAAAGCAATGTGGTTGACTTTTAACTGCTCTCTGGGCAATTACGGATGGGCAATAAGTGCCGGCCTAGCCAGCAATAACCACATCCTGTGAATGAAAAAAAACCTTTAATAACAGGATTCCATTATATTTGCATGAGTTTACAGCTGTGTGTGTTTGTCTACAAGGCTTTTTGAATGGATGTATTTTCTGCATGTTCAACATAAAACACCAAAAATACCATGCACTGAAAGTTTCAGCAACCTAAAGAAGTTGCACCATTTTCACAGCTCAAATCGTAGGATAATCTGGATTTTTAAATGACTGCCCACAGGAACTTCCTAACCTTAGTCTTAAGGTTCCATAATTAGAATTCATGATCCATTGTCCTTTCCTGTGAATTAGTTTAAAATATTTTATTGTTCCATACTGTTGCTATCTTATGTCACATTCCAGGTTCACCACTGAATCATCTCCTTTTCAGTCGATAGTTCTCCAGTACTTCCCCATACCATAGTCATTAGTGACTGGTGAAATGGCTTACTCCAGGTCAACTTTATTCTGGCTGCACTTCTTGACAGATTTAATTTGTGTTCAACAGATTTTAAAATCCCATTATCATCTTTTCAGTGCCATTCCATTTTGTTTGAAGAGATCATTTCTTCCTGCATCCTCTTCAATGTAGACATGATTCACTGACCTTATTTCCTCTGGAGACCTAGTCCTCCAACCTCACACAATCTATCCTCTTCCTAAAATCTACAAATGGGACTGGCATGGCAAATTCATCATTTAAACCTGCTCCTGTCCCAATCAACATATTTCTTTTTTTTTAATGTATATATTTATTAAATGTTTTTCTTTTTTTTACAAAAAAACACAAACCAAAAGAAAAAGAAAAACAGTTAGAAAAGTACAAAAGTACAGAAAAGTAGGAATAATATCACACTATTATGTTATATTACAATAATGTTAACAATAAATTGCCTACTATTCTCCAGATTGTTGTTGACTCTTATTTACTTAACTTAATCCAAACTAGCACAAACTCAAACTAAATTAGATTACAATCAACCAATTTTAAGTTACACTACATTGCACTATATTACTCCACTTGCCGCGCTTCCATCAAGGCTCCCGTCCATGGGGGCAACAGTAATTATACCCGTATTTACTGGGTCTCCACCCACCCCGCCCTCTCCACCCCCCCTCCCACCACCAATCTTCCTCAGATCATGAGTAACATTACCAGCCCTCTCCCCGACAGAGTCAATGGACTGCGGGGCACTTTTCTTCCGAGCTAAGTAGGCTAGGTATCTACCTAGTTTATCCCCATATTCAAACAGACTTTGCTTTGCTACTTGTGTGAGCACTGAGTCAAGAGCAGCCCGGAGAGCTGAGGTCCACTGCAATTTAACCACGGATAGTCTGGTGTAATTCGGCTGCCTTCAACCAGGCCTCAAGCATCTGCTGCTGCTCACCCCTCTATCTCCTTCTCGTTGCTGAGTATGAAATAATCACACCCCTTAAGAATGCTTCGGTGGTCTCCCAGAGCACTGATGGATTACTGGCCGTACCGCGACCCTGAACTCCCTTGTGATATACTGTACAAAGTTGTCGTCTTTCAACAGAAAGGGATCCATGTGCCACTGCCGCGGGCCTACTCCATTACCTTTGGCCTTAACGTCTAAATATGCTGCCGCATGGTCCGAAATAGTTATATTCCCAATTCTGCAGGCTAACACCCAGTCCAGGAAAACTGACAGAACAAAAAACAGGTTGATTCTTGTGTGGCACTTTTGTGGGTTGGAATAGAAGGTGAAGTCCCTCCTGCTTAGTTGGAGGCACCTCCACACATCCACTAACCCCAGCTCCTCACACAAGTCCACCAAGTGCCTAGACTGCTGAGGTGTATCAGACAGCCCTCTTAGTACCCCAGCGTCCATAAGACAATTAAAGTCTCCTCCTATAATCATACGACACACCCTAAGCGCCATTACCTTAGAGACTGCATTAACTAAAAATTTGAGAGGGTGCGCTAGGGGACAATAAACTTTCGGAATGCCATACTCTTCTCCACGCCTTAAGAATCATGAACCGTCCATACTCATCTTTGATTTGATCTGTCACCTGAAACAGAAAGTTTTCTCATACTAGTATGGCCACCCCTCTGCTTTTGGAGTTAAAGGAGGAAATGAATACCCTATCATATCCCCACTGCTGTAACTTCAGGTGTTCCTTTCAGTCAAACGTGTCTCTTACAACATTGCAATGTCAATCCTTTCCTTCTTGAGACTTGAGAGTACCTTTTTCCTTTTAATGGGGGAAGTGACTCTCCTTTATATCCCAGGTGCACCACCTGAACAGATCGTTAGCCATGACCGCAGACTACAGCCCAGAGCACCCTGGGAAGAAGCCCAATCAATGTGCAACAAGCGGGGAAAAAAAGAACTTTAATCAAATCTAACGACTATTCCTACAAACACTAAGATTAAAAAACTAACCTCTACTGCTAAATTAAACAGCTGAACACAAAAAAACACAAGTTTCCAGAGATCCCCACCTTGCCCATAGGGGACATTCACTCCCGACCTCTCAACCATCCTAGCACTTTCCAGTTAAGGCCGTGCCCCAGACCCAAGGGAGAAAAACAAACACATTATTTACGCTCTTACCAGTTAACAATGGACGCCCCCCCATCTCAGCCCCACACATCTTAACATCCAAGGAGTACCCAGCCCTCACCCCGCAAAACAGAACAGAATCGCTAATAACCTCCAAACACACAAAATAAAACACACAAAATAAAACACACCGGATTGTACACCAATATCAAATCTATAAAACCCGAGACTCCAAAAAGGGAAAAAAACACAGAGAAAGAAGATACAAAAAAAATCATATGATGCCATCGTCCATACGACCCTTCCCTTCTGTCCTCCTCTGCCAGTGTATTATTTCGCCAATCCAAAAATTCTTTTACTTTTTCCACCTAGTCACAACTGTAGACGGTTCCCCCATAGTTGAATCGTAGCACTGCCGGATACCTCAGGGAGTACTGAATATTTAAATCTCTTAGTTTTTTCTTTACCTCATCGAAGGCCTTCCTTTTCTCAATTACAGCCCTAGAGAAGTCATGAAAAAACATTATTTTCAAGCCATTAAAAGCCAAAGCCTGTGGATCTTTTCCGAGTTTTCTGGCTGTTTCAATTATTGTATGCTTTTCCTTGTACCACTGGAGTTGCACTAGGACCGGGCGGGGGTGGGGGTGTTGAGCTGGCCTGGACCTGGTAAGCCCACTCCAAACCTTTGCGGCCTGACTCAATCTCCAGGCCCAGCAGCTCTAGAAGCCAACCCTCGAGTAATTCGGCGAGATTTCCTCCTTCCTCCTGCTCAAGTAAGCCCAAATTTCATAAATGTTTTTTCTCCGACCTCGATTTTTGAGGTCATCTACCTGTTCCTGCATGGCCCGAACCTGGCCTTCCAGGGTTCAGACCTGCCCGTCTGAGCTCTCAGCTGTGTTTCCATGCTGTACACCTCCAAGACTCTGTGACTCTCTGTCGTGGCCTCCATGGCGGTCCTCTGTTCCACTGCTCCAATGTATTGATCCAAGGTCCGGATCTCCTGCTCTTGCTTTGCCAACATGGCAGTGATTGGTTCCAGCACTCCCTCAATCTTTTCACAGAGTTTTGTAAACTCCGTGAGTAGATGCTGCTGGACCCAAGGGAGCCTAACACAGCAGATTGTTCAGACTGCTGCCATCTTCTTAACTTGATTCAACGTCTCTCCTCTCCTCCATTTGTGGCTCTTCTGACACTTGCCACAATTTCCAGTTTCCTGGATCCTGACAACTCCTTTTCTCCACGAACCTGTATCTCTCTCCATCTCCATTCTTCATCAGGATGGTCTAAGGAGTCTCCACTTCTTTCTTGATAGGAGGCCTGAATATTCCCCTGAGCAATCTACATCAGCCTCTTCGGCCTGGCTGAGCTTGTTCTCTTTTTGAACAATTTCTTCTTCAACACATCTCACTCGCTCCAATAAAAAGTGTGACTATCGGAAGCTGTGGGAATGCCTGTTCTTTGTGGGGTACATCAAACATTCCTTGTTTCAGTCCTAGTTGGGTGTCGTCCCACATCTCCTTCTCTAAAACATTGATGAATGTATCAGTGCTGTTTCCTGCTCTCAAATTGCAATTAGAAACCCTCATCAATTTTGCTTTCAATATCCTCCTTTCTCCTCATTGTCCAAAGACCCAAGCATAGCTTCCAGGCAAAACAACACTTTACTTGTACTTCTTTCAAACATGCTCACTATACTTATTGGTCACAGTGCAGACTCCTCAACACTAGCAAGACCAAATGTAATCTAGGTGACCACTTTCAAAACACTTCCACTCAATCAATAACTCTCCTTCTAGGAACTTGCCATTTCAATACACCATCTTGCCCTCATGCTAACATTTCTGTCAGGCCTGCTGCAGTGCTTCAGCTAAGCCCAATACAAGTTGGAGGAATAGCACCTCAGTTTCTACTTAGGCACATTGCAGCCTTCATGACAAACGCTTGCTTGTGGCAGTTGATATACAAACCCAAACAATGAATATGACCATGGTATCATCATCCAATGCAATCAACACACGTATAAGCATTTCCACCAATCTTATAGAACAAAAATTCGGAGTGGAATTTTGTTTTAAAATCCTTTGATCTCTGACCAGTTGTGCTAGCCACTTCAATACTTTAACAAAAATGTGCATAAGCTGAAGCAGAATACCCAATATTGGCAATGAACTGCATTCCTATTATCAGGGAATCAGCGATAACTTTGGATATCATGGTTTGAGGTGTGCTTTCATGAGCAGCAGCTGTTGCCTGAAATTTTTAGTTTGTAAACAATCTGCACAATCTCAAGTTTATGCAATATACTACCAGCAAATTGGAAGGGCTTAGAAGGATATGGGCCAAATGCTGGCAAATGAGACTAGGTCAGTTTGGGATGTCTGGTCAACGTGGGCGAGTTGGACCGAAGGGTCTGTTTCCATGCTATATGATTCTATGCATACAGGCAACACAGGGGTTCAGTGGTTAGCACCTTGACCTCATGGCACCAGGGACCTGGATTCAATTCTACTCTTTGGACACTGTCTGCGTAGAGTATGTACATTTTCCCACTGTCTGCATGGGTTTCTTCCAGGTGCTCCAACTTCCTCCCATAGTCCAAAGATGTGCAGGTGAGGTAGATTATGGGGACAGGGGTGAGGGTGTGTCTGGGTGGGATGCTCTTCAGATGGTAAGTGTAGACTTGATGGGCTGAATGGCCTACTTCCACACTGTAGGGATTCTATGACTCAACATTGAGCTCAACAATTTCAGAGCATGAACTCTGTCCTCCACTTTGATTAGCACTCCCCTTGCCACTTGTTGCGGAGCACCTTCACCATCTGTTTCATTTGCTCATCCTGCCCTTCTTTGCAACAGCATAAAACCCATCATTTTCCTTGTGTGGAGTTTGCACATTCTCCCCTTGTCTACATGGGTTTCCTCCCACAGTCCAAAAGTGTGCAGGTTGGGTGGATTGACCATGCTAAATTGCCCATAGTGTTCAGGGCTGTGTAGGTTAGTTGCATTAGTCAGGGGTAAATGTAGAGTAAAAAAGGTAGGGGAATGGGTCTGGGTGGGTTACTCTTCAGAAGGTTAGTGTGGACTTGTTGGGCCAAAGAGCCTGTTCCACACTGTAGTGGTTCTATATTCTAGTGTCTTCCATTCCAAAAGAATCAAAGATCTCTAGCACTTTGTCATTATTGTTTCACTATGTTATTAATCCAGTATTTACTTGTGTGTGTGTGTTCAAGACAGCCAGAAACATTACATTCCTTTTATGGAATTTGAGAAGAACAGTACATTGCAAAAATATTTATACTTCCCTTTCTAAAATACAAAAAATTCATAATTTGTGACATTTTGATTTAAGCCAGTGCCAAATACTTTATGAGCACCTGTTATATTTGAGTACTTTGCACCATCCTAGGACAGGTGAAACAAAAACACGCACGAGAATTTTTAGAGGCATGGCATTCTAACCAGAACTCCACCAATAAACACATTAATTTAGATCCTATCCACCTTCCCTTGAAAAAAGTACTAGAAATGACATCACCCACTTTAAGAAACCAAGACCTATAAAGAGAGAGTCAGGACATACCACCAGCGCTTCACTGGAGACTCTCACTGATGATGTTCCCTAGTATGGGGACGAAATGTCTGAAAACAAACCTTCAAGCTCAGTGAACTAACTTACTTGCATAGTTTGTACCATTCTTCAGAATTTTTCCCACTTTCATTTTTAACTTACTTAAAATGAGTCCTAACATATTTTAGCTAAAAGTGCTTAACACTGAAGTCATCAGCAAACAGCCTCACTTCTGACCTTATGATGGAGGAAAAGTCACTGATTAAGCAAGATGGTTGCATCTAGGACCCTACTGAGGAACTTGTTAGTGACGTTCTGGCACTGAGATGAGTGGCCTTCAATATCCTTAATCATTGTCCTTGTACTAGGTAGTGAGATCATTACTTGAAAAATGGGTGACAGGACTGTTGTTTGCTAGGTGTGACATATTAGCCTTAGTATTGAATGTTAATCAACCCCATATCAGGTAAAGCCACAGAGAGAACTTTCAAATTAGATAGCTGCATCAAATGTGTATCTCAAAATACCATCACCCATCTGTGATCAAAGAGGGGAGTATGTGCAGGCTGTTCATCAGCCGGAGTTAGTGTACTCAAATTCCTTGTTTTATTTTAAATTCAGCCCGCACAAATATGCATTTGCTTTAGGATGTCACTGGATGGTAACTAATGTAGAATCAGATCTTTTTGACAATCCCTTTGTGGGCGGCACGGTGGCACAGTGGTTAGCACTGCTGCCTCACAGCGCCAGAGACCCGGGTTCAATTCCCGCCTCAGGCGACTGACTGTGTGGAGTTTGCACGTTATCCCCGTGTCTGCGTGGGTTTCCTCCGGGTGCTCCGGTTTCCTCCCACAGTCCAAAGATGTGCAGGTCAGGTGAATTGGCCATGCTAAATTGCCCGTAGTGTTAGGTAAGGGGTAAATGTAGGGGTATGGGTGGGTTGCGCTTCGGCGGGGCGGTGTGGACTTGTTGGGCCGAAGGGCCTGTTTCCACACTGTATGTAATCTAATCTAATCTAATCTAAACTACTTGGTTCAGCTACTCATGAAAAAGCTCAGCTCATCAGCAGTGTAGTTGTTTTGGATTACTTTAAATGTTAACACCATTTTCCTATGCTACCTCCTTATCCCTTGCTTCTTAAATATCTAGAAGTCTATGTCTCAAATACATAAAATAAATGAGCCTCTACCCTCCTGCAGCAGAGAGTTCGAAACATTCACCATCCTCATTTCAATACCATATGGCCTCCCTCTTATTCTGAGATTGAGTCCCCTGGTTCTAGAAACCCCAGCCAGGAGAAATATCCCTCCTACATTTATCCTGCCAAGTCCTGTAGGAACATGTATGCTTTAAATGGATCACCTCTTATTCTTCTAATCTCTTGAGAATGTAAGCCTAGTCTCCTCAAAGGACGATCCTTTAATCTAGGATCTTATCAAACTATGCAAGTATACCCTTCCATAGATACAGGTCAAATCCGTGCAATACTCCAGATGTGATCCCATCAAATTCTATATAATTGCAGCAACAGTTTCAATCCCTCTGTACTCAAATCCTCTTGCATAAAGGCCAGCTTACAATTTGCTTTCCCAGTTGTTGCTGCAATTATAGTACATCACTGCTGTTTCCTTACGATGAGAAAAACATAATGGGATTTCTAGTTTTGCTATTCATTCAACAGTCTTTAGAGATGCTGAACAGATAAATGAGATGTTAGCTGGCAGACAGATATGAAATGGTCTACAATCTGGGCATCATGGTCACCCTTCACATTCCACCTTTGGAGGTGGTGGTCACATTGTTACTGCCTAGTGTAGATTTAGTTGACCATTCACAACTTTTGTACAGCAACTGCTGCACCATGTGGCACAGGATGAGAAGTTGCATGCATTGTGATGCCAACAATATGGGTTCAATCCCCACACTGACTAAAGTTACTATGATTTGGAGATGCCGGTGTTGGACTGGGGTGTACAAAGTTACAAATCACACAACACCAGGTTATAGCCCAACAGGTTTAATTGGAAGCACACTATCTTTCGGAGCGTTGCTTCCAATTAAACCTGTTGGACTATAACCTGGTGTTGTGTGATTTTTAACTAAAGTTACTATGAAAGACTCTCCTTCTCAACCTCTTCCCTCAGCCGCGGCATAGCAGGTGGCCTTTAAGTTAAACCACCATCAGTCATCTCTCTCCAATGGGACAGTGGCCCAGGGTCTGCTTGGTCTATATTACATTAGCCTTCAGAGAGGGAGAAGAAAATTTATTGTATTTCGTTGTGCCAGCAACAACACAAGGCAAGACTGGAGAGAACCAATGGCAATCGGAAGAAGTGATAACATGTGATTTACAATTTTAAAAAGGCCTCAGCTTAATACAGAGTGGCTTTCTCCCAGCTGCTGCAAAGTGTGATTTTGTTTTGTTGCTGAGCTGATCACACTCCATATTACAGACAATCCCAGGGTAGAATTGGGGGTAAAACCCTGACCCACCCACATAAGGGGGATTTTCTTTCTCAGCACCGGGACCAATTCCCTGAATCTAGACAATCAAAGGCCTGTGGTTTTCCAACAGACCCCAGCCTGAGCACCCTAAGGTCTGGGATACCACCTTGTCGGTTCACCTTTACCTCACAGGGCCTGTAAAAGGGCCATGCCTTCCCCCGAGTGACCGGTCACCACCCCAGCCCCAAAACACAGACCCTCACTAACTCACTGATCGGACGGCTTGGCCTGGAGACCAGGTCCGGGTAACCGCGACTCGACCTCACGGAACAGGCTCTCAGTAATGGCGGTGCACGCACCCGCGACGGGCTCTCGGTAATGGTGGTGCTCGCCCCCGCGACGCGATCTCGGTTATGGCGGTGCTCGCCCCCGCGGCGGTCACTCAGTCATGGCGGTGCTCACTCCCGCGACGGATTCAGCAATGGCGGTGCTCGCTCCCGCGACAGACTCTCAGTAATGGCGGTGCTCGCATCCGCGACGGGCTCTCGGTCATGGTGATGCTCGCCCCCGCGGCGGTCACTCAGTCATGGCGGTGCTCGCTCCCGCGACGGGCTCTCGGTAATGGCGGTGCTCGCCCCCGCGGTGGTCACTCAGTCATGGCGGTGCTCGCACCCGCGTCACCAGTGAGCTGCTCCCAGTTGCCTGGTAACTGGGCCTCGCTCAACTACAACTTATATTTAAAAATAAACAAAATAACTGCGGCTGCTGTAAATGAGAAACAAAAACAGAAATTGCTGGAAAAGCTCAGCATCCGTGAAATCAGAATTATCGTTTCGGTTCCAGTGACCCTTCCTCAGAACTGATGGTACCTTGGAAAATGTCGGTTTGTATGCAGAAGATAGAAGGGGTAAAGAGTAAACGGTAGGTGGGGACAAAGCCCAAAGAGAGAGAAGAACCGTTGTATAGACAAAGGACTCCATAACGATCCAGTTAAGAGGGTTAATGGAGACTGTTAGTGGCTAACACTGGGTAGCGTGTAATGGCAAGACTATGTGATAACAATGGGACGAAAGTGAGGACTGCAGGTGTTGGAGATCAGACTCGAGAATGTGGAAAAGCAGCATCTGAGGAGCAGGAGAATCGATGTCGGGCAAAAGCCCTTCATCAGGAATGAAGCCAGGATCCTCGGCGGTGGGGACATAAATTGGATGGTGGGGTGAAGGTAGCTGAGAGTGGGATAGGTAGATGGAGGTGAGGGTAAAGGTGTTATGTTGGAGAGGAGGGTGTAGCACATAGATGGGAAGAAAGATGGACAGGTTATGAGGAGGGTGCTGAGCTGGAAGGTTGGATCTAGGATAAGATGGGGAGGGAAAATGAGGAAACTGGTAAAATCCACGTTGATGCCTTTGGGTTGGAGGGTCCAGAGGTGGAAGATGAGGCGTTCTTCCTCCAGGTGTCAAGTAGATAGGGAGTGACGATGAAGGAGGCCCAGGACCTACATGTCCTTGGTGGAGTGGAGGGGGAGTTGGTGGATGGCCACAGGGCAGTGGGGTTGGCTGGTGCGGGTATCCTGGAGATGTTCTCTGAAGTGCTCTGCGAGTAGACATCCTGTCTCCCTAGTGTAGAGGGGACTGCATTTGGAGCAACAGATACAATAAATGACACATGTGGAAGTGCCGGATGAAACTTTGATGGATGGATAATGCTCCTTTAGGACCTTGGATGGAGGGGGGGGGGGAGGTGTGGGTGCAAGTTTTGCAATCCCAAGTTGGCAGGGGAAGGTGCCAGGAGGAGAGAGTGGGTTGTTCGGGGGGGGGGGGGGGGGGTGCGGCGTGACATAGACCTGACAAGGCAGTCGTGGAGGGAACGGTCTTTATGGAAAGCGGGTAAGGGTGGGGATAGAAATATATCTCTGGTGGTGGGGTCCATTTGTATGTGATGGAAATGATGCGATGTATACAGAGGTTGGTAGGGTGGAAGGTGAGGACCAGGAGGGTTTCTGTCCTTGTTGCAGTTGGAGGGGTGGGGTTACAGAGCAGAGGTGCGAGAAATGCACTGAAGGGCATCATCAACCAAGTGGTTTTCCGTTTGTAGGTGGCAGAAATGGTAGAGGATGATGCGATGTATATGGAGGTTGGTGGGGTGGAAGGTGAGGACTGGAGGAGCCAATGCATGGACTAGTTGGACCAAACAATCTGTTTTCGTTGCTGTACATCTCTATGACTGTAAGGCCTGGTGTGTGGGGTAGGGGGACTAGGACATGGGGGAATCAGGCCCCAAAATTGTAAAACTCAATATTAACTCCGGAGTCGGCAAGTGGAAAAGGAGTTGTTGTTCTGCCAGCTTGTGATGAGCTTTGCTGGAGCACTGCAGCAAACCTGAGATAGATGTTGGCCAGGGAACAGGGTGGTGTGTTGAAGTGGCAGGAAACTGGAAGCTCAGAACATTTTTGCAGACAGAATGTAGATGTTCTGCGAAGCAGTCACTCAGTCTACGCTTCATTTCCCCAATGTAAAGGAGACCACGCTGTGAGCAGCGAATGCAGTAGACTAGATTATGAAAAGTGTAGGTAAAGTGCTACTTCACCTGGAAGGTATGTTTAGGGCCATGGATGTTGAGGGAGTAGGTAAATGGGCAGGTGTTACACCTTAGATGGTTGCAGGGGAAGGTGCTATTGGGGGCAGACCGTGGAGGGGATTGTGTTGGGAGTGTAGGAGTGGACCAGGGTGTCCCAGAGGGAACAGTCTCTGTGGAAGATGGTCAAGGGAGATGAATGTGTGTCTGGTGGTGGCATCTCACTGGAAATGGCGGCTGATGATCGTCTGGATGTGGACACTGGTGGGACGATAGATAAGGACAAGGAGCATCCTATCACTTCCATGGTAAAGAGGGGACGGCCGGAGTCTGAAAACTGAAAATTCCAAAACAGGCGTAGAGCCTCACTGGAATCTTCCGTAAGGACTGTTCCCTCTGGAACACCCTGATCCACTCTTCTTTCACTCTCAACACATCCCTCTACCCCACAGCACCTTCTCCTGCAACTGCTGAAGGTGTAACATCTGCCCATTAACCTCTCTCCTCCTTAATATCCAACAGCTCAAACATACCTTCCAGGTGAAGCAGCACTTTACCTGCACTTCTCACAAACTAATCCACTGCATTCACTGCTCAAAATGTGGTCTCCTCAACATTGGGGAACGAAGTGTCGACTGGGTTATCGCTTTGCAGAACATCTACGTTCTGCCTGCAAAAAAGACAGATTCCAGTTGCCTGTCACTTTAACACACCGCCCTGTTCCCTGGGTTGTTGCAGTGCTCCTGCAAAGCTCAGGGCAAGCTGGAAGAACAACAGCTCATTTTCCGCGTGGGGACCCTGCAGCCCTCCGGATTCAAAATAAGAGGTCAACAATTTTAGGGCCGGAACTCTCCCTGTCCTAGCCCCCTACCATATATCAGACCTTGATATCACAAAGTCTACCGTTACATTCTACCTATTGTTAGAATAACTAACAGTCTCCATGAACAGCTATTCACCCTCTCAGCCAGATCATTAACTACTCCTTTGTCTGTCCTTCTGTCTCTGAGCTGTATGGCTTATGCCTGAAACATTGATTCTCCTGCTCCTTGGATGCTGCCTGACCTGCTGTGCTTTTCCAGTGCCATTTTCCGACTCTATCCATACTTATCATTTACTCCCTAGTCCCTCCCCCACCCTACCTTCTGCATATAAACAGACATTTTCCTAGCTACCATCAGTTCTGAGGAAGGGTTATCGGATCCGAAACGTTAACTTTGATTTCTCTTCACAGACCTCCCAGACCACTTAATCTGAACTATCAATACCTTTTCTCACCCAGCACTCTATACACTCCTACACTGCACGACCATCTATAGCATAAATGCTACCCTTACACCCGAAACGTCGACTTCTACACCACCAAATGCTGCCTGGCTTGCTGTGTTCTTCAAGCCTCCTGCCTGTCTACTTTGGATTCCAGCATCCACAGTTTTTGCCTCCCTCCACACTTCACGTCAGCTCTGATGAAAAGTCATCTAGACTCAATATTAGCTTGCTGTCTCCCCATGGATGCTGCCTGACCCGCAATGATCTCCAGCGTTTGTTGTTTTCAGTACAGATTCCAGCAACTGCACTGATTTGCTCCTAACTTATAGTTGTCTGGTGTCTTTAACAATGAAATGTTCCAAAACACTTCACATGAGCCTAAAGAGAAGAAAGTGATATGTTTTGGCTGTCAGACGTTCCGCTCACGAGCTGGTAGTCTGTGCCTGTGATCACAACCCTAGCCCCACCCCATATAAACATTTCCAGTTATGGTTTGCATTTCTTTAAACTTTAGATACCAATGTGGTTGAGGAATTGTGAAAAACATTACACATATCGACATCAGTTTGTCTTTGAGGTCCATTTCAGATTTTATTCATTTAGCCTTGGTCTCTTCCAAGATTGTATCTGCGAGTTTGGTTCATGAGAGTCAGTGTGATTGATGGGCTAGTGTTCTGCATATTACATACCTCATGGGGGCTGGAGCTCCTCCAAGATCGTCTGAAGCTTTAGTCAAAGGTGGACCCAGTTTTTACATGAGGAGGCAGACAATTTGCAATGGAGAGATTTGTGCTGTAGGAGCTCATATATATGTCTTGCCCTTTCATATTTCTGCTAACCTGCAGTGAATGCTGTAATGGGGTCATAGGAGGCCAGAATTAAAGGAGCACAGATATCTTAGATGGTTATGGACCTCAAGCTGATTACTGAGATGTGTGTTGGGGGAGGAGAGCTGAACTCAATATGGGTCAGTGACCATAAGGGAAGTTTCTGCTCATGCAGCCAGATAAGAAGCTGAATAATTTAGCAACAATGGAGAAGTTGAGAGAGGTGGATAGTGAAGCAGAACTAACTTTAATAAAAAGTAATGTTGTGCCTTCAGATTATGTCGTAGAGGTTAATATGTAGATGAGAAATCGTAGGAGATCGTGTGACACCAGAAGTAATAGTATGGGAGGTGACTGTTTAATTGACAATTTGTGGTTGTGGTTCTGGCCGCCATCAATTTTCTTTTTTATTCTTTTAATAAATAAACAATATGGTTTAGACATCCTCTGATGGATCATTATAACAAGAAAAATCAAAAAGCCAACAAAAACTTAAAACTAAGTTAAAACATAATTTTCAAAATGTGATGATGCACCTCATCCTCAGTGGATTTCACCGATCATAGAGACCTGTACAATTTTATTTTTTACTCTGAAAATAAAGCTGTTTCTACACTGTACCTGTCAAACATTCCAGATCAAGTACAGCATGAGGTTAGATAGATACTCTTAAACTGAAAACAAAACTCCCTCTACTTATTTAAAGTGCAAGTAAAGCTCCTTCCACGCTGTCCCCATCCAACACTCCAAGGATAGGTGCAATATGGGATTAGATGTACAGTAAAGCTCCCTCTACTCATTTAAACAGAACATAAAGCTCCCCCACCCTAATCCTTGTGATGCCCACAGTCTACAGGCGTCTATCATACTGGTGAGCATTACATGCTCCCTCTCTAGGAAAGCACAAGCACAGATATAACTGTGAAAGAGGCGCAGACAGTTAGGAAACAATAAGCCTCTCCACAAATTGCTGTTTGGGCCTGTTAAAGGCCACCTTGACCAGGCCTAGGAGCAGACCAACGAGAAGGCCCTGTCACTTGTCTGCCCCTCCCTGCATGGTGTACCCTTAGATCAGGAGTGTGGAGCTGAAGAGCTAGTCTATTTATCAATGGTAGAGGATAGACCTATGTTGAGTCTTAGCAATAAGAAATACTTGTCTGAAGTAAGCTGTCATTTATTGTGTGATAGCAATAGGTACAATTAACATTAACCAGTTAGGCACAATTACAACTATTAGGAGTCAGGTATGTCATGTTAGTCTCCACTGGGATCTTGTTCAAGACTAACTTTCTCCACCCAAACACTGTGCCACTTATATCTTAATCTTTTCCTAAAATGCCATCTGTCTCTTCCAATCATTTTCAATGATTAATAGTTGCTAATTTATGGTACTTTTGCTTTATTTTTCTATTTCGTATCGAGGTATCTTTGAGTACACATACATGAGTACACATGACAAAAACCCTAATTGGAGGAATAGGGAGAGGGAGGAGTTGAACACGTGTCTACAGGAATGGTGCAGGGAGGGAGGATTTCGGATTTCTAGATAATTGGGGCTCTTTTTGGGGGAGGTGGGACTTCTACAAACAGGATGGTCTTCACCTGAACCAGAGGTGAAATTTGCCTGGAGGGGAAATTTGCTAATGCTCTTTGGGTGGGTTTAAACTAATTCAGCAGGGGGGTGGGAACCGAAATTGTAGTTCGAGTATACGGGAGGATGAGAGTAATGAAGTCAGAACTAATACTTCAAGATCACAAGAAGGCATTGGCAGGCAAGAAGTTGGTTTGAGGTGTGTCTACTTCAACGTCAGGAGCATATGGAATAAGGTGGATGAACTTGCAGAATGGGTTGGTACCTGGGATTTTGATGTTGCAGCCATTTCAGAGACATGGGTAGAGTAGGAACAGGAATGGTTATTGCAGCTTCCAGGATTTAGATGTTTCAGTAAGAACAGAGAAAATGGTAAAAGAGGTATGGCATTGTTAGTCAAGGACAGTATTACAGTTGCAGAAAGGACATTTGAGGACTCATCTACTGGAGGTAGTATGGGCTGAGGTTAGAAACAGGAGAGAAGTTACCTTGTTGGGAGTTTTCTATAGGTCTCCAAATAGTTCCAGAGATGTAGAGGATAGGATAGCAAAGATGATCCTCATTAGAGGCAAGAGTGACAGGGTAGTTGTTATGGGGGCCTTCAACTTTCCCAATATTGACTGGAATACTGTAGTTCAAGTACTTTAGATGGGTCAGTTTTTGTCCAATGTGTGCAGGAGGGTTTCCTGACACAGTATGTCGACAGGCCAACAAGGGGCGAGGCCACATTAGATTTGGTACTAGGTAATGAACCTGGCCAGGTATTAGATTTGGGAGATAGCTGAGCACTTTGGTGATAGTGACCACAATTTGGTTAGATGGAAAGGGATAGGTATATACCACAGGGCAAGTGTTATAGCTGGACGAAAGGCAATTATGTTGCAATTAGGCAAGATTTAGGATGCATAGGATGGGGAAGGAAACTTCAGGGGATGGGGATAATTGAAATGTGGAGCTTATTCAAGGACCAGCTACTGCGGGTCATTGACAAGTATGTACCGGTCAGGTAGGAATGAAGTTGTCGAGCATGGGAGCCGTGGTTTACTAATGAAGAGGAAGGTGGTGGTTTATATTAGGATGAGATGTGATGGATCAGTTAGGGCACTTCAGAGTTTCAAATTAGCCAGGAAGGACCTAGAGAGAGCTAAGAGGAGCCAGGTGGGGGCATGAGAAGTCATTGGCGGATAGGATCAAGGAAAACCCTAAGGCTTTCTGTAGCTATATCAGGAATAAAAAAATGACTAGAGTAAGCTTAGGGCCAATCAAGCATAGTGGTGAGAAGTTGTGCATGGAGTCAGGGGAGTTATGGTTGGCACTAAATGAATACCTTTCTTCAGTATTCACACTAGAAAAAGACAGTGTGGTTGAGGAGAATACTTTGATATAGCTACTAGAATAGATGGGATTGAGGTGCATAAGGAGGATTTGTTAGCAATTCTGAAAAGTAGATAAATCCCCTGGTCCGGATGGGATTTATCCTAGGATTCACTGGGAAGCCAGGGATGACATTGCGAGCCTTTGGCTTTGACCTTTATGTCATCATTGTCTACAGGAATAGTGCCAGAAGACAGGAGGATAGCAAATGTTGTCCCCTAGTTCAAGAGGGGGAGTAGAGACAACCCTGGAAAGTATAGACCTGGAAGCCTTACTTCGGTTGTGGGTAAAGTGTTGGAAAGGGTTACAAGAGATGAATAAGTTGATTAGGGATAGCCAAAATGGTTTTGTGAAGGGTAGGTCATGCCTCACAACCTTTACTGAATTCTTTGAGAAGGTGACCAAATGTGCATGAGGGAAAAGTGGGCTTATGTGGTGTATATGGATTTTAGTAAGGCATTTGATAAGGTTCCCCCACTGTAGGCTATTGCACAAAATACAGAGGCATGGGATTGAGGGTGATTTAATGGTTTGGATCAGAAAAGAGAGGGTGATGGTTGATGGGAAATATTCATCCTGGAGTTCAGTTACTAGTAGGGTACCGCAAGGATCTGTTTTGGGGGCCACTGTTGTTTGTCATTTATATAAATGACCTGGATGAGGAATTAGAAGGATGGGTTAGTAAATTTGCAGATGATACTAAGATCAGTAGAGTTGTGGATAGTAATGAAGGATGTTATCGATTACAAAGAGACATAGATAAGCTTCAGAGCTGGGCTTAAAGGTGGCAAATGGAGTTTAATGCAGAATAATGTGAGGTGATTCACTTTGGAAGGAGTAACAGGAATACAGATTACTGGGCTAATGGTAAGATTCTTGGTAGTGTAGATGAGCAGAGAGATCTCTGTGTCCAAGTACACAGATCCTTAAAAGTTGCCACCCAGGTTGATAGGGTTGTTAAGAAGGTATATGGTGCATTAGCTTTTATTGGTAGAGGGATTGAGATTTGGAACCATGAGATCATCCTGCAGCTGTACAAAACTCTGGTGCGGCCACATTTGGAGTATTGTGTACAGTTCTGGTCACTGCAATATAAGAAGGATGTGAAAGCTTCGGAAAGGGTTCAGAGAAGATTTACTAGGATGTTGCCTGGAATGGAGGGAAGGTCTTACGAGGAAAGACTGAGGGACGTGAGGCTGTTTTTGTTAGAGAGAAGGTGGAGAGGTGACTTAATTGAGACATAAGATAATCAGAGGGTTAGATAGGTTGGACAGTGAGAGTCTTTTTCCTCTGATGGCAATGGCTAGCACAAGAGGATATAGCTTTCAATTGAGGGGCGATAGATATAGGGCAGATGTCAGAGCTAGTTTCTGTACTCAGAATAGTAGGGGTATGGAACGCACTGCCTCCAATAGAAGTAGACTCACCAACTTTAAGGGCAATTAAATGGTCATTGGACAAGCATATGGACAAGAATAGAATAGTATAGGTTAGATGGACTTCAGATTGGTTCCACAGGTGGGTGCAACATCAAGGGCCAAAGGGTCAGTGCTGCGCTGTAATGTTCTAATTCTGTTTTGATATTGTTACCAGTGTTCTATTTGAAGACATTCAAAAATAAACTTTGATCATTTAAGAACATTTTTGACAGATATTTTTGTTGATTCATTGGAAGAATTTACAGATAACTGGAAAGTATTGGGTTCACCATTAGTGGATTGATATGTTTATACGGGGGCTCAATATTCACGTACAGTATTATAACATGCAAATCTCTCACTTCCGCGCGATTTAGTTTGGTAACCTCTAACCTCAATTGTTCCAGAGTTTTTGAGGAAGTGATGTTCATCTGCTTTTCTCCTGTGTAATCAGGATCCTCTGGATAAAGGTCATCCCCAGGGTACAAAATCGCAGAGCCATCAGAAGCAAGAAGACGAATTGGAAGCCATCGTTCGCAGCCTTCCAATGCCCGATGCTGGCTAAACTGCTGCAGATCTTGGAAATGGGGTATTTGGCAGAGTCTGCTCAGTTCATACCACTGCGGGGGAGGGATGTAGAATTTCTCTGAAATGTAGCCTTCAGCAAAATCAGGTGGGGACATCCAGTTGTAGGAAACAGTTTCATAATCATCTTGCAATGTGAAAGGAATTTCTTGCAAACAACAGATGAAGAATGCAGTATCAAAACGCTTTCTCTCCAAGTAAGTAGGAGTTAACCAATTACTCCACTCCTTCAATGCCCAAATATTTGGTATACAGTCCAGCTCTTTGCAAAGCTTTATAAAATTTGCTGCATTTTTCTGCACAAGCAGCCTCCAATTTGCAAGTTCTTTTTGGTCGTACTGTGTGAGCTTTATGGCTCCTTGGCTGCTTGAACATGTTTCAGGGGTATTCGGCTTCACAAGTAGAATCCCTGATTCTTCAAAAGTTTCCCTAATAGCACAAATACGGAAAGCCACCTCTCCAGGGACTTCAGATCCTAGCTTTCTCCTGTCCGTTGCAAGGATTGGAGCTCTCTTGGAGGTTTGTCTGACTATACCTAGTTTAAAGTTAGGTGGCTTGCAAAAGGGCTGAAACATCTGAATCCACTCACTGGAAAAATCAGACGGACTGACCGTACCTCCAGGAAATACCTGAGCATGAGGCAAGAAACTGCTTTTTGCACTCCGCTGTAACATAAGTACAGCATAATCAAAGACAGGTTTCTCCAACCACGAGTGAATTGCATTTCTCTTTTGTTTTGGCACTGAACGTGGAGGCTGACAAGTCTGTGTACTGGTGGGATCTTTATTCACAAAGCAATTTCGAACACCTGAAGTCAAGATGACAGTGGCTGCTTCCTTCCAATACTTTAAGTCTCGATTCATCTTTGCTGCAACAAGGTACAATCTATTAATTTATTACTTGTTGCTGGAACTGTAGAGCTCTTACAGCTCATCAGCAATCCTAATGTCTTCTTGCTCACACCAACAACCCCAACACTTTCTAACATAGAGGGCTCAAATCTTCCATAAGGAACTCGCAAAAACAGCAGATTTACTAGAAAGCTTACGTACTGCCCCCCACGCCCCCAACCCCCACCCAACAACACTCCATAATCCAATCTGGTCAACTCTGCAAGATCCGCCAATCTCAATCAAAATAATACACAACAATTGTGCTTGTGGAAATTTGATCACAGATCTGGATTTCAACTCCTGAACAGTCAAATTGGGCAGTGCATTGTGTAACATGGGAGTTAAGCAAGAAGGCAGGACAAGCAGTGTAGGAATCTCAAAATTGCTATTAATGCCACAGGCTAGTGATGCTAGAAACAGACAGCAAGTACAGATGAACACGTGACTACAGCACTGGTGTAGAAGGGAGGGCTTCAGATATGTAGATCATTGGGATACCTTCTAGAGAAGATGGAACCTGTACAAGAAGGACAGGTTGCACCTGAACTGGAGGAGCACCAATATCCTGGATGGGCGGTTTGCTGGAACTGATTGGGAGGGTTTAAACTAGATTGGTAGGGGGTTGGGAACCAGAGCTACGGATCAGATGATGGAGTAGGTTGTGAGAAGCCAGATACAGCATACAGAGAGTCTGTGAAGAAGGACAGACAATTGATAGGGCAAAGGTGCAGTCAGTGAGATGGGTTGAAGGGTGCATCGATTTTAACGCAAGAAGGGTCAGGAATAAGGGTGACAAACTTAGAGCATGGATCAGTACTTGGTACTATGATGTTGTGTCCATCATGGAGACTTGGATATCACAGGGACAGGAATGGTTGTTGGATGTTTCAAAAGGAATGGTGGGGGGTGGCATTGCTAATCAGGGATAGTATCACAGCTGAAGCGTCTACAGGAATACAATACAAACAGACCAAATACTGAACTATAGAAGCAATCATCCCAACACCCACAAACAAAACTGCTTAAATTATTATTTCAATGAGCCACCACACACTGTAGAGGAACTACAAACAGCAGAGGAAAATCACCTGTACAGCATATTCAAAAAGAATGGGTACCCAATGAACACAGTCTGCTGACTTCTCAGCAACAAACCCAAAAAAGCAGACAAAATGTCCAGAAACCCTAGCCACTTTCCCCTACATCAAAGACATCTTGGAAATCACTGCCAGACTATTCAGACCTCTTGGTCTCATGGTAGCCCACAAATCCACCAATACACTAAACCAGCAGCTAAGGAAAGACTTCATACAAGCAAAACTATTGTCATTTACAAAATAGCTTGCAAGAACTGTAACGAACACTACATTGGGCAAACAGGCAGAAAACTAGCCACAAGAAAACATGACTCACTCTCACTCGTATCCTTACACACAGATGAGGAAGGACACCACTTTAACTGGGCCAACACATCTATCCTAGGACGTCAAACAGAGACATGCACGAGAATTCCTAGAAGCATGGCATTCCAACCTGAACTCTAATCAACAAACATATCAATTTGGACCCCATTTACCACATTCTGAGAAAAAGAACAAGAAATGACATCATCACAGCAAATGACATCATCAACCTAAGGAAACCTAAATACATAAATAGAAAGTGGGTCACTAACGCCAGTGCTTCGCCAAGGCTCTCTGATGATGTTAACCAGTATTGTGATGAAACATCTGTAAAAGAAACTTCCAGCTCAGTGAGCAAACTTACATTTGGGTTGGTGCCTAGAACGTTGTGCTGAAAGTTTTGAAAAGCATAAGAAGAGATAAGTCCCCTGGGCCAGAAGGTTCCTACAGGATGAGAGAAAAAAATTGTTCCATCTTTGCATCTTCAATATCCACTGGAGTACTGCCAGATGATTGGAGGGCAGCAAATGTTAGTCCCTTGTTCAAGAAATGGAGTTGGGATAATCCTGATAACTACAGACCAATCAATCAGTCTTATGTCTGTGGTGGGAAAACTTATGGAGAGAACTTTGACAGACAGAATTTATGATTATTTGGAAAACCACAGCTTGATTAGAAAATCAGCATGGCTTTGAGAGTGGAAGGTCATGCCTCACAAACCTTACTAAATTCTTTGAGGATGTGACAAAACACATTAATGACGGTAGAGCAGTGGATGTGATATTCATGGATTTTAACAAGGCGCTTGATAAGGTTCCCCCTAGAGGCTCATTCAAAAAGTGAGGAGGAATGGGATACAGGGAAATCTGGCTGTCTGGATACATAATTGTTGGCCCATAGTATTTGGTGACCAGTGCTGTTCCCCAGGGATCAGTTCTGGGACCTTGGCTCTTTGTGTTTTTTATAAATGACTTGCAATGAGGAAGCAGAAGATTGGATTAGTAAGTTTGCTGATGACACCAAGGTTGGTGGAGTGGTGGATAGTGTGGAAATCTGTTGTAGGTTGCAACGGGACATTGACAGGATGCACAGCAGGGCTGATAAGCGGAAGATGGAGTTCAACCTGGAAAAGAGTGAAGTGATTTATTTTGGAAGGTTGAATTTGAATGCAGAATATAGGGGTAAAGGCAGGATTCTTGGCAGTGCGGAGCAAAAGAGGAACCTTGGGTCCATGTCCATAGATCCCTTAAAGTTGCCACCCAAGTTGATAGGGTTGTTAAGAAGGCATATGGTGTATTGGCTTTCATTAGCAGGGGAGGATTGAGTTTAAGAGCCACAAGGTTATGCTGCAGCTCTGTACAGCCCTGGTTAGATTACACTTGGAATATTGTGTTAAGTTCTGGTTGCCTCATTATAGGAAGGAATGTGGAAGCCTTAGAGAGAGTGCAGACGAGATTTACCAAGATGCTGCCTGGACTGGAGGGCATGTCTTATGAAGCAAGGTTGAAGGAACTAGGGCTTTTCTCATTGAAGCGAAGAAGGATGAGGTGACTTGATAGAGGTGTACATGATGATGAGAAGCATAGATAGAGTGGATAGCCAGAGACTTTTTTCCCAGCGTGGAAATGGCTATAACGAGAGGGTATAATTTTAAGGTGATTGGAGGAAGGTTTAGGGGAGATGTCAGAGGTAGGTTCTTGACACAGAGAGTGGTGGGTGCGTGGAATGCACTGCCAGTGGTGGTAGTAGAGTCAGATACATTGGGACATTTAAGCAACTCTTGTAAAGGCATATGGAAGATAGCGTAATGAAGGGTATGTTGGTTAGTTTGATCTTAGAGGAGGATAAAAGGTCAGCACAACATCAACAGCTGAAGGGCCTGTACCGTGTTGTGGTATGTTATATGAAGATTGTAAATCATCCTCTTTAATTCCAAGAATGTCCTGCTATATCTCAGTCTTTCTCACTTCATGTTGTTGCAACTTAATTACAGTATTAGATTAGATTAGATACGTGGAAACCTGAGGAAAGAAGAACCACTGGTTTACCTGTCACAAAGTTATCAAGAATTGAGTTACAGGCCAGTCAAGGCCCAGCTAAATACATAATATTTGAAAAATCTTTTTTCTTTGCAAATCACAAGAATAGTTCCTCTGGGCTGCTGGACAGGCCTTGAGTTTCATCAAACGATTCATCTCAAATACCTCTCTCACTCAGTGAAAACACTCTTCCTCAATCCAATCCACCTCTCTGCTCCCACAAACCCTACCTCAATTCTCTAACTCAAACCCCAAGCCACCACTCCTCTATCCACTGCCTCAAACTCCTGCAACCAACCCACTCAAGCCATTTCAACCCCTGAACCCATAACTAAAATCAGGCTTTTTGTCCTCAAAATCCCATTCCTTCTGCCCCAAATTCCTGTTTCCCTCCTCAATGCCCCCCCAAACACTGTGACTGCCCAGCCTCTTACCACCACTTCCCCATGTGCAGTGGCAGGCCAGTTGAGGTTCACATTCCTCCAGCCTGGATACAGCTGAAATGCACCTGGGCCTTTCCTTTCCCCTGAATCGGGCGGCAGTTTCAGGGTTTTACCCTAGAGTGCCCACCCTTCCCTGTTGTATAATGTTGGGCAATACCTCCCGGCTGAAGTGTAGGTACTGATTCTAACTCCGAGTCCGTTACTGTATGACAGGGTTTTCTTACCGAGGTTTGTTCCAGATCACAGTGTCGTTAAGTTTCCGAAGCTGTCAAAAATTGACAGCGTGTCTTTAGCAGCTGTGTACAGTCCGGAACATTAGCACAAACACAACTCCATGTCCGAACTTGAACACTTAGAAGCGGAGCTCACCGAGTGCGCCTGCGCACGGTCCCAGGCACGCCACGTCTGCGTGTTTAAAGTCTGCATTTCCCAGTCATGTGCACAGAAAGGACATGACAGTGCAACAAAAATTGTGAATCAGTAGCTGCTGGGAAAACTCAGTGGAGAAAATGCAGAGTTAAGATTTTGACTCTTCTTCACAACTCAGGAATTTGGGTTAGGGAGTTGAATACAAAGAATATATATGGATATAAAGAATATGCAGCCCTGGTGTGAAAGTGAGAATAACAACTCTTGACACCAACGCTGCATTCAACAAAATGTGGCATCAAGGAGCCCTGGCAAAACTGGAATCAATGCGTAACAGGGGGCAAACTCTCTACTGATTGGAGTCATAGTTGGCACATAGGAAGAGGTTGTTGTGGTCGTTGGAGGTCATCATGTCAGCTCCAGTTCATTTCTGCAGGAGTTCCTCAGGATAGTGGCCATGACCAAGACATCTTCAGCTGCTTCATCTATGACATTCCCTCTATTATAAGGTTTTAAGTGGGGAAGTTCGCCAACGATTGCACAACGTTCAGCAACCATTCATGACTTCTCAGATACTGAATAGTCCATGTTCAAATGAAACAAGATCTGGACAATATCCCAGCTTGGGCTGACAAGTGGCAAGTAACATTTGTGCCACAAAAATGCCAAGCTCTGACCATACCAAGAAGAGAATCTAACCACTGCCCTTCACATTCAGTGCTGAATCCCCCACTATTAATATCCTGGGGGTTGCCATTGACCAGAAACTCAACTGGACTCGTCACATAAATAAATTGGCTACAAGAGCAGGTCAGAGGCTAGGAATACTACAGTGAGTAAGTCACCTCCTGATTCCCAAAGCATGTCCATCATCTACAAGTCACAGGTCAGGAATGTGATGGAATGCTCCCCATTTGCCTGGATAGGTGCACACTATCCAGCAAAAAGCAGTCCACTTGATTGGCACTACATCCACTTTCTCCAATACTGACCTCAAGTAATAGCAATGTGTATGATCTACAAGACGCACTACAGAAATTCACCGAAAATCCTCAGACAGCACCTTTGTAACCCACGACCACTTCCATCTGGAAGGAGAGAGGCAATGGATACATGAGAACATCACTACCTTCAAGTTCTCCTAAGCCATTCACCATTCTGACTTGGAAATATATTGCCATTCCTTCATTGTCGCAGGATCAAAATCCTGGAATTCCCTCCCTAACACACACACTGAGTGGATTGCAGTGGTTGAAGAAGGCAGCACACCACTACCTTCTCAAGTGCAACTAGGGACGGGAAATAAACATTGGCCAGTCGGTAATGCCCACATCCCACAAATGAATAAATAAAAATAAAAATAGCCTATCTCTGAGCTGGTATGTTACATACTACCAAACATTACTCCATCTATGGGTCAGGATGACCATACAGTGAGAACAGAAAGAGTTGCAGCTGGCATTGCAACAGGACCATTTTTATAATAATAGAATTAAATTTACCATTGGTTGCCTTAAATGTACATATGAAATTGGGATTCTCCCTGTTTCACTTTCCATTTTGTCTCTGTGAAGTTCCATGCAAGCAATAACAATTTACAATCTTTAGAAATTCCAAAATGTTTTTTGACATTATAATATCCAGGTACCTTGACAAAATCTGGGAAAAGGAAGGGTGACTAATAGCTGATTCCCAAAAGGTTGGGTTCAAGGGGGGACTCAAAGGAGAGGAAGCTGGAAGAGCGGAAGGTAAGCAGCTGAAGGCACAGCATTAATTGAAGAGCCAACTCAAATCACTGGAATCAGAAGGATAGGGGAGAGGTTGTAGGGCTGAAGCAGTCCCACAAAGTAAAGGATGAACACAAAATACTCAAGCAACAGCCTGACATTACCATGCTCATGACAATGTCCCAAACACGCACTGATAGGACAGATCCACCATAGGCTGTGGCACAGTGGTATACAGTCAGGAGGGAGTTGCCCTTGGAGTCTTCAGCGTTGATGCCAAACTTCAAGTAGTCTTACGACATCACATCAAACATATAATAGTAATCTAGTGTTTATCACCCACAACGCCACCCACTCATCCAGCCCCCTCTGCACGCAAAAAAAACAGTGAATGAGTTTGCCATGTTGGACACCATTTGGAGGAGGCACTGAGGGTGTCAGGGTAATAGAATGATAGGAGATTTCAATATCCATCAATAAGTGTGAATCAGTAGCACCAATACTGACCCAGTCCTAAAGGTCATAGTTTGTATTGATCACCGGCCTGTGTCAGTTGGTGAGGGAACAAATGCTCCTAGTTCTTATAATCAATGAGGTCAAAGTACATCTTTTCCTCTTCTTTGTGAACATGTCCACCAAAGTTCCTCCAATCTTCAATATTTTCAGGATCCTACTATGCATAATCCCTTGATATTTTAGACCTCCATAGAGCATCACCTCACACCTTTTCATGGTTGAAATATGGCCAATTGAGCCTGTTTCACCATTCAATACAATCTTGAGATTTTCAACCCATTTTAAGAGACCAAAAGTCTATCTAGCCTGGCCTTAAATGTACTCAGTAATGGAATATCCACAACCTGTAGGGCTTGAGAATTCTGAAGATTCACAATTATTTGAGTGATATAATTTCTGAGATCTGTCCTTAGATGATCAGCTCCTTATCCTAAGGCTGTCCCCTGTGCTTAATATTTCTTCTTTCTCTTCAATTTGGGTTCTGCCACTCTTCGGGAACCACTAACAGTTGCCAAGCCTCTCAGACTCAGCTACGGCCCTTCTTCATGGGGAATCAATGTCTCAGTGTCTACTCATTCAAGTCCCATCAGAATCTTGAATGTTTCGTAGAGATCACTTGCATTCTTCTGAATTTCAGAGAAGGCCCAATTTACTTAGGCTCCCTCAACATAAAAAAAAATAGATTCCAAGAACCAATTTAATGAAACTTCACTGTATTGCCTTCAAAGCAGGCTTCTTCAGACTGAACAAAACTACACAGTATTGAAGATATAATTCTTCTTATAAAAATTAGAGCCAAGTATTATTCCCCTGTTGTAAAAATACTGGCAAGTTGGATAATACTTGTATCTGAATTTATGACAAGCCACTACCCTGCTATTTATTGAGTCCAAACTCTTGTAACCCCCCGTTACAAGATTTGTTGCAAAGACTGTTTGGATCCATCAGCTTTTGTTAAGTTTCCTAAACTGCATGCATGACTGTCAAAAATTGCTCACAACTGTTTCACTATTAAGCAAAAGAAATAGAATTTCAATGTGAGCTTTAAAATTAACAAATAAACATTCAAAACTGTTTGCTCAATGTTATTACCATTAATAGCTGTTCCTTGTGGTTCATTTTGTCCACCTTGTTAATGCATTATAATGATAGAGCTGATTTGTTGCTTCATTATTAATTTGTACCCTTTAACAAACCTTAACCCTGTGCTAACCAATATAATCAAGGCTTTTTTTTTAATACAGTACTGATGCTTTCTCTTCTTGAAGCATGGGATTTAATGGTCACCTGCAAACTTAATTCTAAAACTGCCTTACTAAAACCTATTGAATAAAATAACATTCTATTTTCAGATTGCTGGTTCAGAAACAATGAACAGAATCTTTAGTTTTTAGTGGAGTCGAGCTTAAATTGCAACATATTTCCACTCAGATAGGTCACATTTTATTGGGCAATTACATATGCATGCAGAGAGGTAGAACCCTAGTGGGAATAATGTACTGCAAATCAAGCCTCACTGTTCCACAAGTCATTACAAGTCTGAAATATGATCAATTTAATCACTAGGGTAGTTTATTTGCCTGATTGTGCCCATCTAATGTAAAAGAAATAGGATAATCAGAACAGGTGAGATGGACAGAGGACTGGGAGAATGCCCCCCCCCCCCATTTACCTGCCTCTGCATTCAAAGCATCATACACTGTCATTTTTGCCATCTCCAACAGGATGCCACCAACCTCCACCAGTGCAGAAACATTCACTTCAGTGGGTAATCTATGTAACAAAGTTTGGAGTCACATTGTGGTGAGCACAGCACTGATATGGGCCTGTAAACTGAGGACGAAGAGACAGGTGAGGTTTCTGACACTCGGAAAACTACTGGAGTACAGCACAGAATAAGAGCCCCGAACTCAGCAATTACTGAGCCGGTGGATATGCATGGACAAGGAGGTGAACATCTGGCAGCGGTGATAGAAATCATGCACAGACTACAGTGAAGGGCCAAGGAGCCTGCTCAGGTTTTGTCTTATTGTGGCTTTGGACTGCCTCCATGGAATAGTGATGGCCACCATGCAGAGATCGGTCTAGCAGAACAATCAGTATTTGATGGATATGTGCAAGGACCTTCACAGTATTGCTAGAGCTATGCATGCATTCATTCACTGGCTAGACAACAGTGGGCTGAGGGATCTTGACCTCCCTCCAGGTAACCACCTCCTTGAAGGGCAAGAAAATGCCATTGTGCTCCAGCAGGTAAAAGGAGCAAAAGACAGGCATTTAGGGACTGTCATTTCAGGACAATCCAGAGGTGGTCTGCTACACTATCTCACCTCAGCCAGGAACCCAAACTCTTCTATCAGATCAGGCCAAGAAGGTTATACCTGCACCTAAGCAACAGACCTCTAGGCTCCAGTGTATGCCCACCAAAGTCATCTGAGGCAAGCCAACAAAACAGTCAGCAGACCTCTTCAAACTCAGGTGTGGCTGCGAAGGTGGCACCAAGGCAAAGGCATTTTGGATGCATAAGTGTCAATCTTCTGTACAAGCTAAAACTTGGCACAAATATAGCACATCGTTCGATAGTCCTGTGGTCTCTTTCAGTTGTATATGGCTTCTGGTTATGTTTTTGTTGTAGACTACTTTGATGGGCAGTGATTTCCATACACAGTCAAGTATGGATTGTATGGAGCTGTGTAAATAGCACTGAACCTATTCGTCACCCTCTGAGAAGAACATAACCTCTAGAAAGTAGGAACTTAAGCTGGATAGGTTTCAGGAGTCAATCAACAAAGTATAGACCCTCTACTTCTCTAAAAGATCAATGCCCCTTGCAAATTGAAATTTGATTCATATAAGCACAGCCTGCACATAATCCTGCACGTAATCCATTATGATGCTGTGGACAGGATGCAGAGCAGGAATTTATTGTTGCAAGGGGAATGAATTAACTTACAATGAAAACACAGTCGAGAGTGTAATGCTGGAAAAGCACAGTAGGTCAGGCAGCATCTGAGGAGCAAGAGAATCAACGTTTCAGGCAGGATGTGCTATTGCCCGAAACATCGATTCTCCAGCTCCTCAGATGCTGCCTGACCTGCTCTGCTTTTCCAGCACCACACTCTCGACTCTGATCTCCAGCATCTGCAGTCCTCACTTTCTCCTTATAATGAAAACAGTGTACTTTAATCTTTTTAAAGATAGAAAGCAAGCATTCCATTGAAGGGTGGAATACTTCTGTGACATAATTGGCTCACAATTGTATTAACATCCGTTGACAGTCACAAGGTCATTCCCAGAAAAGAACTAGGCTTCACACCTTTATACCTCTACCTTAATGAATTTCCAGCTCACCATGATGTTGAACTGTTTGTCCCAGCCCTTTCATCTCCGTTTTCACTTTATTGGGCAGGGGCCTTCCAACCCGCAACCCCCACCCGCATTCCACTGATCCCTTTCACCCACCTCAAGTATTTACCCTCCACTTGGAACCCTTCTCCTGATCTCTTACCTGCCCTCAATCTCTTCATTGCAAACTGCTGACATGACCTCGGCTGTCTCAATTTCTCTGCTTCTCTCACCCACTCTAACCTGTCTCCTTCTGAAATTGCCACATTGTTCTCTCTCAGACCCAACCTTAACTTTCTTAACAAACCCCCCAAAAGACATGGTGCTGGTGTAATCTGGTGCACTGATCTTTACTTTGCAGAGACTTAAAGGCAACTCTCGGATACTTCCTCACATCCAAACATCAAGCCATTGTTGCCAGGACTGTCACCAACCTCTTTACCTCCCGAGATCTTCCTCCCACTTCCTCCAACTTTGTAGTCGCTCAATCCCAGTCAGTTCGCTTCTCCCTCCTTCCTAAAATCAACAAGCCAGACTGCCCCCTTAGGCCCATCGTAACAGTCTGTTCCTGCCCCACCAAGCCCATTTCCTCTCTCCGCTTGTCCAAAGCCTGCCCACCTAGTTCCGCAATTCGTCTGATGCCCTCCACCATATTGACAATTTCCAGTTAGAGTCATAGAGTTTTAGAGATATATAGCACAGAAACAGACCCTTCAGTCTACCTCATCCATGCTGATAAGATATCCTACATAAATCTAGTCTCATTTGCCAGCATTTGGCTCATATCCTTCTAAACCCATCCAGGTACCATTTAATTGTTGTAATTGCACCAACCTCCACCACATCCTCTGGCAGCTAATTCCATACATGCAACATCCTCTGCATGAATATTTCCCTGGCCCTAACTGCCTCCTGTTCACCACAGATGTACAATCCCTTTACACTCCATCCCCTACTAGGACAGTCTGTGAACTCTTGGCTTCTTCTTCGACAAGAGGCCTGGACACTCCCCATCTATTGCCAATCTCCTCTGCCTGGCTGAACTTGTTTTCTCACTGAACAATTTCTCCTTTAACTCATCTCACTTCTGCCAATTTAAAGGAGTGGCTTTGGGCACCCACATGGGTCCCAGTTATGCCTGTCTCCTTATGGGGTATGTGGAACAATCCTTGTTCCAGTTCTATACTAGTCCCCTCCCACAGCTCTTCTTTTGCTCCATCTACGACTGCTTCAGTAATGCTTCATGCTCTCGCCAGGACCCTGAAAAGTTTGTTCATTTTGCCTCAAATTTCCACCCCTCTATAACTTGTGCATTATCCATTTTCGACACTCCCCTTCCTTTCCTTGATTTCTCTGTCTCCGTTTCAGGGAATAAACTGTCCATTGCCATCCACTATAAAACCACTGACTCCCACAGATACCTTCACTACAGCTCCTCACACCCCATGTCCCTCAGGGACTCCATCCCATTCTCCCAGTTCCTTCACCTACGTCACATCTGTTCCGATGATGACACCTTCCAAAACAGTGCTGTTGACATGGCTTGCTTCTTCCATGATCATGGTTTTCCACTCAATGTGGTTGACACGGCCTTCAACCACATCCGATGTATCACCTGTGCTTCCGACTTGCTCCTTCCCATCACTCACGACAGTGTGATCAGGTCCTCCTTGCCCTCACTTTTCATCCCACCAGCCTTCACATTCAAAGGGCCATTCTCAGCCATTTCAGACAATTCCAACAGAATGCCACCACTAAACACACCTTCTCCTCACTCCCCCTTCTGCATTTCGCAGGGATCATCCTCTCCGGGATGAGGTGAGTATGGGTAGAAGCTCTTCGGAGGGATAGTGTGGACTTGATAGGCTGAACAGCTACAAGGATTGTATAAACAGCTGAATAAAACATCAGCTAGAATTAAACACAGCCTCCAACCCGATCGCTTGTTTGTAAACCTATCTAAAGATTTTGTGGGTGGCACGGTGGCTAGCACTGCTGCCTCACAGTGCCAGAGACCCGGGTTCAATTCCCGCCTCAGGCAACTGTCTATGTGGAGTTTGCACATTCTCCCCCCCCCTGCTCCGGTTTCCTCCCACAGTCCAAAAATGTGCAGGATAGGTGAATTGGCCATGCTAAATTGCCCGTAATGTTAGGTGAAGGGGTTAATGTAGGGGAATGGGTCTGGGTGGGTTGCTCTTTGGAGGGTCGGTGTGGACTTGTTGGGCTGAAGGGCCAGTTTCCACACTGTAAGTAATCTAAACCCCAACCCATTCCATGACCACCAGCACCACCCCTTTTCCCATGACACCTTTCCACATAAATGAAGAAGGTGCAACACCTGCCTTTTCACCTCCTCCCTGCTCACCATCCAAGGGCCTAAACAGTCTTTTCAGTTGAAGTAGGATTTAACTTGTACCTCTTTCAATCTTGTGTATTGTACCAAATGTGGCCTACTCTATATTGGAGAAACCAAACACAGACTAGGTGACCACTTTGCAGAACATCTCCAAGCACGACTGTGACCGTCCCACAGCCAGCCATCTCCCCTCGTTAATATTTCACCCCATCAAAGAGTAAGGTTGCATGGGGAGCAGAAAACAGTGCTCCTCCCAACCAGTTTAGACAATGGAAGCACATCTTCAAAGGATAAATTTTTTGTACAATAATGGCCTAGTGTATGCATGAACAGCACTATAGTGATGCAATTCTGAGGGTTTTCTACTGTGGTAATTAGCCATGCCTTCTGTGGTATGCCTTGTCACCCAATAGCCAGTTCGGAAGATAATGAACATTTGAGGAACTTGAGAGTTGTGCAGAATGTAAATGCCGTAACATTTCCTGGATATCGGGTACACATCTCCAGGAATTGCTGCTTCTGGTCATAACTGAGCTGGACAATAAATGAAATCCCTCCCTGTTCAGGAATCTGGCTCGATGATGCCACAGAGCTCTAGGCACCACAGACAGGCAGGACACAGCCCCTAGAAGCTGAAGGAACTGAGTGGTAGATGCCAATCCCATAGCTCGGGCAACTTGGCTTTCTGGGTCCACATGAACTGGACAAGCAGTATTGCTTTCTTATAAAGGGTATTGATGAAACTGCTGGATTAAGTTAGTCAAACATCTGGCATGGGATTAGTGATCTGTGAAGAATTATCAGTCAGATTATTTTCCATTTAATCTTGACACAGACAAGCTATCCTTTGGATATCATCGGGTTGCTCATGTCTCGTGAAAGCATGCTCTATAGCTAATTCTACATGGTGAAGAGCATCCTCTATGATTCATGACTGGTTTTTTACTTTCTCATTCTGATCCATGTTTCATGTGCCTACCCAGAGTTTACCAGCTTTTGGCAGGATTAATAGGTGCAAATTTTTAGAACTGCTGTACTTTAGCCTTGTCAAATTTGCCTTTTTTAAAAAAATATTTCTACCTTCACCAGTACTATACAAAAACACCACATAAAGTTTGATCATTTTCAAGAATACTCACTAATATTTATTTCAAAATAACTTTTTCTATATTAGAGACAATTTACAGGTGACAGTTTTGACATGACCCCATAGTTAGTGGAGGGAGATGTTTATACTGCGGCTCAATATTCACGTACAGTGTTATGCCATGCAGACCTCTCAGCTCTGCGCGATTTAGTTTGGTAACCTCTAACCTCAATTGTTCCAGAGTTTTTGAGGAACTGACGTTCATCTTCTTTTCTCCTGTGTAATCAGGATCCTCTGGATAAAGGTCATCCCCAGGGTACAAAATTGCATAACCATCAGAAGCAAGGAAACGGACTGGAAGCCATCGCTCACAGCCTTCCAATGCCCGATGCTGGCTAAACTGCTGCAGATCTTGGAAATGGGGCATTTGGCAGAGTCTGTTCAGTTCATACCACTGCGGGGGAGGGATGTAGAATTTCTCTGAATTGTGGCCTTTAATAAAATCAGGTGGGGACATCCAATTGTAGAAAACAGTTTCATAACCATCTTGCAATGTGAAAGGAATCTCTTGCAAACAACAGATGAAGAATGCAGTATCAAAACGCTTTCTCTCCAAGTAAGTGGGAGTTAACCAATTACTCCACTCTTTCAATGCCCAAATATTTGGTATACAGTCCAGCTCTTTGCAAAGCTTTATAAAATTTGCTGCATTTTTCTGCACAAGTGGCCTCCAATTTGCAAGTTCCTTTTGGTCGTACTGTGTGAGCTTTATGGCTCCTTGGCTGCTCAAACATGTTTCAGGGGCATTTGGCTTCACAAGTAGAATCCCTGATTCTTCAAAGGTTTCTCTAACAGCGCAAATACGGAAAGCCACCTCTCCAGGGATTTCAGATCCTAGCTTTCTCCTGTCCGTTGCAAAAATTGGAGCTCTTTTGGAGGTTTGCCTGACTATACCAAGTTTAAAGTTAGGTGGCTTGCAAAAGGGCTGAAACATCTGAATCCACTCACTGGAAAAATCAGACGGATTGACCATACCTCCAGGGAATACCTGAGCATGAGGCAAGAAACTGCTTTTTGCACTCCGCTGTAACATAAGTACAGCATAATCAAAGACAGTCTTCTCCACCAATGAGTGAATTACATTTCTCTCTTGTTTAAGTACCGAACGTGGAGGCCAACTAGCCTGTGTGCTGGTGGAATCTTTATTCCCAAAGCAATTTCGTACACTTGAAGCCAAGATGACAGTAGCTGCTTCCTTCCAATACTTCAAGTCTCGATTCATCTTCGCTGCAAAAAAAGGACAATTTATTACCTTAATAGTTGTTGCTGGAACCGTAGAGCTCTTACAGTTCATCAGCAACACCACTGTCCTCTTGCTCAAATTAGTAAACCTTTTACCCTCTGCTTGAACTAGCAATCTAGTGCTTAAGACCTTGCAAATACACCAAATTTGGAAACATGGAGAGTAGACATTGTAAGTGGGAACCCATTAGCCCTACCAAAGTGTTTTCATTCAACATTTTAATCTTCAGCAACATCAGCTCCAACACGAAGACAGCAGCCAAATCAAATCAGCCTCCTTATCCCTGTATTTACAATGCAGTAAAATGAAAACCTTCAATGACCATCAAAATTGACACCAATTGTTCCTAACCAGACATTTTGAACAACCAGAACCAGACTTCATGAGTAACTAATATCAGACACTAAGTACACAGGCTAAACAAAAGATTAAACAATCTTTCCAGTTGAAAGTTAAGCAACAAGATAATCTAATTATTATCTATGATTGAAACCCAATTTTTTTTTATTCTAGCCCCAGTCACACAAAGATAGACAAAGAGACACAGTTAAGGGATAAATCAAAAGAAAAATAATATGTAACTGGACAGTTCGGATAAGCAGACTGTATGATCCATAACATAACAGGTACATGGAATTGTATCTTGCTTAGTTTGCAAAGTCACCCATGCATACAAATAGTTTCCCATGGTCTCCAAGGAATATTTACTTAATATTTATATCTGGGATTCTATTCTCTGAACTTTCAGTATATTGAGAGGATAACCAGGGAGCAAGCAAACTCTCTCCCATAGCTTTGGCTAACACAATCCTCTGAAACACACAATTCAAGACCAATTCAAGCTTTGGTTTCCCTTTGTTAGATTGGTTAGCCCTCTCTGCAGTTAACATTCAATATCTGTTTGGGCATAATGCATCTCTGGAACGAAATGTCTAGACTATTCTTTGAACAAGTAACAACCTGCAATTAACTTTTAGGTTTGGGTTTATAAACTAATATAAGTTTGTTTATTTGTTTTTAAAATACAATGCTGATGCTCACAGTGCAAAGGTCACCTTCAGTTGTCAACTCATATTTCCAAATCAAAAACAATTTTAAAAAATGAAAAATCATCAAGAGTTCCAATATGTCACCTATGTACAATCCCAACCTAGAGATGACATGTTTACATGCCATGAATCTTTTGTCGCTCATGTGTTAACTCTGATTAGTGAAACCAGGCAATGCAGCAGTTAAGACAAGTGTAGTAAAATAGTTTGTACAATCCTGCTTCATTTTCTCCATGACCATATCTTGTCCCATTTTTTGATGCAGTATTAGTCAGTAGTCTGAGTAACTGAGTTTTCCTGTGAGGATTAATCTATTAGAAAGTAGAAACCTAGTCAAGTAAGTTTATAAATAGTTAATATTGGTTTAGTTGTGGGCCGAGGAGGGCAGCACTTACAGGTCTTATTGCCATAGCTTTTTAAATCTGTCAGCTTTTGTTATGCTTCCTGATCAGGTGTGTATATTTCTAAGCTGTCAAAAACTGACAATTGTTGCTCACAAGCTGTGAAAGTATCAGTTAAAGTGTAGAGAATTTTAATCTTGGAAAACTGAGCTCTCTGTCTGTAATTTTAAAAAAAACAGAAAAAATATGCAAATAGTCTCAGGATGGAGCCTTGGTCTTCCTTGCCCTAGACTTGGTTTAGTTACCCATCCCTGCCTATCAAGAACCTCTTCAGAGGTTCTCAGTTACACTACTACCACTTTCCAGTTCCTGTCTGTGAGCAATTTGAGCTAAAATTTCATACATATAAAACTTTCTGATGACATGTCATCAGTATACATATCAACCCTGTTTCTCTCTTCCTAAATGTTATTTCCAGTATTTTCTTTGCCTGATGGGATGGAGCTTTGGCAGGACATCTGCAAATAAATCTTGCCCGATAAGATACCAGGAATCTGGGTTCAATGCCTGCTTCAAAATTCATGCAAAAATACAATAAACAGGAGCTGGAGCAGACAAATATGACCCATCAAGTCTGTGCTGCCATTCAGTATGATCATTGATGACTTTGGACTTGTTCTCAACTTTCTCAAACTACTCTCTAACTCCAATGTTTCCCTGAGAGAAAACAATCTGTCTGTTCCAGCCTTAAATCTAATAAAAAATTATGAATCCACAACCCTCTGGAGTAGAGAATTGTGAGTGAAGTATTTTCGCATCATCGCTATCTTAAATAATCAACACTTCCTTACCCTTAGGCTGTGTCCCTGTGTTTTAGATTCTTCAAGCAGCAGAATCATTCCCTCAGCTGAAAACACAACCATTAATCACAGGTGATGGGATTGGTAAGGGTATACAATAGTGTGATGCAGATTGTAGCATTAGAGGAGTTCATGAGATAGGGGAGTTCAAGGCAATTGAATAAGATAATTTTTCATTTTAGATGTTGAGGCATCAGAAGCCAATGTAGGTTAGCAAAGCTACATGCACAGGATTTCTATTGGGACTGGATGTGGACAGCAGAGTCTGCCACGAACTGAGGGCATTGAACCAGTGGCAGTATAATTACATTTATGACTAGGTTATAACAACAAATTGTTCAGTAACACACAGTAGCTAATGCTGATGAAATTTAAATTCAATCAATCTTATCTGGACTTAAAAAGCTAGTCCCTATAGTGGTCACCATTAAATTATTGAAAAAAGTTCACTGCTTCTCTATAGAGAAGGAAATCTGTTGACCTACCTTGTCTGGCCTACTTGTGACTCCAGTCAACTGCTTTCTAGAATAGCCAAGCACTCAGTTCAAGGGCAATTAGGAAAGGGCAATAAATGCTGGATTTGCCAGATCCTATGAAAGAATAAATGAAAACAAATACCCTAAGTTATCTCACATGAGCATTATAAAGCAAAATGCTTTATCAAAGAGGTAGCTAACTGAAAAGAAGTTAAGTGGAGCTTCATGAAGGAAGAGATTTCCAGACCTCCCAGGAAACTAAAGGTACAGCCAGAAATGATGGAGCTAAGGGGGTATTCAAGTGGTCAGAATTAGATATCTCAAAATAAAATTACAAAAACAGGGAGGCATGAAGCTATGAAAAAATTTGAAAACAAGGATGAGAACTTTTAACTTAAGATTTACTTCACCTGGAGTCATTATACATGAGCAGCACAGCTCTGTGGGTGAATGGGATTTGACAGGAGTTAGGACACAAGCAGCAGATTTTTGGATTGTCTCTAATTTACTGTGGGGAGAATACAGAGGACAGGAATGTGGGAAAAGGGCCAAGGCCAAAGGTAACAAAGACTCAAGTGCAGGTTTCTGGAGTAGATGAATTGATGCAGGGTCAGAGTTCATAGACTAATTGAATTGTTACAGGATGCCATTAGGCTGGCTGGATTTGCGCCAATTCTCTGGAAGAATAATGCACCTATTGCAACTCGCCTGATCTGTTTCCTTTAGTTCTGCAAATTTTCCCTTTTCAGATAATGATCCTAATTTCTTTGGAAGGCCACAATTGAATCGGTCCTCATCACAATCTCAGGTGCATTCCAGATCCGAATGATTCACTGTAAAGATATTCATCACATTGTTGTTCTTTTTTTTTTGCCAATCACTGTTTCTCCATCTGTCCAATGGGAACAATTTCTCCCTATCTACTTGTCCAAACCACTTTTCATCTCGAACATCTCCATTCAATCTCCTCTCAATTTTCTCTTCTCCAAGAATAATCGCAGCTTCTCCAATCTAGCTACATAATTGAAGTTAGAACAATTCCATGATATTTTTCTGCAAACTAATGCCTTCACTTTCTTTCAAAAGTGTGAGATCCAGACTGGACAGAATACTCCAGCTGAGGCCAAACTGCCCCATCCTCTTCAATAATTTCTGCGCACAAACTATATAAAGGGAAATGGCATGTAGGAGAATCGGCAAAAAGTCAAAGAAGGCAATGAATTGGGAGAGGTGAGCTGAAGGTGGGAAGCAGCAAGCACAAGGTGAATTAGTTAGTAATTCTGTGAGATCTTAAATTATGAAGAATCAGGGCAAGATTTTCACCACAATAAACAGCAGAGATGGCCTGCAATTGCAAGTCCCACAACCAAACACTGCACTTCCCATTTTTGCAGGATCCAACTTGGGTCAAATCTGATTTGACATACGGCAAATTTTAAGGAGACACTGGCCATTTAAATCATCGGCTATCTCTACTGAAATGGAGTTTTATATTCCAGTAGCATGGAACTTGGAATGTGCACATCTGTTAAAGAGTTGTTCTGAAGTTTGTGGATTTGTTTGAATAACCAGGATGCACCTTTGGATATGGTCGCAAATACCTTTAGGGTCAAGGAATAGCAGGTACTTTCGAGAGGGGTCAGGTATCTTTTGAGTACTGCACAGATCAGGTACTGGAGTGGAGCAGGTACCCTTTTGGGACTGTTAAAATTGTAGATGAATATGCCTAAGGGTGCATAATCCCAAAGGAACTGTCAAGTTATTTAACTCCTGAGCTTTACAGTTAATGAAAAGTCTATAGTTTTTTTAAAAATTGGTGTACTTTCCCTTTATCTGTTGACATAGCCCAACAGTTACAAGTATAGGATTAGTGCTTCATGACTAATTTCACAGTTGGATGTTCATTAAGTGAATAGTCTGATTGACAGCTCAAGTGGTTGTAAAATACAAATGTTTGTTTCTTTAAGTAATTTAGTAAGAGTGAAACATTTATTTTCATGAAAGATTTATTTAAGGAATTTCAATGTACTGAGTTTTGTTTACTCAACAAGAGCTTTGATTTCAAACAGTGATGTCATAAACAGACAATTTTATTTTATGTCAGCGTGGTTCCTAATGTTTGGCCACAGAGAGCAGTACAAATGGGTTGGCATGTTAGCACTAAGTTGTGATAAGGAAAATAAAGTGCTATGGGGATGAATGGATAGATTGGTTGGCATCTACGATATGGAAGAATGTGGGGATGGTAAAGGTGCATATGTTAGCATGGGGTGGGTACAGGGGCATAAGTTGGCAGTAATGTTGTGGGGGTTAAGTACAGAGCATTCAGTGACCTGAAGGATTTGTTGGGCTATGAGGGAGGGTACAGGAACACAAGGTGACATTGAGGGAATAAGTTGGCATAGGGAGGGGTAGAAGGATAAAATGAGATGCATGGGGTTATGGTTTACCATGAGGAGGAAGAGGCAATGTATTTGGGATGGACAGAGAATGATAGGCATTGAAACCTCATTTTGGTGTTGTTTTATTAATTTATTTTATTAATCAACCACACAGTGTACTGCGTGGAAGCATCTGCAATGGCAACTTCTTCTCTCTTGTTCCAGGATCATTTGGCTAGCCTCCTGGGAAACTGCACACCAGAACTGAAATCAAATCTCTTGGGAAAGTTTTTCCTTGGTTCGGTTTGCACAGCCTAACTATCGTCTCCTCTTCATCAATTTTGAATTCATCAAGTCTCCCAACTATTTCCTGTTTCACCATAACTTAAGACACATCTTTTTTGATAAAAATATATGCAAAGTACTCACTAAGTACTTCAACTAACCTCTCTATATTGATGCATAAATCCTCTTAGTTCATAATCAGCCCTACTCCCATTTTTACAACCCTTTTGCAATTTATATGTCTACAGAAGACTTTGGATTCTGTGTTATGTTAGCTGCCAATCTCTTCATACACTCTCTTTGCTGCTCTTGTTTTTAAAATTCCCTCTGAACTATATATATCAAACTTGAATCTCAATATATTATCCAACTGCCATCTAGTGTATTAAAGCCTCTTTTTGTTTCATCTTACTATCTCTTTCATCATTCACTGAGCTTTGGGTTTGTTTATTCTTCCTTCTCCCCTTTTGGGAATATACCTTTACTATATCTGAATAGTCTTTTTTTTTAAATAGAGTTATTATTTTGACTGTAAATCTTATCTAGGCCAAATCCATTCTCTCCCATATTGACCTTCCCCATTTATTCTTACTCTGGATTGCTCCTTGTCCTTTTCTGCAGCCTCAATGATCACTGTCTCCTAAATGATCTCCTTGTGACACTTTGTCTAATTGGTGTACCTCATTTCCAAGGAACAGTCGAGGATTGCTTACTTTATTCTTAGGTTGCAAACATACAGATGTAGAAAATTCTCCTGATCAGGCACTATAATCTCTTGTTCATTCCCATCCTTACATTATTACTATCCGGTCTACTTTAGGATAATTAAAATCCCCATATTTTAATGACTGACTAAATCTTGCACTTCTCTGTAATATTCTTACAAATCTGTTCATCTCCATCTTTTTCACAGTTGGCAGCTTATAGAATACATAGAAAAATATCAGGGTATATCTATTTCTTAGCTCTATTCAAATAAATTTGTCTTGGGGCTCTCAGGCATATCCTCTCTCTCTCGAGCATTCTAACAGTTTTCTTATTACCACTACCTCCCCCTCTCTTTCTTTCCTTCCTCGTTTTTTTTCTAAATCTTCTGCATCCAAGAATATTTATTAATCAGCCCCATACCTAAGAGATAAGCCTCTGTTTTCTCCATAACATCACAGGCTCAGGCTTGGAGGACCGAAGGGCCTGTTCCTGGGCTGTAAATTTTCTTTGTTCTTTATCACACTTCCACATGAATATCTAAGCTAAACTTGCCTACCTTCTCGGAATGGACCACAGAACCAGGTTCACTCTTCCAATGGCCAAATAAACATTTCAGCTTCCAACAACAATTTGATGTAAAAATACTAAATCTAAAATGGCTTGGATGAGCCTCAGAGTTTTCAGGGAGAGGGAGTGGGGGTCAGTTGCCTGGGAACGGATTTTGTGTTAGGGGGCCAAAAACAATAGCTTTAGTTATCTCAATTTTTAATTAGAGGAAATTTCTAGACACACAGTACAGGTATTTGTTGTCAAACAAGTATTTAACTGGAAGGGTTTCAGTAGTGAGCACTTCAAGAATTTGATATAGCAAATACTGACGGGTGCAGTATATGACAAAAATGCTGGAATAGGTTTAAAATAAAACAAATTAATTATGCTTGGCATGACAAAACCAGTTTATTTAGACCATATTTCATAAAGAATCACAGAGAATTAGTCTGCAGGTACTACAAGTAATTAGGAGGGCAAATGGAATTTTGTCCTTCATTGCTAAAGGGATTGAGTTTAAAAGCAGGGAGGCTATGTTGCAGCTGTACAAGATGCTGGTGAGGCCACATTTGGAGTACTGTGTGCAGTTTGGGATCTCCTTACTTGAGAAAGGATGTACTAGCGCTAGAGGAGGTTCACTATGTTGATTCCGGGGTTGAGGGGGTTGGCTTATAAGAAGACGCTGAGTGGACTGGAGTTATAGTCATTGGAAGTCAGAAGAATGAAGGATGATCTTATAGAAACATATAATATTATGAAGGGAATAGATAAGATAAAAATAGAATGTTTACACTGGCAGATGAAATTCACACAAGAGGACATAGCCTCAAGACTAAAGGGTGCAGATTTAGGACTAAATTGAGAAGGAACTTCTTCACCCAGAATGGTGTAAATCTATGGAATTCCCTGCTCAGTGAAGAAGTTGACGTTTTTAAAGCTAAGAGAGATTTTTTTGAATAAAGGAATTAAGAGATATGGTGAGAGCCGGGTAAATGGAGGTAAGTCCACAAAAAAGATCAACCATGACCTTACTAAATGGCGAAGCAGGCTCGAGGGATCAGGTGGCCTAATCCTGCTCCTGGTTCTTATGTTCCTATCTGCTAAAAGCATCAACTCACACCTACAACTATCATGTCTCACCTGCCCCGCACCTCGCCTTTTCCACAGTCTGCGCTTGCGCCAACCCACCCGCCCGCACCAATCTCACCGTCTGCGCCTGCACCGACCCGCACGCGCGCTCTAAAATCATCATCTGCGCTTGCGCCGACTGGCGCATGCTAACTTTTCCAACGTTTACTCAGTTCCCTCGCGCTCAAGGATGAAGAACTTCGGCGGATTGCAGGTTCAGTCACCCTCAGGGAGGTTGAAAATGTTTTGTGATGTTTGATGTTTCATTTTGTTTCATATGTTTCAAACATATCTTTGATGTTTCATTTTGTTTAGTTGTTTGTCTATCAATCACTTTAAAAGTGGGTTTTTGACTACGTCTCTAAACCTAAGCCTCAATCTTAATCATTGTTCTGAGTCAGTCCCTTCTGTAGGATGACTTGCTTCTAATCTATGGGATCTGAGATAACCCACAATTCCAGTTGTCCTCCCCAATACACACCCAAAATATCCGAATATCCTAAATCTTAATTACTATCAATGGCATAACCGTATCCAAAAATAGAATTTAATTTACGCTGTTCACAATCTCAGTATCAATTTCTGTGCATTACAATGAAATACTTTCTGAACTGCTGTAATGTGGAAGACGCAGTAGCCAGTTGTGCACTCTAATCTCCCAAAGAAAATTCAGGCAACATTTGTAGTAAAACAGCTAGGGCTTTCAGCTGTGGGAAGTTAAAAGCATACTAGATATGAAACAAAAAAAAAGTGGGATATGGTAAAAGTACAATAGGGAATCCCTGTAATAGAATGGATGGCAGGGCACATTAAACGACAAAAGAGTTAGTGGGGCAGAGTGAATACTCTGAGTGATAATGTGTCAATCATAGAAACAGAAGCAGTGACTAGAGGAGATAGTTAGTTCATCTTTCTGCCATCCTATCGTCCAAAAGTGGAAAGAAGATTAAAAACAAAATATCCAAATGAAATGAATTAAAAAGGCCAGAGTTTTTTGTCTAGAATTATTAAACTTGAAGTTGAGTCCAACATACTAAAGCGCTATTTAAAAATTTGATGCTGTTCTTCACACTTGCATTAATTCACTTCACTGTTGCACGTTAGAGTAAGAACAAGGTGGAAAATTAAAATGGTAGACAAAGAGAAGTGTTCCTTGAAGCAATCACCTAGTCTGTTTGATTGTAGAGCAAACCACATTGCGAGCATTCAGTACAGTAATAACTGAAGAGAGATTTTACAATAGTGAAAGGTGGAAGGCAAAAGAGCAAGTGTTAAATCTACAATTGCATGGAACCGTACTGCAAGAGAATGTCGTGTTTTGGAGCTGTTTGAAGAGTGGACTATAGGGCTGCAGAGGGAACAGTGCCTTTGTAATGCCGAAAGGGGAGTGAGTGCATTTTGTGTTTGGCGGTGACATTATGATAGAGGTAATCGAAATGAGGGATGATGCATTGATTGCAAAGACTCGTGGGTGAAAGCTGATTCCGAGACAAAAATAGAAATTGCTGGAAATGCTCAGCAGCTCTGGCAGCATCTGTGTAGGGAAATCAGAGTTTATTCAATTCTAAGGAAGGGCCACTCAACCCAAAATGTTAACTCTTGATTCTCTACACAGATGCTGCCAGAGCTTATTTAGTTCTGAGGAAGGGTCACTTAACCCAAGACATTAACTCTTGATTCTCTCCACAGATGCTGCCAGATCTGTTGAGCTTTTCCAGCAATTTCTATTTTTGTCTCTAATTTACAACATCTGCAGTTCTTTCGGTTTTGACTGGGGATTCCTATCAGTTCTAGGAAGGAAAGGGAAAGTTGAAAGTGCAAGAAATAGATTGGACATGGTTGAGGATCCTGTCAACATTGGTGGGGAGAGATAATACCTTGATTAAGAATAATGAAAGACATATCTGAAGCACTGGTTAGGGTAAGAGGAAGTGTGTTCAAAATAGTTGCTAGTACCAGTGGACTTGCAATGAATATTTTGATAATCCATTTCCAGAAATGAAAATAGAGAAGTTGAGGAAGAGATTTCAAAACAAGGGGCCATATTTTTAAGTGAGAGGCTAAAGGTTTAAATAAGACATGAGGGGTATATTTTTTATTGTGCACAGACTGGTTCATGTGTGGAATGAACTTCCAGATGATGTGGTAGATGTGGGTAGTTACAATGCTTAAAAGACAATGATGTAGGTACATGAATAATAAATGTTTGGAAGGATACAGGCCAAGCACAGACAGGTGGGACTAGTTTAGTTTGGGATTATGGACAGCATGTACTGGTTGGACCAAAGGTTTGTTTCTGAACTGTATGACTCTGCATCTATGAAAGGAAGAGTCAGTGTTGGACAATATCCCGGGTTCAATTCCCACCTCAGACAATTGTCTGTGTGGAGTTTGCACATTCTTCCCGTGTCTGCATAGGTTTCCTCCAGGTGCTCCGGTTTCCTCCCACAGTCAAAAGATGTGCAGGTTAGGTGAATTGGCCATGCTAAATTGCCCGTAGTGTTCGGTGCATTACTCAGGGGAATGGGTCTGGGTGGGTTGCTCTTCAGAGGATTGGTGTGGACTTGTTGGGCCGAATGGCCTGTTTCCACACAGTAGGTAATCTAATCTAATCATAAAGGTGAGAGAAGGATGGAAATTGGAAGAAAGATTATGAAGTTTTCAGTTTAAGATTAGTATGTGAAATAGCACAGATAAAATCATAAATATACTGGAATAAAAGAGATGAGGTAGCCAATAAGAGTAGGACTGGAGCAAGGAACAAATGATACACAGAATAGGACAGGAAGGGACAGAAGATACAAACACAAAAACAGCAGTAAATAGGGTCAAAGGGAAAATGACAAGAAAGCAAAATTAATGGATCTTGAACACATGTAAAACTTAGAATAAATTAACCGCACAAATACAGGTTAACAGGTATGATCTTACAGGCATTACAGTGACATGGTTACAAGCTGACTACAGTGGACTGGGAAAGGAGTTAAACAGCAAAGTTGGTTGAGGAACAATAACAGAAAATAGTGCATGGCCACAACAAAGACATATTCCAGTCAGGAAGAAGGTTCCAGGAAGCAGATAGCCAATCATGGTTAACTAGGGAAGTTAAGATTACCAAGAACTTCTGTAAAGAAGGAAGAGAGAAGCTGAAGTGAATGTGGGCCCTTTCGAGAATAAGGCTAGGGAAGTAATAATGGTGAACAAAGTTCCCTCTAAGTTGCGTACACATGCAGCTGCTCCAAAGTTCCGCACAGAGCAGCATGCTGATCACAGGATTAACTTATGGTTTTGGAAAATTAGACTGAACACTACAGAAGGGTTGAACAAATATTCTGCTCAGTCTTCACGCAGAAGACACAAACAGCATTCCAAAATTACTAAATATTCCAGGGAAAAAGGTGGAGAGGAAATAAATATAATAACTATCAATAGCTAAAATGTTCTAGGAAATTTCATGGGGCTAAAGACCAATGAATATTTGATGTAAGCAGCTCCAGAGATAGTAGATGCACTGGTAGTAATCTTCTTACATTCTAGAAAACTGCCATAGGATTGGAAAACTTAGAACATAACACCTGTATTTAAATAGGGAAGATGTTGTTAAACTTGAAAGGGCGCAGAAAAGATTTACAAGTATGTGAAGCATTTGAGCTATATGGAGAGACTGAATAAGCTAGGGCTATTTTCCCTGGAGCGTCAAAGGTTGAGGGATGACTTTAGAGGTTTATAAAATCATGAGGGATGTGGATAGGGTGAATTGCCAAGTCATGTCATCTTCTCAGGGAAGGGGAGTCCAAAACAAGAGGGCATAGTTATAAGGTGAGAGGGGAAAGATTTAAAAGTGACCTAAGAGGCAATTTTTTTACATAGAGGGTGGTTTATGTACGGAGTAGGCTACCAGAGGAAGTGGTGGAGGCTGGCACAATTATGACATTTAAAAAGGTATCTGGATGGGGTATATGAAGAGTAATGGATTAGACAGATATGGGCCAAATGCAGGCAAATTGGACTGATTAATTTAGAATATCTGGTCAGCACAGACGAGTTAATATCTATTGTTGGGAAAATGTTACAATCTATTATAAAGAATGTAATTGCAGAACACTTAAATACATAGTATGATCAAGCACTGTTAGTATGGCTTCATGAAGGGAAAATAGAATTCTTTGAGGAGTTAACACACAGGATAGATATAGGGGAATCAGTGGATACAATATTCAGAAGGCATTTGATCTGGTTCTGTACATTAGTCTATTTAATGTACTCTATTTAGTAAGTGTAGAGGATTGATGAACTGATAGAGGACAGTTGGGATATGGGGCATTTTCAGGGTGGCAATCTGTAATTGGAAGTGGGCCACAGGGATCAGTGCTGGAGCCACAATTATATACAGTATGTATTAATGACTTGGATGAAGAAAATGAATGAACTAAATCAAGTTTGCAGGTGACATAAAAATAGGTGGGAAGACAAGCAGTGAGGATGCCACCAGTCTACAGAGGGCTATAGACAGGTTAATTGAGTGGGCAAAAGCTTTGCAAATGGAATATAATGTGGAGTAATGTGAAATTATGCAGTTTGGTTGGAGGAACAGAGAAGCTGAATACTGAGGAGAGGGATTTGGGAGTTCTTGTCCATGAATCACAAAAAGAGAACATCAAAATTCAGTGGGTATTAGGAAAGGCAAATGAAATGTTGCCCTTTATTTCAAAGGGAATGAAGTACAAAGATAGGGAAGTTTTGCTCAAAGGTAGTAGTCTGACTACAGCTGGAATACTGTGAACTGTTTTGAGCTTCTTATTTAAGAAAAGATATACTAGCATTGCAGCAAGCCCAGAAGAGGTTCACTAGGCTGATACCAGGAACGGTCTTCTGAGGAGAGATTGAATAGTTTGGGGCTGTACTTGTTAGAATATAGAAGAATCGGAGATGACCTTATTAAAAAATACAAGATTATTATAGGACTTGACAGGGTAGATGAAAAAAGGTTTTGTCGCCTTGCGGGAGAATTATGACATGGTGAGTATGACTGTGCCAGAATGTTGCGTGACTCACCTATGAAGTAGTTATTCCAATTTTGGTACTGGACCCCACAGGTTAGTAAGCAAGACTTTTCAGGCTGGAGTCTGCTCGTGTCATTTTCAGTGTCTTGGTCAGTATCAGGTGGCCCATCCAGTTTCATTTCTTTTTTTGAGACATTTTAGCAGTTGACACAACTGAATAGCTTGTTAGGTCATTTCACAGAGCAGTTATGAGTCAACACATTTCTGATGGGTCTGGTGTCACATGTAGACCAGAGCAGGTAAAAATGACAGTTTTCCTTACCTGAAGTACATTAGACATTTCAGAATTGTGAGAGTTTCCTAACTATTAACATTGGAGCTAGTGGAAACAGCCAGCTGTCCATGAAACTACAGATCAGTCTAGGTTCCATCCCTTGTCCACTGGCCAGTCTTAGCAAGTGCAGTATTTTGGCTGCTACAATTGGTGTAGAGAGGTGTCGAATGTTTTTCTGACATTTCCATAATTTGGGAAATCTATACACTACAGTAACTGACTTGGCAGCTGGGGTAACAGCTGTCACAACTCAAGATCTCAGTTTGTTTCTCAAGTTCTATTATTACTGCAGTTTAAGCCTGTTGAAATTTGATACAGCTGTACTGACATGACTGGATTAATAGCCTTTCCTGTCTGTCCCATTCACAAACAAATTTAAATTGTGAACGATGAGATTCTGCAGCTTCATTTTGTGAAGGTGAGAACAAATTAATTTATAATCAAATCAAAATCAGAGGCATGGTGGTGATGCACTACAACATATAAAATTGAATCAGAGTTGTCACAACACAGGAGGTGCATAAAATCTATTGTGACTCTGAAAGAGCCATTTCGCTGTGCCAACTCCACTCCCTTTGTACTTATATATGTGTATACTGTACATATCAATAAATACACATCCTGACAGTCCCAATACCAACAGTCACTGCACATTCAATGGAATAAGTCCAATTTCTGCTGGGTGAATCTAAGGAAATTAGACAGATCAGGAAAGCTGGTGTTTATTCTCATCCATTCCCATGGGGAAGTGAGCAGTGAAGGGATCAATAGCAAGAATAGTAAATTGCAATATTGAAAAGCCACTGCAATGTAAATACTTTCAAACTGTATCGATAAAGGAGATCAGCTCCACAAAGAAGTTTTCATTTTGAAATTGCAACTAATATTTTCTGCATGAAACCAGCAATTCACTTATAGTCACAGACTCGGTAAAATTACTTGATGACTTTATGGTATGTGAATTGCCTTCCGATAAAGAAATGCATTTTAACACCAAGACCATGATGAATTCTTCCATTCAAAAGCAAGAAATTGCAGATTCTGGAAATCAAATAGAAATACACAATGCTGGAAATACTCTGCAGGTCCAGCAGCACCTGTGGAGACAGAAAAAATGTGTTCCAGGTCACTGACCTTTCATCAGAACTTTAATGCAAGCTTTGAATTAGTTTTTGAATTAACTTTATTTTGCATTTCCTGAAGGATTAGACATATTTGGTTAGAGCTGCTATCTCGTTGTTCTTTGCCCAACTGACCATTTTTCATAAATGAGCTTATAAAGTGTATCAAAAATAATGGGGCAGGTCAGATTGCAATCTGCTGCAGTCCTCATCCCCAACATCACAGTTTCTACGAGGTGGTAACTTTCCTCCTCTCTAATGTCTGATCAATTGCCACTGTAATTGATTAGATAATGGAAATGGGTTTGAACCCGGCTCCTCCTGGTCTAACTGAAATGTGTAGGTACCCAAATAACCATTGTTAGGGAGCAAAGAAGCAAGTTAGATTTTGGCTCGAGGTACGAATTCCAATCAGGTATTTCTGATATCATAGAATCATATAGTCCCTACAACGTGGAAACAGGCCCTTTGGCCCAACAACTCCACACTGACACTCTGAAGAGTAATCCACCCAGATCCATTCCCGTACGTTTACCCCCGACTAATGCACCGAACCTACACATCCCTGAACACTGGGCAATTTAGTATGGCCAATTCACCTAACCTGCACATTTTTGGATTGTGGGAGGAAACCCATGCAGACATAGGAAGAATGTGCAAATTCCACCCAGACAGTTGCTCAAGGCTGGAATTGAATCTGGGTTCCTGGTGCTGTGAGGCAGCATTGCTAACCACTGAGCCACCGTGCTGCCCTATCAATATCAATGTTCTAGATAAGGCTACAGAATCTCTGAAGTGTAATGAACAATGTAACAACATTAAGCTAAGTCTCATAATGGTTGGACCAAAGAAGAAAATGTCACCCTTAACATCTTAGTTGCCACCTGTCTACTTTGTAGTCCGTTTAGAAATTTCTAAAATAAACTACCATATATACTCATGTGTAGGTCAATCTCTCATATAAGTAAACCCCTTATTTTTGGCCAAAAATGCTGCTATTTTTCAAATACCTCGTGTACAAGTTGACCCTAGTTTTTCAGGGGTCTCTTCTAATCTCTTAGATACCTGTATACATATAAAGGCATGGGTCATTACAGTCCTCATGCAGTTTTTGGTGGTTTGTTCTGTTTTGCAACACGAACAGAATAATCTAACATGAATAATGCTCTTGTGCATTCCAATATTCTGTCTACTTTTTGGAACAGAATAGGAGATTCTAATGGTGTTTAGAGCAACTTCCCTCTTTAGCCATGCATTTTAATACAGTTCAGTGGCAAGTGTATGGAAAAAACAAGATGGCAAGACATGAGCAATGTATGAGCAGAAGAATCTTTGACAGTGGCAGAGCAAGATAATAAAGCGTTCAGGAAAGTCTACAGGGACTTGACTTTTGTGTCACTGAATACAAAAATCCTGTGTTCCACTGTTCTATGTCTTTAGAAAAGTCATGCTAAACCTTTATAAATCTATTTAGGCCTCTGTTGGAGTATCAGGTATTGCATCTGTAATAAAAGACTTGGTAACCAGAGGTCATAAATGATAAATAATTGGCTAGAAGAACGATGGAACAAGATTTCATACCATCTTTCAAAAGATGATTGAACATGTACTTGAAGAGCATTCTCAATTTATACAAAAATGGAGAAAAGATTGGGACATGTGAATAAATTACAGTTCTTTGAAACAGCCAGCACAGACACAATGGCCCAAATGGACTCCTGAGTATGCAAGATTTGATTGATGAACCCATGTCTAAAAGGAGATAACTCAGACATTCAATTCATTGTCATTCTCTGCATTTCAATGCATACAAAATGGCTGCTGCATTTATCTACATAATTGCACCTCAAAATAACTTTTAAAATTAAAAGGCCTTTTATTTCATTTCTGGATCAGTATCAAGGTGCTGTATATCCAGATTTTTATCAGCAGAAAGGAATCATGGTTTTGATTTGATTGAACTTTTTGCCATTCCCCATGTTTCTCCACTCTGACTCAATTTTGGTAAAAGCAAGCAACTGTAGTTACAGTCAGTACCCTTTAATCAGCTGGAGAAGAAAAAAAACAAAGAAAGAAGTTGTATTGATTTATTTGAATGATTTGATTTTCACAGTACAAACATCGCAGAAAGACAAACTTAGATAGGCATGCAATATAGAGAACAATCACCGATCCAGAAAGAGCTGTATGAACCTGTTGAGGGCTCTTTGGCAGTTCATGGAGTTGAAAACCTCTGTTCCAAGGTCTACCTCTGCATCTCAAATCAACATAACACCATCTGATCTCAACACTTATTACTGAACAGTGCTTTATGCTACTCTTCTAGGGAAGGTTTTGTTATTAATTACATTTCCTTTTTAAAACAACTGACTACATCTAAAGCTATAGTGCCCGATTGTTACATTTAATAGTTTTTAGAAGTATCCTTACTTTATCTCAGCTGAAGAGAGAAAATAAACAAAATAGTCTGCAAGTAAAAAGGGATCATACTAGTACTTTAATGAATGAAGGGCAAATCTCTCACTGCCCTCCTTGTTGCAGTTGCCAATCTGCAATCTGCTTCCCATTTTAGAGATTGTTTTACGGGCTTTCAGGCAGTAAAACAATCAGTAAAGGAGTTTAAAAGGCTGTATGTCAACACCAGAACTGACAAGGTATCTTTATTTAGAAGCACACAAATTACCAATCTAACAAACTAAAACAGAGCTGAAAATGTGTTGCTGGAAAAGCACAGCAGGTCAGGCAGCATCCAGGGAACAGGAGAATCGACGTTTCGGGCATAAGCCCTTCTTCAGGAAGAAGGGCTTATGCCCGAAACGTCGATTCTCCTGTTCCCTGGATGCTGCCTGACCTGCTGCGCTTTTCCAGCAACACATTTTCAGCTCTGATCTCCAGCATCTGCAGACCTCACTTTTTCTTAACAAACTAAAACAAGGTACTCAGACAGGTTCAGCAGCTGCAGGATAAGACTTTTCAGGCCAGTTCATAAAGTTGAATTTCAGAACATAGCCTACTGTGGGCACTATTGTTTTAAAACTACAGATCATATTAAACCACACACACAAACCTTCAAAAAGGAATTCCATTTCCATTAGCATCACAATGTCTTCTTAATTAAATGGCTGGAAGAATCAGCAGAATTCAATAGTTGACTCAAAACAACTTTCTCTCCAATAGAGAGGCTTCTTGATGATCCCACCATACCTATGCTTCATCATTATCTCCCTCTTCTTCTTCGAACTCTTCCTGTTCATCTGCAGTAGCATCCTGATACTGTTGGTACTCTGATACCAGGTCATTCATGTTGCTCTCAGCTTCAGTGAACTCCATCTCATCCATCCCCTCTCCAGTGTACCAGTGCAAGAAGGCCTTCCTACGGAACATGGCAGTGAACTGATCAGAGATTCGCTTGAACAACTCCTGAATGGCAGTGCTGTTGCCGATGAAGGTAGAGGACATTTTGAGGCCCCGGGGAGGAATGTCACAGACAGCTGTCTTAACGTTATTGGGAATCCACTCCACAAAGTAACTGCTGTTCTTGTTCTGAACATTCAGCATCTGCTCATCTACTTCTTTCATGGACATCCGGCCTCGGAATATGGCAGCAACGGTCAAGTAGCGTCCATGCCGCGGGTCACAAGCTGCCATCATATTTTTAGCATCAAACATTTGCTGGGTTAGCTCTGGCACAGTGAGTGCTCTGTAATTCTGGCTGCCACGGCTGGTTAGTGGGGCAAAGCCTGGCATGAAGAAGTGGAGCCGAGGGAAGGGCACCATGTTCACTGCCAGCTTGCGAAGGTCAGCATTGAGTTGTCCAGGAAAGCGAAGGCATGTGGTAACTCCGCTCATGGTTGCAGAGACCAAGTGATTAAGGTCTCCGTATGTGGGAGTGGTCAGCTTCATGGTACGAAAGCAGATATCATAAAGGGCTTCATTGTCAATGCAGTATGTCTCGTCTGTGTTCTCCACCAGCTGATGGACAGACAGGGTAGCATTGTATGGCTCCACCACAGTGTCCGAAACTTTAGGTGAGGGCATCACACTGAATGTGTTCATGATACGGTCAGGGTATTCTTCCCGGATCTTACTGATGAGGAGGGTGCCCATCCCAGAGCCAGTACCACCACCCAGAGAGTGAGTGAGCTGGAATCCCTGTAAACAGTCACAGCTTTCAGACTCCTTCCTCACCGCATCAAGCACTGCATCCACCAGTTCAGCTCCCTCAGTGTAGTGACCTTTGGCCCAATTATTTCCAGCACCACTTTGACCTAGAAGAAAGACAGTACATGCAAAAGCACGTGTTACAATGCCATTCAAAGCTTTTCTGCTCCGAAACTAATTTTTATACAATCATTTTTATTTCTGATTACTACTATGTTGAAAATATTATGTTTGAAGGGTTGATTTTCTTCAGGTCTTCCTTGCACACGGTAGTACAATTCCGCAGAAGCCAACAGTCCTTTTTGCCTGACTCATATGATTACCTATCATATATGCAACATGAACAGCAAATACAAATAGCAAAAGAGATAGGCTTTAAGGAGAATCTGGAGGGGAAAAAAAAAGTGAGGCATAGATGTTGAACTGCCAATGATGGTGGAGAAATTCCAATTAGGGATGCTCAGGAAGTCAGAATTGGATGAGGGCAGATGCTTTGTAAATTGTGTTCCTCAAGAGATTACAGAAATGAAGGCAGCCAAGGAGGTCTTTGAAATGAACAAGAATTTTTAAATTGAGACAGTACTTGACCAGGAGCTAATGCAAATGTAGAAGTGATGGGTGAATGGAACTTAGTGCAAGGAGAAGGACAGCAGAATTTTGAATTACCCCAGGTTTAAAGAATTTGGGAAGCCTTAGAATAGTTGGGTTTAAAGATATCAAGGACATGGATGAGGGGGTTTCAGTAACAGGTGAGCAAGGGTCAGGGGTATAACTTGGCACTGTTGCAGAGGTAAAAATAGTCTTAATGATCATAGATTTTTGATCAAAAACTAATATCACTAAGGTCTGGTTCAGCCCCAGCTGTTGAAATACAGAAGGTTGGCGTTGAGAACAGAAATCAAAGGCATTCACCTAATTCCTCCCAATGAGCGATTGGTGGAAGTTTGTGCTCACCTGAGACAAGCAGTCTTATAATTTAGCACTAGTGTAGTAGCTGAGAAAGGGGTGTGGGGGAGAGTAGTGTAATCTGTTTACATATGAAAACAAACTGTGTCAAAAGATGACGTTGCTGAGGACAGCATGAGAACTACAGGGGCAAAAAGAGATCTCTGGGGAACATCTGGGGTGTACAGGAGCTGCAAGGAGAAAGTGAGGACTGCAGATGCTGGAGATCAGAGCTGAAAATGTGTTGCTGGAAAAGCGCAGCAGGTCAGGCAGCATCCAAGGAGCAGGAGAATCAACGTTTCGGGCATGAGCCCTTCTTCCTGAAGAAGGGCTCATGCCTGAAACGTCGATTCTCCTGCTCCTTGGATGCTGCCTGACCTGCTGCGCTTTTCCAGCAACACATTTTCAGCTCTGTACAGGAGCTGCATAAATATTTACTCATCTTTAACTACAGGTGAGGTGCCTGATGACTGGGGGGTGGTTCATGTTGTACCTTTGTTTAAAAAAAGGTTGTAAGGAGAAACCAGGTAACTATAGACCGGAGTCTGACTTTGGATGTGGGTACATTGTTGGGGATGATTATAAAAGATAAGATTTATGGACATTTAGAGGCAAAAAAGGAAAGGTTCATGTCTCTCATACTTGATTGAGTCTTTTGAGGAAGGTAACAAAAAGATTGATGATGGCAGAGCAGATGTTGTTCATTTGGATTTTAGTAAAGCCTTTGACAAGGTTCCGCATGATAGACTAATTAGTAACATTAGGTCATACGGGATTCAGGGTAAGTTCGCCAGTTGGATACATAATTGACTTAACAGCAGGAGACAAGTGGTGGAGGGTTGTTTTTCAGACTGGAGACTTGCCACTAGCGGTATTCCACAGAGATCAGTTCTGGGTCTTGTTTTGTCTGTCATTAATATAAATGATTTGGATGAGAATATAGAAGGCATAGTTAGTAAGTTTGCAGATGACACCAAAATGGGTAGCATAATAGACAGTGAAGAGGTTTTCTAAGATTACAAAGGGATCTTTATCAGATGAGTCAATGGGCTGAAAAATGGCAGATAGAGTTCAATCTGGATAAAGTGAGGTATTGCATTTTGGTACAAACAAGGGTAGGGCTTACACAATTAATGGCAAAAAACAAGGACTGCAGATGCTGGAAACCAGAGTCTAGATTAGAGTGGTGCTCCTCGGATGCTGCCTGACCTGCTGTGCTTTTCCAGCGCCACTTTAATCTACACAATTAATGGTAGGACCTTTTGAGTGTTGTAGAATAGCAGGTACATAATTCTTTGAAGTTTGCATCACATACAGATAGGGTGGTTAAAAAGATATTTGGTATGTTCGCCTTCTTGCTCGGTCCTTTGAGTATAGGAGTTGGGAAATCATGTTGAGGTTGTACAGGACATTGGTGAGGCCTCTTCAGGAATACTGTGTCCAGTTTTGGTTGCCCAGTTATAGGAAGGATATTATTAAGCTGGAGAGGGTTCAGAAGAGATTTACCAGGATGTTGCCGGATACAGAAGGTTTGAATTATAAAGAAAGGCTGAATAGCCTGGACTTTTTCCACTGAAGCATAGAAGGTTGACACAACCTATAAAAGTTTATAAAATAATGAGAGATATAGATAGAGGTAATAATAGTTGTTTTTCCCTAGGATGGAGGATTTCAAGACTATGGGCGCATTTTTAAGGAGAGAGAAGAGAGATTTGAAGAAAGACATGAGAAGCAATTTTTTTTTAATCACAGAGGGTTGCTCACAGGTGGAATGAACTTCCTGAAGTGGTGGATGTGGGTACAATTACAACGTTTAAAAGACATTTGGATAGGTACATGAATAGGAATATGGGCCAGGAGCAGGTGGAACTAATTTTGTTTAGGATTTCATTTGGCATGGACCAAAGGGTCAGTTTCCATGCTGTGACTCTGACTAAAAATCTGTATGATTTAGACAAGTACAGAACTAAGCAAATGCAGTTACAGGTCAGTGAATAGGTGTTGAAGGTGTAAAAAGCTGCAGATAGGTAGAGAAGGTTAAAGAAAGAAGGTTTAACATTCTTATAATCACATAGATGTCATTTATAGACTCAGATGTTGTAACACAGAGGGAAACCATTTGGCCCACCATGTCCACACACTCTCACTGCCCTAATTGTATTCTCCAGTTTTTGTCTCATAGTGCTGGGCTCTATGGCAGTACAAGTGACTATTTAAACATTAGGAGTTACGAAGGTTTCTGACTCATTTATAAGAATAAAAGGAGATGATTCAATACTGCAGTAGGGCCAGGAACTTGATTGGAAGAATTCAAGCATGAAACTCTGGTATATATGAACATGGGTTTTGGAGGTAACATTATGTTAAACAACTGTGAACAGGAACAGGAGCTTGGAGATGGACAGTTAGTTTGAAAGGGTGGTGGGATCAAGGGTTGACTTATTCAGATGAGTGATGACAACAGATTTCATGAGGGACGAACAATACCCAGAGAAGAAAATTGGTCACTCTACTAGTTAGGATAAGTCCAAGGGAAGTTGTGGGGGTTAGCGGATTTGATCAAAAAGGGTTGAGGGAGCAAGAGGTGGGCCTTATGGACATGATGAGATCAGGAAGGTGTGAGGAGAGAGAAACTAGGGAAAGATGTAAAATGACATCAAGAATGAAGCTTGGGCCTTAGAGGTGGATGGCCTGTTGAACTGGGGAATTGCAAGTGTTCGGAAGATACTAACAAGACATCCATAAGCTCCTCATTTTCTGTTGGAGACAAAGATGGAAGAGATTTGGGAGCGGGGTTTAAGAAGACAGTTTGCAGTGGCGGGGGGGGGGGGGAAGAGGGGGAGCAAGGGAGCTGAGAGATAAATGGAAGGCTGGGGGGGGTGGGGGGGGGGAGAGAAAAGAGTAGCTGGGAATGCAATAGGTAGATGAAGTCTGACGGTGATAGGTTAGAGCAGACGGTGGAGTGAATAGATGGGAAGGCGGATGGACAGGTCGGATAGTTCAAAAGGACGGTGCTGGGTTGGAGGATTAGATCTGGAATAAGGTGGGGTGGGGGAAACTGGTGAAAGCAACATTGATCCCATGTGGTTGTAGGGTCCCAAGACAGAAGATAAGTTGTTCTTCCTTCAGGCGTTGGGTGGCTAGAATTTGGTGGTGGAGGCATCCCAGGATTTGCACGACCTTGGCAGAGTGGGAGCGGGGGTTGAAGTCTTTGGCCACAGGGCAGTAGGATTGTTTAGCGTATATGTCCCCTGAGATGTTCTCTAAAATGTTCCGCAAGTTGGCGTCCTGTCAGTCCAGCATACAGGAGACCACATCGCAAGGAAAGGACACAGTGTGGAGGTGCAAGAAAATCTGTTGGGTATGGAAGGATCTTTTGAGGCCTTGGATGGTGGCAAGGAGGAGATGTGGGCAGAGGTTTTACACCTCTTGTGGTGGCAAGGGAAGGTGCCAGGAGTGGAAGGTGGATTGATGGGAGGCATGAACCTTACAAGGAAATCGCAGAGAGAATGGTCTCTGTGGAATCCAGATAAGTGGGTAGGGAAATATATCGCTGGTGGTGAGATCTGTTTGTACGTGGTCGAAATGGCAGAGGATGATGTGTTGTATGGGGTGGGGTGGAAGGTGAGGACCAGGGGAGTTCTGTCCTTGTGATTGAAAGGGTGGGGTTCAACAGCAGAGGTGAGGGAAATGGATGAGATGCGCTGGAGGGCATCATTGACCACGTGGGAGGGGAAATTGTGGTCCTTGAAGGAGGAGGCCATCTGACAGTAAGGGCTAAATTAGTTGCCTGTGGTATATATTCATGTCTGTATTCTTTGAACTTAGGCAAGCAGAGTGGAAAGCCTTTTTAGGCCAGAATGAGAGAGAATAATGGGGACTAGGGGATTAAATAGTGAAGGTGAGGTTGAACAAATCAGTAGTTGCAGAACTGTTAAAGGGATACCCAAATTCTTCTTAATTACAATATTTAATATTTCTCACTATTTAAAAGGTTTTCTATTCTTCCTACCAAAGTGAATACATTTGCATTCTTCCATCTACCACCTCATTTACTATCTTAAGCTACATTTCTCCCTCTTCAGCTTCTTTATGATCTCCACACAGCTACTTTCCAACTAGCCTTGTATGATCAGTAAAACTATGTATTGCCTCAGTACTTCAACAAAATGAATAATACCCAAAATCTAAATATACTATTTGTACTGTTTCCTGATCATCCACCCTTGTAGTTAACCTTTAAAACAAAATCTGCTTTAGAAAATACAATTATCCTTTCATAAACCCACATTGACTCTACCTAATCATTGTATGATCTTTCAAGTACCATTTCCATAATTTCCTTCCCTGGACGAGACATGCTCGAGGGTCAGTCACCTCATTCACCTCCGAGTGGTAAGTAACAGAAGATTGCACACATTAAACCTGGGACTGAAATCTCATTTTTGAAGGGAGAATAGTACTTAAATAAAAAAGGCTCCATCTTTGGTCCAATTACACTGAGCTACTTCATCTATAGATTCCAATCAGCTGTACTGAAGCATTTGCTTATGCAATAAAAAAGTTATACTGCTATATTCCTACCAAATACAAAGTTATCTGGTCTAAATATTTGTCCAAATGGTCCAGATCTGACAGAGTCCATAGTCCCAGGTTCCAAATCCACCAGAATTGCACGAGGAACATACTTGTCACCTGGAAAAGAGAAATACAAGAGCAACATTAAAGAAAATAAGAAGAGTGGAATTTAATGGTGTTTTCTATAGTGAGTTAATGGTGAGGATCATTTAATCCGGTAGATGGGTGGAAGCCCAGCGACCTTCCTGCCTCTGCTCTGATGAAGGACAGCCTCACACTGCCATTTGAAGTCGATAATAAGGCAATTAATGTCAAACAAACACCATCCTTCACCATAGCAACACACATCATGCCATCACTTCCCAGGATACTGCCAAGCAATGAAGAGTTTCTGGCCTCAGTGGCCAGCTGCCGTCAGGACATTCTCCTTTGATCCCAGAATAACTTATCGACCACTTACATGCTTATTGTTTAATGGGGAAGGCCTACATGAACAGAGGCAACTCAGAGCTCTTTGAGCCAGAAGATTAGATCCATATTGCTTCCATTAAACCCAGCCTAAAGCTTCCAACAAAGTTAAATAAATATTTAATGGTCTCTTCCAGTATTTAAGACAGACTAGAGATATTACAAAAATGGAAATGTGTTGCTGGAAAAGCGCAGGAGGTCAGGCAGCATCTAGGGAACAGGAGAATCGACGTTTCGGGCATTAGCCCTTCTTCAGGAATGAGGACAGTTTGTCCAGCAGGCTAAGATAAAAGATAGGGAGGAGGGACTTGGGGGAGGGGCGTCGGAAATGTGATAGGTGGAAAGAGGTCAAGGTGAGGGTGATAGGTCAGACTGGGGTGGGGGCGGAGAGGTCGGGAAGAAGATTGCAGGTTAGGAAGGCGGTGCTGAATTTGATGGATTTGACTGAGACAGGCTGGGGGGAGGGGAAATGAGAAAACTGGTGAAATCCGAGTTCATCCCTTGTGGTTGGAGGGTTCCTAGCCGGAAGATGAGGCGTTCTTCCTCCAACCGTCGTTTTGCTGTGGTCTGACGATGGAGGAGTCCAAAGACCTGCATATCCTTGGTGGAGTGGGAGGGGGAATTGAAATGTTGAGCTACAGGGTGGTTAGGTTGGTTGGTCCGGGTGTCCCAGAGATATTACAAGGCAGGGAAAGATGAGGAGAAAGCGTATAATTGTATTTATTTTGGATTGATGCAGTAAAGAGCCAGTACAGAAACAATGGGCTAAATAGTCTCCTGTGACATAAATGTCTGATTCTTGATGAGAGAGTGTGAAGTATTAACACATACCGTTAATAGATCCAGCTATTGGTTGACCAATGTATCAGCAAATAATTTCCTCTATCCTATTCTTACCAATTACTTCCTTCTCCCTTCAAAGTTGGTGTGGTTTTAAATCAGAACCCTTTGTAATACTCCTTTCCTTCATCTTAAGGATACTACTTCCTCAAGATGTGTTCTTAATATCATTAATTCTTTGGTATCATAAATCCAGGATCTCCTGGTCATCTGTTGCTGTATTTGAAAACTCTGGAAAAAAGGCCATCAGCTTCAAATATTAACTCTTTCTTTCATACACATCCAAATCTATTGGAGTACTCCCAGCATTTTGCTTTTATTACCCATCATATACTGAACTAAAATGTATTCTTCTCATCCCTCTGTTTTACTTGGAATATATCTGGCAGTGGTATACAAGTGTCACATTTGATAGATTAGGAAGTAAGGGATGAAAGTAGTCAATCTATTGCCTTTGTTAAGTTACCATTTTGTTTTACTTCTTAGTCAGCTGTTTCTCTTCCCTCTTTTGCTATCTACTTTTAAATTCTGATTTTAATTTCTAAGCAAGATCATAATCTTCTGATGCACTCAGCAGCCCACAATCGTCTGTCCATGCCTGTTAAAATGAATGGGTGAGCAGAGAAATGGCAAAACTCAAGAGTATCCAAGATCCTGTTTGTGATTTTTTTTTTTACTTAGCTTGATATTTCATTTCTACTTTGCATTCTTGTCTGAATTATCAGCCTTTAGACTTAGCTTTTTGAAAAGTACTCATCTCTTAAGGTTTAGAAAAGGCTGTCCCTCAATGATGGATTTTTTTGCCATTGAAACAGCAGCTATTTTACTCCAATCAGACAACATTTTTTAAACCAATTTTTCAGACCCTAGAAGTTTAAAGAACAGGGACTGAAGCTTTTAAGTGTAGAAATCTGGTGACTATCAAAGACGGCAGTGCAGCAGACCACATCTGTCAGATTGAGAAATTAAGAGCAAACAGTTAAAAGTGAAATAAAAGTGGCGTGCTGTCTCAGCATGGAACAGCAACTAACCCCATAGATCTTTAATAATTTGTAGCTTACTCAATGGTTCTACGGGATCAATGATTCTCTCCAAAAAGATCAACACCTTTGTGCTTGGGTTCTCTCCCCCTCAAACTTTCAGTCAGTGCAATGGACAGTTGCATAGACAACATCAAATCCTCTGGGTGGCGGGATTCCTTACCGGCTGCTTCATTGTAATAGACGTTGATCCTATCCAGCTGTATACCACTTTCACCACGGGCACTTCCCGAAGGATCAATTCCATGTTCGTCGCTGATCACCTCCCAAAACTATGAACATGGATTAACAAGCACAAGTTCATTCACAAATGTAAGGAAAATACTCGCATTTATGTAGCTTCTTTCACAATCACATTTAAGAGTGCCAGTGAAGTGATTTTGAAGTATGGTCACTTATGTAGGAACAGTGCAATCGAGTTGTCCACTGAAAGCTCCTACAAAGGTAATGTGAAATTATTAGATAATCTGCTTCCCTGAAATTGATGGAGGGATAAATATTGGTCAAAACATCCGGAATAACTCCCCGATCTTCTGCGAAAAGTGAAAAATTATTGGTCGAATATGCAGCGTTTTAATTGATAAAGCTTGATGATGAATGCCCAGTCTGAATGAGATAATTATTACTCACCTTATTCTTGGACGTGTCTGCACGCATGCGATGCGGTCTGGAACAATTACAGGCAGATATGGTGAAGGGCGCAGGCCATTGAAGTTGAGGGGTTTGCGACGGTCTATATAAACCACACCCTTTTTAGCTGCACATCGACAGAATAGAGCCGACAGTGAATGGGGTACAATGGAATGATTCCCTCCACCAGCAGGGAGACGATAAGAGTGTTTTCCTTGTCAACTCACACAAACCCCTAGGCGTACAGCACTCAATATAACATTCGATTGGGAATCAGTGAACCCTTCATTCGCATGTGACAGCTGGATACCCCACTCCCGCAGTTTCCTGTCTGTATGGGAACTTTCCCGGGGGAAAGCCAGCGGCTTCCTCTTGTAACCCCGAGAGACTTCATCTTTCTGGGACTGACTGGGAAAGGACCAGCTGCCGGAGAATGCAGGAGATTCCTCACATATTGCAGACTCAGCAGTAGAACAGATCCAAAGCAGAACAGACTCAAACCCGGGTGGGGGAAGAATGGAACCGATTACCCCATAAAACGCAACTACCCGCTCAAGGGGGAGGAGGGGACATCGGGTAGCTAATTATTATATTATGCTGCAAACATACAAAAAAACCATTTATGAACGCTGGAACAATTTGACTTGTAAAAAAATATTATTGGTCTGCTGAGCCTTTTTTCCTTGAAACTCCTGCTTTATGCGGGGGGGGGGGGGGGGGAGAAATAAAGCTTTGCATGACCTCAGGAATTTGGGAGTATCCTGGAAAACCAAACTTTGATTTAAAAAAAACCCAAGATCGATCCCCGTGTTTGCTTCAAATTGAGCCAAGGCTTGGTTCCCAGAGTGAGAGGCTTTGATTGAGATGGGAATGAGAACCGGCCGCTTCTCTGTCGAATTGTGGAGTAGACAAAGGAATAGAGAGCGAGGCGAGCAAGCCTGTCAGCAGCAGCCTGTGCGCATGTCCTACTCCTCACACAGCCCCACTTGCAGACACAAACCTAGCAATTTAAGCAGAATCCCTTTTCTCCAGGAAAAAAAACAGCTGCACCAGCTGGAAAATACACCATATGATGCAGTCTCAATGCGAATTGTCAGATGGAATGAAATCCTAACGGTTTAAAGCAGTGTAGAAAGGGCGTGGTTTCATTTCCTTGATGGGACATAGCTGAGTAGCATTTTATAAGATCATTTCGATTGACAGAAATGATTTGCATTTTTTTTTAGGAACAGAAATGATTTGAATGTGGTTAGTGGTGGATTTCTTACCTTGGCTCCGATCTGGTTCCCGCATTGTCCAGCCTGGATGTGTAGAATTTCCCTCATTGTTGCTCCTGCTCTTTTTAGGGGACTCTTGTTTCTTTTGGTAGATACCCCACGATCAATTACAAGAAAAACTCAGATGTTTGATCGCTTAACATATGCTGCGGGGAATGGTGCGCTTGCGGACAGCTGTAAAGGTCGCTTTTTTGTTTGCTGCAGAAGGGTGTCAATATTGCGGAGGGCTCGCCGTTAGGATGGAGCTCTGCAACTACCGCTAAGACACTGCTCTACAGCTCCCGGCTCACATTAGCGAAGCGCCTCCTTCGGCCACCGCTTTTATAAAGTGTCCAACCTTGTGCACTCTGGGAGATGTAGTTGCCTCACAGTATCATGAACTAAACCTAGAATTTCAGAAATAGGAGCCGGAGTAGATTAAATCAGCTTCACGAACCTACTGTGCCATTGACTACGATCAAATGGATGAACTATTTGCCCACGTTCCACCTCCCCACGCTCTCCAAATATCTCTTGACTAATCAGTAATCAATGGATCTCTGATTTGATTCTTCGTGGACTGAGCATGCGCGCTGTTAAGGTGAAGATTTCAAAGATTAACAATCCATTGAAGGAATACACTTCTCCTAATCTCAGTCTTAAATTTCCCACCTCTTATTCTAAAACTACTCTAGACTCACCCAGTTAGGGTAAAATAATTCCAGCAACTAGCATTTCAATTGAGTTTTAGGATTATGTTCAATAGATCACTTCTCATTCTTCTAAATTATAAGCAATATGTACCAAATCACTCTCTCCTCAAAGCACTCAAGGTGTGGTCTCTTTACACTGCAGAATGAAAGGGCAAAGAATAATACCTTACATTTGTAATATACACCAAATTAGGCAGTGTAGTTAAAATAAAGAGGGACTGCAGTGAAATATACGAACTTGCAGAATTATTATGTAATTGGCAAATGAGGGTCCGCACAGATAAATGTGAGGTGATACAATATGAGCATAAATAAGAACATACAAATTAGTCAGGAGCAGGGCCTTAACTCTGTTTGATATTTTATAAGATCATGGCTGATCTGATTGTTGCCCTAATTCCACTTACCTCTTTGCTTCCCAAAATTGTTTGACCCTTTTGTTACTGAAGGATGTTTCCACCTTACCTTTAAAAATGTTCAAATGATCCAGCCTCTACCATACTATAGGGATGACTTTCACATACCCACAATGCTCAAGAGTTTAAAAAAGTCCTATTCACCTCTGTCTTAGTTTTGAAACCATATCCCCTAGTTCTCTTCGACAAGCAGAAATACATTTTCAGAATCCACCCTGTCAAATTCCCTTAGGATCTTACATATCTATATTATTACCTCCCATTCTTCTAAAGTCCAATGGATGCTACCTACACAGCTCAACTTCTCCTCATATGATAATAGCCTCATTCCAGGTCTGAGTTGAGTGGACTTTATCAGAATTGCTTCTAATATAATGATAACTTTTCTTAAGTGCGACCAAAAAGTCACACGTAATTCAGATGCACTCCTACCAATGCTTGGTAGGATGAATTGGGAGATCAGTTATGACTTTGAAGGCGCCAGTCTGGGTAGGTTACTTAAGGTACAAATACACAAATTGCTAAAGTTGTGCCATGGTCAGCAAGGCAATAAAATAAGAAATTCAAACATCAGGCTTTATTTCAAGAGGTATAGTTTGAAAAGTTGGAAAAGTTATTTGAAATCCATACTGAACCTTGATAAGTATAAGATAACACCTTTTCGGATGTTATGCAGCAGCATGTAAATAATCGAATAAGAGTAGTCATACAGCACAGAAACAGATCCTTTGGCCCAATTCGTCCATGTTGACCAGGTTTCCTAAACTGAAATAGTCCAATTTGCATGTATTTGGCCCATATTCCTCTGAAAAAAACTTTCCTATCCATGTACCATCCAAATAATTTTTGAATTTTGTAATTCTGCATACCTCTACCACTTTCCCTGGCAGCTGTTTCCATAAATGCACTATTTTTTTGTGAGGAAAAGTTGTCCCTCAGGTCCTTTTTAAATCTTTTGCCTCTCACCTTTAACCCTTCCACACCTCTAGTTTTGGACTCCCCTACCTTGAAGAAAAGTCCTTAGCTATTCACCTAACCTATGCCTCTCACAATTTGATTAACCTCTATAAGGTCACCCCCCAGCCTTATACTCCACGGGGAAAAAAAATCCCAGCATATCCATCCTCTCATAATTCAAACCCTCCAGTACCGGACTTGAAGCGTTAACGCTTTCCATCTCCATAGACAATCAGTTTTTTCAGTATTCTCGTGTTTAAATAAAACAAAGATTTCAGGAGTAACTCTTTCATCCATTGAGTGGCTAAAACGAGGAACGTGCCGCCATATATTGTAGTTGAAGTTCTCCTCCACTTCCCACACCTCCGCCTATAACCTTGACGAAGGTGAAGCCAGAGAAACACATAGGGTAGAAAGAGAGAAAAGTACAGACAGGACGGCTCCTGTAGAACATAAATGCTGGACTGGATCATTTGGGAGGAATGGTCCAGAAAGGACTACAACTCCCAGGATGCTGCGCGGTTGAGTAATCGTCACAACTGCAGGCGGGGATACCGTTGATTGGCAACATATTCGCCAATCACTACCGGGATATCCGGGCAAAACAGGCCAATGAAACAGGAGGAGGGATGTTGATTGACAGCCCAGACGGAGACGGTTGGAAGTTGGTTCAGGCTGAAGATGGCGCGGAAGCCGGAGCTGTTGATGAAGTACCTGACTGAAGTGGAAGAGCTGGCGGAGAGTTTGTTGGCCGATAAACAGCAGGTACACTGCTGGATTGCGTTTCGGGTTAGGCTGATTTGGATCCTAGGCCCTTGATGCCCGTGCCCATACTGCGCTTACTGCTGGACCAAGTGTCCCCTACTGGGCACAGGGCCGTCTCCAAATGTGTTTGTGTTCAATGTCAGCCTACCCAGGATAGATATAGACCGGGTCAGCTGCAGGGTCAGAAATCTCCGAGCATTGTTGTCTTCAAATTCCAGACAGCAGCTTCGACTTGTACCAGCGTGACATTGCTCTATTCAGTACCAACTGCCTTGGGAGTTATTGGAGTAATAGACCGAGTAATGGCTTGTGCTGTAAACTCTACGAACCACTTATTATTCATTACTTCAAAAGCCAGCTGTCATAATGTGGTCGAAATACCTTTGCTGTTCTATCTAGCCTAATGATATATTAAAGGTTCAATTTGCTCTGCTGACCTGCAGGAAATTGGATGTTCAGGCTGGGCTGGGATGTCTCTGTCTTACAGGTAGAATGTAAGGAATTTATATTGCCATCCCTTGCCATTCAGAGCCATTTAGGAGAATGTGAGGACTGCAGATGCTGGGGATCAGAGCTGAAAATGTGTTGCTGGAAAAGTGCAGCAGGTCAGGCAGCATCCAAGGAGCAGGAGAATTGACATTTCAGGCATGAGCACTTCTTCAGGAATGAGCCATTTACATGGCCATTTCCAAGTTATTCAGAGTGAATTTACATTATCATCCCCTATGCAGAAACCAGTAGAAAACTTCAGTTGGAATTTTGACTACTCGCTACATTTGAAAAATGGTTCACAACAGATTTGACCATTAAGGGATGATTTATGTTATATTGTTTCTGGAAATGATGTCACTGCATTGTGTCTTGAATGGTATGTAACTGTGGGGTTGTCTTGTGGGCATTACTGACTATGATGTAAAGATTTTGTATAAAGGAAGAACTATTCTTTTGTTCAGAGAGATCATTTGACATGGTTTCGCAAGCCTTGCGAAATGCATTAAAGGGTTTTTCCAGAAAGCTTGTATTGTACTGTGCTTAATAAATTTCGGTTGTTCACAGAAATTAGCATACTGCAGTTGCATCAAGTGTGTACGAATCACAGGAAAAAAGAACCTATGTGTATCTTGCCATGGGGAAAGGGATCCTCACAATTAAATTAACTCTTAAATCCCTGAACATCTACCTCTGCCTGTCTGGTCACCGTAATGCTTCAGTCACCCCCTTCATCTCTAGCTTTTGTGCCCTTGGCCCCATTAAAATCATTACTCTGTCTAATCCTGGCCACATGCTTGGCACAGCTCTCATCTCTGTTTCCTAATCTGAAGTGCAAAGGGACTTAGGAGTCCAAGTTCAAGATTCTCTGAAGGTTATCATGCAGGTTCAATTTGCAGTTAGGAAGGCTAATGCAATGCTAGCATTTAGTATAGTATATACTAATTTATTATTACTTGTATTTAGGGAAATAATGAAAAGTGTTTAATTTTCCATACTCTGATGCCATTTTAATTACAAATTTAAAAATATACAATAGAAAATACACAAAAGAAATAATTAAGACAAATCAAAGATGCACCGTTTCTCTAGGTTATTACACTAATGGAGGTATCAGCATAAAAGGGCCATTAACTGGACTTTGAGAAATATTTCTCATCAGAAAAGCATAATGCATTGGATAACAGGAAGAGCCTTGATTAATTTCTACTCTTCCCTAAATGAGGGGCTCGTGATTGTAGTTGCAAGTCTGTCTACTTCCAGAAGAGCAGAGATGCATTGTTGAGGCTGTATAAGGCCATAGTCGGACCATATTTGCAATATTGTGAACAGTTTTGGGCCGCTTAGCTAAGGAAGCATGTGCTGACATCGGAAGTGTCCGGAGGAAGTTTCTGAGAGTGATCCCAGGGATGAAGGGCTTGTTATTATGAGGTGTGGTTGAGGACACTGCTCTGAACTTAATGGAGTTTAGAAGGATGAAGGGTGGAACTCACTGAAACTTAGAGGATGCTGAGAAGTCTGGATAGAGTGGATGTGGAGAAGATGTTTCCACTAGTAAGAACAGACTAGAATTTGAGGCCACAATCTCAGATTAAAGGGACAACTCTTTATAACTGAAATGAGGAGGAATTTCTGCAGTCAAGGTTTATTAATCTGTGGAACTCATTGCTGCAAAAAGCTGTGATGGCCAAATCATGGAGTGTATTTAAGATTAGTTCTTGATTGGTAAGGGGATCAAGAGTTATAGAGAGAAAGCAGGAGAATGAGTTGAGAAACGTATCAGCCATGATCAAATGGTGGACCAGACTCAGTAGGTTGCTGCACCTTATGGTCTGAGGCATGAGTACTATGGCTGAAACCTTGTTGAGTCATTTACCACTAGATTGAGCTGGACCAGATATCTCATTCTGCTGTTTTCAGAAAGCTGCTTACTCCAGGGTAATCTTGGAGCTAATAGATAACTCCCAGCTACTTTTCTCTACTGTAAACTGTTTCCTTAGCTTTCAACTGCAATGACTGTGACAAATTTATGGATTTTTCAACATTAAGATTGAGATCATTTGATTACCTGCCTCTGCCACTTTTTTCTCTTTTGGGAAAAACTGCAACATATGCAGCCTATTCTCAAGCCCTGAATTTGCTTCCTTCCCAGTTTTTCTCCTGTCTCCCATCATGGCCTCTCCAAGCTCAACTTGTCCATGAGACTAACTTCTTGAACAATTCCAACTGAACTGTTGCACCTTCTTCCTTACCCATGTTAGCTAAGATTGTTTACAGTTTTCTCCCTTGACGTCCAGTCTTTCAAATCTGTCATCACCAAGACAAATCTGCTTGATCTGTCCTTCAGTTTCTCCTATTATTCATTTACATACTTGGCCTCATGACATCATCCAAAAACACATCAGCTTTCACATGTACATATATTGTCAATCTTTCCTCCATTTCAATCTCTTTCAAGCTTAGGCTGCAGCTAAATTATCAGAATGCTTGCTTGAAATTTTTTCCCAATTAAATACTGCAAAGACTGAAATCATTGGTTTTGGTTCTTTCCATAAACTGCTCCTTTGATGTGATACCCATAGCTGTCCCTGTTGCCTTCAAATGAACAGGACTGTTTAATTGATTTGGCCATATATGAGTATTCAACCACACACCTATTTCATCATTAAGGCTGTCTATTTCCACCTCAATAATTTCATTCCTATCTTAGCTCATCTGCTGTTGAAATCCTCATCCTGGTCAGCCTCCCATATTCTGGTAAACTTGAGGTCACGGAAAATTCCATTGCAGATATCTAACTATCACCATTCGCCCATCATCCCTGAGCTTACTGAACAGCATTGCTTCTTTGTTAAGCATTTCCTCTTTTTTTTTCACAAAAAAAAAATCCATCCTCGATTATAAGTGGGAAAACAGAGGACTGGGAAGCTTTTAAAGAACAACAGAGGATTACTAAGAAGGAAATACGCAGAGAAAAAATCAGGTACGAAGGTAAACTGGCCAATAATATAAAGGAGGATAGGAAAAGCTTTTTTTAGGTATGTGAAAGGCAAAAAAATGGTTAAGACTAAAATTGGGCCCTTGAAGACAGAAACAGGGGAATATATTACGGGGAACAAAGAAATGGCAGAAGAATTGAATTGGTACTTCAGATCTGTGTTCACTGGGGAAGACACAAACAATCTCCCTGAGATAACAGTGGCTGAAAGACCTGAACTGAAGGGAATTTATATTTGCCAGGAATTGGTGTTGGAGAGACTGTTGGGTCTGAAGGTTGATAAGTCCCTGGGGCCTGATGGTCTACATCCTAGGGTACTGAAGGAGGTGGCTCGAGAAATCGTGGATGTGTTGGTGATTATTTTCTAGAGTTCGATAGATTCAAGATCAGTTCTTGCGGATTGGAGGGTGGCTAATGTTGTACCACTTTTTAAGAAAGGTGGGAGAGAGAAAGCAGGAAATTGTAGACCAGTTAGTCTGACCTCAGTGGTGGGAAAGATGCTGGAGTCTATTATAAAGGATGAAATTATGACACATCTGGATAGTAGTAACAGGATAGGTCAGAGTCAGTATGGATTTATGAAGGGAAAATCATGCTTGACTAATCTTCTGGAATATTTTGAGGATGTAACTCTGAAGATGGACAAGGGAGATCCAGTAGATGTAGTGTACCTGGACTTTCAGAAAGCTTTTGATAAAGTCCCACATAGGAGGTTAGTGAGCAAAATTAGGATGCATGGTATTGTGGGCAAAGTCCTAACTTGGATTGAAAGTTGGTTGGCTGATGGGAAACAAAGAGTAGTGATAAACGGCTCCATTTCGGAATGGCAGGCAGTGACCAGTGGGGTACCGCAGGGATCAGTACTGGGACCGCAGCTTTTTACAATAGATGTTAATGATATAGAAGATAGTATTAGTAATAACATTAGCAAATTTGCTGATGATACTAAGCTTGGTGGCAGGGTGAAATGTGATGAGGATGTTAGGAGATTACAGGGTGACCTGGACAAGTTAGGTGAGTGGTCAGATGCATGCAGATGCAGTTTAATGTGGATAAATGTATGGTTATCCACTTTGGTGGCAAGAACAGGAAGGCAGATTACTACCTAAATGGAATCAATTTAGGTAAAGGGGCAGTACAGAAAGATCTGGATGTTCTTGTACACCAGTTAATGAAGGTAAGCATGCAGGTACAGCAGGTAGTGAAGAAGGCTAATAGCATGCTGGCCTTCATAACAAGAGGGATTGAGTATAGAAGCAAAGAGGTTCTTCTGCAACTGTACAGGGCCCTGGTGAGACCACACCTGGAGTACTGTGTGCAGTTCTGGTCTCCAAATTTGAGGAAAGACATTCTGGCTATTGAGGGAATGCAGCGTAGGTTCACGAGGTCAATTCCTGGAATGGCAGGATTACCTTACACTGAAAGACTGGAACGACTGGGCATGTATATCCTTGAGTTTAGAAGACTGAGAGGGGATCTGATTGAGACATATAAGATTATTAAAGGATTGGAGACTCTGGAGGCAGGAAACATGTTTCCGCTGATGGGTGAGTGCCGAACCAGAGGACACAGCTTAAAAATACGGGGTAGACCTTTTAGGACAGAGATGAGGAGAAACTTCTTCACCCAGAGAGTGGTAGGTGTGTGGAATACTCTGCCCCAGAGGGCAGTGGAGGCCCAGTCTCTGGATTCATTTAAGAAAGAGTTGGCTAGAGCTCTCAAGGATAGTGGAATCGAGGGTTATGGAGATAAGGAAAGAACAGGATACTGATTAAGGATGATCAGCCATGTTCATATTGAATGGTGGTGCAGGCTCGAAGGGCAGAATGGCCTACTCCTGTACCTATTGTCTACTGTCTATAAATCCTTCTTTGGCCTCACTCCTCCTTAACTTTGAATCTTTTCCAGCCATATAATCCTATGAGATATCTGCATTGTTCTCATTCTGACCTCCTTGAGCATTCTAAATTTTAATAGCTCCACTTTGGTTATTGTGCTTTCAGTTTCCTCCTATGCCTCTCTACCTTATTTTCCTCCTTTTAAATCCTCTCAAACATCTGGTCATTTTCCCTAATATCTTCCAATGTGACATTTGTTTCATAATGCCTCTGGTGAGATTTGGGACATCTTATTACCGTGAAGGTATTATATTAATATTTGTTATTGTGTAAACACTATGGAGACTATAGATAATCTAAAGAAATTGCAAATACATTTAGTTCGAGTTATATTTTAGGAGAAAAACCTGATAAATGTTTCTTCAATAAAGCTTTGATTTCAAGGGTTATAAATGGATTCCTTCATGCTAAGCCTTAATTTCCATTTCAAATATAGTTAGTAGTTATTTGCACATTAGATCTCTGAGCCACACATTATTTACAGATTATGTTGTCCAGCTTCTCACCAGAGCTGAAAACGATGATTGAGCACTTAAGCAAAGTGGATAATGCGGATCCTGAGATTTAGTATATCTGGTCTTCTGGAAGGCATTTGATAAGGTGCTACACAAATTCACAATGTTGGATCATATAAGATTAGGGGTAATTTATGAGCTTGGACCAGTGACTGGTTGATGGACAGAAGACAGTCAGGATAAATGTTTATTTTTTCTGGATGGCAAGAAGTAACTAGTGGGATACCATAGGCTTCGGTCTTTGGGCCCCATCTATTTACGATCTACATTAACAACTTGGATACAGGGATAGAAGGCTTTATAGCCAAGTTTGCTCTGACAGCCAATGACACATAAAATAGGCACGTTTGTAAATTGCAATGAGGAAATAACCTTACACATGGATATATACAGGTTCGGAGAGTGTGCCAAAATGTGGTAGATGAAGTTTAACGTGGGTAAGTGTGAGGTCATGCATTTTGGTTGGAAAAATGTGAAGGTGACCTATTATCTAAATGGGGAGAGACTTCAGGGTGCTCCGGTGCAGAGGGATTGGGGTGTTCTTGTTCATGAGTCACAGAAAACTAGCAGGCAGGTACAGCAAATAATAAAGAAAACAAAGAGGATGTTGTTTTTATAGCTAAAGGAATAAAATATATAGGTAAGGAAGGATTTTTGCAACATTGCAAGGCACTGGTGAGACCACACCTGGAGTATTCTGCAGTTTTGGTCCCCTTATTTGAGGAAATATGTAATGGCATTGGAGGTAGTTCATAGAGTCATAGAGGTGTACAGCACAGAAATGGACCCTTCGGTCCAACCCGTCCATGCCGACCAGATATCCCAACCCAATATAGTCCAACCAGCCAGCACCCGGCCCATATCCCTGCAAACCCTTCCTATTCATATACCTATCCAAATGCCTTTTAAATGTTGCCATAGTACCAGCCTCCACCACTTCCTCTGGCAGCTCATTCCATACACGTACCACCCTCTGCATGAAAAAGTTACCCCTTAGATCTCTTTTACATCTTTCCCCTCTCACCCTAAACCTATGCCCGCTAGTTCTGGACTCCCCCCACCCCAGGGAAAAAACTTTGTCTATTTATCCTATCCATGCCCTTCATAATTTTGTAAACCTCTATAAGGTCACCCCTCAGCCTCCGACGCTCCAAGGAGAACAGCCCCAGCCTGTTCAGCCTCTCCCTATAGCTCAAATCCTCCAACCCTGGCAACATCCTGGTAAATCTTTTCTGAACCCTTTCAAGTTTCACAACATCTTTCCGATAGGAAGGAGACCAGAATTGCACACAATATTCAAACAGTGGCCTAACCAATGTCGTGTACAGCTGCAACATACCTCCCAACTCCTGTACTCAATACTCTGACCAATAAAGGAAAACATACCAAATGCCTTCTTCACTATCCTATCTACCTGTGACTCCACTTCCAAGGAGCTGTGACCCTGTACTCCAAGGTCTCTTTGTTCAGCAGCACACCCTGGGACCTTACCATTAAGTGTATAAGTCCTGCTAAGATTTGCTTTCCCAAAATGCAGCACCTCTCATTTATCTGAATTAAACTCCATCTGCCACTTCTCAACCCATTGGCCCATCTGATCAAGATCCTGTTGTAATCTGAGGTAACCTTCTTTGCTGTCTACTACACCTAAAATTTTGGTGTCATCTGCAAATTTACTAACTATACCTGTTATGCTCACATCCAAATCATTTTTGTAAATGACGAAAAGTAGTGGACCCAGCACCGATCCTTATGGCACTACACTGGTCATAGGCCTCCAGACTGAAAAACAACCCTCCACCACCACCCTCTGTCTTCTACCTTTGAGCCAGTTCTGTATCCAAATGGCTAGTTCTCCCTGTATTCCGTGAGTAACCTTGCTAACCAGTCTCTCATGGGGAACCATGTCGAATGCCTTATTAAAGTCGATATAAATCACATCTAACGCTCTGCCCTCATCAATCCTCTTTGTTACCTCTTCAAAAAAACTCAATCAAGTTTGTGAGACATGATTTCCCACACAGAAAGCCATGTTGACTATTCCTAATCAGTCCTTGCCTTTCCAAATACATATACATCCTGTCCCTCAGGCTCACTGGTCTATAGTTCCCTGACTTGTCCTTACCACCCTTCTTAAACAGTGGCACCACGTTAGCCAACCTCCAGTCTTCCGGCACCTCACCTGTGACTATCGATGATACAAATATCTCCGCAAGAAGTCCAGCAATCACTTCCCTAGCATTCCACAGAGTTCTAGGGTACACCTGATCAGGTTCTGGGGATTTATCCACCTTTATGCATTTCAAGACTTCCTCCTCTGTAATCTGAACATTTTTCAAGATGTCACCATCTATTTTTCTACATTCTGTATCTTCCACGTCCTTTTCCACAGTAAATACTGATGAAAAATACTCATTTAGTATCTCCCCCTTTTCTGCGGGTCCTCACAAAGGCAGCCTTGCTGATCTTTGAGGGGCCCTATTCTCTCCCTAGTTACCCTTTTGTCTTTAATGTATTTATAAAAACCCTTTGGATTCTCCTTAATTCTATTTGCCAAAGTTATCTCATGTCCCTTTTTTGCCCTCCTGATTTCCCTCTTAAGTATACTCCTACTTCCTTTATACTCTTCTAAGGATTCACTCGATCGATCCTATCTATACCTGACATATACTTCCTTCTTTTTCTTAACCAAACCCTCAATTTCTTTAAGAAAAAAGTGAGGACTGCAGATGCTGGAGATCAGAGCTGAAAATGTGTTGTTGGAAAAGCGCAGCAGGTCAGGCAGCATCCAAGGAGCAGGAGAATCGATGTTTCGGGCATGAGTCCTTCTTCAGGAAAGGGCTCAATTTCTTTAGTCATCCAGCATTCCCTATACCTACCAGCCTTTCCTTTCACAGGAATATACTTTCTCTGGATTCTCGTTATCTCGTATCTGAAGGCTTCCCATTTTCCAGCTGTCCTTTTACCTGCGAACATCTGTCCTCAATCAATTTTTGGAAGTTTTTGCCTAATGCCGTCAAAATTGGCTTTTCTCCAATTTAGAACTTCAACTTTTAGATCTGGTCTATCCTTTTCCATCATTATTTTAAATCTAATAGAATTATGGTAGCTGGCCCCAAAGTGCTCCCCCACTGACACCTCAGTCACCCGCCCTGCCTTATTTCCCAAGAGTAGGTCAAGTTTTTCACCTTCTCTAGTAGGTACATCCACATACTGCATCAGAAAATTTCTTGTACACACTTAACAAATTCCTGTCCATCTAAACCCTTAATAATATGGCAGTCCCAGTCTATGTTTGGAAAGTTAAAATCCCTTACCTTAACCACCCTATTATTTTTACAGATAGCTGAGATCTCCTTACAAGTTTGTTTCTCAATTTCCCTCTGACTATTAGGGGGTCTATAATACAATCCCAATAAGGTGATCATCCCTTTCTTATTTCTCAGTTCCACCCAAATAACTTCCCTGGATGTATTTCCGGGAATATCCTCCCTCAGTACAGTTGTAATGCTATCCCTTAACAAAAATGCCACTGCCCCTCCTCTCTTGCCTCCCTTTCTATCCTTCCTGTAGCATTTGTATCCTGGAACATTAAGCTGCCAGTCCTGCCATCCCTGAGCCATGTTTCTGTAATTGCTATGATATCCCATTCCCATGTTCCTAACCATGCTCTGTTTTCATCTGTCTTCCCTGTTAGGCCTCTTTCATTGAAATAAATGCAGTTTAATTTATTAATCCTACCTTGTCCCTGCCTGCCCTGACTGACTCGCTTCTGTTCTCAACTGTACCAGTCTCAGATTGATCTCTTTCCTCACTATCTCCCTGGGTCCCAGCCCCCCTCATCTTAGGAGTTTAAATCCTCCCGAGCAGCTCTAGCAAATCTCCCTGCCAGTATATTAGTCCTCTTCCAATTTAGGTGCAATCCGTCCTTGTTGTACAGGTCACTTCTACCCCAAAAGAGATTCCAATGATCTAAAAATGTGGATCCTTCTCCTATACACCAGCTCCTTAGCCATGCATTTATCTGCTATATCCTCCTATTCCTGCCCTCACTAGCTCATAAAACTGGGAGTAATCCATATCTTACTACTCTCGAGGATCTCCTTTTAAAATTTCTGCCTAACTCTCTGTAATCTCTCTTCAGAATCTCAACCTTTTCCCTTCCTTTGTTGTTGGTTCCAATGTGGACAATGACCTCCTGCTGGCCCCTCTCCCCCTTGAGAACATTCTGCACCCTCTCTGAGACATCCTTGATCCTGGCACCAGGGAAGCAACACACCATTCTGATTTTTTGCTGCTGGCCACAGAAACGTCTGTACCTCGGACTGGAGAGTCCCCTAACGCAGTTGATCTCTTGGAACCCAACATACCTCTCATTACGTTACAGCCAGTCTCAGTACCAGAAATTGGCTGTTCATGCTATGTTCCCCTGAGAATCCATCACCCCCTACATTTTCCAAAACAGCATACTTGTTTGAAATGGGTATAGTCACAGAAGGCCCCTGCACTAGCTGCCTACTTCTCTTACCTTTCCTGGAGTTAACCCACCTGTATGACTGTATCTGCGATTTTTTTTTTTGTTTGTTTTCTTTTCCCCCTTCCTATAACTGCCATCCATCACATACCGTTGCTGTTTCAAGTTCCTCATTGCCTCTAACTGTCTCTCCAACTGATCCATTCGATCTGATAGGATTCGCAACCAACAGCATTATTGCAGATATAATCCACAGTAACCTGTAAAGTCTCATTAAACTCCCAGATCTGACAAGAAGTGCATATCACTCTACTAAAGGCCTTTTTTTGTTTTGCTCCTTCACAATTTACAGACCCAGAAAATAACACCATCTTATTCTTCTACAAAACTCTGCTCCAGGTTATCTGTTCACTTATCTGTTTCTGTGCTGTGACTTGGCCCAAATAGTTCCTCCAAGATTTGTTGTGAATTTCACTGTTGATTTTTCCAGACACACTCCGATGTCCAGCGATACATGAATTCAAACAGCAAAGGCATTAACTGTGCAGGTTCAGTGTAGTGTCAGTTCCTTTCTGTCTCTCCTGCACTGAACTCACCATGTGCTTCTTTTGTCTGTTCTGCTCCCTTTTAAAACTGCTGTTGTTTTGACTTTTTTTAACTTTGTTTTGGAACTTTGGAAAAAAAAATGTAACAGCATATGAAACAGTAATTGCTGCTCCTGGAATTTGAAGAAATCACCTCCAACGCCTAAAATACCTCAAAAAAGGAACCACTGTTACAGCCAGAAATTTTTCCCATCCTCTACCTTGGATTCAGAGGAGGTTCACCAGATTGATCCCAGAGATGAGAGGTTTGTCTTATGAAGAGAGATTGAATGATTTAGGTCTATACTCTCCTGGAATTTAGAACAATGAGGGGAGATCAAATTGAGGGACTCAAAATAATAAAAGATTAGATTCCCTACAGTGTGGAAACAGGGCCTTTGGCTCAACCAGTCCACACCGACCCCCCAAAGAGTAACCCACTCAGACCCAGTTTCCCTCTGATTAATGCACCTAACACTATGGGTAATTTAGCATGGTCAATTCACCTGACCTGCACATCTTTGGACTGTGGAAGAAAACTGGAGCACCCGGAGGAAACCCACGCAGACACTGGGAGAATGTGCAAACTCCACACAGACAGTCGCCCGAGGCTGGAATCAAACCTGAGACCCTGGTGCTGAGACAGCAGTGCTAACCGCTGAGCCACTGTGCCATCCATATGGATAAGGATAAAATAGATCTGGAGCAGACATCTGTGGGGCATTCTAGGACGAGTGGTCGTAGTCCTAGAATAAGGAGTAGCAAACTTAAAACAGAGTTGAGGGGAAACTACTTCTTCCAAAGGTGATTCTGTGGAATTCACTACCCCAAAGTGTGATGGATGCTGGGACAGCGAGTAAATTTTAAGGAGTTAGACAGATTTTAATTGTAAAGTGTTCAAAGGTTATATGGAGAAGGCAGGAACATAGGGTGAGGAGCATATCAGCTATGATTGAATGACTGAGCAGACTCTATCGGCCGAATCGCCTAATTCTGCTCTTCTAGCTTGTGAATTTATAATCTGCAGAGATAGCAGAACTCTGAGAGATCCATCTGTCAAGTTGGATTCAGATTGCTTGGTGCTCCTTGTTGGTAGGAGGAAGCTTTCTGGCAGGCCGGCCAGTACGCCTGGCATTTTGATGTACACTTTCCTTTATGCTGCCCCCTTTTGACTTCTGTGTGGAACTGATTTGTGACCTTTCCTCCTTCTGAAATTGTTCCACCTTGATGAATTAACCCTGTTCAAGGGTTTGCTGTGATTTCATTCTCTTTGACCATTGTTCTAGTCTCCCCTATGTCCTCTAAGTCCTAAGTAAACCAACCATCATCCTTCTTTTGCTGTTCTATCCCCATTCCCACACCCAAAGAAACAATGATATTAAAGCTGATTCAGATCCACTTGTTGAGTGCAGACATTTGATTTTCAGGTGAGATCCATTCTCGTTGAGTGTTTCTTATTCCCTGTCCTTATTTTCCAATTTTTTTAAAGCTACCCTTGTATTCCAATGCCTTGCTCATAATTCATCTAGTGTTAATGATCTCCTCCAGTTCAAGCATTTCTTCGTTGTTTTGGGATTTCTGCTGGTCTTACAGACCCTTAGGAATGCATATTTCGGTCATTACTCCAGATGCGATTTAAAACCCTGTTACCCTCAAAGTGAGTTTGTCTGCCCTACCCAATCCCTTCCTACATAGACAGTGTATCCTATGAATGCCACCTTGAAGTGGCACACAGAACAGAAACAAAGCTGACACCACTCGTAAGCAATATAAAGATGTTGAATAAGTAATGTTTTATGCAGTTTCAATATAACCTTGTACCTTGACTAAAGAAGGCCACATGCCTTCCTGTCCACCTAAGGTATTAAGCCATCTTCAAATTGGATCTGAAATAGACTATTTAGATCAAATTGATGTATGATAAAACCTAGTTTATAGTTGTGAATAGAGAGTGACTGACTGCTGTAACATGTGAACACTTAAATTTATTGTATGTATGACCAAGAAGATGACAGAGGATAGACCATTTGGAGTGTGGACCTTTTGTTCATTAAGCAATTCCGGTTACAGTTCGGTGAAATATTTTCTTGTGCACATATATAGCAAACTTTGTACAATATTCAAACACTTAATTGGACAATTAAGTAATCAAGTTAAAGAAATCAGTTTGCTTTCTGAAATTGGTACCAAGGGGTACAAAGGACATGGGTAAAATGAATTGTACCTGAACCTCTGTATTTTCATCTGGTGGTTTTCAGATCGTTGACCTTGATTTGAAGAGAAATCAGAACCGTGAAGCACTGAGGGCCCTATGTAAGAACACAGAGAAGTCTGGTACGAATATCTTTTACTATTCACTAAACTAAAGACTGAAAGAATGGTAGTAGTGAGGCTTGTCTGTCAGATTTGAGAGTGGGAAAGCATCATTTAATGATGAAAGCCTTATTTAACTATATTTTTAAATTTCTGAATGTGGGAAGGCTAGCATTTATTGTGCATTCCTAGTTGGATCTCTCGAAGTTGGTGAGCCACCTTCTTGACCAGGTGGAGGTACTCCATCTCGAAAAACCATAAAATGATCCAACATAAAAGGAGGTCATACAACCCATTGTTCTTTTGGTGGTTCTTTGGAAGAGCTATCCAGTTAGTTTTACTCCCCAGAGCCCTGTAAGTTTATTTTGTCTCTACAACTATTTATCAAATTTTCAATTCGTGTGGATTTTTTTCTTCCGCTGGAAGCAGTTTCCCTTTATTTACTCCATCCAAACTCTTCGTGCATTCAAATTCATGAAATCAGCTTTTCTCCTTGACCTTAAAAAGCTTGTAGGGACAACAGAATAAAGGTTTGGAAGCTTGTGGCCACAGCTTCCACAATATCCAGTTCTAAACTTCCCTCAGTAACCTAGAATCATCCTACCTGCACCAGATGACCTTTAAAACATTTTGCTGCCAGTGCTTTTTTGACTCTCCCTTGACTATTATCCTGTCCCAATTTATCTACTCCACTTCCACTAAAGAAGTCTTGCTCAAATGCAATGACCATCTCCAATAACAGATAATCTAACCATCACCCCTTGACATTCACTGAATCTTCCACTATTGTTTTGAATGTGTGGTAGTACTGTACCTTTGAGAGTTGAAAAGCTAGCAAGGACTGCCTGACATAGCGCACAATGTTCTAAACAAGGTAACAATGTAACACTTAGTCGAAACTAATAGCACAGGTATGTTGCTGTGAAACACAAAAACAAATTCAAATTCAGCCAATCAGTTAAAATTATGCCCAAGATGCCAGAATCCAATCAAATTTGAATTTAGTATTTTGATAATATTAAAACCAATGAAACAATCCGATGTTTTGGGGTATAAAACCGGACATTTTGAACAGTTAGGGGGAGAACTGCCAAGCCACCAAGAAGTGCAGACTGCCAGCAGAACAGCTCTCTGAAAGGTACCTATCTATAAAACGTTTGCGCAGCAGAACATTGAAAAGACGACAGAGGAAAATCTGCAAAGGAAGATACAGAAAGAAGATTTGACAGCTGACTGGTTTTGAAAGTTAATTTTTTTGTAAATCTTAATCAGGATTTTTTTTATTGGACCAGTATTGTGGAATGGGAGCTAAAAGATAGGTTTAACAAAAGGAGTTGTTGGTTTTGATATTCTCTGTTGGACTTAAAGTTGTTAATTTTTACTTTAAATAGTGACCTCTGGGATAAATCTTTGCCTCTCTAATTTTAACAGATTACGGCACGAGGTGAGTCTCTTCTGTATTGCTGGTTTAAATTAGCAGAGGGGTTTACCCTGTGTCATAACATTATCAATGTCCTTAGATTTATCATTGATTGGAAATTCAATTGGACTTGCCACATAAACACTTTGGCTACAAGAGCAGATCACAAAGGTTAAGAATATTGATGGGAGTAACTCCCCAAAGCCTGTCCATCTATAAGACACAAATGAGGAGTGTGATGAAATACTCCCCACTTATCTCGATGGACGCAGCTTCAACAACATTCAAAAAATTTGACACTATCCAGGACAAAGCAGCCCATTTGATGGGCACCACATCCACAAACATCCATTTACTCCACCACCAACGTTCAGTAGTAGCAAGTGTGTATTATCTACAGGATGCACTGCAGAAATTCACCAAGGACCCATAGCCAACACATTTCCAAACCTACAACCACTTCCATCTAGAAGGACTAGGACAACAGATACATGAGAATAAAATCACCTGCAAGTATCCCTGCAAGCCACTCTCAATCCTGATTTGGAAATATATTGCCATTTCTTCATTGTGACTGGGTCAGAGTTCTGGAATTCCCTCCCTAACAGCATTGTAAGTCAACCCACAACAGGTGGACTGCAGTGGTCCAAGAAAACCGCTCACCACCACCTTCTCAAGGGCAACTCAGGATGGGCAATAAATGATGGCCAGTCATTGATGACCATGTACCACAAATGACTCTAATAAAACTATTTTGACAACTTTGGTGAATATGGATGTAGAGTTCTCAATTAGTATTTCAGCCAAGTCTGCGCTCTCCAGTAAAATCCCTTTTTTAGGTTCCTCATTAACCTTATCCAGGATTTGACTATATCTTTCATATTCATCTGCAATCTCTTTTTCTATTGCCTTCCAACCTCTACCTTAAGACTGCCTACAAGATCAGGTCAGAAGCTTTGAATTCTGAGGAGTAATTTGCCTTCTGTTTCCTAAAAGAGATCTGTTGCTCTTGATCTCACACATCCATAGAAAATATCTACAAGGTACAAGTCAAGAATGTGATGGAATACTGCCTGGATGAATACAGATCCAAAAACACTGATGTTCAAAACCACATGGAATAAAGCAGCCCAGCACTTTATCCACCATTTTCAATATTTACTGTTCACCATTGATGCACAATAATAGCTGTGTGTACTATCTACATACACTGAAGTTCACCAAGTCATCTCCAATAGCATTTGCAAACTTGTGAACTCGACCTCCTAGACGGACATGGGTAGCATGATCAGATAACCATGACTTGCAAGATCCACTCTAAGCACTGATTAGAACTAAATTACAGTTCCTTTACTGTTGCCCTGGAACCTACTTCCTAACAGCACTGTGGATGTTCGTATATCCCAAAGATTGCAGGGGCTCCTCGCCATATTCTCAAAAGTTATTAAGATGAGTAGTGAATGCTGACTTAGCCAGTGTTGCTCACATCCCATGAGCAAATGAGACAAACATCCAGGAAATTTTATCTTTGGAGGTTATTCTTCTCCAATTCCCCTGAGAATGTAGCTGATACGTAAATATCTTTTTTTAAAGGTTTCCATTGCTTATTTCTTGTTTCACCCACAAATTTTTTATTCTAAACCTCTTTAATGAGATCGCTTCAATTCTTACTGAAATTTGCATTACATTTTTCCTTGACGTTTTCCCTACCTGTTCTAATTGTGTTCACTGTTTTCTAAGGCTTTTCTGTTGATGTATGCTCCACTTGCCTTGCTTTACCCAAGTGGTGATTCTTTCAAGTGTTAATCCAGGTGATGAGTGTGAGGGGTGTAGTCGGTGAAATGCAATCCAGATTATTGTAATAGAATCATAGATTCCCAGTGTGGAAAGAGGCCATTCGGCCTACCAAGTCTGCAGTGACCCTCCAAAGAGCATCTCAACCTGATCCACCACCCTACCCTATCCCCATATCCCTGCATTTGCCATGGCTAATCCATCTAGCCTACACATCCATGGACACTATGTATAGTTTAGCATGGCCAATCCGCCTAGCCTGCCAATCTTTGAACTGCGGGAGGAAACCCACACTGACACGGAACATGCAAACTCCACACAGTCACCAGAAGACTGGAATCACACCCAGGTCCCTGGCACTGAGGTGCAACAGTGACAGCCACTGAGCCACCGTGCTGCCCATAAAAACACCCCAGATTAGACTTGAACCCACAACTCCTAGTTTAGGATCCCCATGCCTTATAAATTAGGCCATGTTGTCATGTTGTATCCCAGTGGTGCATGCGTGGTCTAAATTTAACTTCTAGACATTTAGAATACCTTGTGTTGGTTTGTCACTACCAATCCATCTTTTAGTATTAACTGATCAACCTACACCATGGGAGGGATGGCCCAATAATGCTTTATGCATAAGGTAGACTCTGGATTAAACAACAATGTTTATTACAAAGTACTGAAAAGATAATTATATCATATGTACAATATATGATTGTCAGACCATATCTGAGGAAGGAGCTGAGCTCAGAAAGCTTGCAATTTCAAATAAACCTGTTGAACCATAACCTGGAATCATTTGATTTTTGACCTTGTCCACCCCAGTCCTACTCCAACATCTCCACATCATGATTGTTTCTTGTGAGACATCAGTCTCAACTTAAGAATAAATGCATATTACTACTTTAGCTTCATGCTGTTAATATGAAAATAATTGTTTAGGAACCCTCTATAACTCTGAACTCATAGGAGACTTACAACTCTGGTTAGCTCCTCTCAGAATCAGTCCTAAGGAGATACTAACCTCCTTATACAACACTGACCCTTGTAGGTATTGGATACTAATCAGGAGCGGAATCTCTGAATTATTTTCTTTTCAATCTAGCAGGAGATCTGAATACCCATGCTCATTATGGTTCTAATTAGTCATTTAACAAACTCACATTTGAACTTGAATCTTGGTCTCTGTGAGGATCTCTGTCAATAGTAACAGGATTTCCTTTTTCCCCCTGAAATTTTAAAAAGTGCATCTTTAAAGATTTGTTTAAAATGCTGGTATTCTTTTTCTGAAGCTATCTTCTGGTTATTCCTATGGACTGGTAGCAGTCTATTCAGCAGTGAATGCTGTTGACCAGTGTTCACAATACGCAATTTCCAGCAGATGTCACTAGATGGTCTATAGCAGCTTGTTGGCTGTAACTTCTCCCCACTGACTTAAAGCACTGAGACATATTGCATGGATAGAATTTGCTGATTTATCAAATACAAGAAAATTATCAAGGTGCTTCTTGTAATATTGTATTTATAGTTTGGAATTGTTACCTTTTTTGTTTCTCATTTTAGTACAGAAATATTGCCTTCAGGTTTTACATAAGACCATAAGATATACAAAGAGAATTAGGTAATTTGACCCATTAAGTCTCCTCCACCATTCAATCATGGCTGATATGTTTTTTAACCCTGTGTTGCTGCCTTCTTCCTGTACTCCTTGATCCCCTTACCAATCAAGAACCTAACTATTTATGTTAAATACACTCCATGACTTGGCCTCCACAGCCTGCTACGGCAATGAGTTTCACAAATTCAGTGCCCTCCAACTGAAGAAATTCCTTCTCATTTCAGTTTTAGTGTTGTCCCTACACTCACTGAGGCTGTGTCCTTGGATCCTAGGCCCTCCTAGTAATGAAACCTCTCCATGTCCATTCTATCCGTGGGCGGCACGGTGGCACAGTGGTTAGCACTGCTGCCTCACAGTGCCAGAGACCCGGGTTCAATTCACGCCTCAGGCGACTGACTGTGTGGAGTTTGCAAGTTCTCCCCGTGTCTGCGTGGGTTTCCTCCGGGTGCTCCGGTTTCCTCCCACAGTCCAAAGATGTGCAGGTCAGGTGAATTGGCCATGCTAAATTGCCCGTAGTGTTAGGTATAGGGGTAAATGTAGGGGTATGGGTGGGTTGCGCTTCGGCGGGGCGGTGTGGACTTGTTGGGCCAAAGGGCCTGTTTCTACACAGTAATGTACTCTAATCTAATCTAATCTAATCTATCCAGGCCTCTGGGTATTGTGTGAGTTGCAATGAGACACCCCCTCAACCGTCAACCCCACCTCCCCCAAATCCCATCAAAACTCCAACAAATACAGATTGAGTTCTCAATTTCTCCTTATATGACAAACCCTTCATCCCCAGATCATTCCTGTAAACCGCATTTGGACCCTCTCTACCGCCAGCACATCCTTCTTTAGATACAGGCCAAAACTGCTCTCAAAATTCCAAATACGGTCTGACCAGAGTCTTTTACAGCTTCCGCTGTACTTCTCTGCTCTTGTATTCAAGCCCTCTTGAAGTGAATGCAAACATTGCGTTTGCTCTCCTAACTACAAATTGAAACTGCAGGTTAAGCCTAAAATAAGGCTCCCAAATCCCTTTTTGTGCTTCAGATTTCCAAAGCCATTTCTCGTTTAGATAATAGTCTATGCTTCCTACCTTGCACTTTCCCACATTTGTATTCCATCTGTCACTTCCTTGCCCACTCTCCCAGACTGTCAGAGTCCTTCTACAGCCTTCTAGCTCCCTCAACACTACCTGTCCCTCCATCTATCTTTGTGTGATTTGCAAACTCACAACGATGCTCTCATTTGCTTCATCCAGATCATTAATGTATATTGTGAGTAGTTGTAGTCTGAACACTGACCCCTGCAGAATTTCATTCATCACCAGCTGCCATCATGAAAAGACCCCGTTATCCCCACTCTCTGCTTTCTGCCAGTCAGCCAATCTTCTATCCATTGCCAGTTACTTTCTCCTAATTCCATGGGCTCTCATCTTATTTAGCAGCTTCCTGTGTGGTATCTCGTCAAAAGCCTTCTGGCAATCCAAATAGATCACATCCACTGGCTCTCCTTTGTCTAACTTGCTCGTTTCCACCTCAAAGAATTCCAGTGGATATGAAGTCATGCTGTCTCAGCACTATTGTACCATGCACTTCCAAATATTCCACAATCTCAACCTTAAGAATGGACTCTAAAATCATACCAATGACTGAGGTCAGGCTAACTGGTCTGTAGTTTCCTGTCTTCTGCCTTCCTCTCCTCTTAAGCAGGGGTGTTACATTAGCCAGTTTCCAGTTCTCAGGACCTTCCTTGTTTCCGGTGATTCCTGAAAAATCACCGCCAATCCATCTACAATCTCTTCAAGTTTCTCCTTCATAACCCTGATGTGTAGTCCATCTGGTCTGGGTTATTCTTCTACCTTCAGACATTTTAGTTCCCCCAGCACCTTCTCCTTCATGATTGCCACTAGTCTCACCTCTGCCCCGAAACTTTCTTGAAGTTTCTGGTATGCTACTGATACTTTTCACTGTGAAAACTGATGCAAAGTATCATTCAGTTCCTCCACCGTTTCTTTGTTCCCCATCACTACTTCTGTTTTCTCATTTTCCAATGGCCCAATGTCGATTCGTGTCTCCCTTTCAATTTTTAGATATTTTTAAAAAACTCATGATTTTTTTTATATTACTAGCTAGTTTACTTTCCTATTTCATCTTCTCTACTCTACTGCTTTCTTAGTTATCCTCTTTTTTTTAAAGCCATCCCAATCCTCTAATCAACTCTGGACCAGCTCCTCCCTCATGTCTTTTTGTAGCTACCTTTACTCAATTCCCCCTTTTCCCAGGGTTGGGGGAATCAAGGTCTAGAGGACATCAGTTTAAGTTAAAGAATAAAAGGGAACCTGAGGGGCAAATTTTTTTTACACAAGAGGGTGGTATGCATATGGAATGAGCTACCAGCAGAAATGTTTGAAGCGTGTACATTAAGAGCATTTAAAAGGTATTTGGACGAATACATGGATAGGAAAGGTTTAGAAGGATATGGGCCAAGTGCAGGGAAATGGGGTTAGCATGGATGGACATTTTGGTTGACATGGACCAGTTTGGGCCAAAGGGCCTGTCTCCGTGCTGTAAGACTCTCTGATTCAGTAACGATACTGTTACATTTGATTCTAACTTCTTCCCCTTAAATTGCAGGGTGAATTTTATAATCATATTATGCTCACTGTCCCCTATGATGTTCCTGCACATTAAGCTCCCTAATCAAGTCTGCTTCAATACACATCACCACATCTAGAATTGCCTGTTCCCTTGTGAGCTATACCTCAAGCTGCTGTAGAAAACCTTCTTGTAGACTGACTTTTCCAGTCCACTTTCTTATTGAAGTCCTCCATATTATTGTAACAGTGCCTTTATTAAATGGTTTTTCTATCTCCTGATTTACTTTCTTTACCACACCCTCACTACTGTTAGGAGGCCTGGACACAACTCCCATCATGGTTGTCTCTTTTCCTTTGTGGTCCTCAACATTCCCGCACGGATTCTATGCTTTCTGACTCTATATCACTACTTGCTATTTGTTTTCAATACTGCGTACGTGTTAAGTACAACACCCTCAGTACTGTGTTGACTGTTCCCACTTCTCATAGTTGTTTCCTGATCTGCTGTGCCTGAAGTTAGATTCTTGACCTTCTCCACACTCTTTCCTGTTACTTGTTGTGGAAATTTTAATAACCTCTGCTGAACCCTCCCCCACTTTAACCTTTTCCATAATTCTCCATGCAACTGAATTTATTTTTTAAAAGATTTGTCTTGGTCTTTTAGTTTGTAGCCTGTTTAAACGATTCTTGTATTTACCTTCTATCCGAAAGTAACCTATAATAGTCAAATTAGTAACTATCTCCAACCAATGGAATCTATGGTTTATTTCTGTCATTCTTTTGAATGGGTCCCTGATTCTGATCTTCAATTTATCCTGATTTTTAAAATAAAAATCTTACTAACTTTGAGCCAAAAGAAAGCAAACAAAACGCACCTTTTACTATTTGTACTGAATTCCACATTGCTTCAAATTCTCATATTGCTTCCAAATTCCCCAAATTATGTACTCACTCAGGCTGTGTCTCACGCCAGATGTGATCTCTCCTTTCTGACCATGTGAAACTTAGTCATGTTAGGTCATCAAAGCTCAAGACCACTTAGATTGCTAACTGCTGTCTCTCTTTTTTTGTCTCAGGTAATGTGATGGTTTGTTTTGGAAACATGTTTATCAAATTCCCCAATTCTAGAACTAGAGACATGATCCAGAAAGGTATGTGTTTGTGTACAAGTTATTTAACATGTTTGTGTTTGAGTGGGGCAACTATGCTAAATGATGGAGTCCAAATAATATTAAACCAACTGACAGCATTGTTTAAAAAATCCTCGTCTTTGGGAGAAAGAGGAGCTGAGCCCTTATTGAAGGATAAATTAGTTTCACATCAGAAAATTCAATGTGTTAAATTAGTCTTTGTGTTTGGATTACTACTAAATCAATTTTAGTGAAACAGATATTCAGTACTTTATTTTCTTTCTATGTTTTTGAGAAACGTGGTTCAAACATTCACTTTTTTTATTTTCTCTAACTGACTTGATGATGTAATATCTCCAAGTTTGCAGATGAGACAAAGCTGGGTGAACTATGAGGAGAATACAAAGATGCGTTGGTGTGATTTGGACAATTTGGAAGAGTGGGCATTTGCAAGACAAAGTATAATGTGGATAAATATGATGTCCACTTTACTCTTTTTCAATTTATTGCACCAATTGCTGAAAGGAAGCATGCACGTGCAGCAGGCAACAAACGAGGCAACTTAAATGTTGGCCTTCATAGTGAGAGGGTTTGATATATCTTCCTGCAACTGTGCAGGGCCTTGGTCAGACGACATCTGGAATACAGCATGTAGTTTTGGTGCCTTATCGGAAGAAGGATGCTTTCACTATAAAGGGAGTGCGGCAAAGGTTTATCAGACTGAATTCCTGGGACGGTGGGACTGACATTTTGAAGAGATGTTGAATTGGTTAGGATTGTGTTTGCTGGTGCTGTGAAGAATGAGGGAGGATCTTCTAGAAGCCTATAAAATTCTAACAGACTAGACAGGGTTAATGCAGGAAGGACGTTCCTGATGGCAGAGGAGACCAGAGGTTATAGTCTAAGGATCCACGTAAACCATGTAGGACTGAGATATGAAGAAAGTTCTTCACCCAAAGAGTAGTGAGGCTGCGAAATTCATTGCCACAAAAAGCAGTTGCAGCAAAAGCATATAATTTCAAGAAGGAATTGAATATAGCACTTGGGGCTAAAGGATGTTGTGTTGGATGATCAATCATGATCATGTTGAAAGGCAGAGCAAGCTCAAAGGACCGAATGGCCTACTTCGGCTCCTATTTCCTATGTCTCCGTTATTTTCTGCCCCACCATCTAAGATGAGATCAAGAACCCTTGAAAGCAGCTTCAGTTTAGTTCGATAATATGTTAAAAAACCCAAAAAATAAAAACAATTTTTGGTTAAAAGAACAAAATTCTAATCCTTAATTCTGCCTGTTAAGAGTACTGGGGTCATTAGTGAAATAGTTGAGACAATCAGATAGAGGCCTTTAAGGGATTCGACACAAGTACCCAAGAGAAGTCTGTACATACATGGGAAGAGGTCTTTACGTGGATCAGTTGGCACACATAGTTTATGGCTGTAACAGGTTGAGCTAAGCAAAAATAACATGGAACTAGGGAACTATATAATGGATCTCAATAAATGACGTTTTATCAACTTGTATAAGTGATAATTTGGTAATGAGTATTTACCTTGGTTTAACATGAACATTACTTTGATATTTCAGATCAAGAACAATTGGATAAAGAGATACATAAGCTTTATAAGCAGATGAAAGTGAAAGTTAATCGTTTGAATGAAGCTCAAGGTGACTTTTTAACCTGTTCCTTTAACTCTGTGTATGTGTTATGTATACCTACAATTGCCTATGGCCTTTGATCATTTCAACCCTGTTTTCTGATCTAATTGATTTTGTGGAATGATGGGGCACTGTAATTGATATTGTCCTGTGCGGCAGAGAGGGAATGAACCCTGTTGCTCCTCTTTTAACACTTATGCATGAAGGTGTTCAGCAAGGAACAGATTTTCCACAATGGCCTGTTTCGTTCAAAGTTGCTTAGTTCACCTACATTTCCATATAATTTCTCACACATTTGTAAGGTCAGACAATGCCTGAAATTTAAATAAAACTGTTTGATATAAGGATAGTCAATTGAAGCTGATCCCTCTGGTGCCCTAAATGTCGTTGTAAGTAGCTGTTTTTCAAGATGTGTTTCTAAAATTCTGCTAGACAGATTATTTCAATAATTACTGAAGTAAAGTAATAGTTCTTGATATCTCCTTTTAAATTTACATCCTTCCCTACTTTAATTTGCATGAATGTCCAAAGCTTATTGTATCTAAACTGTCATGAGTTTTTATTCCTCGCTTAAAATCCTCTAAACCAATTTCTTCTATTTACTAACTGTAGTTGAATACTTGGTAAATGGGTTTTTATATAGTCTCTTTACATTTGTACAGCTTGGGATAACTGTGTCTTAATTCTTTCCCGTTGGGACTAGTCTTTCTTGTCTCTGTTCTTTCCACTATTTAATCATAGGCTATTGATCAGTCCCAAGTGTGTGGTAAACTCACAGTATAATCTCTGGAGATCTGTTCTTGCTTACTTACATCAGAACCTGGTCTGCCAATGTGCCTTTTGAGAGGAAGAGAAAACGAATTTTAATCCTTGTCTTCAATCCATTTGTGGGCTCACCCCTCTTTATCCTTCATCTTCTTCAAATCTTTAACACATTTTATTTTTACCACTCCATTTCTGGCCTCTTACATATCCTCAATTTCCTTCCATACCATTAATGACCATGATGTTTCTTCAAAACTTTTGTCTTTGACCAGAGTTTTGGTCACTTGTCCAATTAGCTTTCATATAGCAAGGTGTCAAATTTTGTTTGATAATACTCCTGTTAAGTATCTTGGAACGCTTTATATTAGTAAAGATGCTCTACTAGAACAGTTGTATATTTTAAATATGGCTGACATCAAATAACTTGCTTGGGAGCTTACTTGAGGTCTTGCTCGGTAAAGATAGCGCATATCTGAGTCCTAGAAAGGTATGGAGAAAATGAGGACTGCAGATGCTGGAGATCAGAGTCAAAAAGTGTGGCACTGGAAAGGCACAGCAGGTCAGGTAACATCCGAGGAACAGGAGAATCGATGTTTTGGGAATTCCTGATGAAGGGCTTGTGCCCAAAATGTCAAATTTCCTGCTCCTTGGATGCTGCCTAACCTGCTGTGCTTTGCCAGTGCCACACTTTTCAATTTACTAAAAAGGTATGTCTAAGTACCTCTGTAATATCTGTGGTGATGGGGATACTGATGTCAATTGTTGCTGACGATTCTGATTATCTTACTACTTGTATTCCAGGAAAACCTGAACTTAAAGGATTCAATCTTTCCCCTTTAACCCAAGAAGAATTGAGCGCCATTGAGAAGACACTGAAGAGCTGAAAGTTGCTTATGACTTGTAAATTGGTGAGAACTGGGCAGAACTCCATATATTGGAGGAACAGCTACTTTGGAAAACATGGACAGCATGTTTGCAACTTGGGCCATAAAAGATGTGGGATTTTTTTTCCAACATTGCTCAAGTTCCAAGATTTACCAGATCGCTTTCAGTGGGATTATGATATCTGAAATCATTAATCCTTGAATTATTCAAGAAGAGTGTCATTTTATCCATGTCTATTGGTGGCCAACTTCCTCTCCTTTCTTCCCAGAATTTACCTGGGACTTGAACAGTTACAATAACTTGCCACAGCTGACTACTCGGCCAGTGTACTTTACAAATAAAATTGCTGGATTACTGAATTAAATGCTGATCCTTTTCATAACTATCTTTTTTTTTACATGCACTTGGTCTACAGAAAGTGGAGTCTTATTTGTGGCTTTATATAATAATTTGCAAATGTATAAACCATGTGTGACATTAATACTTGATCACTTATAGTTACAATTCTGACAATGGCAAAATAAGGCAGTGTTTCAGTTTTCTGAAATAAAAACGGAAAGAACTGCGGATGCTGTAAACAGAGACAAAAGTAGAAATTGCTGGAAAAGCTCAGAAGTATCTATGGAGAGAAATCAGAGTTAACATTTCGGGTCAAGTGACTCTCCGAATTCAGATGCTGCCAAACCAGCTGAGCTTTTCCAGCAGTTTCTGTTATTGTCTTTTAGTTTTCCTAATTGTTCTGGAAGAAGTAAAGTCTTTGACAAAAAAACTGGAACTCCCAGTTTCACTCCTTAAATTGTGATATCTTATCGAATCTTGGCTGACAGTGCAGAGATTTTAAATTTATTCCCAAAATATGGGCATCACTGACAAGTCTAGCATTTGTTGCCAAAATGTACCTGGTGGGTAATTAGGACTTGAATAGTTTACTGGGACTCATCTGAGAGTGATTTGAGAATCCAAACTCCATATGGTGTTGGTGGATGGTGCTTCAAGGCATTTGTACTTTTTAAAAGGATTGGGAGCATTTAGTAACCCAGGCTCATCCATCCTCAGAACCCAGCTTGTTCCTTCGAAAGTCGTTCCAGCCTCAGATCCGATACCATTGACCTAAATGGGATAGGTTCAGAATGTGTTAAATGTTTATTGAAACTCTTTTGTAGTTAATGATATAGAATATGGTATCAGCAATAACATTAGCAAATTTGCTGATGATACAAAGCTGGGTGGCAGGTGAAATGTGATGAGGATGTTAGGAGATTACAGGGTGACCTGGACAAGTTAGGTGAGTGGGCAGATGCATGGCAGATGCAGTTTAATGTGGATAAATGTATGGTTATCCACTTTGGTAGCAAGAACAGGAAGGCAGACTACTACCTAAATGGAATCAATTTAGGTAAAGGGGCAGTACAGAGAGATCTGGGTGTTCTTGTACACCAGTCAATGAAGGTAAGCATGCAGGTACAGCAGGTAGTGAAGAAGGCTAATAGCATGTTGGCCTTCATAACAAGAGGAATTGAGTACAGAAGCAAAGAGGTGCTTCTGCAGCTGTACAGGGCCCTGGTGAGACCACACCTGGAGTACTGTGTGCAGTTCTGGTCTCCAAATTTGAGAAAAGACATTCTGGCTTTTGAGGGAGTGCAGCGTACGTCCACAAGGTCAATTCCTGGAATGGCAGGATTACCTTACACTGAAAGACTGAAGCGACTGGGCTTGTATACCCTTGAGTTTAGAAGATTGAGAGGGGATCTGATTGAGACGTATAAGATTATGAAAGGATTGGACACTCTGGCAGTAGGAAACATATTTCCACTGATGGGTGAGTGCTGAACCAGAGGACACAGCTTAAAAATACGGGGTAGACCATTTAGGACAGAGCTCAGGAGAAACTTCTTCACCCAGAGAGTGGTGTGTGGAATGCTCTGCCCCAGAGGGCAGTGGAGGCCCACTCTCTGGATTCATTTAAGAAAGAGTTGGATAGAGCTCTCAAAGATAGTGGAATCAAGGGTTATGGAGATAAGGCAGGAACAGGATACTGATTAGGAATGATCAGCCATGATTATATTGAATGGCGGTGCAGACTCGAAGGGCCGAATGGCCTACTCCTGCACCTATTGTCTATTGTCAGATCAAACAGCTTTAAGCTGCATATCCAGGAGACAATGTAGGTCATTGGCAGCAGCAGAATCTATTCAACAACAATCTCACCTGCAATATGCCTCACTTTACCATCAAGCCAGGAGACGATTAATCGTTCAATGAAGAATGTGGAAGTGGGACCAAGTATATCTTAAAAGCAAGATGCTAACAACGTGCATACTGTTGCAGCCGCATTAAACAGTGGAAATGACATGTTTATAGACAGGGCAAAGAGGTCATTATTCTAACTCCTAGGTTCTTACTCCTAACAGATCAAATCGAAGCATTGCAGTTTTTTCACATCCAGTTATCAATGGTGGGCGACAAAGGAATCTCTATGAGTAACCCCATCTTCAAAGATTGTAGGGCTCACCATTAATTTAAATTAAAAGGCGAAAGCATTCACCGCGATCTTCAGCCAGAAATGACATCGATAATCTACTTCAGCCTCCTCTTGAGATCACAAGCAAATAGATACCAGCCTTCAGCCAATGAGATTGACTATATCAAAAAAAGACAACTGAGTGAACTGGATACAACAAAAGCAAAGATGCCTGACCGCACTCTGTTAAAAATTTAGCATGATGTCTAGTGTTTGGGTTTGTGTGTGTGTGTGTGTGTGTGTGTGTGCGCGCGCATGTTTTTATTCCATTTGAATAAAGGAATAAGATTGTTTCAAAATTTGTTTTGCTGGAAACTGCTTAAGGTTTTGTTTCTCTAGAAATAAAGCTAATGAAATTATAATTCCTAAGTGATGACAGTTGCACCTAGACCAGAAAGGGGCTGTGGTTAGACAAGGTCTTGGCAAGTATGGAAATATGAATGGTAGATATTAAAAAAACAGACTACAAAGCTGTGGACTTCTTATGTTGCTGAAATTACATTAGTGTGTGAAAGTAGAGTGAAATTTAATGTTAATGAATTATTCATTGGTTAATAATAGTTATTATAACAGCTCATTATAAAAGTGAAGCTTTTCAACAAAGGTTTCAACAAATAACTCATGTTTTATAAGAGTGTTTCATAAATAAATTACTGAAAGATCATAGAAGCATGACAACGTATAAGGCAAGAGACTTTGGGAGACCCACGTGAAGTAGTGAGAAAATTTTCTGAGGGTTCACTCATTGTAATGTTGAAAGATTAAGTTGGACTATCTCTCTGGGGCATTAATATTAAAGGGTTAAACTGCACGAACTGAACATCCTGGAAGTGGGTGGGACAACATTCATGCAGGAATGTGGATGACTCCCACACCATTTTGACAGTCATTCGCTACTACTCCCCTAATATTCTCAAATTAAACTATCATTTAGAACCTTCCCTTACTATTCTCAAATTAAACTATCATTCACCCTTCCATTCAGAAATACTTTCATAGCCATCCCCCGAAGTTAGGTATGTCACACCTGCATTATCTGGGGGAATCACTGAGTCAGGAAATTGTTTGCATAACAATTTACCAGGATTAGGGCATCTACGTTTACTATTATCTCTGGGATGACCTCATCCTATTATTGTAAATGGGGTAACGTAATTATGGGGGCGTGGGTTGGTTGGGGGGGTGGCTAGAGTATCTGTGAACATTACCAACTGACCCGTATGAAGGCGATGTGTTTTCTTTGTTCAGGGCCTCTTTTGACCTGACTTCACATGCCTACAAGGAGAGTCAAAGCGAGTCACCTAGCCTGTACAGGCTTTAATAAACTTTAACTGTTTGCAGAAGTTGGTGTGTGCGAATTGTCTCTCGTGTGAAACCTCATGAAAAGAACCTAACATCATGCTTATGTTTTTGGATAATTTGCAATGTTTGGACAACATTTCAAAAAAAGAGGAAGAGTTGTTTGTACATACCTATTTAGACCAGTACTGTTGTTTATTTGATTTATTGTCACGTGTACCTAAGTACAGTGAAAAGCTTTGTTTCTCAGCAATATAGACAGATCATAGTAAGCAAGGACATACAGATCATAGGGTGGGAAAAGCCTTGAACACAGAGTGAGGCATACAGGTTACATTGCACAGGAAGTGCAAGAGGCAAGATAAACATTAACAATCAATAATATTTGAAGTTTGAGAGTATATTCATCAGTCTAATAACAGCAGGAAAAAAGCTGCTCTTGAACCTGTTCGTGTGTTCAAGCTTCTGTACCTTCTGCCTGATGGAAGAGGTTGGAGGAGAGCATTTCCAGGATGGGATGAGTCTTTAATGATGTTGGCAGCCTTTCAGCAGCAACAAAATGTCTAAATGGAGTCCAAGGATGGGAGGTTGGCTTCCGTGATGGTCTGAGCTGTGCACACAACCTTGGGTAATTTCATACGATCCTGGGCAGAGCAGTTGCCCAGGCCTTTATGCACCTGGCTTGTATGCTTTTTATGGTGCATCAGTAAAGGTTGGTGAGAGTCCTTATGAACATGCCAAATTTCCTGAGCCGCCTGAGGAAGAAACGGGTTGTTGTCCTTCTTGCCTGTTGCACCTACATGGGAAGTCCAGAACAGTTTGTCTATTTTCATCACTACTAGGAACTTGACGCTCTCAACCTTTGCTCCATTGATGTAGATGGGGTTGTGTTCTACTTTCTTTCTGAAGTCAATGATCAGTCCTTGTAGTGGTTATATGTTTTTACTGTACAATTAGCTTGTTATTTTCTGTCTTAAAATCTGATTAACTTCAACATACCAAAGAACAGGAGTAGAACTATTCAGCCCATTAAATCCTCTCCACCACTAGATACAATCATGGCTGATTGAAAACTTAGCCCCATAATTCCTTACTGCATTTGGTAATCAGAAATCTGACAACCTTTACCTCAAAAATATTCAAAGACTGAACATTTATAGCACTTAGTCCCATTCACAACTCCTCAGATAATGATGGGACCTTCATCCTCGGATCTTCGCGTGTTCATCCTCCAAGGCGGACTTCGGGATACGCAACAACAGAGTCGCTGAGCAGAGGTTGAGAGCCAAGTTTGGAACCCATGAGGATGGCCTCGACTGGGACCTTGAGTTCATGTCACACAACAGGTAACCCCATTACACTATACATTCTCTCAGACAAGCACATATACTCACACTCATGCAGACCCACTCTCATACACACACACATACACACACCACTTACTCACCCACACACACCCTCTCACACGCTTATATTCCATCACACTCACAACAAACTTTAGCAAGCATACACATGCAAACACACACTCTCTCACATGCACTCACTCACGCTCTCATGCACACACACACACACACATAAGACTATAGGGTGAATTTGAATTTGCAGAGACGTTTTATTTTATTTAAAAGCACACAATCTGCAGTCAATCCACGTAATATTTTATGAATTCCTACTTTGGAAATAGAACCAGTCTGACTCAAGATTGGGATACAGACAGACTCTAACCTTACAGCTTTAACATATTGTCTGAGCAGAGATGTCACTTTTTTTAATAAAACCTTAAGTTTTCTCGAGAATGTGACTTAAAAGAAATTCTGCGATTTGCATATTAATGAATCGAAACCTGCAAACCGTTCCAAAAGATGAAAGACTTAACAGCAACCTAGGTTTGTTCAATATATAATTTCAGCTGTATGACATTGTAATCTTTTGCTATAAATTCTGTATCTTATGATCCTGTTCCACAGCTATCTGATGATGGAGCATCGCTCCGAAAGCTAGTGCTTCCAATAAACCTGTTGGACTATAACCTGGTGTTATGTGATTTTTAACCACACTCTACAAGGCACAAGTCATGATGGACACACCCGTGTTAGCCTGCTGAGTGCAGATCCACCAACACTCACTATAGATTCATAAGAACAGAAGTAGGCCATTCAACCTTTCTTCAAGTCTGCTGCACAATTTAATATAATCAGTGCTGATTGAAAACTTTAGTGCCTGTGAGAGGTAATTTCGGTTTAAACTTTAAGATGTGCCTGGACCACAGACTGATCTATAATAAAAGACAAAACCTTCGTTTCTTTTCTAACAACCATTTTATATACTCAAAAGTAGAGTAGTTTAAATTGTGCAGAATGCTGACAATTTGTGAGCGATAGTAAAAACAAGCAGGCTCTTGATTAATGAAGCCATTCACACAGCAGAGAAGGATGAGTCCTTGGCTGATAAGACTCCAGGATGGGAGGACGACTTGAGACATCTGTTTCAGATTAAAGCCTTTGACTGATAAGACTACAGGGTGAGAAAAACAACAAACTTTGGAGACTCTGGAGCCTTTTGTTGCAGACTTTGTGATAAAAATAATGATGTTTTTAAGAATGAGAACCTCATGGTTTGTTGGAGCCAAGGAGAGGAGGGACTTGTCCTATATATAATGGAGACTTTGTAAGCCTCAGCGCTCCTTTTCTTTAAGGGTGCCCGACTCTGCAGACTTGACTTGTTAATAAAACTTTGTTTTCCTGAATTTGTCTAGAGCGATTATTGAGAAGCGATTTTCGTTTCTAACAACTTGGGGGCTCGTCATCCGGGATCAACACTCCGGCCGCAAGGGGAGTTGAGGAAGGATATCGGAGAAGGTGCACCCTGCTGAGTTCAGTAGTCCCTGATTCCTTGCTTGTCGCCCCGCGCGGCTTGAGCGAGTGATATCCGGGAGGCTCAGGAAAACAAAGGAGGGGTGTACCCGAGGCAGTGGGGATGGTTAACGATCGAGTAATTTCGGTGCACCGAACCCAGGTAAGACAAAACTTGCGGGGACCGTGTTTCCGGAGGACTGGGTACCTACGGGGTGCCTGTGGATTTTTTTCTACAGAGACGTGGGACTCAGGAATCTGGAGACCGGGTTCGCCTGTGAGGGATTTTGCAGAGACCGTGTTTGAGGAGGAACGTGTACCTACGGGGTGCCTGTGATTTGTGTCACAGAGACGTAGGACACAGGAATCCAAAGACCGGGGGTGCCTGCAAAGGAACCTGGGCGATCACGGGACTGAAGGTCCGGGAATTGGCTACATTGTGATAGATTATCACGGGAAAAATACGAAGTCCTCGGAAATGGGAAATAAGGGATCTAAGGTGATTAAGGGAAAGGTAGGCTTAAACAGGGACAATGACACATACCCCGGGGTACCTGACGATAGTCCGTTAGGGAAAATGCTAAATAATTGGGATCAGGGTGGAAGAAAGGGAAAATCTAAAAGGAAGATGGTAAAATACTGTCAAAAGTGGTCCCAGAAACCTATTCAGGGCGACTCAGTGTGGTGGCCTAGATTCGGTACTGACGAAGACTGGGTCCGGCAAGCCCTCATTTTATATGTCAATTCAAAACCTGATGTTAATCTGGAAGAAAGTGATTATGCCCTTTGTTGGCTGCCGGTTACGATATCTTGCCAAATGCAGGTAACTAATAAAGACTCGAAAGGGCAGAAAGAATGGGACCCTTTAGATCACTTACCGCCGCCCTACGTGACCCCGTCTGCCCCACAGAATGTTCCTTCGGGTGACGACGATTCAGGGGAAGGGGAAGAACATGGGGAGGAATCACAAACTACCTCAGGGGTACAGACCAGATCTCAAGCTGAAAAGGGTCACAGACAAAACCCTGTCTCGATTGTAAGAATGAATCCACTCCGGGAAGTGCCCATGGGGGGCGAGGAAGGAAGGACGGGATATGTGAACGTTCCCTTGACGAGTACTGAAGTACGGAATTTCAGGAGGGAGATGAAGGGTCTACTAGAGGACCCCATGGGACTTGCTGAACAATTGGATCAGTTCCTGGGTCCGAATACTTACACGCGGGAAGAGATGTGTTCCATCATGAAAACATTGTTCTCTAGCCAGGAGCGTCAGATGATACGACAAGCTGCGCTCTTGGTCTGGGAGAGAGAGGGGGGAGAAGGAGGGGAGCAGAAGTTTCCCCTCACCGACCCCGAGTGGGATAAGAACACGGAGGGAGGACGGCGCAACATGAGAGACATGCGGGAATATTGGATAAAAGGAATAAGACACGCAGCCCCGAAGGGGCACAATTTTACCAAGGCCTTTGGTAATCATCAAAACCCGGAGGAAACCCCTACGGACTTCCTAGACAGGATTAGGAAGAATTTGCAGCAGTTTGCTGGGGTGGACCCTGAGACGGACGTGGGGCAACAACTCATACGGGTAGAGTTTGTATCAAAAGCCTGGCCGGACATACGAAAGAAGTTAGAGAAAATGGATGATTGGGATAGTAAATCTTTAAGTGAATTACTACGAGAGGCGCAAAAGGTGTTTGTGAGAAGGGACGATGAGAAGCAAAGGAAGGCGACAAAGATAATGATGCAAACGGTGCAACAAATGACAGCTGGAAGAAAGGAAAAGGGAGAGCCGTGGCAGAAACAGGAAAGGGGAGAGTCGTGGCAAGAGCAGAGGAAAAGAGAACCATGGCCGGAACAAAGGAAGAGTGGAGGAACGCGAGACCGCGACAGGGAAACGAAGAGGATACTCAGATGTTACTATTGTAATGAAGAGGGACATTTTAAACGGGAGTGCTCCCGCTACAAGCGGGAGGTGAGGTCGTACGCCCTGATGGAGGAAGATTAGGGAGGTCGGGGGTTCCTACCCTTGGGGCAAAAGGACTATCGACAGGAACCCCTGGTAAACTTGAAAGTAGGGCCCCAAGGATCGGAGATCACATTTATGGTGGACTCGGGAGCCGAAAGATCAAGTATAATCCAAATACCCCCCGGCACCGGAGCAGGAGGAAAAGTTATGGGGGTATCTGGAATTGGAGGACAGAAATTACAAGTCCCAGTGGTGGAGGACGTGGAAATTGGATATGAAAACAGAACTACTAAACGAGACCTCCTTCTACTGCCATCGGCGGGGTTTAATTTGTTAGGAAGAGACTTGCAGGTCAAACTAGGGATCGGAACGGTACCAAGTAACGGGGAAATGGTGGTAAGGTTGTTCGCCCTCACCGAAGAAGATGATCAACAAATAGACCCGGAAGTTTGGTACCGAGAGGGGAACAGAGGGGGTCTAAACATCAAACCTCTCCAAATCACCATGTTACCAGGAAGAGGCCCGGTAAGAAGGAAACAATACCCGATTGCCATGGAAGGACGGGAGGGGTTACAACCTGTGATAGAAAGATTAATCACAGATGGACTACTGGAGGAATGCATGTCCCCTTTCAATACTCCAATACTCCCTGTGAGGAAGCCGGACGGGACATATAGGCTGGTGCAAGACCTGCGGGGGTTGAATGAAGTAGTCCAAGCTAGATACCCGGTGGTACCTAATCCCTACACGTTAATGAGTAAAATTCCCCCCGAACATGAATGGTTCAGCATAATAGATCTGAAGGATGCTTTCTGGAGTTGCCCCCTTGACGAAGAAAGTCGGAACCTTTTTGCCTTTGAATGGGAGAATCCCTTCACAGGACGAAAGCGACAGTTAAGATGGACGGTCTTGCCGCAGGGATTCACGGAGTCACCCAATTTGTTTGGACAAATACTGGAGCAGATCTTAGAAGGATTTCAGTGTAACGCGGAGAATCAATTGCTCCAATATGTCGATGATCTCTTACTCTCAGGACCAAGAGAAGAGGAGGTACGAGCAGACACCGTTGCCCTGTTGAACTTCCTGGGGAAACAGGGTCTACGCGTCTCCAGGACAAAACTCCAGTTTGTGGAGTGAGAAGTAAGATATCTGGGCCATCAAGTCAGTAAGGGGCACCGCCGTATCACGCCAGAACGAATATCAGGAATTACGGGTATGCCAATACCCAGGACGAAGAAGGAAATCAGACAATTCCTGGGGCTAGTAGGGTATTGCCGGATATGGATTGAAAGTTACACCACTTTAGTAAAATTTTTGTACGACAAACTGGGACAAGAAGGACAAAAGGTGGACTGGTCAGATGAGGAGGAGCAGCGATTTAATATTATTAAAAATAAACTGATTCGAGCTCCGGTATTGGCTTTACCCACCCTGAAGGAACCGTTCCAGTTATATGTTAATAGCGCCGGCGGAATTGCCCAGGGTGTGCTTACTCAGCTGCGGGCAGGGAAACGTCAGCCGGTTGCATTTTTGTCAAAAATGTTAGACCCTGTGTCATGTGGATGGCCGACCTGTATACAGGCAGTGGCAGCTACGGCAATGTTAGTAGAAGAGGCCCGAAAACTTACCTTTGGAGGAAGGATCACAGTATACTCCCCACATTCGGTTAGTGCCATACTGGCTCAGAAGGCTCACCGCTGGTTAACAGACTCTCGCATCCTAAAGTATGAGACGATTTTGATGACCGGGAACGATCTCAATTTTGCAAAAGATCTCAGTTGCAACCCAGCCCAGTTTCTGTACGGACGTCCTGCAGACGGGGAACAGGAGCATGATTGTGTGGAATTTGTGGACTTGCAGACCAAAAGCCGAGAGGACCTGCAAGAAGCCCCGCTGGGTGAGGGACAGGAACTGTATATCGACGGGTCCTCCCGGTGCATCAGTGGAGTACGATACAGTGGCTATGCTGTTATAGATGGTGCAACGAAACGGACGATTGAGTCTGGACGACTGCCCGGGAAGTGGTCAGCCCAATCCTGTGAGTTGTACGCCCTCCAGAGGGCCCTGAAGCTGTTGGAAGGGAAAGTGGGGACCATATATACTGACTCAAAGTATGCATACGGAGTCGTTCATACTTTCGGGAAAATCTGGAAAGAGCGAGGATTGATAACTTCCCGGGGAAAAGAATTAGCTCACGAACAAATGATCAGCCTAACGTTGGAAGCCCTGGCGTTACCTACGGAACTTGCAGTAGTCCATGTACCCGGTCACCAGAAGGGGTCGACACCGGAAGCGGTGGGAAACCGGCTGGCAGACGAGGAAGCCAAGCGGGCAGCGGTCGAAAAATCCGTCCAATTGTTAACGTTAATACCGTTGAGGGAAGGCCTCGCTAAACAACCCGTCTTCACCCAGGGGGAGATTGATAAAATGGATCAATTGGGTGCCCGGCTAGATACTAACGGGAAGTGGACGGTTCCTGATGGGAGACAAGTACTGAACAAACAGATCACCTGGGGTATTCTGCACCGATTACACCATCAGACCCACTGGGGGGTGCAAGCCATGTGTGACACAATCCTGAGAGACTATGTATGCAGGGGGATATACACATTAGCCCAACAAGAGGTAGTCGGATGCCCCACTTGCCGGCGTATTAATCAGAAAACCATGCGTTCTATGCCAGCTGGTGGTCAGCCCCTAGCGATTAGGCCATTTCAGAGGATCCAAGTCGACTTTACAGAATTACCCCCAGTACAGAGATGGAAATATCTGCTAGTAATAGTAGACCATTTCACTCACTGGGTAGAGGCTTTCCCAACTGCCAAAGACGATGCACCAACCGTGGCCAGACTGTTGTTAGAGAACATAATCCCGAGATACGGCATAATGGAATCTATTGACTCCGATTGCGGGACGCATTTTATTTCTAAGCTACACCATTTGATCTGTAATGCCCTGGGTATCCAATGGAAATTCCACACACCCTGGCATCCTCAGAGTTCGGGTCGAGTTGAGAGAATGAATGGCACGCTCAAGACCCAATTGACTAAGCTGATGTTAGAAACTAAGTTACCCTGGCCAAAGTGCCTGCCCATTGCCCTAATGAGGATACGTACGGCACCTCGCCGAGATGTCGGGGTTTCCCCCTATGAAATGCTCTTCGGATTACCGTATTGGAGTAAGGTTGATGGATGTCCCACTCTACAAGGGGGGGATGTATTTATCCGAACCTATTTACTGGCCTTATCCCGTTCTTTTGCAGAACTCCGAAGGAAAGGTCTCCTGGCTCAGACTCCGCCGCTCGACTTCCTCCTGCATAAGGTGGAGCCCGGAGATTGGATACTTGTTAAGACCTGGAAGGCCGAAAAGCTCCAGCCGCGGTGGGAAGGACCGTTCCTGGTTCTGTTAACAACTGAGGCAGCTGTTCGAACGAAAGAAAAAGGGTGGGTCCACGCATCAAGGATAAAGGGGCCCGTTCCGCCTGAAGAAGAAAGCACCTGGACATGCGAGCAAGGGGACAAGCCGTTGTCGGTAAAACTGAAAAGACAGCAATAATGAACTCTACTTGGACTGTATTGGTGGGGATATTGATCAGTTTACTCCTGTATGTGGGGGAGGGTGAGGGGAGATGTGACAAATGTCGAACTACAGTAAGACTTGGGATTCGAATCTATTCGGGATCATTTGTGTCCCATTCCTATGTGGACGATAGGTGTTACGATGTGAGTGCACGCCATGAATGTTGGGAGGATGGGAGACCCTATTATCAGGTATATAATAAAGGATACGGTGGCAAAATCCATGGATGCCCTATAAATGACCACTGGGTGTGTATTAGCAAAACTGGGAGGTGGGACCTATCCTCTGTGTTGCTCAGGGAGCAGGTTGACAGAGTCAAGGAGACCAAGATACAGATCCCTGATCGGGGGTTGGGGAAAGAGCAAGACCGTCAGGGAACGGTCGTGCTCCCTAAAGTGCCATCTGTATACGAAGAGGTAGAAGGACAGATTGAACTCCCTGATGTTACACAAAACCTGTTTATTGATCTCACCTCTAGAATAGCCACTGTTTTAAATGTTAGCAATTGCTGGGTCTGTGGGGGGCCGCATATGTCGGAACAATGGCCGTGGACTGGTCAAAGCTTAGACATAGGGGAATTGCTGCAAACCACTTGGACTCATGACAAAGACAGAAAAAGCCAGGGGTGGAGACTGACAAACAGCCCTGAGGGCCAGTTCTGTATTGAAGGCAAGGGGACCGTGAAGGTAGGGATTAGCCCCTGTCAGAATATATTGGATGCAACCACGCGAGTATGGTGGCCTGAGAATATTGCTTGGTACATTGCAAACCGAGATCATCAAAATTGCATTCGGTTACGTTCTGATTCCTCCTCTTACGAGCTAAGTGCTGACCCTTCCGATGGCATGAAAAGAGTGTGGAGCGGTGGTTGTCAGGGGAATCAATGCTGGAATAATCCTGTCCAGACTCTGCCACGGGGTCAACAATCCGAATACTGGAATTGCAGTGGTCCTGGTCCTTATGAGGGCGTCCCTGGGGTAAAGGAGTTGTGGGATGACGTTGTGAGGCAGGGAGGGCCTGCTCCAGATGGCCTATTTTGGATATGCGGTAATCAGGCATACTCCAAACTGCCCATGGGATGGGCTGGGGTATGCTTCCTGGGTCTAATACGACCTGCGTTCTTCCTATAACCCGGGAGGAAGGCGATGATTTGGGAGTTAAACTCTTTGACTCCCTGCGTAGGTCGCCAAGGGATATCCAAGTCGGTGATTGGGGGGATGAGTGGCCACCGGCCCGGATTATTGAATACTATGGGCCGGCTACTTGGGCACAGGACGGATCATGGGGATATCGCACTCCTATCTATATGCTAAATCGAATTATCAGGCTCCAAGCAGTCGTAGAGGTCATTACTAACCGGACTGCCCTGGCCCTAGAGCTGTTGGCTCAGCAGCAGGATCAGATGAGGGCTGCTATATATCAAAACCGACTTGCCTTGGATTATCTGTTGGCCTCGGAGGGGGGTGTGTGCGGGAAATTTAACCTGACAAACTGCTGTCTAGAAATTGACGATAATGGTAAAGCGGTTTTGAAAATTTCCGATGAAATTCGGAGATTGGCCCATGTGCCAGTACAATCTTGGCGTCCTCTTAGTGGCATCGGATGGTGGGATGGTCTCCTAGGTGGTAGCTGGTGGCGCACGGCGTTGCTGGTGGTTGGGGGCGGCATGATTCTTCTTCTCGTATTACCCTGCCTAACTCCCTGTATTCAGTTTTTAATTCAGAAAAATATTTCCCGACTCCAGGCAGTGGTGGTTCCACAACATGGGACACGGGAACTTAAAGTGATGTTGCTGCGAAAGACCAAGGATTTCCCGGGCCCTTGAGGGAAGGGGGGGGCTTATCTTGGTCAGGCACATCTTAAAGAAAGAAAAGGGTGGAATTGTGAGAGGTAATTTCGGTTTAAACTTTAAGATGTGCCTGGACCATAGACTGATCTATAATAAAAGACAAAACCTTCGTTTCTTTTCTAACAACCATTTTATATACTCAAAAGTAGAGTAGTTTAAATTGTGCAGAATGCTGACAATTTGTGAGCGATAGTAAAAACAAGCAGGCTCTTGATTAATGAAGCCATTCACACAGCAGAGAAGGATGAGTCCTTGGCTGATAAGACTCCAGGATGGGAGGACGACTTGAGACATCTGTTTCAGATTAAAGCCTTTGACTGATAAGACTACAGGGTGAGAAAAACAACAAACTTTGGAGACTCTGGAGCCTTTTGTTGCAGACTTTGTGATAAAAATAATGATGTTTTTAAGAATGAGAACCTCATGGTTTGTTGGAGCCAAGGAGAGGAGGGACTTGTCCTATATATAATGGAGACTTTGTAAGCCTCAGCGCTCCTTTTCTTTAAGGGTGCCCGACTCTGCAGACTTGACTTGTTAATAAAACTTTGTTTTCCTGAATTTGTCTAGAGCGATTATTGAGAAGCGATTTTCGTTTCTAACAGTGCCTCTTCCCCATACTGTCCCATAATCCTTTACATCATTGGCACCCTGAAATATATCTACCTCTAAACATACCTAACTACTGAGCCTCTAGAACACTGTGGAAATAGTTTCCAAAGATTCACAACACTCTTGAGTAAAATAATTCTCCTTATCTTTGTCCTAAATGGAAATCTGTTATTTTCTAAATTTTTCCCCTTGGTTTTGACTCTCCAACCGGGAGAACATTTTTTCTACACTGTCTATCCTTAAAATTATTTTACAAGTTTCAATGAGATTGTATCTCACTCTTGAAAACTCGGGTGAATGTAAATCCAGTTTGTCTAGAACAATTGTTAGTAGAACAATACTGCCATCTCATGGACAAGTCTGCTGAATATTTCTAGCACTCCCTCTATGACAGTATGAGCTTTTCTGAGATAAGGAGACCAAAGCTGCACACAGTTCTCTAGGTAAAGCCTGATCGAGCTTCTATAAAATGGTACCTGGACAAAAGGGTCAGCGTATTTCTGGAATGGAATAGAGTTTTTAAAGAAAAAGTATTACTTGTGCAGGTAAATGCTAAGAGTGTTTTTCTTTTTAACATGAACATTTCCTCACAAAAAAAATTCGAAAATGTGTGCTCCAAGGGTGGTCTAAAGGTTTGAAATGAATTTGGCAGTGGCCCTGGGTCACAATTGATTAAGGATGATCATAACGAATGGTGGTGCAAGCTCGAAGGGCAGAATGGCCTACTCCTGCACCTATTGTCTAACTGTGTCTTCACTCTCGTTGCCCGGAACGATTGTTGGGCGGATTGTTTGTTCCAGGCACCGCTGCTCCTGCGGACGGGTTTCGGTGACGGACGCGTCTCCCCGCAGGCTGCAGTCCCCGTCCCCCCGCCCCCCGCGCACGTGCCGGTTCCTGATAATTGTTTGTCGAGGGGGCTCCATGGCTGCTCTGGATTTAATCGGGACGATTGGGGATGAGGACGAGGTTCCGGAGGATGAGGCGGAGGAGACGGGCTCTGAGGGAGAGGTGAGTCTGACAGTGGCCCCGGTGGTCACTGAGGAACACAGCACGGTTTCGTGCAACCTTTCTGACTAGAATCAACAAGATTAGCAGTGCTTTCTAAGTATTCATTTTCTTAAACAGACCCCAACTGTGAGGTGTTTACAGCTGATGCAGTTTGGTTGGAATTCTGCCCAGTCAGGATCACGTGGGTTGGACTGAAGGGTCTGTTTCCATGCTGTACATCTCTATGACTTAGAATTAGATTTATAGGGTACCAATGGCTATAAAGAACGCAGGTTTTATGTAAATAACTGCTTAAGTTTCCAGTCAGTTTGGAGAATTGTCATCTTAAATCACCACAGATTAGGATCAAGACTGACAGCAGAAAATGATGGCAGAGGAAGACCTGCATACAAAATAAACTAGAAATCAGCAGCCACAAGGATTGGGATGAAGGGGAGAATAATTTATCTACACACCACATTGTTAGCGAAATAGAGATGGTAGTTGCTAGAAATGGACAGCTTCCAGTATACTGTAATTAATTGTAAACTCTTCCTCCCAACTTTAGTCCTTGTTCTTGCTGCTCAATTAAAGCATACAGTTAAACCTGGGAGATGCTTTGCACTTTCCCAACAACATTAAAACAGTGTTACATCCATCAATATTTATTATTTGGATATGCTAGTCCAATCTTCTGGGCTACTAAGTTCCAAAGCAATTTATGGCTGCTCACTTTTATATAATGCAATATCATTGTTCAAGCTGATGATAGATTACACCATTCTGGCATTACCTCGCGTAGCCTTCCGTGCTGTAGTGATTCAAGGGAAATTCCCTCTTCATAGCAGCTTTCCCATATTCAGTATTGATCTGAGTTATGCTTAACAGTGTGCTGTTTTATATTGTCCATGAATAAGCAGCAGAAGGGCAGATCTTGTTGCACTTACCTTCCTTTGATTTGTAAGACTGCTGTCTTTGTTTATTCAGGAGCCGCCTGTCACCTTACTGAAGAGAAATAAGTTAAGGAAGAAATGTGTGGACTTCAGTGATGACTTCCTGTTCACTGAAAAAGATGGGGAATATGATGACAGCTGGACGATGGCAGATGTCCTGAATCAACTGAAAAAGAATGTGAGAACCTGTGACTCTTCATGTTTATAGGCTGTAGCTTCCTTAACATTCAGTTTTTAGACTGTTAGAGTGTTCATTGTTTCTGCTGCAGTGATAGGATGCTGTAGAAATGTTTCCATCAAACTGACAGCTGATGTTCAATAAGTTACTGGATTCATTGTCCATAAGCCATTTCAAGCGTGCTTTCTGTTTGCTTCTTTGCTAATTTAAGAGTAATTTACGATTAAATGTGATTGTTTTTAAATATTTGTGATGATGAATGTGTGCATATGATTCAAAACACAGGACTCTTGGGGAACAGTTAGCAAGTCCTTTAGATTATCATGCCTCAGAATTTGCTGACTGTTTGACAGATGATGATCCCAGATTTTCAGTACATTGAGTGGGCACTTTATTCTCTTGTTGAGTCTCAGCTCAGAAAGTGGATTTGATGTAATATTACTTCATTTTTCTGCTTATTTCCAGAAGGCACCAACAACCCTGGATGAAAAGATAGAAAAAGTGCGAAAGAAAAGAAAAAGAGAGGTCAGTTGTTTTCAAAATTTTCTCAAATAATTGAGTGTCTGTACATTCAGGTGTGAGAACGTTCACTGGGACATAGAAGCTGTGATCTCCCAAAAGCTGCATTTTCCTTCCGTTTTTCCTCCTTTCCTTTCCATATACATAACAAATAAATGTTTAATGCTGTTGATATTTGCTGAGGGTATTTACACTGGATTAGCAATCTTTCAGTGTCTGTTCAAATAAATTTTGTTCATGAAAAACCTAGTTCTGATGGTGGACTGGTGCTTTCGGAGTGTAAGGTGATCTTTTCCATGTAAGTGCATGATCCATGGGTCACTTGATAATGGCTAACACTGGGAACATTGCTAGTTTTATTTTTCATCTTACCTTCCTATTCCACGACCACCCTGGTAGAGACAAATGAACTAGGCACAAACCATGCAGTGAAGCTGAGTTTTCTCTGCTGTTCACCACAACCATCTGCCCATTTACAAACTAAATATTAGCTAATCTTATCAGCTTTCAAGATCTAGGAGAATTGCAAATGGAAGTGAAATACTGATATCACTATGAAATCCATTTGCCAGCTTTACAATGTAAGAATTGTAAGGTCAACTATTTAGGAGCTAAAACTAATAGATATGTGATTTCTAAATAATAAGAAGTTATGAACTGTAAAAGATCGGAAAGGTTTAGAAAGCACTAATTTGCAGGGGCAAAAAGTAATTTAAAAAACTAATGGAAACAAAAAAGGTTCAGAGGGATTTTATAGCTTACAATGTGAAATTGCCTTTATTTAAATTAATGGGCTGCTTTTTTACAGGAACCAAAATATCAGAGACAAATCATTTATTGCTCAGCAAGACCTGGGAAACATTTGTCATCAAATTAGTATCTTTATTGCAACTGCACTTCTTTAACTACATAATTTCTAGTCATTCTTTCACCAATGTTTGTGAAGAGTGGGTCTAGTGACTTGGTTATAGTCAGAAAATATGAAAGTGTAATTCGGAATTGTTTTCTCCTGAATTGGAAAATTAGTTCTTCACGGTTCTGAAGAAGAGTCCTATTAGATTCAAAACACTAAGTCTGATTCTCCCTGACCTGGCATTTTTCTGCCTTTATTAAAGTTTTAATGATCCACAGTGTTACTAACATCTGCAAAATGATTCACTCTCTCAACCAAGATAGTAATAAAGTTTTGCCAGTGGCACCACAAATCGATATAAATTGGGGAGGAGAAATAATCGTTTAGTGGGAGGTTGAGAAGGGATAAAACAGTTCGTGAGAAGGAGCAGTGCATATAAGTCTTTGGCTTTGATTTAAATGTTTCTAATTTCCAGGAGAAATCTACAAAAGAAGCAAAGGGTTTAAAGACCGACTCTACTGAGTCCAAATCTCATTTGGAAGATGAGGAAGAACTGGATCAGGCAGAGGCCAGTGAAGATGCTGAGGGATCTGATGAAGAGAAAAGTCCAGAAAATGAGGAAGATGATGAGTCAATATCTGAGTTCTCCTCAGCTGATGAGGATATTTTACAGAAAGCAGGTAAGATTGAAGCCTGGTGAACTTTATTCGCAATGTTTTTATTGTGGTAGTACTGTGGCTTGTTTCCATTGCTTTATTGACTCATCAGAGACTGATGTAATGCTGGTTGTTTCACAGACACCCTGAAATTGAAGGGGAAGAAGAGGAAGAAAAATGTTCCTAGGGATGTGAGTGTTCCTGGTGTTTTATTTCCTAGTGTATACTGACGATAGCAAAGATGATTGTATTGCTGAAATGTGATGCATTTTGGGATGATTAGCAAGGCAAGGGAGTACACAATGAATAGAAGGAACCGAGGAAGTACAGAGGATCAGAAGGACCTTGCAGTAAATGTCCCTAGTTCCTTGAAGGTAACAGGGCAGGTGATTAAGAAGACATAATGGGATACTTGCCTTTATTCATCAAGTCATTGAATACAAGAGCAGGGAGTTTACAATGGAGCTGTATAAGATGTTAGTTAGGCAACAGCTAGAGGACTCGGGATGTGATTGCTATAGAGAGGATGCAGAGAAAATTGTTTTGGGCTGGAACATTTCAGCTATGAAAAGAGACTAGATAGGTTGGGGTTGTTTTCCTTAGAGCAGAGAAAGCTGATTGAGGTGTACAAAATTATGAGGGGCATAGATAAGAAAGAGGTTTTTCTCTTGGTCGAGCGTTCAATAACCAGGAGGCATACTTTAAGACAAAAAGGGTGGGAGATTTAAGGAAGAATTTTTTTCTGTGTTGTGAATATCTGGTACTCTGCCTGATAGGGCAAGAACATCACAAGATTTAAGTATTTAGATAAACACTTGATCACCGTAGTATACAAACTACAGATGAAGTGCTGGAAAATGGGTCTATAATAGATGGATAGATTCTTGATGACTGGCATAGAGATAGGTAGACTGAAGGGCCTGTCTTGTGTATTGTACGGCTATGTGGTCTGAATGCGAAGGAAGAGGCCTGCAGCAGTTGACTGGCTCATGAATCTTAGTAACATCCTTTATTTCCACTTATTAATTTTTATCTTTTGGAGTCCCTTGTCTGAGTAGACATCATTCAGCTGATGTGGAATGGATGGACAACTATGGGATAGAAAGAGCAACTGGAAGGAAGACAAAACAGCATGACATGCTGAAGGCGGTGGCATGGGAGTTTGGCTGGGTGGAGTGAGTTGGAGGGGTGGGGGGGAGTGAATGAGGAGGGTCTGGGATTAGAATGTTTCTGGAAAGTTTAGCTGGTTGTGGGTTGGAGGAGAACAGATTTAAGGAAATGGGAAATTTGGGAGAGCATTGCATTGCAAAAACAGATAATTGAATCTGTTTTTGCACTTTCACACTGTTATTGTTATTCCCATGCAGGAATCGGGTGTGTTCTTTGAGGATGCCCCTCAATTTGAAGAGAGTTTGACATTCCAGGATATGAATCTCTCTCGACCGCTGTTAAAGGTATTCATTGTGTGTCACTTGACAAAATGCATTTACATGAACATGGCTTATTGTTACCATTATTATTTGCATGAAAAGTGGTTTTATTTCTGAGAAGGAGGCATTATCCTGTTTAATTTAGTGGTCATTAACTCAGTCCCTGTCTGTATTGGGTCTCTGATTCTTTCTCCATTGCTCCTCTTTGATTATGTTTAGGCAATTACTGCAGTGGGCTTCAAACAACCAACCCCCATTCAGAAAGCATGTATTCCATTAGGCCTGCTTGGCAGAGACCTTTGTGCATGTGCTGCTACGGGAACAGGTAAGTTTTGCTTTAGTGCCTAACTTGGTAAAGCCTAATGTATGAGATAGCTGTGTCATTTCTGCACTAGAAATGTGATCTTGTGGATATGTTGTTGAGCCTAATATTTTCTGTACCTGAACCATGTTACTTGTACTATGACTACACTAGTAGCTGAATACTCTTAGCCTTTCTGAGATTTCATCCAATTGGGTTATCCACAGATCTTTTATTATGGAGGTATTATATCTTTGCTTATTGGTTATAAATTGTGCAGTATAGACTATAAGATGAGGTAGTAATTACATTGTTGGGATATTATGTGTTTTTTTAAGAGGAAATGTTTCTTGCTTCTATGTTAATTGTATCATTGTTACTGAGAGCTGTGCTCTGAGTTTGCTAGTCCATGTATTATAGCCTGTGTTGGTCAACTGGGTTTCTTCAATTTTTTGCCTTCTCTCCTGCAGAGGATTCTGTTGCATTTGCTGACCTGTACTAATGCATTGGTCAGATAAGCTTCAAGCACAAAGGCTGGCTTGCTAGCCATATTAAAAATAATGTTCATAGGATGTCAGCCTCACTGGCTGATCCAACATTTATTGTCTGTCCCTAATTGCCCTTGTGAAGATGGTGCTGGCCTGGCTTATTAAACAGCTGCTGTCTAAGGGGCAGTTAGGAACATCACTACCTGCAGGTTCCTCTGTATGGTGCTCACCATCTTGTACATTGCTGACCCTTCACTGCTGCTGGATGAAAATCCTGGAGCCCGCTCTCTAATAATGTTGTGTCTACACGTGGTGGACTGCAGCAGTTCAAGGTGGTGTTCATCACCATTTTCTCTAGGGCAGTTAGGGATTGTCAATAAATGTTGGCTCATTCAACAAAACCCAGATCTCCTGAATGGATAAAGATATATAGTCAGTTCTGATATAATGCTATAGTTCCATTCTTGTGCGATCTTGTGTTATAAGAAAATATCACAATAGCCTCGCCATTTAACCTAATGGGGTCAGAATCGCGTTATAGCCAATACAGATAAGGAAAGTTTGCACTCTACAATTAACGGTCTAAGTTCTTCCATCGCATTAAAGCGAATTCATGTTGAAGAAATATACATTATAGCAGAACCGACTATAGAAATGGGTTCATGTCAAGGCTGCAGATTTGCTTTACCACTAGTCTCTTAATGACTTTATTTGAAAACAGACGCCTTTCATCACCCAGTGCATTTTGTAGATGACATACATTGCTGTCACCACGTGGCAATAGTGGAGAGTGAATGATGAAGGTGCCAGCCCTTGATGTTAAGGTTACATTTGACCAAGTGTGGCATCAAGGAGCCTGAGCAAAACTGGAGTTCATGGGAATTATGGTAACAATTCATTGCTGTTGGAGTCGTACCTGGCACATAGGAAGGTGATGAGCTGCTTTGCTTTGGAAGATTTTGAGCTTTTTCAGTGTTGTTGAGCTATACTTAGCATCACACTCCTGACTTGTGCCCTGTCAATGGTGGACAGGCTTTGGAAAGCAGGTGGAGAGTTACTCATTGCAGAATTCCTAGCATCTGACATGCTTTCATAGCCAAAGTATTTATATAGCTGATCCATTTCAATTTCTGGTCAATAGTAAACCCCCAGGATATTCAAATGGGACATTCAGAAACGGTAATGATATTAAATGCCAAAGGGAGATGATTAAATTCTCTCGTTGGTATTGTCTTTACCTGGCACTTGTGCAGTTTGATTGTTATTTGCCACATATTGATCCAAGCCTTGGATGTTGCTCTGGTTCTGCTGCATACTGGCATGGACTGCTTCAGTATCTGAGGAGTTGTGAATGGTGCTAAACATTACTCAATCATAAATGCACATACCCACCTTAAACTAAATGATGGACTGAATGTCATTGATGAGGAAGCTGAAGATGATTGGACTGAGGGCACTACCCTGAGGATGGGGTCTTGTGGTGCAGTGGTAGTGTCCTTTACTGTGAGCCAGAAACTCAGGCCCACCTAATACAGAAGTGTGTCAAAACATGTCTGAGAATTTGATTAGAAAATATGTATCCTAAGAATCTCCTGCTGTGCTGTCCAGGGACTGAGATGATTCACCTCCAACAATTTTTTTCTCCACCTGTAAGTGCCCCTCCAAACCATTCACTATCCTGACTTGGAAATTTATCGTTGTTCCTTCAGTGTCGGTTGGTCAAAATCCAAGAGTTCCTCTTTAATGGTATTGTGGGTCTGCCTACAGCACATGGACTGCAGCAGTTCAAGAAGACTGCTCACTACCACCTTCTTCAGGGTAACTACGGACAGACAATAAATGCTGGCCAGTCAGCAATGCCCGCGTCCCACAAATAAATAGATATATTAAAAAAAATTCCACAATACCACCATGTTCAGTTAGAAACAAGTAACCAGGTCCTGTGCACTGTATGAGGAGCCATGACACCAAGGTGGACTGGGTTGGACAAGATCAAAAATCACAACACCAGATTATAGCCCAATGGGTTTATTTGAAAACACTAGCTTTCGGAGCTCTGCTTCATCATCAGGTGTTAGTCCTAATGACTGACAGTCTTTGCTCCAATTATTTTCAATTGTGATCCAATCATAAACCTGGGTGAGGGTGCAATAACTTTTGTGTTAAATGTGGTTATGTCTATTTGTGCTTGGTATCAGATATATTTTTAAGCAAGGGTATCACACTTAGATTCTTGATTTTTAAAAAAACTAAATTGTCATAGATATTACTGAAGACTAGAGAAAAATCTCTTGCACGTCTTTGATTCTTTTTCTTCATTTTCTCCATTCACTGATCCATAGGTAAAACTGCTGCCTTCATGCTACCAGTCTTAGAACGCTTGATCTATAAGCCGCGACAGGCTCCCATTACTAGGGTGTTGGTTCTAGTGCCAACCCGTGAGCTTGGCATTCAAGTTCACTCTGTCTCCAGGCAACTGGCGCAGTTCACATCCATCTCCCTCTGTCTCGCTGTCGGTAAGTTGAATTGTATGAATGTGTGTGTATGCCTATCTATCAGCAATTAAGAAACTATATGGGTTTGGCTACTTCTGGGTACTGTTTTATAAGAAAAATGTCCTTTTTTTTTTGTTGGCAAAACAGGGCAGGCTACAGTCATACTTCACCTGAGCCCTGTTGAGGTCAGACATATTGATTACAAAATGTGACATCTCCCAGCTGCTGGAGTTAGAAAGTTTGCAGCAAATTGCTGTGGAGAATCTAGCTTTAGAGTGTTACAGGCATGGCCCATTGCTGCTGAACTCTGCTCAAGCTGAGAAAGAAAAGAGGATAAAATGAAGAGAAATGGCGTAATCACCCTTTTTCAAACAAAGTACCATTAACATATAAGATTTTAGAGATTACAGAATCTAGAGGAAAGTATTAGGGTCTGCACTTTTACAGAACATCTGGTCAGTAACATGGATTAACCTCATGAATCTGGGAGCAGGAATAGGCTAATCAGCCTGTTGAAAAATGTGTTTCTGGAAAAGCGCAGCAGGTCAGGCAGCATCCACGGAGCAGGAGAATCGACGTTTTGGGCATAAGCCCTTCTTCAGCCTGTTGAACCTACTCTGCCGTTCAACAAGGCTGATCTGGTGTGTCTCACCCCCAGTTTTCTCTCAGCCCCTCCTGGACATTGACTCTCGTATTCATGAAAAATCTGTCTAACTCTGTTTTGAGTGATCCAGCCTCCACTGTTCGTGGGGAAAGAGAATTCCACAAACTAGGCATCCCGAGAGAAAAACTATCTACTCATCTCTGTTTTAGAAAAGAGCTACCGTATTCTTCTGTCTTTCAAGTTCTACTCTCTCTTACAGGGAAAGCATCCTTTCAGAATTCATGATTTCATGTCCCCTCAGATCTTGTATATGATCTCAGCAAACCTCTCAATCTTCTCAACTCCAGTGGGTCTTTTCCATAAGGCCTTTATCCCAGGAATGAATCAAGTGTACTTTCTCTGCACTGCTTCTAATGCAATCAAATTCTTTTCCAAATTAGTTAGTTGGAATTATGCTCAGTACTCCAGGTGTAGTCTCACCAAGGTTGTGTCCAGCTTCAATGAGCTATCCCTGTTGTTATATTCTATTCTTCTTGCCTTTGTCTTCCTTACTGTACCTGCAAGCTAACGTTTTTGTGATACCAGAGCTTCCAGGTCCCTTGTGTTCCTGAGTTCTGCAACCTTTCTGTATTTAAACTAGTAAACCGCTAGGGAATGAGAGAAGCTTTAGATCACTATGTGAAATGTGCCATTTGATTTCAGGCGGACTGGATGTAAAATCCCAAGAGGCATCTCTGAGAATGGGGCCCGATGTTCTCATTGCCACTCCTGGTCGGTTAATTGATCACCTTCACAACTGTCCATCCTTTGACCTAAGCAGCATTGAGGTCCTTATTCTTGATGAAGCAGACAGGTAAGAAGGGACAGTGTGGCTGTGTCCATGCTTAAAGAATAAAAAGGAGAGAGGCCTCATTGTTTCTTAGATGGGTAAAGCTGAGGGGAGAATTGTCTATAAGGTCAGACACTGTGTGAAATTCAGATTTTTGGTTCAAGTACACTAATCACTAAAATCCTTTAGAAATCAAAAAAGCCTTAACAAAGCTAAACTCCTAAAACAAATGAGAAGTGATTAATGTTGGATGTACAATTCCCATCATTTATCCTGTTCCTGTTCATTTCAGGTAGTCAGCAGAATAAGCAAATAGTATTGACCATTTGTCATTCTCTCTTGGGTTCCTTCATTTAGCTGAGGATTAGATGGAATGTTGCACCAGTCACCTCTTTGTGAGCAACAGTATTTTTTGTAACTAGATTTCTACTGGATGATTTTCAGTAAAGTCCTCAGCTTTTCCAAGAGGACTGGTCACGCATCCACTTTGTCAGAAAACTGTGTGGATGAGTCACACTTTTTGGTGTCTGTCCTCAGAGCTGTTGTTCTCTTACTAGGGTTATCCTCCTCTTTCATCGTTCCATAGAGGGGTTGATGCTCCCAGTATACGCTAGATGATGAAGATGCTTAATTTAGTCATTTGAATTGGTCAATTATTTCTTTGTTCAGCTTTCACTTTTTCCAGATAGACTATTGCTTTTATGGGGATATGGAACCATGGGCCCTGGCAGTTCCTGACACTTTTAGTTCTAGACATTTTGCCAAAGTGGTCATCCTTTACTGAAAGCATGGCTAATGAGAACTGACAGCCATGAAGATGCATTCTAACTGAGCTCAATCATGCCATTGCTTGATGTCCCTACCTGCACACCTTGCAGTGAGGATTTGGAATGGGAACCGAGAGGGGCATGAGGATCAATGGTTGCAATCCGTTGCACAATTGACTGAGATCCAATAGCTGACCCAGCACAGACAGAAATTAAACATGGTGCCTTCTTTCAGTCCATTTGGATCCATTACACCTTGTAGCCCTGTATCTAATCTGTTATAAAGTTTTACTAATTTCTTGTTCTATTCTGATTTTCATTTAACTAACTTCCCAGGTTCTTGCTGATTTTCACTAGTTTTCTATCATCCAATATTTTAAGTTCACGGCTTCAAATCCGTTAACCACCTAACTCCACGTGTACAATTACTTTGCGATACTGTATTCCTCTGATTGCGCTGTTCTGTTGTTGCCGTTCGAGTATTTTAGATAGAAAGAAACTGGTGAAATCACTGAGTGAGATAACAGAACAATACTGATCAATATATTCCCCACATTCCTCCCTGCAGAATGCTGGATGAGTACTTTGAGGAACAGATGAAGGAGATAATTCGTCTCTGCTCCCATCAGCGACAAACGATGTTGTTTTCTGCCACCATGACTGATGAGGTATGTATGAGGTTTTGCGGTGTAGTGACTGAAGAACTTCTGCCATGTTGCAGGCCAGACTGAGTGCTAGTAGCTTGTATCTCCAGATAGCTGAGGCTATCAGTAATCTCCCTGTGTCGATATAGGGAGCAACCCATCAGCTTTTCTCTTGCCTGAACTTTTTTGATATCTCCCTCATGGTCTTGACATCCTTCTTAACTTGCAGTCTCAAAACTTACATTATTTCAGTAGTGTTGTAAAGGAAAAAATGACATAAGTTTAGTATTGCTTCTTGGTTGTTTTAGTCTGTTCTATAATTTATTTAAAAATCTAGGATGCAGTATATGTTATATTCTTTTGTACATTTGTGACCTTGAACCTCAACTGATCTTCTCTGTTCCTTAGGTTTTTACATTTTGTGTATGTTTCCTCATTCTTCCTGCTCCAATGCATTCAGTTTAATCAAGCATCTATACATCCAGCATACCAATCTGAGACTTGATGTCTCTTACCATCTTCTTTGCAGTCTTTATTTCATGTTAACCTTCAAATTTTGTTGGAAGTGTCCCACACCCAAATTCTAATCATTACAAAAACTTTAGTTAGGCCACATTTGGAGTATTATGTGCAGTTTGGTCACCACACTATAGGAAGGATGAGGAGGCTTTGGAGAGGGTGCAAAAGAGGATTACCAACATTGTTGCCTGGATTCAAATATATTAGTTCTAAGGGGACTTTGGATTGTTTTCACTAGAGTGTCGGAGATTGAGAGGCAATCTAATAAAAATATATAAAATTATGAGAGGTATAGATAGGGTGAGTGGTTGGAGTCTCTTTCCAAGGTGAAAATGTCAATTGTTACGGATCATATGTTAAAGGTGAAAGGGGGGGGGGGGGATGTTTACAGGAAATGTTTGGGGAGAGTTTCTTACACAGCGGGTAGTAGGTGCCTGGAACATGTTGCCAGGGAGGTCATAGAAATATACAGCACGGAAACAGACCCTCCCATCCAATTGTCCATGCCGACCAGATATCCTAAATTAATCTAGTCCATTTGCCAGCACTTGGCCCATATCCCTCTAAACCCTTCCTATTCATATACCTATCCAGGTGCCTTTTAAATGCTGTAATTTAAACTTCAACCACCTTGTCTGACAGCTCATTCCATACACACACCACCATGTGCATGAAAAAGCTGTCCCTTAGGTTCCTTTTAAACTTTCCCCTATCACTTTAAACCTATGCTGTCTAATTTTAGAGTCTCCTACTTTGGGGAAAATACCTTGACAATTCACATTATTCATGCCCCTCATGATTTTATAAAGTTCACCCCTCAGCCTATGATGCTCCAGGGAAAATGTTCCCAGCCTTCAGCCTCTCCCTGTAGGTCAAACTCTCCAACCTTGGCAACATCTTTATTAGAGAGAAAGTGAGGGCTGCAGATGCTGGAGATCAGAGCTGAAAATGTGTTGCTGGAAAAGCGCAGTAGGTCAGGCAGCATCCAAGGAACAGGAGAATCGACGTTTCGAGCATAAGCCCTTCTTTATTAGTCTTTTCTGAACCTTCAGTTTTCACAAAATCTTTCCTGCAGCAGCTGGTAGAAACAGAGGCAATAGGAATATTTAAGAAACAGTTAAGCAGATGTATGAACAGGCAGAAAATAGAGGGATGCAGACCATGTGCAGGCAGAAGGAATTAGTTTAGAATGGCATCATGGTCAGCACAGATATGGTGGGCTGAAGGAAGAGCCTGTCCCTGTGCTGTACTGCATTTATACAGAACATTTCACAGCCACTGGACATGCCAAATGCTTCATGACCATTGAGGTGTTTTTGTAATGTAGTAACTGTTGGAATATATGAAATGCCAATCTAAACAGAGCAAGCTTCCATAAACCCATGGATGTTTTGACTGCAAGCTAAATCTAAGCCAGGTCACTTATTATTGAGAGGATCATGGTTTCAGCACTAACCTTGAATTAGATATACATCCACAAGCTGCCACTTCTATCTTTATGTTCTTTATTTTCCGCCTTCTGTCACTTGCTTTTAATTTGTGTCACTTAATTTTATCAACTTGCTGTCCAGCACCTTGTTAAATTATTTCTGAAATGTGCACACAGCATCCACTGCAACTCCTTCATCAACATTATTTGCTCAAAGAAGTTCATTAAATTTTTCAAATCTGCCTTTCACAAATCCACACTGGTTATCTTCAGTCTACCCACCTTTCTCTAAGTGAATACTGTTTTTATCCCACATTGTGACTTTTGAGAAGATTACACATTGTTTTTGATTGTTTGGCTAGTCTGCAGTAACCTGATTTATCCATTTCTTCCTTCCTTCTGTTTTTCCTGTCTTTTCCAAGGGAACTTATTTACTGGTCAGAGGAGGAAATGTAATATTTTCAGAGCAAATTTGTAGGCACCTATATCTCAAGCAGTACTACTTTCCTTTCTCTCTTTTCCTGCAGGTGAAAGACCTAGCATCCGTGTCACTGAAGAATCCAGTGCGAATCTTTGTGAACAGTAACACTGATGTAGCACCATTCCTTCGTCAGGAATTCATTCGGATCCGGCCAAACCGTGAGGGTGACAGAGAAGCAGTTATTTCCGGTAAGTCTGAAATGTTTGAATTGACGTGTTCCTTTGGACACAATACGTGATGGATGCTTCAGGTAACTGTTGCACTGCCATTTCTGTATATTAATGTAACTTGCAAGTAATACCACTCTATTTTCCACTGGTCACAGGCCTCCAGACTGAAAAACAACCCTCCACCACCACCCTCTGTCTTCTACCTTTTGAGCCAGTTCTGTATCCAAATGGCTAGTTCTCCCTGTGTTCCATGAGATCTAACCTTGCTAATCAGTCTCCTATGGGGAACCTTGTCGAACACCTTACTGAAGTCCATATAGATCACATTTACCGCTCTGTCCTCATCAATCCTCTTTGTTACTTCCTCAAAAAACTCAATCAAGTTTGTGAGACATGATTTCCCACGCACAAAGCCATGTTGACTATCCCTAATCAGTCCTTGCCTTTCCAAATACATGTACATCCTGTCCCTCAGGATTCTCTCCAACAACTTGCCCACCACCGACATCAGGCTCACTGATCTATAGTTCCCTGGCTTGTCCTTACCACCCTTCTTAAACAGTGGCACCATGTTAGCCAACCTCCAGTCTTCCGGCACCTCACCTGTGACTATCGATGATACAAATATCTCAGCAAGAGGCCCAGCAATCACCTCTAGCTTCCCACAGAGTTCTAGGGTACATCTGATCGGGTCCTGGGGATCTATCCACCTTTACCTGTTCCAAGACATCCAACACTTCCTCCTCTGTAATATGGACATTCTGGGTCCTCTATTTTTTGTCATTTACATAAATGATTTGGATGCGAGCATAAGAGGTACAGTTAGTATGTTTGCAGATGACTCCAAAAGTGGAGGTGTAGTGGACAGCGAAGAGGGTTACCTCCGATTACAACAGGATCTTGACCAGATAGGCCAATGAGCTGAGAAGTGGCAGACGGAGTTTAATTCAGATAAATGCGAGGTGCTGCATTTTGGGAAAGCAAATCTTAGCAGGATTTATACACTTAATGGTAAGGTCCTTGGGAGTGTTGCTGAACAAAGAGACCTTGGAGTGCAGGTTCATAGCTCCTTGAAAGTGGAGTCGCAGGTAGATAGGATCATGAAGAAGGCGTTTGGTATGCTTTCCTTTATTGGTCAGAGTATTGAGTACAGGAGATGGAAGGTCATGTTGCAGCTGTACAGGACATTGGTTCGGCCACTGTTGGAATATTACGCGCAGTTCTGATCTCCTTCCTATCGGAAAGATGTTGTGAAACTTGAAAGGGTTCAGAAAAGATTTACAAGGATGTTGCCAGGGTTGGAGGATTTGAGCTATAGGGAGAGGCTGAACAGGCTGGGGCTGTTTTCCCTGGAGCATCAGAGGCTGAGGGGTGACCTTATAGAGGTTTACAAAATTATGAGGGACATGGATAGGGTAAATAGGCAAAGTCCTAGTGATGGGAGATAAGGAAATAGCTGGAGAACTTACTAAGTACTTTGCGTCAGTCTTCACAGTGGAAGACATGAGTAATATCCCAACAATTAAAGGGAGTCAGGGGGCTGAATTGAGTATGGTTGCCATTACAAAAGAGAGAGTGCTAGAAAAGCTAAAAGGTCTTAAAATTGATAAATCTCCTGGCCCCGATGGGCTACATCCTAGAGTTCTGAGGGAGGTGGCTGAGGAAATAGCGGAGACATTGGTTGAGATCTTTCAAAAGTCACTGGAGTTAGGGAAAGTCCTGGATGATTGGAAGATCGCTGTTGTAACTCCCTTCTTCAAGAAAGGATCAAGACAAAAGATGGAAAATTATAGGCCAATTAGCCTAACCTCGGTTGTTGGTAAAATTCTAGAATCCATCGTTAAGGATGAGGTTTCTAAATTCTTGGAAGAGCAGGGTCGGATTAGAACTAGTCAACATGGATTTAGTAAGGGGAGGTCGTGCCTGACAAACCTGTTGGAATTCTTTGAAGAGGTGACAAGTAGGTTAGACCAGGGAAACCTAGTGGATGTGGTCTATCTAGACTTCCAAAAGGCCTTTGATTAGGTGCCACACGGGAGGCTGCTGAGCAAGGTGAGGGCCCATGGTGTTCGAGGTGAGGTACTGGTATGGATTGTGGATTGGTTGTCTGACAGAAGGCAGAGAGTTGCGATAAAAGGTTCTTTTTCGAAATGGCAGCCGGTGACAAGCGGTGTCCCGCAGGGTTCAGTGTAGGAGCCGCAGCTGTTCACGTTATATATTAATGATCTGGATGAAGGGACTGGTGGCATTCTAGCGAAGTTTGCCGATGATACGAAGTTAGGTGGACAGGCAGGTAGTACTGAGGAAGTGGGGAGGCTGCAGAAGGATCTAGACAGTTTGGGAGAGTGGTCCAGGAAATGGTTGTTGAATTCAATGTGAGCAAATACGAGGTCTTGCACTTTGGAAAAAAGAATACAAGCATGGACTACTTTCTAAACGGTGAGAAAATTCACAAAGGGATCTGGGAGTGCTAGTCGAGGATTCTCTAAAGGTAAACCTGCAGGTTGAGTCCGTGATTAAGAAAGTGAATGCAATGTTGTCATTTATCTCAAGAGGGTTGGAATATAAAAGCACTGTTGTGCTACTAAAGCTCTGGTTAGGCCCCATTTGGAGTACTGTGTCCAGTTTTGGTTCCCACACCTCAGGAAGAGCATACTGGCACTGGAGCGTGTCCAGCGGAGATTCACACAGATGTTCCCTGGAATAATATGAGGAATGGCTAAGGATCCTGGGATTGTATTCATTGGAATTTAGAAGATTAAGGGGAGATCTAATAGAAACTTATAAGATAATACATGGCTTGGAAAGGATGGACCCTAGGAAATTGTTTCTGTTAGGCGAGGAGACTAGAACCCGTGGACACAGCCTTAGAATTAGAGGGGGTCAATTCAGAACAGAAATGCGGAGACATTTCTTCAGCCAGAGAGTGGTGGGCCTGTGGAATTCATTGCAGCAGAGTGCAGTGGAGGCTGGGACGCTAAATATCTTCAAGGCAGAAATTGATAAATTCTTGATGTCACAAGGAATTAAGGGCTACGGGGAGAATACGGGTAAGTGGAGTTGAAATGCCTATCAGCCATGATTGAATGGCGGAGTGGACACGATGGGCCGAATGGCCTTACTTCCACTCCTATGTCTTATGGTCTTTTCCCTGGGGTCGGTGAGTCCAGAACTAGAGGGCATAGGTTTAGGATGATAGGGGAAAGATTGAAAAGAGTCCTATGGGATAACTTTTTCACGCAGAGGGTGGTACGTGTATGGAATGAGCTGCCAGAGGAAGTGGTGGAGGCTGGTACAATTGCGACATTTAAGAGGCATTTTGATGGGTATATGAATAGGAAGGGTTTGGAGGGTTATGGACCGGGTGCTGGCAGGTGGGACTAGATTGGGTTGGGATATCTGGTTGGCGTGGACAGGTTGGACCGAAGGGTCTGTTTCCATGCTGTACATCTCTATGACTCTATTGGTGATAGACATTAACGTTGATCACCATTCATTTTTCTGCATTTGTTGATACCTTTTAGTTAACTTTCTGGTTCTGTTAAGGAGTCCTCAGTGGTATTATTTGCATGATTAACTGATTAGGAATAGATAATTTTGAGTTTAAAGTGCAGAATGTTTTGAATTTTCATAAACTCTTTCAGGAGCTCAGGTTTGTACATAAGGTTTTTACAATAATGAAGTATTTTTGAAGTGTAGACACTATTGTAATATATTATTTATGGGGGAGTGGGGTTCTTCTCGACTGACGCTCAATGCAGAGTTAAAACTGAGTTGCACTGTCAGATATTGCATACTTTGGAAGAGAAGTTAAACTCAGGTCCCACCTGCCCTCTGAGATGCGGTAGAGATCTCACAGCATTACTCTAGGGATAGCACAAATATTCATCAATGTCCAGCATTGTTAATTACTCAGCCAATGACACCAAAACCACCTATCTGCCCACTTTTACTTTAGTGCAAATTGGTTGTAAACTTGCAATGGGAGATCCTATGGTAATGAGAAGTGTTTATTAAATGTAAGCCTTTTCCTTTGTTCCTTTCTATTTTACTTTCTCTGAATAAGAATTTCAATTTTATATGAAACAGAAATGACTAGGTTATTGCACTTAGAATAATAAATTTTCTTTCCTTCTCTTTTAGCTCTTCTGACTCGTACATTTCAGGATCACGTCATGCTGTTCACACAGACTAAAAAGCAGGCCCATCGAATGCACATCCTGCTGGGACTGATGGGGCTGAAGGTTGGTGAGCTGCATGGTGATCTCTCTCAAACGCAGCGACTGGAGGCCCTTAGGTAAGGGGAGCAACCGAATGTTTCGGTGATACAAGACACACAATTTTTAACACTCTGCGTGTGTAAAGGCAGTGAACGTTATGGGAAGTCAATGCAGAATCAAAATACCGAGCAAGCCTGACCTCTGTGCGCCTTGGCAAGTGGGCACAAATCAGCCCGGGTTCCCTCCTATTGAGAAATATATGATGCCTGGATATTAGATGCAGACAGGATCGGGGTTTCCCTTGACACCCTCGGCTTAGAATACTCTGCTAACTCGCAGTGACGAGATATGGAGTTTTGGGTGAAGTGTGAAAGACCTGGCAGCACCCCTGAAACCATCAGGCTTAAGTTTTTTTCAGGCAAGGACTGTTCGTAAAAACTTTCCTAATTTTAGCTATTGTTTGGGAGTACACATGACCACTTTGTTAATCATCACTTCCTGCACTTCTCCCTTATGATTCTGACCCCAGGTTTAGTGCTGCACAAATGGGGCTACTGCCCGCAGAATCTGCAGGATTTATTACTGGTCTCATACTGAGGCCTACAAATCAGGGTCATCCTGGTTGAGTGACTGGTCTCTGCTGATCTTAATCAAACCAACAGTTCCAGAAATGGAAATTACTTCAGGGATTTGGGACTAGGAAGGACTCTTCTATGCTTCCATTCTTGATTGTAATCTCTTGGTCCTTATTGAAAAATGTTCCTGTATGGGTGAAGACAGAGTTATACAGCTATTCAGTGTGGTATAGTTTTCTAACCCTTGATTTCTATACTTCTGCATGTAGAATGTTTCCATCAGTGAGTGCGAGAGTAAATATAAATTGTTATTCCATTCCCAAAGAGCTTTTTTTATCTGACCTCTTGATAAACATGGGCACTCTTTGGAGGGTGTTTTACTGCAGAAATGTGACACTGAATGTCAGGCCGTTACTGACCGATCTCTTGCTTTTGTACCCATGGTGACAGGCGCTTTAAAGATGAGCAGATCGATATTCTTGTGGCTACTGATGTTGCTGCTAGAGGGCTGGACATTGATGGGGTCAAAACGGTGAGTGACTCAATAATTGTCTAGGAACTAAATGATGGGGAGCTTTGTCAGCTTCTAAAATGGATAGTTACTGTTAATGTATTCTGTGCACATGCTATTCTTGGATTGCTTTCCTAAAAGCACTGTTATACTAACAGTTGACAATAGGCACAGTAATGGGCCTGTTCTCAGCAGTTCGGGGTCAAGTTCTTAATAGTCAAGTGAGCTGCTATTAGGTCTTTCCTTTTAAACAGGCAGCTCTGTATTTTGTCCCTTTTAGCAATTGGCACTCTGTCCTCCTGTGGCCTTGGTTAGTATTGGAATCACCAACCATATGTTAGATGAGAGGACAATTGTGCACCCATTGAGAGTATAATTAAAAACTGTAGTTCATCTGAAAAGATCTAAAGTCTATTCAGAAGGAGTTGGCTCATCTTTGTGACAGGACTGATCACATCAGGACTTCAGTTATGGTTTGGGACCCACACAAAAGAATGTTGTTTGAGGTGGATGGTGAAGTTCTGATACATCAGGTCTGGCAGCATCTGTAGCTAAAGCCCTGCTGTGTTTCCCTACCACTCTCTGCTTCTGTTTCAGATTTCCAGCATCTGCAGTTTACTTTTAGGATTTAATAATTGTTCTAGAGTTTGATTGATAAGGTCAAAATGATGAAGTAATTTGAATGCTGTTATATGTTGCTTGGTGATGGGAACTGTGTCTTTGTTATTCTGTGCTAGGTAATAAACTTCACAATGCCCAATACTATTAAGCACTACGTGCACAGAGTAGGTCGTACGGCGCGAGCAGGCCGCAGTGGACGATCCATTTCCCTTGTCGGTGAATCCGAAAGGAAAATGTTGAAAGAGATTGTGAGGAAAGCCAAATCTGAAGTGAAGGCTCGGGTCATCCCACAAGGTGAGAGATGATAGAGAAATTGTTCTTGAAAAGTGTTGCAGATGCGAGAGAGATCACTTAAATTCTTTGTTTCTCTTTTTCTATCTGTAAGCATATATGATGCTTGTGTTTTTCCCCTTTTTGAAATGGACTGTGGTGTGATTCCCCTAATCCCTTTGTGGAGTCCAATTTTTAAACAACCTGCAAAATCTTTCGTTAGAGTAAATCAAAAACATGATTTAATCTTGATTTCAAGAGTAGGAGGCATATTTTTAAGGTGCGAGGGAAAAGATTTAAATAAGACATGGGGGCATTTTTTTATTTACAGAATGGTTTGTGTGTGGAATGAACTTTCAGAGGAACTGCTGGGTGCAGGTACAGTTACAACATTTAAAGGACATTTGGCTAAGTACATGAATAAGAAATGTTTGGGGGATGTGGGCCAAGTGCAGACAGTTAGGATTAGTTTAGTTTAGGATTATGATCAGCATGGACTGATTGGACTGAAGGGACTGTTTCTGTGCTGTTGGACTCTGATTCCTATGCTCCAGTGAAAAAAGTCCCAGGCTCTCCTTATAACTCTAACCCTCCAGTCCCAGCAACATACTTGTAAATCCTTTCTGAACCCTCTCTCCAATTTAATGTTATCCTTCCTATAGCAGGGTGACTAATATTGAATGACAACACACTTGAATGTCATTGGTGACATTCTTAGATTATAATATTGGCAGAATACTAGATTTTTACCAGAAAAGGATTCAGAAATGTATTAAAGCTTTTTCAAAGACGAGGGATTTTGGACATGTGATGGGCCCATTAAGGAGTCAGTTTCAATTTAACAATTGGTTTCTAACCCTCTGATCAGGGATCCAGTATTCATCATTGGCCATAAGTGGGATTGTTAGCAGCTTCCTAAGCTTAATGAGGTTGAGTTTGTGTGGCCCTAGTCAAAGTTGTATGAGATAGATGCTGCCATTGCTGCCACTTTGGGTGTCATGAGATTTGATAGCTGTTCTTTGTTCTCCGTTCTGCTGGGGAAGATGCAGTGTTTACCATTTGTTTGTGTTAGTTTGACTGCAGTGTTCATACAATGCAAGAGTGTGAGGTTCCAAGAGGATGGTATAAATTCTCACCTGGTTGGAATTTGCCAGATTTGTAGTCTATTTGCATCGTGGGATCAACAGCAATCATGTTTTAGTGCACCAAAGTCTATTTTAAGTACGAAACAAGTATAGATTTTAAAACCATTTATTAACTCTTTCAGGTCTTGTGGCTACTGCCCCATAGCCTCTGGATTTCCCACTTGTATTTGTTAGGTGCTGTATGGCTCCTGATCATCATCAAATTACTTCTGCTGGAAAGCTGTGTTTGCAGTGGCATGTTTGATAAGAAATGGATTTGGATCTGATGTTCTCTTTAAAGTAACCTGCTGACCCTCACTGTCTAATCATTAGGACTAGGTGCTGCAGTGTGGTTGGTCCTTGTAACAACGTTGCTTTGCAAAGTGTTGTGCCTGCAGCAGAAGATGGGTCGAAGTGGTGGAGGCTGGTACAATTGCAACATTTAAAAGGCATTTGGATGGGTATATGAATAGGAAGGGTTTGGAGGGATATGGGCCGGGTGCTGGCAGGTGGGATTAGATTGGGTTGGGATATCTGGTTGGCATGGATGGATTGGATCGAAGGGTCTGTTTCCATGCTGTACATCTCTATGACACTATCCCAGCAGCATCAACCATAGTGGGCTGAATGGCCTTTTTTTAAAATTAAATTTGTGAGGGAGAGAAAGCAGTTTGAGCACAACATTCAAAAAACAAGACTTGTCATCTGCACCCTTAATAGGAATCCAACTGTTACACCACATGTCCTTCTGTTTAAATGGGAATCACGTGTGAAACGGACTCTTACATGACTGCCCTTTCATATTGCAACAGCTCCCCAGCATTCTGTAACTCCTTGTGAGCATCTTCACTGTCAGTTACATGTTGTTGAAGCAAGTAAAGAAAATTGGCACTGTTGACCATAGTTTTCACGGAGTTCACTCCAGTTTGTCTGATGCCTTGGCATTTGAAGAAAGATATGGGCTTTAGATGAGGGCAGCATTAGGCTAGGCACAGATGCCTTTCATAGTTAAAAAGCCTTCTATTATTCATCGTCTAGGCTCATAACTGTGAAATTGCTACTTGGCATGATGCAGGAGGGCTATTGACCCTGAATGTACTGTAACCCAACAGAGTGGCACCTCCAGGCAGGGGGCGTGACACCAGTGCCCCTGTGACATGTATGTGACCTTTCGTAAATGTAATCTCATGCTGATTCCCTGATCACTCTCTTCACAGAGGTGGTGTTGAAGTTCAGGGACAAGATTGAGAAACTGGAAAAGGAAATCTATGCAGTGCTGCAGCTAGAAAAGGAGGAGAAGATGCTTCAGCGATCGGAGGCTCAGGTATGTTGCATGTAAACTTTAAGGACTAGACTGCCCCCCTTTACATGTGGTTTGCATGACCAACCAAGTGTTAAAGGTGGATCAGCAGGTGATCAAATACTGGGAACATTCATCACAGTCTATTTGTAAGCCATTCAAAGTTGACAATAATTTATTAATATTTTAGCTTTTTTAAACTATATACAGAAAAACTTCAGTTATCTGAATATTAAATATCCGAATTTCGGATTATCCAAACAAGATCTCAAGATCCCATAAAAACATTATCCGTTATCTGAATAATCAGTTATCTGAACAAAATACTCCCCGCCCGTCTCATTTGGAAAATCAAGGTTGTTCTGTATATCACAGATGTGGGTAACTGCGAGCTTTGTGTTTGCTAATATCTGCCTCAGGTTCTGATTCACAATCTGATATACTAGGTTAAAGGGGGTCACTGCCAAAATATTTTTTTTTTTTTAGCCTGTTGCGATTTAATGTCAAGAAATGTATCAACAAGTGGAGAGTTTCTGTCATAGATTTTTTTACTCCCCTTACATTACTGATGAACTGTTGTGGAGTGGGTTAGTCTAGTTATTGCAGTGTTTTGTGATAAACTACACTGCAAGGAAATGATCTGCTTCTCTGCAATCAGCAAGCACTTGTTGAACCTGGTCTACTTGTTTAGAAGGAGTAGGCCATTCAGCCCCTCAAGCCACTTTCTCTATTCCATGAAATCATGGCTGATCTACCTCAATACCATTTCCCCACACTGTCCTGCTATCTCATGATGTCTTTAAGACCTAGAAATCAATCTATGTAGTGTGGACAAAATGGAGTTAATTTTGGTATGAAAAACAGAAATTAAGGGAGTTTCCTAAATAGAGAGAGATTGGGAAGTGTTGATATCAAATGTCAAAAAGGACGCGTGTAATTTTGATCATCAATCACGGAAGCTAACATGCAGGCACAGCAAACAATTAGGGAGACAAATTCTATGTTGGTCTGTACTACATGAATGAAGATGTCTAATATATGATTCCTGATGAAGAGCTTATGCCTGAAACGTCGACTCCCCAGCTCCTCGGATGCTGCCTGACCTGCTGTGCTTTTCCAGCGCCACCCTTTTTTGATTCTGACTTTCCAGCATCTGTGTCCTCCCTTTCTTCAGTCCTAAATAGTCTGTCTCTCTTTGAGATGACATTCCCTGATTCTAGGGCCGCCAGCCATAGACGACACGTTTCCTGAGTCTACCCTGTCGAGCTCAAGTCCAACTATAGCAGATGATAGAATTTGAATTCAATAAAAATCTGTAATTTACAAATAAAGTTAGTCTGATGCTGACCATGAAAAGCACTGTCGATTGTCATTAAAAACCCATCTGGTTCACTAATGTGCTTCAAGGACGGACACTGCCATCCTTACCTGGTCCCACATGTGACTCCAATGTGGTTGACTATTAACTTGCCCTCTGGGTCATTAGGGATGGGCAATGAATGCTGGCCTTACCAGATCATGTTTTACAAACTTGATTGAGTTTTGAAGAGGTGGCCAAGAAGAGAGATGAAGACAGAGTGGTAGACATTGTATATATGGGCTTTATCAAGGCCTTCAACAAAATTCCACATGGGAGACTGGTTATCAAGGTTAGATTATGTGGAATCCACTGTGAGCTAGCCAATTGGATATAAAATTGGCTTGATAAGTGGTAGAGGGTGGTGGTGGAAGGTGTTGTTCAGACTGGAGGTCTGTGACCAGCGATGCTCCGCAAGGATCTGTGTTGGGGCACTGGCCGCCCCCCCGCCCCAAGCTCCATGCAACACCGCCCTAAGACCCGTGCAACACTGCCTCCCAGCCCCGTGACACACCGCTCCCCCCCCCACACCAGCCCCGTGTGACAGCGCCCCCCCTTCACATCTGACCCCACCCCCCCCCCCCCATTATGCCCCTCACACCAGCCCCGTGCAACACCGCCCTCCCCACCGGCCCCTTACCCGTTCGACACCGCCCCCAGCCCTGTGCGACAATGTCCCCCTCACCCGTTTCCCCGTGCGACACTGCCCCCCGCACGTTTCCCCGCGCGACACCGCTGCCAGCCCCGTGCGACACCGCCCCCCTCCGTCCCCCCGCATCCCCCCATTACACACCGCCCCCCACACCAGCCCCATGCGACACCGCCCTCCCCCCCCCCCCCCGGCCCCTTACCCATGCGACACCTCCCCCCCGCGTGACACCGCCCCCCAGCTGCCAGCCCCGCGTGACACCCCCCCCCGCTGCCAGCCCCGTGTGACACCGCCCCCTCCGCCGCCAGCCCCACGCGTCCCCCCGCATCCCCCCATTACACACCGCCCCCCACACCAGCCCCATGCGACACCACCCTTACCCGTGCGACACCGAACCCCGCCCCCAGCTCCATGCGACACCAGCCCCCGGACCCGTGCAACACTGCCCACCGGCCCCGTGACACACTGCTCCCCCTCCCCCACACCAGCCCCGTGTGACACCGCCCCCCTCCCCCCTTCACCTCTGCCCCAGCCCCATTACACACCGTTCCCCCAGCCCCGTGTGACACCCGCCCACCCCCTGGCCCGGGCAACACTGGCCCCAGCCCCGTGCAACACCACCCCTCCCCACTCCCAGCCCCACGCGACACTGCCCCCCCGACACAAGCCCCGTGTGACATCGCCCCCAGCCCCATGACACATTGCCCCGCCCCCAGCCCCATGCAACGCTGCCTCCCCAACCCCAGTCACGTGTGACACTGCCCCCAGCCCCATCTGACCCCCCCACCCCTGTGCGACACCACCCCCAGCCCCGTGCGACGACCCCCAGCCCCGTGCGGCGCCCCCCGCCCCATGCAACACCGCCACCCCGCTACCAGCCCCGTTGCGACGCCGCCCCCCCAGCCCCGTTGCGACGCCGCCCCCCCCCCCCCCCCCCGACACTGCCCCCAGCCCCGTCCCCTGCCAGCCCCCAAACCTCTCTGGGGCAGCCGGACTGGACACGAACAATAAGACTGTCGCAGTTGCCTTTGTGAGTCTCCAAATAGTGTGCGCGCGCACACGCACAGCCACGTACGCAACCTTTTACTGCATCTTTTTGATAGTTTCCACCATTGCCCTTTACAGGACAGGACAACGTTGGGGAGATTATCTCGGGAAGTGGGGTTTAGGGTACACTTCTGTGTAGAACTCCAAGGAAAGTGCAGCGAGAGACAGAGGGCAGGCAGTCAGTCATTTGGAGACTGTAACCAAAAGACGTGATCACTGTTGAAAACACGTCTTTGATGTAATGTTTCCATTGGGACCTCGAGATCTCCTTCGGATAATCCAATTTTCGGATAATTGGTATTCAGATAATCGAGGTTCGTCTGTACTTTGATTTCTGTTCATTAACCAATTCTAAATTCGTACCAGTATATTATCTCCAATTCCAAGTGCTGTAATTTTATTTGCTGATCTCTTATATGGGCTGTTCTCAAAATCCGAACACCTCAGTCTCTGGTCTCCCCTTATCTAGTCTGCTATAGCACCCTTCAAGTAGTCCAACAGGGTTATCAAATATGATTTCCCTGTTGGGAAAAAAAATCTATGCTGACTGCCTAAACTTTTCAAATGTCCGGTTATCACAGTTTTTACAAAATATTCTAGCATTTCCTCGCTGCTGATGTTGAGCTAGCACGTCTCGTTTCCACGCTTCTCTCTTTCTCTTCCTAAATAGCGAGATTACATTTGCCTTTCAATCCACCAGAACCAATCTCAATTCAGTGAAGGTGATCGCCACCTATTTTTAGACGATGATAGCCTATGTTTTTTTTTCCCCAGCAACTTTATAACCCATTTTTCCTTTGATCGAGTGCAAACTTTAACTTGGTAGCCATCGTTTGATCAGTTTTCCTGTAGGGTGTTTTGTACCTCAAAGCAATGCATTTTGTTGTTGTTGCAGATTAACACTGCCAAAAACAAGTTACAGAAGGACAGCAAAGAGACAAGACCAGAGCGTACCTGGTTTCAAACCAGAGAGGAACGGAAGAAAGAGAAAAGTGAGCTTCATTCTGTAGAGTGTAGCAGCCCTATTAGATGACACAGCATGGACATGTATAGTTTTTATAGTGACTACCTATGATGTGATGTAAAGGGAAAATTATCATAAGATTAATGCTAAACTCATTTGGCTGACAATCTACAATTCTAATACAAGTCTTAACCTATTTATTTAAATTGGTTAAAGCCCATGTAATAACCATCTGGAATTGAGAAACTAACGATGGTCATGAAACCATTGTCAAATGTTGGAAAAAGCCATCAGCTTCAGTAATGTCCTTTAGGGGAGAAAACGTGGTCTGACCTATGTATATTTCCAGGGCACACAGCAATGTGGTTCACCCTTAACTGCTCCCTTCCCGATTAGGGATGGGTAATCAATTCTGGCCTAACCAGTGATGCCCACATCCCATGAATGCATAAAAAGGAACTCATCAGGCTGAAAACATTCTGGCATGGTGTAGAAATGTCATCTCTGGAGGGAAGTGTAATTACATCTTTCAGTGCTTACACGACCAGTTCCCATTAAATGTGAACAGAGATGTTAGTCATGTAAAACCTGACAGAAATATTTCAGATGATAAATATGGTCAACCTTTGTTTTAAATACAGTTGCAAAGGCTCTTCAGGAATTTGACATTGCCTTCAGAGGTAAAAAGAAGAGAAAGTTGCTCATGGAAACTATTAAGAAGAGAGGAGAGATGACTGTGAGTACCATTTAGTGTTTTGTGGATTAATCTACCCCTGAATTATTTTGGAGCATTATCCCTGATGATAACTCATGAATATTGTCTCTCTGGTTAGTCAGGCTGTGGAATTCTTTACTGCAAAGGAGTGTTGAGCTTGGGTTAATATCTATATTAGAGACTGATCTCAACAGCTTTTTTTTTATTAGTAAAGAAATTGAGGGTTATGAGGATAAGGCAGGAAAGAGGAGTTGTAGACTGTCAGATCAGCCACAATCTCATTGAATGATGGTGCATACTTGATGGGCTGAATGGCCTAATTCTGCTCCTGCCTCTTACGGTCAGATAAGGAGTACAGAAGTTCACACCTTCCTCATGGCTGACTGAGAGTAAATGTGGAAATAAACTAGGCAATCTAGCACATCTCAGGTTTAACCCCAGATCTCTGCTGAGGTGTCTAATCACAACCAGGACAGCAGTGTAGTAAAATATAGTTAGTCTCCCATGTCTTTCAGTTAGGGAGGTTAGAGGCGCAAGAAACCAAGTTTTTGTTCCTGATTAATGTTGTGGGATCGTGTTCAAATAACGACCGAAATCAGTGTGTGGCAAAAATAGCCTCAGTATTCAGCAATCACAGCACAAGGTCGAGGCAGCAATAGAACCCTGAAATACATTTCTTACAAGAGCCCCTTTATACATTTCTTATATATCATTACTATAGTGTTACATTTTTCATCTATAGTAAACAGCAGTTTGAAGGGTTTCTGTCCTGGGAGATAGAAGATGGGTTAAGAATGTGCTAACTGCTGGCTGCTCCTTCTGTCCAGGCTGCTTGCATAATTAGAGGTGTTAGTTCTTTTGTCTTTTAATTAGTAGTGTTTGTATAAAAAAGTAGGCCTATATGCTCCAAATAAGTTAGAGATTGTAATAGGAGAATAAAGGATAGTAAATTGATTACTTCAGCTGTGTGGTGAGATTTATTTACTATTTGTCAGTATGAGTTTCATTCATTCATGCAGTTTCATGCAAGCACAGATTTGTCAGTTTCTTAAAGGGATAATGGCCCAGTTAAAAGGTACTTAACAGGTAATGTTTCGTGAAAACCTGATGTTGTTCTGTATGCTGATAAGGTGTGGAAATGTGGGTTTGAAAGGATTGTTTTTAAATTTGGACACTACAGAACTGCAGTTTTATGATTGAATGAATGAAACCTTGCTATAGTAAAACAGTGGGTTAGTAAAGAGTTACGAATGAGTGGGAACCTGGTCTTAATGAACGTGGCGAGTACTGTCTATCGATTCTTGTCAGGGGTGTCAGTGCAATGAGTTTGGGTATTAATCTCAGGGTTATTCCCAATGCGAAACTCATTGGAGATGGTGAAGAAGAGTAGCCTACTAGATCAAGTCAGTGTTGCTGGAAAAGCACAGCAGGTCAGGCAGCATCCGGAGCAGGAAAATTGATGTTTCAGGCTGGAGCCCATCATCAGGAATGAGGCTGGGAGCCTCGGGGCTGGAGAGATAAATAGGAGGGGTAGAGAAGGTAGCTGGTAGTGCAATAGGTGGATAGAAGAAGGGGTAAAGGCAATAGGTCAGAGAGGAGGGTAGAGCGGATAGGTGGGAAGGAAGATTTACAGGTGGGGCAGGTCATGAGGGTGGTGCTGAGCTGGAAGGTTGAAACTGGGGTAAGGGGGGCGGGGGGTGGGGGGTGAAATGAGGAAACTAGTGAAGTCCACATTGATGCCCTGGGGTTGAAGTGTTCCAAGATGGAAGATAAAGCGTTCTTCCTCCCGGCATCGGGTGGTGAGGGAGTGGTGACTGAGGGGGCTCAGGACCTGCATATCCTCTGCAGAGTGGGGGGGAGTTGAAATGTTCAGCCACAGTGTGGTGGGGTTGATTGGTGCGGGTGTTCCAGAGATGTCTCTTTGGAGCCTTGGATGGAGGTGAGGGGCAAGGTGTGGGTGCAGGTTTTGCAATTTCTGCATTGGCAGGGGAAAGTGCCAGGAGGGGAGGGTGGGTTATTAAGGGGCCTCACCTTCTACCCCACAAACCTCCACATAAATCGCATCATCCACCAACATTTCCACCACCAGGGATATATTTCCCTTCCCAATTCTATCTGCTTTCCGCAAAGACCGTTCCCTCCGTGACTACTTGGTCAGGTCCACAACCCCACTTCCATCCACCTCTTAGCTACCTTCCCTCCCAGCCCCACCCCCCTCCTATTTATCTCTCCAGCCCCGAGACTCCCAGACTCATTCCTGACTCAAGGCTCCGGCCCGAAACGTCGATTCCCCTGCTCCACTGATGCTGCCTGACCTGCTGTGCTTTTCCAGCAGCACACTCTCAATTCTGATCTCCAGCATCTGCAGACCTCACTGTCTTCTATTAGATCAAATCATCCCACTCATGCCATTTGATCCATGTACAATTAACGGAAGATTGGTGAAGAAAGAAGGACTTCAGATTCTTACAAAGCTGCGCCAAGTTCAACTCACACCAAATAGAATCTGAGGTCTTCAGGAGAAGGCCAAAAGAGCAGAGTACTTGAACTGTTTTTCTTAACTGTTAATTCACAGGTCATGGGTGTAACAGGGTAGGCCAACATTTATTGCTCATCCCTATATTTCCTGGAGGAAGAATGGTGAGCTGCCTTCTCCATTGGGAGTGGGAGATGCACAGGCAGTACCATTAGGAAGTGTATTCCAGAATTCTGACGCAGCCACAGTGAAGGAATGTCAACTGTGGTTCCAATATCAGGATGATGTGTGGCTTAGAGGGGAACATGGGTGAGATGGTGTTCCCATAAAGCCACTGCCCCAGTTTTTCTAGTGGGTACAGTTTCTAGGTTTGTGTTGCAGGAGCCTTGATGGAGACTGAGAAAGGTAGCTAAATCTAGGTATAGAACATAAAACATTACAGTGCAGTATAGGCCCTTCAGCCCTTGATGTTTCGCAGACATTGAAACCAATCTGAATGCCATCTAACCTACACTATTCCATTATAGATGTAGAATCCCTACAGTGTGGAAACAAGCTCTTTGGCTCAACAAGTCCACACCGATCCTCCGCAGAGTAACCCACCCAGACCCATTCCCACAGTGCTCTACATTTACCCCACACCTAATTCACCTAACTGACACATCCCTGAATACTATGGGCAAATTTAACATGGCCAATTCACCTAACTTGCACATCTTTGGATTGTGGAGGGAAACCAGAGCACCCGGAGGAAACCCACGCAGAGACGGGGAGAATGTGCAAACTCCACACAGACAATTGCCCGAGGCAGGAATTGATTTCAGATCCCTCGCACTGTGAGGCAACAGTACTATTATTATCCATATGTTTATCCAAATTAAGTAATAAGGGATTTTACAGACCAGAAAACTCTGCACAGTGCCATTTGACTGATCATTGGTGGATTTTCAAAATTTCTCTCCCTCTTTGTTTGTGGAAATGCTTGAGGTCGGCTCCATACATCCCTGTCGTGGCATTGGCAAAGTCAGGGATGCTCTGTTTAGGAGATAGAGACAATCAACCTATCTGATTACTCAGTCACCTTCGGTACCTTAAAAACACTGGCTTCAGGTGATTCCCATGTGGGAGGTTGTGGTCTATTACAGTAGGTTTGGTAATGTCTTCTCATTTACTCCAGGCGGAAGAGAGGACACAGTTTGAAATCACGAAATCGCAGATGTACGCAGAACGTGTTGCTAAACGAGGCCGTAAGCCAAAGAGAGCGAGGGTGATGCCTGAGGATGAACCAAAGCCCACAGCAGGTACATGAACAGTCTCACTGGTGTGGGTGAAACCAGAGTCCAGTGTATTTCTGATACAACAACACTTTGCTGTGGAAATTGTTTCTACTGAATGATGCAGTTTAAAATGTGTTTATATATTGAGCAAATTTTTGTTATCTTCAGAGGGTAAAAAGAACAGAACAAACAAATCAAAGAAATCTGTGTTTGATGAAGAATTAACAAACACAAGTCAAAAGGCCCTTAAACAGTACAGAGCTGGGTGAGTAGCATTAAATTACTGATCTGATGGGTGAATGGGGGCCCGTTTTGAGGGAGGAAGACCAGCACTGAGCAAGGTGTATGAATATTGTGTTTGGGAGTGGAACAGCTGCATGTAGTTGGACGGGAAGGGGAGGGTTCCCCACCTTTGTGGAATCACTCAGGTGGCCAGAGCTTCAGAGGACAATGGAGCCGAGTTGGACAGTAGAGAACCTTCATCGGATAGGAAGATGTGCTGTGTGTCTAACTGTATAGATGAGAGGTGCCTTTTATATATAGCAAGGGCAGAAGACAGCACTGCTGTTGTGGATATTCTCCTGGGGTAAGAGGGAGGTTTCCTTGTGAATAGATATTCTGAAAAGCTGTCTTGAATGTATAGCTGAGTTATCTCTACCTGAGTTGCATTGAATGATGTGCACAACTTTGTTTTTAAATTTTGCAAATCTTTTCTCCTGATGGTGTAACTGTTGTTGCCACCACCCTTTGTACCTTACCAAAGTGGGACATGTGAAAGAACTAAATAAACTGTTGAATCTGACCAGACAGAGCAGTCAATGGCAGGCTGACCTTTACATATCCTTTAAAAGGAATCCCTTGTGTAAATGGTTTAAAAAAAATTTTTCTGCAGCATATCAAAAGAATTATTGATATAATATTGGTTTCTCTGCAGGCCATCCTTTGAGGATCGAAAGAGGCTGGGGATAAAGCAACACAAAAAAGGCGGTTCCTTTAAATCCAAGTCCAGGTAAATGGTTCTGCTGTAAAACAAATATTTCTTATTGGCTACTCCTGCAGAGGATTGGAAGAGGGCTACTGCTGCATGTATAGTTATGGTCACAAAACCAGTGGTTCCACAGCCCAAATCACGAATGATGATTAAGTTGAATTATATGCTCTAATTGTTCTTGTCCTTCAACATGAAAACGTATCAGTCTCTCATTATGCTCATCAAATTGAGAAATCCCCCAAGTTCTCAGAGTTGTTTGGATTTTTTTTAAAACAAGTATTATTCTCGATGTTTCTGCCCTCTCCTGAATGCTCTAAGTCGAGTTGGCTTTGATGCAGTTTCACAGGCACAAACAGACCTCTGGTACATCACCCAAGGTTGGTCTTTCAGATGTGGTTCAACATCCACAAAAAGGGTTCAGAAAAGATTTACAAGAACGTTAATAGGATTGGAGCTATAGGGAGGCCAAAGAGGCTGGGACTATTTTCACTGGAGTGTCTGTGGCTGAGGGGTAACCTTATGGAGGTTTATAAAAACATTAGAGGCATGGGATAGGGTAATTAGACAAGGTCTCTTTTCTGCTATGGGGGAATGTAGAACTAGAGGACATAGGTTTAGGGTGAGAGGAAAAATTTAAAAATGTCCTAAGGGGCAATTGTTTCACGCAGAGGGTGGGATGTGTGTGGAATGAGCTGCCAGAGGAAATGGTAGAGGCTGCTGCACTTACAATATTTAAAAGGCATCTGAATGGGTATATGACTAGAAAGGGTCTGGAGGACTATGGGCCAAGTGCTGGCAAATGAGACTAGTTTAGAATATCTAGTCAGCATGGATGAGTTGGACTGAAGGGTCTATGACTTCATAATTTGTTCATGGCTGCCATTACAACTGACCACTTGCCCATTTGTTTAACCGCACTACTATAGCTGTATACAGACCACAAATGCACACCTCAAAAACTGAAAACCCACCATTGCAACTTGCAGAAAAAAAATACAACAGATCTGTTCATCAATTTTAAGTTTTGATCAGGAGACTTACCATGAAAATAGTTTGGGTATTGGAGATTCCTAACTGCCTCACTCATTTGTCAGGAAACTAACTGCCCTTGATATGGCCCAACACATGACCCTTCACCTATATGGTTGGTTCCTGTCATCCTTGAGTGGAGTAGTTAATATTGTCTTGTTACATGGTATTATCCTGATCTACCAAGAACAAATGTATGCTCCTACATGTACCATTTTCAGTGTTTTCAAAACTGATTGATTGGCTTGTGTGAAGTCCAGCATTTAATGTGATTCTTTTGCTTAATTACCCCTTTTGCTGTTATCTAGTTCTTCAGGTATTAACTGTTAGCATGTTAAAGCAGCATACATGTTGATTGTATATGTGATGTGTTTCAGGTACAAGAGGAGATGAAGCTACTAACAAGGTTTTGGAAAATGCATTGCAAAAGTGAATATCTTTCAGAAATGGGCCATATTTATTAGTGAGCCTGTACCACACCTGGAAGAATCGCTATTTAAAAACCAAAAGCAATCATTGCACTTGCCTTTAAACCCTGTTGGAATTGTGATTTTTGCACCTTTCACTAAAATGACAATAGTGTTTGTTTTGGGTTCAGCACTGTGTGTAGGTTGGACTCAATGCATAACTGAGAAACACCATTTCACATAATTATCACTGTATCCAAAGCTTGTGCAAAGATTTGTAGCTCGGGTGCTCATTGTTGTGGTTCTGTTCGCCGAACTGGGAATTTGTGTTGCAGACATTTCGTCCCCTGTTTAGGTGACATCCTCAGTGCTTGGGAGCCTCCTGTGAAGCACTTCTGTGATCTTTTCTCCAGCATTTAACGTCTGCAACACAAATTCCCAGCTCGGTGAACAGTATCACTGTATCCTGCAGATTTATCTAAAGCAAACTCAGCAAATTAACTCAAGTTCTCTTCTATGATGACCTACTCTTTAATAATCCATTTTCAGCTACACAGGAATTCTGTTGCTACTTTACCCAAATTTTCATTAAGTAGCTGATATATTTTTGTGATAATCTTAATTTTAATCCAAAAGACAGGAGAGCAGGTGTTTGACTTACTGAATTTTCGACCAAGGTTAGGAAAGAGGCAATCCTCTCCATTGTTAATTAGTGATGCTTTCCAGGGGTTGCATATAGGTAATGGTTGAGGAGAGGATTTGGCTTGTTTTCAAAGCAACTTCTGATCACCCAAGCAGCAGTACAGTTCCTATTACCCATGACAACAAAACTACATGGGATGGGTTCAGTTGGTGAAACTGTTCCTTGGTAAGGAATGTCCTTGACCAATGTGTTGCATTACGGCAATATTCAGGTGAATGAAACACTGTACAGCAGAAGAATGGCCATCATTCTTGGATTGATTCTTTGTATATTCTCAAATATTTGGATTGTTTTCATGTATGCTGTATATGGAGTTGTAATAAAACATTCACTTTTGCACCAAAACTTGTAACAATGTTAATTTTGCATGATGTTCCCAAGATTGACTGTAGCAAAAAACTGTCCCCTTCATATGTGAATCCACAAGTTAACAGCCATTAAATGTTTGTCATTTTATACCTGCACTACTACAGCTGTATATAGTCCACAAATGCACACCTCAAAAACTGAAAACCCACCATTGCAACTTACAGAAAAAAAGTTGAATAGTTCTGTTCAATTTTAAATTTTGATCAGAAGACTTACCATGAAAATAGTTTGGGTATTGGAGATTCCTAACTGCCTCACTAGTCAGGTAGCAACTGTCTTGATGTGGTGATACACATTTAGTAATCAGTTCACAGGGACATAACTTTTTTTTGGACTGCCACAACTAATTCATATAAATAACACATATGCTTGAAAACTAAAAGATCTGTTCATCCTCATTTTGACCTGCATTGAAATTTGTTTGTTTACCTGCTCACTTTACAAACAGGCACTTTTATACTTAACTAATGAATGTCACAATGGTTCTAAAACTCTGCTCAAAAAATCCTGAATTACCGAACTCTTCATAAAAGGAAGTTGTGAAATGTAGCTTTACTACAATCCTCTAACTTCCTTACTGCCAAGTACTAAAGACAACTAGTGTCAGCTAATAGTCTTGAATTGTCATCCTTATTTAAAACATTTTTTAAAAACAGAAATAAAAGTGCAGAAAGAATAGGAATAGGAAAAATGTAAAGTCTAGAAGACTTGCAAGGGATTCCTTCCTCAAAACAGAGACTGTACATGATATACCTACGAGATCTCAAATCAAATTGTTTCCTGGTTACTGCAAACATTTACCAGTTTTGTGGAAAAGTGTCTCTTCTTTAGATTAGAAGAGATTCCCTACCCTGTGGCAACTGACCCTGCAAAATGTGACCCATTCCCCTACCCTATATTTACCCCTGATTAATACACCTAACACTTGGCAATTTAGTATAGCCAATTCACCTATCTGCACATCTTTGGATGTGGGAGGAAACCTACAGGGAGAATGTGCAAACTCCACACAGACAATGGTCCATGCTGGGAATCAAACCTGGGTCTCTGGCACTGTGAGGCAGCAGTACTAACCACTGAGCCACCATGCTGCTCTTTCCCTAGCCCAAAGACTCCACGTTTGAGACAAGCTAACGTGAAGAGTAACTATTGTATTTTTTTCTTAAGGAAGCATAGTAACATGCAGTAGGAACAAAATCTCTAAAAAAGATGTGAACCAGTCAGGAGGCAAGGCTGAAGGTCCTTCAAATGAGTCAAACTATTCACTGCAATTTTGAAATGTCAACCTCATCTATTTCTGAATTTTCAGAACATTTCAGTCATTTGTTCCACAAAAAAACTCACTTGTTTTCAAGGACCATTACATCAAAACTCATTTTACTAAAACATTTTAATAAAAATGTCAAATATTACAATAAAAAGGAAACATCACGTTTACAGAAAGTCCCAGAAGTTTCAGCAGTTGCATTGCAACCACCAGCCATTATGAATGGCAAGATTTGGAAATTCTCTGCTCGGATTACAACTCCAATACAGCAGTCAAACATTCCCATGTAGTTGATCAGCCTGAACATTGATGGTTTTATTCTCACGGTCTTGGTGGTCGCATGCCAGGTGGAGGAGGACCTGAAAAGGAAACTGTACATTAGATACACCAATAAACTTTGTTGCAATGCAATCTAAATATCAGCTTCAGAGACTGGGTTTATATTAAATGAACAACACAGATAGGAGAAAAAGTATGTAACAAATAATTGCCTGTCCTTATCCCTTTGGGGTGGCACACTGGTTATCACTACTGCCTCACAGCACCAGGGACCTGGGTTCTATTCTAACCTTGGCAACCATCTGTGTTGAGTTTGCATATTCTCCCCATGTCTGTGTGGGTTTCATCCAGGTAGTCTGGTTTTCTCCCACAATCCAAAGATGTGCAGTTTGGGTGAATTGACCATGCTAAATTATTCAGTGTTCAGCTATGTGTAGGTTAGGGCATTAGTCAAGGTAAATACAGGGGAGTGGGTCTGGGTGGGTTACTCTTTGGAGGGTCACTCTTTGGAGGGTCAGTGTGGACTTGTTGGGCCGAAGAGCCTGTTCCCACACTGTAGGAATTCTAATCTAATCCTCTATTGGAGGCACAACGAAAAACATGAAGTGACCATATTGCTTGTCTGACATTCAGTACAGAATTAGCTGCAATTTCTGTAGAATCAGAGGATAGAGCATGTTCTTCAGTTATTGCTAAAACTCCATCTCTTCCCAGTTAACCGCCTACGGTTGAGCCAGACTGTTCATAAACTTTATTTAATGTCAGGCTCTGAGATGAGTGTCTGATTACCAAATTATATCACCTTTTATGCACTGAAGCTCACCTGCCACCTATCACAACTAATCATTATCTTGAGAGTTTAAATGTTCTCTCCAGAATCTACCATTCTTAAAAGTTGTGTCATCAGCAAACTGAAATTATCCACTACTCAACCAGTTTAGATTATTAATGTGGATCAGGAAAAGGTCTCAGTACCAACCGTGGGGAACTCCACTACAATTTTTAGGTTTTGTCACCCCACTTTAATAAGATAGATGCAAAAGGAGTCATTGAACATTTCAGTCATGCCCCCTGTCTCCAGAGGTAAATCCCCTTGTTTGTTTAATCCACCTTATTCCTTTTACAGCAATTTTACTATCTATATGCCTATTGAATACTTTAGGGTACCCCTTTACGTTGGCTGCCAGCATTTTCTCAATTTGTTTCTCTTATTTGCTTACTGACCTCCCCTGTGAACCTTTGGTATTAATCACTTTACTCAGTTTGACACCTGTCATAAAGACACTTTCACCTTTTTCCTAATTTCTATCACCTTTGTCATCTAGGGAGTTGTAGATTTGTTTGTCCTACCTTTCTCATTTGACGGAATATAGCTTTACCCAAACCATCTTTATTTTTCCCCCACTGACCTCTTGTTCCACTCAACGATGACTAGTTCCTTTCTTGTGCCGGCTAAGGACAACTCTTACTCTGGATTGTTGCATGTCAGTTAAGGACATATGATGAGAACAAATATCATGTACATGCCTGACCAAGTTAGAGTAACAGGCTCCTTCCTGAATCTTATTGGTTATTTAATGATAAACTCACAGCTTGTACTATCATTTTCTGTATCAGTCCACATATGAGCTCAATTTCACCTGCTACCATCGTGGAATTTTATCTCCTTGATTAAATGTGAAGACATTTATAGTTTATTTGCTTTTGTCATAATGCAAGATTCCAACCATTAGTTCAATGCTCATTTAACTCAAACGCACCTCGCATTCCTGGCGGTGGCGGTCTCATTCCTGGCGGCATTCCCATTGGTGTTCCTCTTCCAGGAGGCATTCCCATTGGTGGCCCCATAGGTGGCCTCATACCAGGAGGAGGACCCATCATACCTACAAACACATTAAAATCATTTTCATTACTCCAGCACAATTTGCAAATTGTTGGGAGCCACTCTTTTCTTAGCTGAAATAACTGCATCACTGTACCACACAAACAGGGACTACATACAGTTTGACATCAGCAGAGGTAACAAAACATAACCCTGCCTGATAGTGCAAATTTAGCAGCAACCCTATATCAGGCACTGAAACCAATTACATAGTGTGGGAAACATGGCCAACTCAGAACAGAACACCCATTAAACTACAGTGGAAGCAAGTCATCTTGATCCCTTTAAGACTGCCCAAGAACATTTAGCTAAAAATGCAGTTTCTTAAATGCATTATCAAAGTTTCACTTTTCACACTGTCCACCTCAAACAAGTGAACAGAACTAATCATGCATAATAAATTGTTAAGTAACAGACTTTAACAGTCCTTCAATGAAATGTAGATTTATTGCTTCAAACATCAACATACTGAATTGCTACTCAGGTGGTTCTGACACTGTACACACTGAAGACTGGATGTCTGTCCTGTAAAACAGAGCTCCCTTGCTGCTCAATTATATCCCCTGCCATATCAAAGAGTATGGGAATAAAAAAAGTCAGAACTAAAGGAACAGGAAATTTGATAACAAACCCCTGTGTAGACTAACTGTACATTCTACAATAAACACTACTAGTGATGCTTGCGGGAGCTTGCTGAGCCTCCATTAGTTGCCATGTTCTACAGTACAGTGATTATACTTGTATATAAAAAACCTCTAACTAGAAAGCACTTGAGGCATCTGGCTGTCATGAAAAACATTTTTTTAAAAAACCACAACCAAGCAGCCTCCATGTATCTCTCTCCAGCAGACCTCAGTCCACCTCAGTTCACTGTCCACCATTGCAGACTGATCAAATTCTCACCTGGTGGGGGTGCTCCACGCCCCATTGGTGGGGGTCCACCACGGCCTGGTGCATATTGTTGAGGTGCTGCTGCGATACTGGATGTAACGGCAGCTGCTGCAACAGTTCCACGTGCCTGGGGTGTCATCACCTATTTACAATCAACATGAACAGCAACAGTAATAACATGGCTCTTAACAGTACTTTATATAGGCAGTCCCCAATTTACAAGAATCAACTTACAAATGCTCATACTTATGAATAAGATCCCACTCGGGTGCATATCAATGCTATTTTAAATATCTGACAGGTGAACATGTCCTCATACTTATAAAATAGCTATTTCATATTGTCCTACATGGTTTTTGGATTTGTGTTCAAATCAACTTATGCAAGTACTCAAAAATGGAACCTGGGGAGCCTGTGTTAAATCTGTCGCATTTGAGCATCATGCTCAAACTAGTTTTAGATTGCGAACTTCTATCTATAGATGAACTGCAATACCACTAATGCAGAGGAAAACATGCACAGTCCCAACAAGTGCTCTCACCAAGCTTTGGAAATGAGAGATTGCAGCAACTGTGAATGTGACACAGGGAACCAACAGCACTTCCATAAGCACCATTCCGTTTAATGTGCAGGACTGTAAAATGATACAACAGTCACACAGGGTAGGGCGGCACGGTGGCTCAGTGGTTAGCACTGCTGCCACACAGCACCAGGGCCAGGGTTCTATTCCAGCTTCAGACGACCATGTGAAGTTTGCACATTCTCCATGTCTGCGTGGGTTTCCTCTCGCAGTCCAAAGATGTGCTGGATGGGTGAACTAGCTATGCTAAATTGCGCATGGTGTTTAGGTTTGGTGCATTAGTCAGGGGTAAATGTAGGGAAAATGGGTCTGGGTGGGTTAATCTTCAGAGGGTTGGTGTTGGCATGTTGGGCCAAAGGGCCTGTATGATACTGGAAAGGGAAAAAAAGATTTACAATTATGTTACGAAGTCTGGAAGGTTTGAATTATAAGGAGAGGCTGTGCCTTTTTTCTGGGAGCATGGGGGGCCGATTGATGACCCTTTAGAGGTTTATGCCCCTCATGAATTTAAGATGAATTTGTTTTTTCCTGAAGTTAGAGGAGTCCAAAACTAGAGGGCACAGGTTTAAGGTGCGAGGGAAAAGATTTAACAGGGACTTGAGGGGTAATTATTTCACAGAGGGTGGTCCATTTATGAATGAGCTGCCAGAGAAAGTTGTGAAAACAGGTACAATGTCAACACTTAAGACGACATTTGGACAGGTACATGGATAGAAAGGGTTTAGAGGGATATGGGCCAAACCTAGACAAATGGGAGTAGTTCAGTTTAGGAAACTTGATCGGCATGGACAAGTTAGGCCGAAGGGCCTGCTTCCACGCTGTGTAACTCTAAACAGCATTATGTAAATTAGAGATAAAATGCTGGACGTATTTAAAGTGAAGCAGCTTGGGTTAATGCACTCCTGCATACAATTAACAAATAGGAAGACTTTCACCTGCTGAGATGGGCCTCCAACTCCCCGGACAGGACCTGATAACCCAGCTGGGGCCTGGGGCATTGGTGCTCCAGCAGGAACACCACGACCTGCTGCCCGGCCAATACCAGGACCTCCAGCTGCACCAGCAAGAGGCACACGAGCAATTCCAGTCTGTAATAAAAAAGGGATAGCAAGTGATTCATGAATTCTGCACAGCAATTAAAGAACCAAAATCCAAAACTAACATACCAACAAATCAGAATGACAGGCTGTTACAGCTCCTTTTGTCACCAGATCTCCTTAGGTCACACAGACACTCTGGCCAAAAGGGCAGGATAAAGAATATATCACCACAAACTGTCAAATATTTGTGCTTTACGGTCTGACCAGTAACTGTTGTCTCCCAATTTATCCCCTATGCACCAGCATCCACCACAATCACCTGCTGCAATCTCCCTGGTACTCACCATAAACTGCCACTGCCTTTCTGAAACAGCAACACTACTCAGAACTAATGATAACCAAGACAGAGTTAATAGAATTCTTTAATCTCACTTGCAGTGGAGACCTTTTTTTGTCACCTTGAACTCAAGTAAAATTGATTTGTATCACTAACGTAGATGCAAATAGCCAGATTAATGCTTTAATAAACAGCACCCAAAGACTGACATCCATCATTTCAGCCCCGTAGTAGATTAGCACATTAATAACTCCCACAGGGAAGACCTTCAAGATTTGAAGTTATAAACACCATCCACAAACCAATTCTTACAAACCAACAGATTACTGAATCACTATTTGTTAGATAATGGGTTCAGCTTTGTTTAGTTTGCATTCAATAGTCACACCACAGTACATTCAAATATTTGCTCAAATATCGTTGTGTCTAACCAATGCAAGATTGCAATCAGTAAGTTACTGGAACTCTCTTTCAGGTAATCATCCAAGTGTTTAGCTGCCATCACATTCGAAAAGTAAAACAGCTTTATGTAAAATCACATTTAGACAGTTGGCCAAGTTCAGCTGTGCCAGCAACCACTGGGTGATTCTTGCCCAAGTTTTATTCTTCCACCCACTTCACATTATTCCTTTAAAATACATCTCTGCTTCAATGACTAATTCATTCATTCAACTTCAATACTGCACTGAAATGAGGAGGTGTGGGGGGGGTTGAAATTGGAAACCAAATCCTACAGATACTAAATTGAACAGTTTCTTTTAAGGGACTTTCAAAAAGTTCCCTTCACATAAGAACCATCCATTTCCCAGGAACTCAGTGGATTCTGGATACTCACATCTTTGGGAGGAGGTCCTTCCACAGTCATAGAAACAAGGGTTTCACCTCGAAGCAAGACCAATCCAAGAACACGTTTCTCCTCCCGCTCTGGCTGCTTGGAGTTCTTTGGCCTTTGTGGAAAAACAAAAAGTCACATTTTCATAACCAGCTACTGACTCGTTATACTGTACCCTCAACATTTTACAACCAGCTAAATCAAAGAAAAGCATACAATTCTATTCAATTACTTCAGACTGATCCCTCATGGGAGAACCTAGGACCAGAGGAGACATTCTCAGAATAAAGATGCTCCAATTAACAGATTAGGAGGGATTCCTTCTGAGCGCTTTTGGAAGCCCTCATCACGGAGCTGTGGAGATACAGTACTTGTCTATATTTAAGGCTGAGATAGATAGATTCTTGACTGGTAGAATAACCAAGGATTATGTGTAAGGGCAGGAAAGCGGAAACAAGAAATGTTGCATCAGCCATGATCCCCATTCCATGGTGGAACAAGCTCAAGGAGCCCAATGGCCCACTCCTTTTCCTACTTCTCATGGTCTTATGGTTTATGGTGATACTGAATACTGCCTACCCTGCTGTACAAAAATGAGACAGTCCTTTATTACATGTAGACATAGAATTTACAAAGTGAAGTTGCTGCTATTGCACTCAAACTACTGACTCACTGGCCTATGTTGCGTGGTACCCATTAGTACCTCATACACAAAGGCCCATTCTTCATTTCCAACTCTGCAAAGTAATTGCAAGCAGGCTAACCAACCACAAAAGACATCAGAGTTATCAACACACATTCCACACAGGTGCAATTAAGCAGCAGTTGAAGACCATTCTGAGTGGTCCACAGGTAACAAACATTGCTCATGTGGTGCACTAAAATTGGCAATAAGCTTTTCCATTAAGTGTTCAAAACACTTGCTAACAACCAATACTGAAGGCACTGTTCTGGGTGTCAATTATTCATGAAGTTATAGACAAACAACACATAATGCAGGCAATCTAGCTTGGAATGAAGATGCTATTTGACAGACACCCTCAAAAGGCACCTGTAATTTTCTAAGTGCCTTGAGAAATGCTCTGCAAGACAGACTGACATTAATCTTAGATGATAAGTAATACAAAAGCAGGCACTAATGTCCTTTTATTTCAACACTGGTTTTAAAGTACAAATGAAATAACAGTGCATCAGTTTACTGCAAAGAGTAACTGCAAATAGGTAAATGCAACAAAAGGAATAGGGAACAAAAATGTAGTAGCCGATGCTAAAATTATATACTACATAGGTTATGGTGGAAAATATATTCTTCCAAAAAAAAAGCAAAAATTAGAATGAATTCTGCAGTATCTGAGGTAACGTACTCAGCTGTTTTCTTGTAAACAAAGCTCTCAAGATTGGCCCAGTGCTTGAAAGCTGCAAACTCATGAGGTATGGTTTCAGTAAATGAAGACTGTCTGGTTTTTATGTAGCTTGGTGATGGCAATCAAAAACAGAAGTTGCTGGAAAAGCTCAGCAGGTCTAGCAACATCTGAGGAGAGAAAAGTAAGTCAACATTTCAGGTCGGGTGACTCATCATTCATTCTGAAGGAAGACCACTCAACTAGAAATGTTAACTCTGATTTCTCTCCAAAGATGCTGCCAGACCTGCTGAGCTTTGAGCAATTTCTGTTTTTTTTCTGATTTACAGCATGCAGTTTTCCATTTTTATATAACAAGGGTTCCTCACAGAACACACTTAACGATGATACCAGACCACATAAATTGGATTTGTCATGAGTAACAATTTACAGAGTGATCTTACTTGATCTTCCTGAATTCATCACAGTCACATAGGATGAGGTTCATGTGTTTATCAAACGCCTTGAAGGTTCCAATGAAGATGCGCCCATCCTGAAGGATACATCTCATTCTGTAGTCAATGTGCTGAAGCATCTTACTGCTTTTACCCACCGTCTGAGGAAAACACAGCAATGAGTCCAAATGCTCCAACTAAACTTCAATCCAGTCAATCTCATCACATTTTGACTTGCAAGCACACCAACTATTATTTATTTAACAGCATGTTAGCAGAGTTGGGAGACTCAAACATACTGATTTATTTCCTACAGTTCCCTAGCTGACCAACATAAACCGGAGATGTGAATAAGGGTGCTCAAAAACAAGGAAATGGAAACCATCAAATACTCAAACTAACAGTCAAGAAAAAAACCTGTTGCCTTCCTAGCTGGCTTCAGCTTAAAATTTTACACTACAGATTGCATAGAGAAGGCTAATTCATCTGATCTCATGTTCAATGGATCATGTTACTTCAGTAAAGATGCCACCTGAATAAGTTGTAGTATTTCAAGCATTTATGTTCCTCATTTTGACAATAGAATCCCTGTCCTTACTATTGGAAGGACACATTGAAGGATTAAGTGGAACAGTGAGTTGGCATATTGACATTTCATCAGACTGAGGTCTAATCAACACAGCAGAAAGAAAGATTCCCATATACTAAGTACAAGGATTAAAATTAACTGAGTCAAATCATAAATTTGGTACAAACATACTGCACAAACATCAATGCAGATCTATGCAGCATAAATCTGGAATTTACATCTACCCTCTCTCTGATGCATAGCAGAGTGAGATTTCCTCACCCAGATCCTGACTCTGGATTGAGGAAAATAAAAAAAATCAGCTTCCATTCCAATTACACCAGATTCTAAACTGCTCCAAAAAAAAAGTGAAACATGCACAGGAAAGACTGCACACCTTGAAAATACAGTGTAAAAGCAGTAGACAAGTTAAAAAAAGATTTGTTTCAAAATGTATATTTTAAAACTATCTTATATTACTTGACTGTATTAGTCTCTACTTCAGGGCTCTCATCAGACAAACAAACTGTTTTTGCTTCCCAGTGCTGTTAACTTAATGTTTAGTCTATAACTAAATTTTCACCTTCAGATGAGATATTAAACTAAAATCCACCTGCCCTTTCTGGTGGTAGTAGACAATCTCAACACTATTTTGTAATACGTCATACCTAGGTCAATAATGCAAGCATCAAAGTCAACACTGAAATAAACAGACAACCAGATCATCACAGTGACAGTTGTGGGAACTTGCTGTACAAATTGGCTGCTTAAGTTGATATACATGTCAAAAAGTAGATCAGATGTAAAGCACTCTGCAGTGCCCTATGTTTAGTAATGGTTCTACGAAAACAAAAACATCTCTTTCTATTCAGCTAGTTAAGAAACCCCCCGACATGATTCCCTGGCAAGGCGCAGATCATAATCAGCAGTTTATATCTGGCAAAGGAGGGAAAAATCCTGGACAGAACAGATCAACCTGATCCCAAAACACGGCTCATCAGCATCTCAACGGAGAGCCTCCACCAGACAGAAACTGGACTGAGGAAGGGAGAAGTTTGGATTGGAAGGTTTTCCCTTTTTCACGCTATCTATTCCCCATTCATTTCCTTTCCCTCATCTTAGTCACCATTGTGAAAGTGGTTATCTAAACCAAGTCTAAACGATGGGAAACTAACCCTAGGCTGAATGGGGCGGCCACTGAACACGGATTTACCGTGGCACTAGGGGCTTTATGCTGGTTTTGAGGTCGCCATTTCGTACACAGAGTGCCGAGTACGAAGACTACGGCTCTACGAGTGTAAGTCTGGGCCTGGACGGCTTAAGGCCGCTCTCCCTCACTGTTACTGCCGAAGCCCGACTACCAGGCCGCGGTCTGAAGTGGGGAATAGCTCGTCAGAGCCATCTCAGCCGGTTCGCGGCGCAATATACCACCGGCATAATTCATCGGGGTCCCGAGTTAGGGCATCGAGCCTTCTTACCATGATTGCGGGCGGGATGGGCGCACAACCCGACGGATGGTAGAAGAAAACAAAAATTCCTGCGAGAAACGGCAGGTAGAAGAGGCGCGCGCAGCAGCCTGGGAAATACGCAGCGCCCTCCTCCCGCCCGCCGGCCGGCTACTCCGCGCTGAGCATCCTGGGATACTGGCGGAACCAGCCGGGAGGACCCAGAGAAAAAAACGACAGAAACCCTAAAGAGGTGGCCTGATGGCTGGGTCATCTGAAACAGATTCTGGATTAGTGGTGCTGGAAGAGCGCAGCAGTTCAGGCAATATCCGATGAGCAGTAAAATCGACGTTTCGGGCAAAAGCCCTTCATCAGGAATAAAGGCAGTGAGCCTGGAGGGTGGAGAGATAAGTTAGAGGAGGGTGGGGGTGGGGAGAAAGTAGCATAGAGTACAATGGGTGAGTGGGGAAGGGGATAAAAGTGATAGGTCAGGGGGGAGAGGATGGAGTGGATAGGTGGAAAAGGAGATAGGCAGGTAGGACAAGTCCGGACAAGTCATGGGGACAGTGCGGAGCTGGAAGTTTGGAACTAGGGTGAGGTGGGAGAAGGGGAAATGAGGAAACTGTTGAAGTCCACATTGATGCCCTTGGGTTGAAGTGTTCCGAGGCAGAAGGTGAGGCGTTCTTCCTCCAGGTGGTGAGAGTGCGGCAGTGAAGGAGGCCCAGGACCTCCATGTCCTCGGCAGAGTGTGAGGGGGAGTTGAAATGTTGGGCCACATGGCGGTGTGGTTGATTGGTGCGGGTGTCCCGGAGATGTTCCCTAAAGCGCTCTGCTAGGAGACGTCCAGTGTCCCCAATGTAGAGGAGACCGCACTGGGAGCAACGGATATAATAAATGATATTGGTGGATGTGCAGGTAAAACTTTGATGGATGTGGAAGGCTCCTTTAGGGCCTTGGATGGAGGTGAGGGAGGAGGTGTGGGCGCAGGTTTTGCAATTGCTATGGTGGCAGGGGAAAGTGCCAGGATGGGAGGGGGCGCAGGAACCTGACCAGGTAGTCACAGAGGGAACAGCCTTTCCGGAAGGTGGAAAGGGGTGGGGAGGAAAATATGTCCCTGGTGGTGGGGTCTGTTTGGAGGTGGCGGAAATGTCGGTGGATGATTTGGTTTATGCAAAGGTTGGTAGGGTGGAAGGTGAGCACCAGGGACAGTCTGTCCTTGTTACGGTTGGAGGGGTGGGGTCTGAGGGCGGAGGTGCAGGATGTGGACGAGATGCGTTGGAGGCTTCTTTAACCACGTGGGAAGGGAAATTGCGGTCTCTAAAGAAGGAGGCCATCTGGTGTGTTCTGTGGTGGAACTGGTCCTCCTGGGAGCAGATATGGCAGAGGCGGAGGAATTGGGAATACAGGAAGGCATTTTTGCAGGAGGTAGGGTGGGAAGAGGTGTAATCCAGGTAGCTGCTGAAGTTGGTGGATTTGTAAAAAATGTCGGTGTCAAGTCGGTCGTCATTAATAGAGATGTAGAACTCCAGGAAGGGGAGGGAGGTGTCAGAGATGGTCCAGTTAAATTTAAGGTCAGGGTGGAATGTGTTGGTGAAATTGATGAATTGCTCAACCTCCTCGTGGCAGCACTAGGTGGCGCCAATGCAGTCATCAATGTAGCGGAGGAAGAGGTGGGGAATGGTGCCGGTGTAATTACGGAAGATGGACTGTTCTACATAGCCAACAAAGAGACAGGCATAGCTGGGGCCCATACGGGTGCCCATGGCTACCCCTTTGGTCTGGAGGAAGTGGGAGGATTCAAAGGAGAAGTTGTTAAGGGTGAGGACCAGTTCGGCCAAACGAATGAGAGGGTCGAAGGGGTGGGATCTTAATATGGAATTTGTTCGCAATTAGGTTCGTCACTGTCTTCACACAACTGCTTGAAGATCCTCTTTATAGGGCCATCAGATTTTTTAGTGAAAGGAGGAAAGTCTTGTTTCCATGCATCACTCTCACATCCTCAGGACTTCTCAATGCACTTTACAACCAACAAAGAACAACCAATTTGCATACAGTGAGCTCCCACAAGGCAATGCAATGGCTAGAAATGATTCAATCCAGACATCATTAGCAAGAGTATTCATTGCCTATCTCTAGATGTCTTGAAGACCATAAGAAATAGGAACAGGAGTGGGCCATTCGGCTTCTCAAGCCTTCTCTGCTATTCAGTAGGGTCATGGCTGATCTGACATGGCTCATGTCTACTTCCTTACACTTTCCCCATAACCCTACTGATCAAGAATCTAACTCAGTCATAAATATACTCGATGAGGAGGTGCTGGTGTTAGACTGGGGTGGACAAAGTTAAAAATCACACAACACCAGGTTATAATCCAACATGTTTATTTGGAAATACTAGCTTTCAGAGCACTGCTCCTTCATCGGGTAGCTGTGAAGCAGGATCATAAGACACAGAACTTATAGCAAAAGATCACAGTGTTATGCAACTGAAATTATATATTAAACAAACCTAGATTGCTGTTAAGTCTTTCATCTTTTAGAATGGGTAGCAGGTTTCAGTTCATTAATAAATCCCACAACTTCTTTCAAGTCACATTCTCGAGATAACAAGGTTTATTAGAAAAAGGTGATAGCTCAGACAATGTATTAAAGGCGTGAGGTTAGATTCTGTTTCCCAATCTTGAGTAAGACTGGTTCTATTTCCAAAGTAGGAATTTATAAAATGTTACATGAATTGACTGCTGGCAGATTGTGTGCTTTTTGAGCAAAGCAGAATGTATTTGCAAACACAATTCTACGAATGCAAATTCACCCATAGGCTTATATGTGTGTGTGTGTGCGTGCATGTGAGGGAGAGAGAGAGAGTGTGAGTGAGTGCACATGACAGAGTGTGTGTTTACGTGTGTGTGTGCTTGGTAGAATATGTGCGTGAGTGTTTGGTAGAATATGTGCGTGAGTGTGATCGAGTATCTTGTGAGAGGGTGTGTGCATGGGTGAGAGTGTGGGGCATATATGTGTGTCTGAGAGAGCGCGTGTGTGTGAGAGAGTCTGCGTGTGTGAATATGTAAGTGTTTGTGTGTGAGTGTATGATGTAGTGGGGTCACTTGTAGTGTGGAGAGTGTCATGCTGAAGGAGCACAGCAGGTCAGGCAGCATCTGAGGAGCAGGAGAATCGATGTTTCGGGCATAAGCCCTTCACCACACTCTTTACTCTGATCTCCAGCATCTGCAGTCCTTACTTTCACCCGTAGTGTGACATGAACTCAAGGTCCTGGCTGAGGCCATCCTCATAGGTACCAAACTTGGCTATCAGCCTCTACTTGGCCACTCTGCGTTGTTGCGTATCCCAAAGTCCGCCTGGGAGGATGTTCACCTGAAGATCCGAGGCCAAATGTCCCTGACTGCTGAAGTGTTCCCCGACTGGGAGGGATGTCCCTGTCTGGCAATTGTTGCACGGTGTCCATTTATCCGTTATTGTACCATCTGCTTTGTCTCGCCAATGTACTGTGCCTCAGGGCATCCTTGAGATAGGCAACCTTGGCCGAGTCACATGAGTACCTGGCACGTGTAATGGTGGTATCCATGTTGACACTCTGACATGTCTTGCCATGACAGGGTTGTACGGTGTTGTGGTTGATATTGTCCTGAAGGCTGGGCGGTTTGCTGTGAACAATGGTCTGTTTACGGTTTGGCGGTTGTTTAAAGGCGAGAAGTGGAGGTGTAGGGAAAGTCTTGGTGAGGTGCTCATCCTCATCGATAATGTGTTGCAGGCTGCAAAGAACATGGCCTAGTTTCTCAGCTCCCAGGAAGCACTGGACAACAAAGGGTACTCTATCGGTTGTATCCCGTGTCTGTCTCCTGAGGAGGTCATTACAGTTTCTCGCTTTGGCACATCAGAACTGACGATTAATGAGTTGAGCATCATATCCTGTTCTTATGAGGGCGTCCTTCTGGACCTTCAGGTGTATGTCGTGTTCCTCCTCATCTGAACAGATCCTGTGTATGTGTTGGGCTTGTCTGTAGGAGCTGGCTGTTTTAATATAATTTGATTGGAAGCTAGAGAAGTGCAGCATCGTGAGGTTATCCATGGGTTTGAGCTACACAAGGACTGTACCCCATAGCTCTCTGTGGCAAGGAGTTCCAAAGACTCTCAAACCTTTGAGAAGAAACTTCATCTCAGTCTTAAGGGGCAGCACATTGTCTCAGCAGTTAGCTCTGCTGCCTCACAGCACAGGGACCCGGGTTCAATACCACCCTCAGGAAACTGTCTGTATGGAGTTTGCACATTCTCCCTATGCCTGCGTGGGTTTCCTTCAGGGTGTCCAGGAGATGTGCAAGCTAGGTTAGCAATGGGAAATGCAGGGTTACAGGGATAGGGTAAGTTGTTAGTCTGGGTGGGATGCTCTTTTGGGGGTCAAATGTCCTGCTTCCACACTATAGGGTTTCTATAAATTGGTGCCCCTTTATCCTGAGACTATACTGTGTGGTCCTAGACTTGTCAACATTTGTTGTGGTTCTGTTCACCGAGCTGGAAGTTTTTGTTGCAAACGTTTCATCCCCTGGCTAGGCGACATCATCAGTGCTTGGGAGCCTCCTGCGAAGCGTTTCTTTGATGTTTCCTCTGGTGTTTATAGTGGTCTGTCCCTGCCGCTTCCGGTTGTCAGTTTCAGCTGTCCGCTGTAGTGGTTGGTATATTGGGTCCAGGTCGATGTGTTTGTTGATGGAGTTTGTGGATGAATGCCATGTCTCTAGGAATTCCCTGGCTGTTCTCTGTCTGGCTTGCCCTATGATAGTAGTGTTGTCCCAGTCGAATTCATGTTGCTTGTTGTCTGCGTGTGTGGCTACTAAGGATAGCTGGTCGTGTCGTTTCTTGGCTAGTTGATGTTCATGTATGCGGATTGTTAGCTGTCTTCCTGTATGTCCTATATAGTGTTTTGTGCAGTCCTTGCATGGTATTTTGTACACTACATTAGGTTTGCTCATGTTGAGTATCGGGTCCTTCGTTCTGGTGAGTTGTTGTCTGAGCGTGGCTGTTGGTTTGTGTGCCGTTATGAGTCCTAGGGGTCGCAGTAGTCTGGCTGTCAGTTCCGAGATGCTCCTGATGTATGGTAGTGTGGCTAGTCCATTTGGTTGTGGTATGTCCTCGTTCCGTGGTCTTTCTCTTAGGCATCTGTTGATGAAGTTGCGCGGGTATCCGTTTTTGGCGAATACCTTGTATAGGTGTTCCTCTTCTTCTTTTTGCAGTTCTGGTGTACTGCAGTGTGTTGTGGCCCTTTTGAATAGTGTCCTGATGCAGCTTCGTTTGTGTGTGTTGGGGTGGTTACTTTCATAGTTTAGGACTTGGTCTGTGTGTGTGGCTTTTCTGTATACTCTTGTAGTGAATTCTCCGTTCGGTGTTCTCTGTACCATCACGTCTAGGAATGGGAGTTGGCTATCCTTTTCTTCTTCTCTCGTGAATTGGATTCCTGTGAGTGTGGCGTTGATGATCCGGTGTGTTTTTTCTATTTCCGTGTTTTTAATGATTACAAACGTGTCATCGACATATCTGACCCAGAGTTTGGGTTGAATTTGTGGTAGGACTGTTTGTTCTAACCTTTGCATAACTGCCTCTGCTATGAGTCCCGAGATTGGTGATCCCATGGGTGTTCCGTTGATTTGTTCATATATCTGGTTGTTGAATGTGAAGTGTGTTGTGAGGCACAAGTCCAGTAGTTTTGTCAACATTTGCCCTGTCAAACCCCTTGAGAATGCTATATGTTTCAATGAGATCACCTCCCATTCTTCTAATGGGAGATAATGTTGAGGTAGATACTGGGAGAACTTCCCTTTCCATATATGCCATGTTACATCCTTGACAAACACTTGGATGAGAAGCTAGGACTCAATTAACATCTCATACTAGAGATAACATTGCTTCAGAGTGGCAACCCTAATGAAATACTTAAGTTAACGGGTCAAATTCTTGGATTTTCCTAGAAAAAGTTTTGTGGATTTATCTTATTCGGCTGAACATTAGCAGTTCAAGACAGTAGTTCACCACCTCATTCTCAAGTATATCCAGAGACAGGTAGCAAAAATACCAATCTTGCCGGTAACATCCATAGTTTGATGCTATCTTGTTTCATAATTGTTTATTCTAATTTACAATACTAAGTCCTGGAAATTATCAACATGCAGGATTTAGAACTGTTATATGAACAATCAAAAGTATATTTGAAATCAACGTCATCACTGAATTGAGATAAATTCTAGAATCAGTTCAAATAAAATACAAAATATTACAGAGCAAATTAACATAATACAGTATTGTGTTAATTTGTTAAAACAAATGAATCAAATGCATCTAATTAAGTATTTAAATTAATGGCTTTGAAGGGAGTCATGATTAATGATAGGTGTTATTCAGGCTAAATATTGTTATATAAAAAAGATTATCACACGGTTGCTATCTAGAATAATGATATTTAGGGTAGTTCCCAACAATAGTTAATGTAGCTCAACACAGTTTGTACTTTCATGTCTCCAATCTTGACCATGGCATTGCCCTTGTAGTGATCCGCACCAGCAAGGACACAGCAGTGCACATGCATTCAATCTATCTGGTGCTGTTAGTAATCCTGCCATGCGTGTACAACATCCTGGTATTGCTGTCTCTCCCACAGAAGTGCACCTGGGGCCTGTGGAATGCACTTGGCAAAATCACACTCAAATGTGCACAAAAAAAAGCTGCAAGAATGCCAACAAAAGTCAACCCTAAATCCCCAAGAGTATAAAACCAAAAAGTTGAAAAAACAGTCCATGTGAAGATTCTTTGGCTGCATTGTAGCCAACACTGCCACCATCAGAACTCCTCTTGCCAGAAGTCCTGTTGACGTGAGCAATCAATGAAATGTTTATTTGAAATCAACTTCTGTCACACACAAGGGCTGAGTTAAGTTTTATAATCAATTCAAATTAAGTGCGATTGAAATGTTATATTCTATACTGAAAGAGTCAAAATTCTGGTTTAGAAAAAGTAGAAGCTAACATTTCTGAAAGTCTTAATATGTTGCATTTGAGGTTGCTATCATCATACAAATTTCACTGCCCCTTTCCCATCAACTTTCTGACTGAGGTGATTTTCTCACATCAACCACACAAAAGCAAATCCTAAATTCCATTCAAAATATGCTGAAGCAATCGACAGAAGCCTAAATAAAACTAAAAAAAACAAGAACGTGAAACTACATCGACTTTTGATAACTATTTGATTCCAAAAAAACTCTCTTCAATATTGGAATGCACAGCCTGTATTAGTTTTGAAGTGGACAAGTCAGGCAGTTTTGTTTTAAATAGGTCTCAATCAAATATAAGCACAGAGATTGTGGCTATTTAATACAACCAGTTTACCCCAAGCCCAGACATTACTAGCAACAGCAGTATTCGTTGCCTGTCTCTTGATGTCTTAAATACTATCAGAAATAGGAACAGGAGTAGTTTATTCAACCCCTCAAACCTTCTCTGTTATTGAATAGGTTCCGACAGGCATTTGTCTCCACAAATGCTGACAAGTGCTGAGTTTCTCCAGTAATTTTTGGGTTATTTTAGGTTTCCAGCATTTGTTTCTTTTATGTTGATATAGGATTTGTGTACATTAGTACAAAACATAGAGCACAACTAACCTTTCAATTTTGTTGTTAAATTGTGACCTGCATTTTGTAAGATATTTTAATTATTTCTGTACTGAAATGGTCATTGTGCATTCCTTTTATTATTTGTTCTTTATTTTAATGTTAAGTTTATTTTTATCATCACAATTTGGCACCTGCTGCCATGATGATTTTTCAATAAACCAATTACTTACATCCTCACACTTCTATTCTTAGAGGAAAACTTCCTTCTAGAAGCTCGGAGGCGTTTTGAAACATTTTAAAAGGTAAGCCTAAAATATTTTTATACATTCAAATGCCATCATTAGATGTTATATTGTAATGTAGATTTGTTTATAAAGCAGTGATTCATCATTGAGCTCTGCCCTAGAAAGGTAAATTAACCATTACATTAACTGCCATAGTTTTAGTGCAGAAATGTGTTATGCTTTTGCTATGGGAGAAACAGCCATAGACTATACAAAAAATGTAGAAAAGTGTGTTGGCAAACCGTGCTGGTCATGTTTCATACAATTGAAATTAAAAATTAACGTTAAAAATGTATGGTCAATATTGACTTTCAAAGAGATTAAAAGGATACAATATATTTATCATTTTTAAGAATTTGGATTTTAAAGTAGTGGCATATGACTGCTGGTTACGTTTATGTTTTTTTTAAAATTGCAAGGTTAGAAAATGTGCCCCAAACAATAATCTAAACCAGTTTGGGGCAGACGCAGGTAACTGCAAACCTGGAGTGTTAATGGGATAAGATGTTTATATTATGATTGATTTACAAAAGATAAGTGAACATTGAAAGCTTTTAAATTGATTTCAGTTCAGAATAGTCAAGGTTTGATTTTACTTCAGAAAACCCAGAGACTGAAAGTTTTTGAAGGAGACCTGATTGGGTTCAAAAGCAAGTAGACTTCATTCTTACCCAGAGCGGTTCAGGGAAACCACAGTTACTTCAGGAGAAACACTAAATTTGTAAAAACTTTCAAACCTTGAGTGTTTGGTTTAATCTGCAGGATATTAAAATGAGAAACTTTAAACTCTCAATTTTGAGAGTATTTGTGAAATAAGACACCACACTTCACAGAACAGACACTGGAAATGATAATTTATGTGGAACTTAAAGATTCATATTGATAGCTTCTTTTAATAATATGCATACATGGACGTTTTAAACATAATACAAATTTACAGCACTAATTGGACTTTCAAGATGCCTTTGAATGTTGTAGTTTTCTAGGAAGAGAAAAAAAAACAGTCAAAATTTTCAAATAATGCACTGAGGCAAAACAGACAGAGTTAGCAGATAAATTGAATATAAAAATAGAAGCAGGATCTCATAAGGAGCAAACAGTTAAAGTGATTACCCACTTTCAATTACATGGAATTGAAAAGAGGAGATATTTGAAATTCAGATGTTGCTACTGAAATTAGCTAAGATGCAGGTAGAAATGAAAGGGAAGGCCATGGCCTACTGTATTATCACTGGACTATTAATCCAGAAACTCAGCTAACATTCTGGGGATCTGGGTTTGAATCCTGTCATGGCAGATCGTGGAATTTGAATTCAATAAAAACATTCTGAAATTAAGAATCTCCTGATGACCATGAACCCACTTGATTCACTAATGCCCTTTCTTTGAGGCACCCTCACCTGATCTGGCCTACATGTGACTCCAGACCCGCATTAATGTGGTTGACTCTCAATTGCCCTTTGAAATGGCCTAGAAAACTGTACAGTTTTATCAATCACTACAAAGTCTCAAAGAAATGAAACCAGACAAATCACCTGCATTGACAAAGGGTATGGAAAAGACAACAGCAGAAATAGCCCTGTTGACCCTGCAAAATTCTCCTTACTAACATCTGGGGGTTAGTGCCAAAAAAGGGAGAGTTGTATCGCAGATTAGTTGAGTAACAGCCTGACAATAGTTGTACTCATGGAATTATACCTTACAGACAATGCATCAGACACATCATGACCATCACTGGATATGTCTATCCCTTGTGGCAGGTCAGACCTAGCAGAGGTAGTGGCAGAGTGGTATACAATCAGGACGGAATTACCCTGGGAGTACTCACTCTTAACACAGGACCCCATGAGGTCTCGTGACTCAGGTTATAACATGGACAAAGAAACTCCTGTTGATAACAACATACCATCCTCCCTCAGCTGATGGATTGGTACCTCTGCATGTTGAGCAGCACTTGAAGGAAGCACTGAGGATGGCTAATGCACAAAATGAACTTTGGATAAGGGATTTCAATGTCCACCACCAAGAGTAGCTGGGCAACAGTACTACTGAGTCAGTTGGTCAGGTCCAAAAGTCCACAGCAGGTAGTGAGGGAAAAACACACTTGACCTCATCCTTATCAATTTGTCGGCTACAAGTGCATCTGCCCATGACAGTATTGGTAAGAGCGACCACTGCTATTCCTTGTGGAGACCAAGTCCCACTTTCACACTGAGAATAACCTCCATTGTGTTGTGGGGCACCATCACTGTGCTAAATGGGACAGATTTTAAACAGTTTGAACAACTCAAGACTGGTCGATAATGAAATGCTGTAGGCAATCAACAGCAGCACAATTGTATCCCAGCATAATCTGTAACCTGATGGCCCAGCATATCCCCGATTCAACCATTAGCATCAACATTGAAGAATGGCATGCCAGGAACAGCACCTGGTATACCTGAAAATGAGATGTTAACCTAGTGAAGCTACCAAACAGGACTACTTGCATTCCAAACAGCATAAGCAGCAAGTGATAGACAAAGTTAAGCAACCCCACAACCAATGAATCAGCTCTAAGCTCTGCAGTCATGAATCATGATGGAAAATTAACCCACTGGAGGAGGAGGAGGCTCTGCAAATATCCCCATACTCAATGATTGGCGAGCCCAACAGATCAGTGCCTAGTGGATAATATACCTTGGCCTCCTACTGTGGTCCCCAGCATTATAGGTACCAGTCTTCAGCCAATTCAATTCACTCCACTTGATATCAAGAAACAGTTGGAGACATTGGATACTGCAAAGTCTATAGATCCTGACAACATTCTGTCAATAGTACTAAAGATTTGTGCTCCAGAACTTGCCACTACCCTAAGCAAGCTGTTAGTGTAGTTACAGTACTGACTTCTACCCGATAATGTGGACAATTGCCCAGCTATGTCCTGTACATAAAAAGTAGGACAAATCCAACCCAGCCAATTACCACCCCAGCAGTCTACTCTCAATCATCTGTAAAGTGATGGAAGGAGTTATTAGAATTGCTATCAATATGCACCTTCTCAATGAAGCCCAGTTTGGGTTCTGCCAGGGCAACTCAGCTCCTGACCTCATTATAGCCTTGGTTCAAATATGAATCAAAGAGCTGAATTCCAGAGGTGTGGTGAGGTGACAGCCCTTAACATCAAGGCTGAGTGTGGCATCAAGGTCCCTTAGCAAAACTGGAATCAATGGGTAGCAGGGGGCAACCACAGGGATGTGGGTGGTTGGAGTCATACCTGGCACAGAGGAAGATGGTTGTGGTTGTTGGATGTCAGTCATCTTAGCTCCAGGACACCTTTGCAGGAGTTCCTCAGGTTAGTGTCCAAGGCCCAACCATTTGACAGGGTAGTGTCCTAGACACAACCATCTTCAGCTACTTCATCAATAACCTTGACTCCATCATTAGTAGAGATGTTCACTGATGATTGCGCAACGTTCAGCACCATTCACGACTCCTCAGATACTGAAGCAGTCTCTGTTCAAATGCAACCATATCTGGACAGTATCCATGCTTGGGCTGACAAGTGGCAAGTAACATTCATGCCACACAAATGCCAGGCTTATAACCAACTATAATAAGAGACAATATAACCGCTGCCTCTTGACATTCAATGGTGTTACCATCAGTGAATTTCCCACTATCATCATCCTGGGAGTCACCATTGACCAGAAATTCAACTTGAGCCACAAGATATACACAGTGCGTACAAGAGCAGATCAGAGGCTGGGAATACTGCGTCGAGTAATTCACTGTTACTTGACTCCCTAAACCCTGTCCACTATATACATGGCAGAAATAAGGAATGTGATGGCATATGCCCCACTTGCCTGGATGGGTGTAGCTCCAGAAGCTTGACAATATCCAGGACAAAGCAACCCACTTGTGGCACTACATCTGCAAAAATCCACTCCCACAAAATACTGATGCTCAGTAGCAGCAGTGTGTACAAGATGCACTGCAAAAATTCACCAAAGATCCTTAGACAGCACTTTCCAAATTCATGACCACTTCCATCTAAAAGGACAAGGGCAGCAGATACATGGGACATCACCACCTTAACGTTTCCCCACAAGCCACTCATTATACTGACTTAGAAATATATCACTGTTCCTTCACTGTCACTGGGTCAAAGTCCTGGGATTCCCTCCTTAAGGGTATCATGGGTCAACCCACAGCAGGTGGACTGCAGTGGTTCCAGAAGGCATCTCACCCCCACCTTCTCAAGGGCAACTAGGGATAGGCAATAAATGTTGGCCACGCCAGCAATACCCCCATCCCAGAAAAACGAAATAAAAATAAATAACAACACTAGAGTTAGAAGACAAAGAGAAAGAGAATTTACAAGACTCAAATTGGGAGAGAGAAGAGCAATAGAAAAAGAGAAAGTAAAGAGAGCAATAAAAATTGAGGCGAAAAAATGAAAATTGGAAATAAAGCTGGAATTGTAAACAGAAGATAAAGAAAATGAGATGGAATTTAAAATGAAAACTTGAACACCAAAGAAATAAGTAATTTTGACAAAATGATTTGGCCAGCAAGAAGCTTAGAGAAAAGAAGGAAGGCCACAAGGATCGGTGCTGGGTCCTCTACTTTTTGTCATTTACATAAATGATTTGGACGTGAGCATAAAAGAGGTACAGTTAGTAAGTTTGCAAACAACACAAAAATTGGAGGTGTAGTGGACAGCGAAGAAGGTTACTTCAGATTACAACAGGATCTGGACCAGATGGGCCAATGGGCTGAGAAGTGGCAGATGGAGTTTAATTCAGATAAATGCGAGGTGCTGCATTTTGGGGAAGCAAATCTTAGCAGGATTTATACATTTAATGGTATGGTCCTAGGGAGTGTTGCTGAACAAAGAGACCTTGGAGTGCAGGTCCATAGCTCCTTGAAAGTGGAGTCGAAGGTAGATAGGATAGTGAAGAAGGAGTTTGGTATGCTTTCCTTTATTGGTCAGAGTATTGAGTACAGGAGTTGGGAAGTCATGCTGTGGCTGTACAGGCTGTGGTTAGGCCACTGTTGGAATATTGCATGCAATTCTGGTCTCCTTCCTATCAGAAAGATGTTGTGAAACTTGAAAGGTTTCAGAAAAGATTTACAAATATGTTGGCAAGGTTGGAGGATTTGAGCTATGGGGAAGAGGTTGAATAGGCTGGGGCTGTTTTCCCTGGAGCATCAGAGGCTGAGGGATGACGTTATAGAGGTTTATAAAGTAATGAGGGGCATGGATAGAAAAAATAGATAAAGTCTTTTCCCTGGGGTGCGGGAGTCCAGAACTAGAGGGCATAGGTTTAGGGTGAGAGGGGAAAGACAGAAAAAAGACCGAAGGGGAAATGTTTTCACACAGAGGGTGGCATGGGTATGGAATGAGCTGTCAGAGGAAGTGGTGGAGGCTGGTACAATTGCAACATTTAAAAGGCATCTGGATAGGTATATGAAAAGGAAGGGTTTGGAGGGATATGGGCCAGGTGCTGGGGGGGTGGGACAACATTGGTTTGGGATATCTGGTCGGCATGGACAAGTTGGACCGAAGGGTCTGTTTCCGTGCTGTACATCTCTATGAATATATAGTAGCTTGGAGGATGATTCTAGTTTCAATAATATTTAACTAAAAACCTATGAAAATGACTAATTTTACCGAGGAAGGAGTTGAATGACATTTCACTTCATTTGAAAAGGGGGCAAAGGTGCCAGAGTGTTTTTACAGGTACAGTTATTACTGTGCATGCAAAATTGTCAGAAGAACAATCTGAAAACTATAACAATATTAAACAAAAGCAACACTCTATGCTTATGAGCGTGTCCCTGAATTTGTCAATTAAAATTTTGAACTATGGTAAAGAAACCCAATCAGACATTTGTAGAACTTGCAAGAGAAAGGGAATGCAGTGGAATGAGTGGTTTGAATCACTGAAGGTAGATGAAATTTTTGAGAATGTATGGAGGAATTCAGAACTAGCATTCCTGCAAACCTTAAAAACTAGTTAGATGAATTTCAGGTATTAAAGATCCAAGATGCAGTAGTTCTAACAGCTATCTATGACATCTCACACAGACAGTTGTGGATAGGGAGATGGTCATATGGGACAGGAAGATGGTCAGATGGAAATCCACAAGGAAATTAGATGAATAAAAATAGCTGCAGATAGAAGTAGTTCTAGTGTTAGTGAACAATGAGAAAGATGCTAAAGTAGTGAAGGAGCAAGGCTTGAACTGAAAAATGATAAGAAGAAAATAACATTGTAATAAATCTTGACATTCAAAAGCCAATTATTGCAAGTTAAATGGGACATCAATTGAAGTAGTAGTTACATCTGAAAAATCCTCAGAAAAGTGGGTACCACAAAAGGAAATAGGTATTAGAACTATCATGGTGGCATTTAAAAAAAAGTTTCCTTAGAATATTTATAAATAAACTCAGATCATTGGAGGTTCTGAATATTGTGTCTCAAAAGGAGTGGCATTTGAGAGATGGGAACATGTAACCTGGGTGTCCTTGCACACCATTTGCTTAAGATAAACATACAGATGCTACGGGCAATAAAGAAGACAAATGGTGTATTGTACTTCATAGTGAAACAATTAGATGAAGAGCAGGGGTGTCTTGCTGCAATTACACAGGGCCTTGGTGAGACTACACCTGGAATATCGTGTGCAGTTTTAGTCTGACAAAGTATGTTCTTGCTGTAGGGGGAGATCAATGAAGGTTGAACAGACTGATTCCTGGGATGGTTACACATCTCAGTATTCAGTGTGGGATTAAAGAGTGACTTTAACAGAAATTGTAATTGGATTACTTAAATAAACCACGATAGAAGGAATTAATTTCAAGTTGAGAAATGACCTGGCTGATCCCAAAATATTGGCCTCAGTGAAGGTGAAGCAACAACCAGTGAAAATAAAAGATACTGGATAAACGTCTTGGATAGTTTCTTGACTCTATTGTGATTAGATATCAGATCCACGTAATTAGAGAGGAAGAACAGGAGAAGTGTCTGAAAATGGAAGATGACTTGGAAATTCACTTATCAGATAAAATTTTTGAAAACAAATAAAAAGAATGAAGGCAAAGGGAATTAGCCAGCACCACAATGGCCTCAGGAATTCTTCCACCCTCCTGCAAGATCTCATCAGAACTCCCTCCTCCACACCTACCTTCATATTGACAGTTAGAAAATAAGAGGAAAATAAGATCACACAATCCCTTGATCATTGTCTACCATTCAGAACAATCGTAGCTAATCTTCAGTCTTAATTCCATTTTACTGCCTTTTCCTCGTATTCTTCAATTCCCTGAGAAACTAAACATCTGTTCATTTCAGCATTAAATATATCCAATGATGGAATATCCATCATCTTCTAATGTACAGGATTCCAAACATTCACAACCCTCCAAGTGATGAAGTTTCTTATCTCAGTCCTGAGTGATCAGTCACCTGTCGTGGAAATCTACCCTGTTAAACACGGTCGGAATCTTCTATGTTTCAGTTAAATCTGATCTCATTCTTCCAAACGTAAGAATTATAGAGCCAATCACTGTCACCATTCCTTTACTGTCACTGGGTCAAAATCCTGGAATTCCCTTCCTAGTTGGGTCAACCTACAGCAGGTGGCCTCCAGTCGTTCAAGAAGGCAGCTCACCACCCTCCTCATGGGCAACTTGGGACAGCCAATAAACGCTTTCTCTCTCCCACATTAACTCTTGATGACTTTGACATTTAAAGAGTCATTTAAGACTAGTTCAAACAATTTAATTAAAACTGTGGATGCTGAAGATCTGAAACAAAAACGATAATTGTTAAAGAAACTCAGCATGTCTGGCTGTATCTGTGGAGAGAGAAACAGTCCAGTGGCCCTTCTTCACAACAGCATTCAATAATTCTATGATCTGATGGGTTTTCCCAGCAATTTATGTTTCAACAACAATTTAATTGTTGGCTTTCTATGTGAAAGGGCTGAGATGGCCCTTCTCATCTACAATTATCTTGTACTCAAACCTGCACACTATAATGTCTGGATGCCTAGTTACAATTGATCCCATTATAAGTGCACTTACATTCGGGACGCCAAGCTGGTTTTTCAGTTAGTTAAGAGTGGGGGGGGGGGGGGGGGTTGGTGGTGGTGGTGGCTTATGGATATACCAATACGAAGTATTGAAACTAATGAATTTCTGGATTGAGATTTTAATGGGGACAGAGGGAACCTAGGCAAAAACCATTACACATTCAATGAGTAATTGATGGGGGTAATAAGGTTCTCAAGAATGTGTCCAAGTTGTCCATCTTATTAAAAGAATAGCACCACTGGTCACCTTTTCTAAGGTGACATGAAGCATCAAGCCAATTCTGTCCATCTATAAATGATGACCATGCAAAATACTCAGTTAGGCCTGATGAAACTTTCACATTTGCTCATAGGCCACAGTCATATTCCAATTTTACTAGTTCACTGATGCAAAACTGCGGGTTACCAAGTTATCCCAGTTTTCTTGAACAAAAATGAAGAATCTAAACAGCAGGAATTGTTTTGTTTATTGTGTAAATGTTACCGTTTTGTTTTTTTTTAAAATCTTATCAGCCAATATAACATTCTGACCATTAACAGTACAATAGACAAATATTCTCCCAAATGACATTAGAAATAGCTTCATACATAAACCACAGTAAAGATTACTCATCTGGGAATATCACAATGGAAGGATTATAATAAATTGTTAACTTTCTTATGCCAAATTTTGGCTTTAAAAACTCTGGGAGCCCTTTGATTCAAACACCTGCAAGAGTACAGGTTATTTTAGAAAACAATGTTCAACACCCAGTGGAGACTGCTTCCATTTTCAACAAGGTCTTTACAAAGGATTCTTCGGGCTTCCCATCCGATCAGATTTTAAATGATCCGAACAGCTCAGAAGTGATCGCAGCCAGCCCACAATGGATTAACGGGAGATGATGCCACACTTTCCAGATATCAGGGCTTATGGGAGAGGAAAGCAGCAACATAGGGAAAGTGAACTTACTTCTCAAAATGTTGAACTGTTTCTTTGAAAAGCAAGTACTAGAGACAATTTGTATTTAATCTCACAAAAATGACCATTCAGTTGAATAACTAAACTGGTTCTTATACATACCTTACAACCTGTTAGGGTAAAATTTACATTGCTTGGATGCAGAGGAAGATGTAGATAGCATCCACTTTTACGCATATTTGTTACAGCAAGAACTTTTCAGTGTTTTCCAGACTGAGTGACTTTGACACTGGATTTCTAGCATCTTGTCTTCGGTACTTGTTGTTTTTCTTTTTATCTCTTTCCCTTTTACAATATTATGTTTATTAGAAGAATACATCTGGCAGATTGTCATTAATTCACAGGATGTTACTGCCCATATTTACTGTGCCAGAACTAATTGTTTTAAAATCTAATGCTCAGTTATTTTGGGTGTGAGAATGATCCAGTCCGCGTGTATAATATATGCCCAATGCTTTTCAGAAGGAAGAATGTAACAATGATGTCTAATTAAAATGCAATCCACTTTATAGTTCAGTTACTTAAAAGGCACAATTTCCTGTATTTGTTTACATGGAAACCTCTTCCTAGTGTGTAATTTAAATGTTCTTGGATGGGTTTGCAGGTCCTAATTTAGTTTGATGACTTACATTGCCTTGTATTTTGCTGCCCTATAATCTGTTCCTCAACTAAGTATCATTTAATACATTAATGCAGCATCTCAAGTATTTGAGAAATATCAAATGCATTCTAAAGCTTGTGACTCAGTCCCAAATATCCAATTACTGTAAATATAAAAAACATACTTCTCAATAAAATGCCTCATGTCAAGTGTAAACTGCTGTTAAGACTTCGTATTTCTTTAGAAGGGAGAAAGTGAAACTTAACCCCCAGTCAACAAAGACCGTAAATCCAAAGCACCATGTTCTCATAGTTAGAAAATCATGGATGAAAAGTTGTAAGACAAGCTGAAGTTGGATGCATTACTCATATTTTATAGCTCATCACGTATTCCCTTTGAAAAAGCCAGTTATAAAGCCAAGAATAAAACCAGCTGGCATGATGCAACAGCACCAAGTTTTGATGTGGATGCAAATTATGCCATTTGTTGCCTACAGTTCAAATTCTGCCTTGTCGTAATTAAACATGGTATAAAGTCACCCACTTATAAATCTTCATGTCCAGTGCATCAGCAAAGAGACTTTTTTTTGGTCATTCAATAAAATACAAGTTTGCTATTGAGAAGATGGTAACATGACATGCTAATAATGTTACCTAAAGTTAATAATACTTACGGATGCAAAGGAAACTCTATAACTTATAAGTCTTTTGCATTATTAGTAGATAGTTTAGATGCAGCAACATTCGAGCTCTCTCATTACATGGCTCAAAAGCAAAGTTGGTCTTCTTAACAAAGTGACCCATTGACTTCAGTATTTTATAATCTAGTTATTTTGAGTTCCTGTATAAATCAGTGTCCTCATCTACACTATTCAAGTACCCTTTGATTTTATTGTCTATAATCTAGTCCATTCGTATATCAGTTCAGTGTGCTTACTAAGACCAACTGAGTACCTTTCGATTCAATATCTATAATCTAACCTATTCAGGTACCTATTTAGTTGAATACCCGTGAGAAGATCTGAAATAAAAAATGAAATTTTGGTGCAAAGGTGGGAATCAGAGGATACTAAGCACCTTTGCCAGAGCTCCAATATTCTTGAAAGGCCTAATGCTATTCAACCATGATTTACCAGCACCATTCTGATATGTGCACCTGGACTATCCAAATTACAAAGTCATAGGATGATCAGAATAAGCTGCAAGGCAGTAATCAAGTAATCTAAATCAGAAAAGATGGAAAGTGAACTTGAGCAGTTTATGAATTGCACTGGATTTCAGAAGTGGTATTTATAAAAAACACTCCTCCTCATTTGCAGAGTTGCCTCTCCAGCTGTTTCTGCACCTCACTTCATGGCTGCAAGGTCCAGAATAGTATTGCAGCAGAAATTCAGAAGAGGAGAATAAACTGACTAAAGAAGAGAATAATAGTTCATACATTTCCATCAAAATTAGTCACCACTCAAAATTAGAGCTTACAAAACAAGTAGAAAGTATTCCCGGATGACAGCGCAAAGGCACTCCCAAATATCAGAATCTAAAGGAAACTCTCCTTGTGTACATATTCTGTGACATTCACACACACTATATACAGACTAGATTATACAAACACAATCCATTATCCAGTATTGGAACAACAGGATTGAATAATATTGGATGGAGGATTATTTGCATACAGTGAAAAGTCTACATAAGCAGTTTGGCCTACTAGAACACTAATAAATTATTAATCATCATACAAACGTCACTGTAGCAAATCACATTATCCAAATTCTTAAACCTGTCTAAAATATTAAATACAGAATTCTTTCTAAAGGGCCCAAGGTCTGTCTTGAACCTCCAGCTCCCTCAAAACAGAGTGGAAATAGCATGTTTGGCCTTTTGTGTCTTCCCGCTACTTACAGCACTGTACTCAATGAAGGCAATTTATTTTCGAGAGCTGGTTGAACAGGTTGTTATGTTTGTTCACAGAACGTTGCTGTGTTTTTTTTCCTTTTTTTTGTGCTTTCAAGTTGCTGGTCATCTCACTGCTCAGCCATAATGATACACAAAGTCATAGCTGCTGGGTTCTTTGGGAATAGGAGGTGGTGTCTCAGGAATCTGGATATTCTCCAGGTCTAACAGGCGTAGTTTCATTTCCATACTTAGCAAAGTATCCAGATCGTTCTTCGTCAGTTCGCTTGTCATCTCTTTTCCCAGCAGGGCGTTCAGTCCATCAGTCCAGATACAGTACTGAAGGGAATACAAATGGTATATTTAGGAATCTGGAAGATTTGAGCTAAGGGGACAACACATTTTGAGACAGTCAATCCCTGTGCTACTCTCAGATCACATGCAGTTTGTGCTATCATGGTCTCTTCCTAAGGATTCATGTGTGGGGCAAGACACTAAAATAAACCACCCCAAAATCTTTCAACAAGCCCCACTTCCACCCAGAATGAAAAAAAACAATTAGGTTCAAATGTTTAAGGTAATATTCCAACATTCCCAATTGAAGAACCTGGTTAAACTAACCAGAAAAGCTGTATATTATCAGAGGTTCTGTCCTTTGAACTAGATGCTAATCTGAAGTGCTTTTAGGTCAGCTTTATTGCAAACTGGAGTAGAAGTGTCCAAGCAAATTTTCACCTCAACCGACATCACTATGTCACTAAAACAGATTGTCTGCATTTCCTTAGTGTTGTTGATGGGACCTTGCTGTAGTCAAACCAGCTACCACGTTTCCTGCATTTAAATGGTGACCACTCCTAAAGTACTTTCTCGGCTATCATGTGTTTTGGGGTATGGCGAGATCATATTATTTACAAACCTTTCTTTATCTTTCATTATGAAGTACAATTTTCAACTAGAGGTTACATCACAGAAGACATTATAAAAACAAAGATTACAGGACTAGAAAATCAAGCTTGCTTCAACTGTCTTATTGCAAGTTAATCTGATCTCCATTCATCCTTGATGAAAAGTATATATGTTTATTGAGCATGTTTATCTGAATAAATGTGACTTTGTAGTCTTGGCTGCAATTTCCCTGAGTATTTAATGTTTTAAAACTTTCATTTGGGATTAGGGTCAGTTGGTTTATAAAAGTTGATTTTAAAATGGGAAGTCACTGGTGTGAGCATCATTCATCAGCCTTGTATACATGGAAATAACGAGTGCCCTGCCTGATACTTTAGTCTATTATTTTTTAAAGGAATGACAAGTCATGCATAGCCTGTTTTCCCAATAAGTATAGAAAGTGGACAAATGTAGTCATCTGTAAGGTGCTTTCAGCGGTCTTACAATCATCTTCCCCTCATTAACAATAGAGGCGTTCACCACATTATCCTGATCTCCTCTTCAAAACCTTGAATGTTCCTCTCTGTTAGGGCTACCCATGACTGAGCAGCACACAATGGCTGACGGCTGCCCACAGCTAATACAACAGAACATGACTGACAGTAGTTGGAGACCTTTGCTCAATGTAGTCTTCAAAAGTAGAACAATAGTAGTTCTGTAGACTCAAGATTACAGGACTGAGATGGAATGTCCAGCTGTAGTTGTTAATACATAAGACATAGATGACATTAAATTAGCAAATCTCTCAAACTATTTAATCAATCTGTTACAAGACAAATATTAGGTTTTAGTTAAGATTCTTCAAATAATCAATGATATAGATTCTGAAGTATTAATATATCCACCTATATAGACAAAACAAATCACTAAAAACAATAGAAGAAAAGATTCAAACCAGTCTCAGACAGTAAAAGCAGCCATTATCATTACAGGGAAATAAGAAAGTCTGGTAACAACATGAAACCATGTAGGGGACTGACCATAAGCCTGACCATCTCTTTGTTCAGTAATATGATTAGGTTAATTGGAAATATATTGAAATTGCTGAGTGTGGCAGTACTTCCTTCAGGTTAAGGACTATTAATATTAAATTGTGCACATGACTGCAAGTAAATTGCTGAGGCAAGCTTGAATGATAAATGTCCTAACTGGGGAGGAGACAAGCCTGACACTGAAATAGTTGTGTTGAGCTCCTCTCGAAGGCAGGAATGACCTGGCTGGCATGAGTGGTAAAGGCAGGTGGCAGTCATGTTGGAGGCTGCTGCTCCCTTCCCAAATTGAGCAAAGAGCTCCTTAAAGGGTCAGCAGCAATGGGGAAGAAAGTAGCCATTAGATGGAGCTTAATGGGCAGTGAATTGGTGGCCAGCAGGATCCCTATTCTCTCTCTGGCCCTTCAAAACTTTCAATTTGATTGAGAGGGGTCAGGATCCTGAGACTACCTCAGGGACGACACTGAGAGATCATGTGTATACCATGTCTCAATCCTGTGGGCACTTGAAAATCCAACCACTGTCCTAATGAAAGATTTTACAGACTTCTCTACAACGGGTGTTAAACCAATAGACCCATTGTTTTCTAGTTAATCTCTTTCATCTTTAAAACAGTATGATGTTATTGGCCAAATTTTATAGACAATTTGTGAACTATTCTGCAGTTTTCATTGTCTCCCTTTGCCGCATTTATATCTATTCCAGTCTGTGGGATCTCTACTGTTCTTTGCCTTTGTATAGACTTCTATTATAGTCTGTACCATCTCTCACTTCCTTTGCTAAGCAATTTGTTTAATTACAGAGTAGAACGTTGGCTCTTTGAAGGCATTTCAAAATTGCATTTTACTAAATACTTCGAACATCTCCCAGTGGAGGAACAATACATCTGTATAAGTATCTGTTAATAGTTCTTTCAATTCAACTGGTTAATTTACGCTTCATCCCACCAACATCTGACTTTTGCAAATTTCAAACCTTAATCCTGACTCATCCTTCTCCCACTCAGACCCAACAGTGAGTTCAGAGAAGTTACGCTGACTATTTATAGCTCTTTCCATACCATTACATTATTGACTAACTGAGGTTCATCTATTACCTCAAAATCTAAAAAGAAAGCCTGCTCTCCTTTTTGGTTCAAGACGACATTTTTTCCAGAAAGCATGCTCAAAAACTCTCAAGAAATTCACTACTTTTAGAACTTGAGATATTTGGGCTTCCCCTAGTCCTTGTGAAAATTAAAGATTGCCCCTATCTAAATGATAAAATTATAGGATGGCCAGAATAAACTGCAAGGCAGTAATCTACGGATATCATGAATCACAAAAGATGGAAAGTGAACTTGAGCAGTTTATGAATGGCACCAGATTGCAGGAGTGATATTTATAAAAAAAAGTGCAAATGGCCAGTTATGGTCCACCTCCTCCTCATCTGCACAGGTGCATCTCCAGCTGTTTATGTACCTCACTTCACAGCTGCAAGCTCCAGAATGGTAATACAGCACAGACATACATAATACAGGCTGAATGGGTCAGTCTGTAATTTTGGAAAAAGGCTTCTCCACTCTCCACATTTATGAATTTCATTTCTTTATCACTGCTGTTTGGGTGTGTAGACAGTTTTTGCCAAATTCCTGAACTCTTTTTCCTCGTATGCATTCAACCCACAATAGCTGTGATAGATCTTAAAGAGCTACCAACTGATCACACTCCTCACTTCTTCCCCACAATTCAGATTTTTTTCCTCACTTCCTTTCAAAGGTTACTATTAGATTTGCTTTCACCATCCTTTCAGGCAGTAACATTCCAGATCAAAACGTTTTGAATAAAAAATTCTTTTAAACCTTCACTGTTCGTTTTGCCAGTTTCCTTAAAATATGTGTCCTCTTGGTTACCAACCCGCCTGCCAATGTAAACAGTTTTTCCCAGGTAGTGTATTAAAACTCAAAATATTTTTAAAATTATTTAAAATTTCCCTTTAATCTTACATACTGTACAGAGCAAATTCTGCCTGTCCTCGGATGCTGCCTGAATTGCTGTGCTCTTCCAGCACCACTGATCCAGAATCTTATATTTTCCAGTCTTTCCAACTAACTGAAGGCTTTCCGAACTGATATGTCCTAAGTAATCTCCCCTTCATTCTCTTTTTGTCAGCCCTTATTTTATTTCTAAAGTGTGATACCACAATTGGACACAATACTGTAGCTCAGGAATAACAAACAATTTATAAAACGTTTAACTTGCTTGGTGTTATATTTGATGGCTCAATGATCAAAATGCAAGGAGCTGGTATGTATTTGCAAAAATAAAACCATCGTAAATATTTCCAGTAACCTTCAAAAGACTGTTGTCAGTGGTTCGTGTACCCACTTTAAAATTATCGCAATTTAATTTATAGTCAGTCAGTCAGTAACACAGAACTGGAGTGTTGTTGAAAAAATTCAGACATTTTCTTGGAGCTTTTCATTGTGCACTCATCAGGACACACACACAAATACCAAATTTCACAGGGAACAAGAGCGTACTGAAGAAGGGACACTGGACCCAAAACGATAACTGCTTTCTCTCCACAGATGCTGCCAGACCTGTTGAGTTTTCCCAGCAATTTCTGTTAATAATTTACACTGCATGAGAAACAAATTCATTGATTGGTAAATGAACTCTGATTGGACTGGTGTTGCCATGAAAAATGTGTCGGAAGATTTTTTTAAAAATTCATTCATGAGATGTGGGCGTCACTGGCTGGGCCAGCGTTTATTGTCCATCTGTAACTGGCCATGAAAAGGTGAAGGTGAGCTGCCTTCATGAACCACTGCAGTCTGTTCTACAATGCATTAGGGAGGGAGTTCTAGGATATTGACCCAGTGACACTGAACGAATGGTGAAAAATTTCTAAGTCTGAATGCTGTGCATCTTGTTAGCCTCAGGCCTTTGTTGGTCCTTTTTAAATTTGTATCACCTTCTCTGATACAGGCCAAGTCATAAAACCTTCATTATTTATACTGTCTCTCATTTTTCTGGCAATAATGCATTGCTTTACATATCTTTGCTTTAAATTGTGTCAGCTAAATATCTACCCATTTCCCTTCAGTCAATATCCTGCTAACCACCTCACTATTTATCATATATCCAAATTTTGTGACAGCTTCAAACTTTGAAAATATTCTATGTATATATGCAAGTTTTTCTTTCTCAAAGTTCTGCCTTTTCATCAAGTACAAACTGAGCTCAAATTGAACTGCAGGGGTTCTATTTTATTCATGTCACATCATCTGCTTAAACAGTAATTGATTACAATTATCCTACTTAGCACTTAGCTGTCCCACAATCATCTTGGCAGTAGTCCAAGTTTCACTATTTTTGTAATTCCTGCATTTGAAACTCCTAATCACATCTTTATCTTTCTTCACTTTTCAGAGTGTGCACACACTGTTTTCTGCCCCTCTATTCTTTCAAGGTCATAAATCTAACCATTAATTTGGAGGGAATGAAGCAGAATAGGCAAATCTCAAATATTCATGCCTACTGGTACAAAGCAGCAGTTAATGAGTTCAACAATTTGAAAAAAATAGATTATAAAGCATTGATTTGTATGGAAAAGATGGGGAGTGTGAGATCATTCAATCTGTACTCATGGAAGCATTGCTGAGAAAAGACTTTTCTTTAAGCTTGTCTTGTACTCATCAAGACAATTTGCAAGAAATACAATTCAAGGGAAAACCAACATTTATGGTCTATGAGAAAAGAATGCTGATTGGTTGACAAGTTGACTTGGATTGGTAGAGGCAGCACCATGGAAAATGCACTGGGTAATGATGATTGACAGTTAACTGACAGATGATTTAGAGCAGGACAGTACCAATTGGGAGACTGAAGTACCAGAACATGAGTAGTTGTTGAGATAGTTTGAGAAGGAGCTCAGGAGTTAAGTCTTAAGCAGTCACAGAATCCCATGTAAAGCCTTAATAATATTTGGTACCCACAGTATCAATAATTTTGGAGGGATTGCTGAGAAATTGGTGGGATCTGTTTTGACTGCATTTTTTTTTGATGTATTCAGAGAGCTGTTCACCCCAGTGTGTCTGTTCCACATATTTATGTCAGATTCATTCTGATTGGATGTTCAAAAAGAAGTTGTATAATCCTGTATATATTGTAGATTGATACAACTACCTTTGCATTGTAACAGTTACTGTGTTTGGTCAACACCATGGAATGCTGTGGCTTTATTCGATCTGTAAGTACCACTGATCCCACCCCTTTGTTTTCAACAAAAATATCTACCTGTCCCTACCAAATTGTAATGTCAGGTCGTTTATTCTGGGATCTTTTTCAGAATACAGTCAGTTTCTGAAGAAGAGGAAACCAGAAGAAGACATGTCCAGGGCCTTGCTTGGGCCTGAATAGCAATGCAGGGCAATAGCTTCTGTTGGCATAGGATGACTGCACAGGAGACACAACCATGAGCCCCACAAGACGACCAGTTGGTACCAGTCTCTTAAGTGGTCAGTAATTAAGAGTTTCAATTGGCTCATTGACAAACAGGCAGCCTATTGCTTCCCCAATTACTGCTAAACCAATGCTAATGATGCTAATTTGTATGCTTGCCAACCTGCTTTTAGGAAAGGCATGAAATTCCAGGGTAATCATTAAGCCTTCACACACTTATTTTTTGGTCTCCTTAATTAGGTCTCTTTAGTTATTCTCTTATTTTCATAAAAACATCTCTGGGTTTTTAATTGATTTTAGTTGCCAATACCTTTTCATGTCCTCACTACTTTTCAAATCCTTTCTAATTTTTGACTCTGCATTTTCTATATTTCTCTAGGTTTTCTGCAATATTGAGTTTTATCTATTTGACATAGGGTTTTTGTTTGCTTTATCCTACATATGGTATGTTCTTTCACAGCCAATGGAGTTTAGATTTAGGAGTCCCATCCTTTTGCTTTCATGAAAACTGTTCGTTCTTAATCTGCTCTCTCTCCTCCTGGAATACCTCCTGCTGCTCTAAGACTGTTTCCATTCAATAGTAAAATCAGTGAAGGCTGGAGATTCTCAGTTAAGTCAGACAGCTTTTGCGGAAAGAGAAACTGATTTAATGTTTTACGTCAGTGACCTTCTGATCACTGTCCAATGCAGACATATGGATGCAAGGCAAAGACAGAATTAGGTTTCACTGTAATAATCTAATGGTGGATCTGCTGACACGTAGGATCAAAACTCACCATTAAGCAGCAAGGCAAAGGGCTTGGACAGAAACTAGATTGTATGGCTGTATGTGCAAATTCAGGAGAGGAAAGAATGATTTGATGTGATAGAAGAAACCTGACAAAAATCAAGGACATAGCATATGCAAAAAATAAGGTTCTGTCGCAAATCAGCCTGAAGCCCTTTAAATATGAGGTGCTGTGCAGAACCACAAAAGGACTAGCCTTCCAAATATTACTCCCTACCTGACATGGTGTGTCTATTACCCATATTTATGCCAGCTTAAATCTATTTGCTTGTCAGAATGCAAGTTTTATATCTCTGTATATATTGTATTACTGTCCTAACACTGTATAAGTAAAGTTTATCGTTATTTGTTCAAGACCATGGAACTTTCTGGCTTTATTTGCTCAGTAAGTAGCTGGGATCTCATGCTTTGGCATCAATCCAGATTATAATGCAAATTTGATGGCCTAAACATGTGTTCACTGTCATCAGTAGTGGGGGTTTGTTTCTTTCCTGTTAAACCTTACCTCAAACAGTAATCGCCGAATTGCTTGGTAACGCAGAACTTCAGCATCGTGGAAAAAATAAGATCAAGCTTTTTATCTTATACCCATCAGGAAATTCACAAGAATACCAATACCATGAGAATAAAGGGAAAACAACCTTAATACTATACAAAAATACAGTATTGATTACTTGGCAAGTGAACTCTGGTTGAGCCGTTGCCACAGAGAATGCATGAGTTAGATGAAGATTTGTTTAAATTTAAGCCAGGCAAGTGGACTCTGATTGGTTATGGTATTGCCTTCAGAACATAGAACAGTACAGCACAGTACAGGCCCTTCAGCCCTCGATGTTGTGCCAATATTTTATTCTACTTTAAGATCAAATTAACCTACATACCCTTCACTTTACTATTGGCTGGTAGTGTGGCCGAGCGGTCTAAGGCGCTGGATTAAGATTCCAGTCTCGACAGAGGCGTGGGTTCGAATCCCATCGCTGCCATTTCTGCTGATCAACTCCAACTACGCAGCTTGTTAATTAAAAATGCTGTTTCGACCCCTGCTGCAAAAAAAAGTGGGCGGCATGGTGGCACAGTGGTTAGCACTGCTGCCTCACAGCGGCAGAGACCCGGGTTCAATTCCCGCCTCAGGCGACTGACTGTGTGGAGTTTGCACGTTCTCCCGTGTCTGCGTGGGTTTCCTCCGGGTGCTCCGGTTTCCTCCCACAGTCCAAAGATGTGCAGGTCAGGTGAATTGGCCATGCTAAATTGCCCATAGTGTTAGGTAAGGGGTAAATGTAGGGGTAGGGGTATGGGTGGGTTGCGCTTCGGCGGGTCGGTGTGGACTTGTTGGGCCGAAGGGCCTGTTTCCACACTGTAAGTAATCTAATCTAATCATTCATGTGTCAATCCAAGAGTCGCTTAAATGTCCATATTATATCTGACTCTACTACCACTGCTGGCAGTGAATTCTATACACCCACCACTCTCTGTGTAAAGAACCAACCTCTGACATCTCCCTCAACCTTCCTCCAATCACCTTAAAATTGTGCCCCTTGAGAGAGCCATTTCAGCCCTGGGAAAAAGTCTCTGACTATCCACTCTAACTATGCCTCTCATCATCTTGTACACCTATATCAAGTCACCTCTCACCCTTCTTCACTCCAGTGAGAAAAGCCTTAGCTCCCTCAACCTTTCTTCATAAGACATGCCCTCCAGTCCCGCAGCTTCCTGATAAATCTCCTCTGCACCTCTTTAAAGCTTTCACATCCTTCCTATAATGAGGCAACCAGACTGAATAAAATATTCCAAGTGTGGTCTAACTAGGGCTCTATACAGGTGCAGCGTAACCTTGCGGCTCTTAAACTCAATTTCCCTGGTAATGAAAGCCAACACACCACATGCCTTCTAACAACCTTATCAACCTGAATGGCAACTTTAAGGGATCTATGGACATGGACCCCAAGATCCATCTGTTCCTCCACACTGCCAAGAATCCTGCCTTTTACTCTGTATTCTGCATTCAATTTCGACCTTCCAAAATGAATCACTTCACACTTTTCCAGGTTGAACTCCATCTGCCATTTATTAGCTGAGCTCTGCATCCTGTCAGTGTCCCATTGCGACCTACAACAGCCCTCCACACTATCCACAACTCCACCAATCTTCATGTCATTGGCAAACTTACTAGCTCACCCTTCCACTTCATCATCCACGTCATTTATAAAAATTACAAAGAGCAGAGGTCCCAGAACAGATCCCTGTGGAACACCATTGGTCACTGAGCTCCAGGCTGAATACATTCCACCTACTACCCTCTGTCTTAGGAGCCAGCCAATTCTGTATCCAGACAGCCACATTTCCCTGTATCCCATGCCTCCTTACTTTCTGAATGAGCGTATCTGGAGAACCTTATCAAATGCCTTGCTAAAATCCACATATAATCACATCCACTGCTCTACCTTCATCAATGTGTTTTGTTACATCCTCAAAGAATTCAATAAGGCTTGTGAGGCATGACTTTCCCACCATAAAGCCATGCTGACTATCTGTAATCAAACTATAGTTTTCCAAATAATCATAAATGCTCTCTCTCAGAATCCTCTCCAATAATTTGCCCACCACAGACGTAAAATTGACTGATCTGTAATTTCCATGATTATCCCTAATCCCTTTCTTGAACAAGGGAATAACATTTGCCACCCTCTAATCATCTGGCACTACTCCAATGGACAGTGAGGATACAAAGATCATCACCAATGGTGCAGCGATCTCTACCAAGTGAACCACGAATGGCTGTTACCTATTTTGTTGAGTTAAATCAGGCAACCTAGGTGTCCATGTTCTCTCGGTGTGCAAAGAAAGGGGTTCTGGGTATTAATATATGTATTTAACAAGAGTGCCACATAGCAAGCCTGAATAAAAATCCCAAATTAGTTGTCAAGATAATTCTTTGCACACTCAAGATTATTCAAAAATTGTCCAATCAATTTTCTATCCAGCACAACCTGCAACCTTATGGCCCGGCATATTCCCCCTCCCAACCATTACCATTATGCCAGGGGATCAACCCGGGTTCAGTGCAGAGTGCAGGAGAGCATGTCAGGAGCAGCACCAGGCATACCTAAAAGTGAGGCATTAACCTGGTGAAGCTACTAAACAGGATTAGATTAGATTAGATTCCCTACAGTGCAAAAACAGGCCCTTCAGCCCAACCAGTCCACACCGACCCTCCGAAGAGTAACCCACGCAGACTCATTTCCCTCTGACTAATGCACCTAACAATATGGGCGATTTAGCATGGCCAATTCACCTGACTTGCACATCTTTAGACTGTGGGAGGAAACCCACGCAGACACGGGGAGAATGTGCAAACTCCACACAGATGGTCGCCTGAGGCTGGAATCGAACCTGGGACCCTGGCGCTGTGAGACAGCAGTGCTAACCACTGAACCACCATGCCACCCTAGACACAGAGAGGGAGAGATAGAGGAGGAGAAAAGCAAGAAAGAGATGAGTTCCCCTAACTCTCTGGCTTCTTTGGGCATGTGTTTGTTCATCAGCATTAAGGAGGATTGTTAAATTGCTCATCAGGAGTTGGGGGTGGTAAGGAAACAAGGGCAGCAGGTGCATTGGAACACCACCATTTGCAAGTTCCCCTCCAAGTCACACACACCATTTCAACGTAAAGCAATACAGATTAGAGTCCTGGAACTTCCTCCCTAATGGGCACTCTGTGGGGTGACCCTACACAAGGGGACCGCAACCACTCAAGAAGGTGGCTCACCCCTGCCTCTGAAGGACGAGTAGGAGTGGGTAATAAATGCCAGGTCAACCAACAATGCCGCCACCCCAAGAACCAGTTTAAAAATGCATATTTATTACACGTCTGCAGAATGGGGCTTGCAAGTTCAGGAAACACTGGGCTGGATGACAAGGTGCCACATTTAGAGTTTTTTTTCGAAAGGTCGTGGTGCAACAAAAGACTGATCATTGCTGGTCCGTCAACAGTTTGAGAAAGATTCCCCCCAGAGCACAGCACAAGTTGCCCTGGAGACAGGGGGTAACAGGTAACAGCAATCACATAACACGAGAGGCTGAGGTTTCTTTCCACAGTTTAAATACTGACATATATTGCTTGCATGTCAAACAGCACAGCACCAAATGGTAGGCAGACCTAAACAATTCCATAACCAACAGATCAGACCTAAGTTCTGCAGTCGTGGTACATCTATTTGTGAAAGATGGTGTACAATTAAACAACTCACTGGAGAAGGAGGTTCTATAAATATCCCTATTCAAAATGATGCAAGATCTCAACACATCAGTGCAAAAGATAAGACTGAAGCATTCACAGCCATCTTTGTCCGGGAGTGTGAAATAGATGATCCATCCTGGTCCCCAACACTACAGGTAGCAGTCTTCAGCCAATTCGATTCACTCTACGTGACATCAAGAAACTATTGGGGGCACAGGGTATGGACCCTGACAATATTCCGGCAATAGTACTGGAGACTTATGCTCCAGAACTTGCCACTTCCCTAGCCAAGCTCTTCCAGTACATTTACAACACTGGCATCTACCCAACAATGTGGAAAATTGCCCCAGTATGTCCTGTATATAAAAAAACAGGACAAATCCAATCCAGCTAATTACCACTCCATCAGTCTAATCTCGGTCAACAGTAAAGTGATGCAAGGTGTCATCAACAGTAACACCTGCTCAGCAATAACCTGCTGGTTCTGCCAGGGCCACTTGGCTTCTGACCTCATGACAGTCTTGATTCAAACATGGACAAAAGAACATTTAATCGAATGTGGCATCAAGGAGCTGCAGCAAAATTGGAATCAATGCATAACTGGGGGAAAATGGTCTGCTGTTGGAGTCATTCTGGTACATAGGAAGATGACTGAGTTGTTGGAGATCCGTCCAGGACATCTCTGCAAATGTTTCTCAGTATGGTGTCCTAGGCCCAATCATCTTCAACTGCTTATTAACGAGCTTTCCTCCATCATAAGGTTAGAAACTGGAATGTTCACCGATGGTTGCACAATGTCCAGCCTTATTTGCAACTCCTGAGACACTGAAGCAGTCGATGGTCAAAGGCAACAAGGTCTGAAAAATATCCAGGCTTGGGCTAAAAGGTAGCAAGTAACATACGCGCCACACAAATACCAGACAATAATCACCTCCAATAACTGATAAACTAACCACTGCCGCATGACATTCAATGGTGTTACCATCACTGAATCCCCCACTGTCAACATCCTGGGTTACCATTGACCAGAAAATCAACTGGATTTGCCACTTAAACATAGTGGCTACAAGAGCAGGTCAGAAGCTAGGAATACTGAGATTTGTAATTCATTTCTTGAGTCCCCAGAACCTGTCCACCATCTACAAGGCATAAGTCAGGAGTGTGATGAAATACTGTCTGCTTGTCTGGATGAGTGCAGCTCCAACAACACTCAAGAAGCTTGACATCATCCAGGACCAAGCAGACCACTTGATTGGGACCACATCCATTTCCTCCACATTGAAACTCAGTACACACTGCTACCATTTACAAGATCCACTGCAGAAATTCACCAAAGATCCTTTGACAATTCCATCTAGAAGGACAAGGACTGCAGATACATGGTAACACCACCATCTTTAAGTTCCCCCACAAGCCACTCATCATTCCTGGCTTGGAAATATATTGCCGGTTCTTCACTGTCATTCAGTCAAAATCCTGGAATTCCCTCCTTAACGGCATTGTGGGTCTACCGACAGCACGTGGGCTGCAGTGGTTCAAGGAGGCAGCTCACCACCACCTTCTCAGTGGCAACGAGGGATAAGCAATAAATGTTGACCAGCCAGCGATGCCCATGTTCCATCAATGAATTAAGAACAAAAACACAGAATCATATCAAATGTTGGACAAAGTGTTCTGGTTGATTGGATACAATCAGTATCTTTGCTGGTGTGATGAGCTGAAGACATATGCTATTTGACACGATCTTCCATTCTTTGGGATGTATGGCCCACACACCTGGCATCATTCCAGGTGAAATGCATATAGACAGCACTCATCTGTGAAAGGCAGAACATTTTTATGGCTTTAGGGCAGTTTTCTGATAATGACACTACTGCAGAACAGCAGTATGAAACAGCTGGCTTCACCTCCTGCTTAAACGTTTTACGCTTCCAGAGTAATCTAGGCTAAACTGTGCACTTCTCTGGACCAAAAGTGACATTCTCAAATCCATTAATCATTGCACAATATAAAATGAGAAACGATCTATTCAGGGTAACCATTATCCCATAGGATGTAACTCAAAGAGACCTAGGGGTGCAGGTGCACAGTTCCTTGAAAGTGGAGTCACAGGTAAACAGGGCGTTGAGATGGGACACCATGTTCTGGATGTACAAGACACTGATGAGTCCACTTTTGGAATACTGCATTCAATTCTGGCCTCCCTGCTATGGGAAAAATGTTGTTAAACATGAAAGGGTTCAGAAAAGATTTACAAGGATGTTGCCAGGGTTGGAGGGTTGAATGATAGGGAGAGGCTGAATAGACTGGGGCTTTTTTCCTTGGAGCGTTGGAGGCTGAGGGGTGACCTAAAAGAGGTTTATAAAATCATAAGCAACATGGATCGATGAACACACAGGGTCTGTTTCCCCAGAGCAAGGGAGTCCAGAATTCTCCATGGCAATCTCTTCTACCAATCAGAGTCCATTTGGCAACTCTTCCTTCATACAGCATTAACATTCATTTCCTTGACATTGCTTTCTTGTGAATTGTCCTCATGTATGCAAGACAAAATCTGCCTTTGTCAGCAGTATTCCAGTGATAATTTACCTCGTATTTGTTAGGGGCAATAAAGTTTAGGGCCTCATCAGGATCATGAAGGATTGAGAAAGCCAACTCTTGAACTTCCTGTGAAAATAAGAAAGACAACAATCAATACAAAATACAGAAATTAGGTGGTTTTCATTTACAATATCTGTAGTTGCTGTCCTATGATGCTCACACAGGATAGATTATGGATCTCAGTTTCTCTGATGTACATTTTCTACAAACTAACACATTCCAATTACAATATCAGACTTTTAAGTCCTGATTACATAAGGTTCACAAGCTATTTAAAAATGGTCTATTATGATCAAAACTGATGGTATTACTGGGCAAGTCAGATCACAGAACGAAACCCGGATTGATAGCTTTAAAAGAAAGATTTGCAGTTAGTTAGTCACTGAAATGCATTCACATACGGCTGCAGGTACACTTCAACAAACCACATGTTTACTATATACAAAGAAAAACAAATCAAGCTAAATAGAGAATAAATATCGAAGACAATTTTTAAAAATATTGAGATACCAGTTAATGATTCACGATTAATTAATTTTTCACCAATTTGAGGACTTTCAGTTTCTCAATTTTAATAACTTGGAGAGTTCTATCCGAACTCTCCTGGCCTGGAAGCTTTATAAACTATCACTTCCCTTGGAGTCACTGGCTTCCTCAAACTGAACTGAAAAACTCCTACCAGGAAAGGAAAATAAAACTTGTTTCTGAACTTAAGAAAAAATCAAAGATTATCTTAATTGAAAACAAAACAAATATGTTTACTCCACCAGTCATAAACTCAACAGTATGAACATCTCTCTATTAACACCATGGAGGTCTGAGCAGTGTTGGATTTAGATAACTGGTCCATAAATTACAGTGACCTTTTAAAAAAAACAATAATCAAAATCCATGTACTGCTCTTTTCAAGACAATAATGTTTTAAAATGACAATATTGTATGACCTTTTTATCACAGTTGTCACACAAGGACTCTTGAAACTGTGTATTTAGAAACTGTGGCAGAAGTAAAGTTCAGTCTTTCTACAGTCAAATCTCCACTAAAGCCTTTGCATATGAAATTTTCACAGACAGTATATTACAAATTAATACATACGGTTATGCGGACACATACATTATAGATTCACATTGTAAATGCACATACACACAAAGATGAAAATAATGTATATGGAAGATGAAAAAGATCCGAGAGACTTGATTGACAATTTACTGAGATCAATTGAAAAGGTCAAAATTCAGCTTAAGTATGTGTTAATTCTGCTACTCTGTAAACCATTGATGCAACTGCAGTTGGGATACAGTGTACAGTTCTGTCACAATGGTACAGGAAGCATAATTCCGTTATTGATAGGATACAGAAGAGAGAGTAACCAGAACAACTGATAGGATGGAGGCACTGGATCCCGAGGAACGATTACATAAATTAGACATACTTTCATTGGGAAGAGGAGGCAGAGAGGTGGTATAGTTATAGTTTCTTGGATTTTAAAGTATGAGATTCATATAGACCATAAAGAGCTGCTTCACCTCATCCAGTAAAACCACAAAAGATAGGGGAAGGAGTCCTCAGGGGTTTGAAAACTAATCTGTGGAAATAGCTTTTCAGTCAATTGGAAGGTATTGAACAGTTTCCAAAGGGTGACAGTGGAAAGCTGTTAGTACTATTTTATTCAAAGACAAGAAGAGACAAGATATGAAGGAAGCAAGAAAAAGGAGACTTTCATTTCTATAACACCTTTCTTGACCTCAAGGCATCCCAAAGTGCTTTACAGCCAATAAGGCATTTTTTGAAGTAATGGTTACTGTTGTAACATAGGAAACACATCAACAAATGTGTACATAGCAAACAGTAATGTGATAATTACCAGATAAATTATCTTTGTAATGTTGTTTGAGAGATAAATATTGGCTGGAACACAAGGAATAAAGCACCTTCATTGAAATAACGTCACAGGATCCATTACATTCACCTCAGAAAGCAGGTGGGCCTTGGTTTAATATCTCGTCTGAAAGATGGCTCCTCTGACAGTGAAGCACTCTTACAGTACTATTTTGGATTGCCAGCTTAGACTTTGTGCTCAAGCCTCTGTTCTGGAATTTCAAACCATAACCTTGTGATTCAGAGGCAAGAATACTACTCACTGAGCCACAGGAAATTACATTATGACTAATTTGAAAAATGACCCATGTGGAGCGCAATCAAAGAATAGGCGATTTAGTCAAAGTTGGATTGTCTTTGATTTTTATTGGAGTTTGATTTGAACTGATTATTTGAGATCATGTGTTCTCATTAGTCAAAAACCCATGAGATTTTGGGTTAATCAGATGACTCTTCTTCATTCATTTTGTTTAATACTTGTTATGTTCCTTTCTATCTCTATAACAAATGCATAGATACACACATATCAAGAATTAAGCTGTACCTTGTTTTGTTTCAGGGCACTCTTTTCTCTCATGTGAGGGCAGTCCTTCCCAGTTACCACTGCTTTGATATCTACAACAGGAACTAAAGAAAAAAAGAGAAGCAGATGAATAATTACTGTTAAGAAGAATTTGTGTGCTTGGAGACCAAAATGATTGCAGTGTACATGTCACCGATGTACTGGGAAAAGCAGAATGTATTGTAAATGTTACAAACTTCAGGCTGCTCCAGATGCTGGAATTCAACATTACTTGTCTTAATTGTAGTTATCATTTAAAATCAATAGTTACATTGTCATCACGTGATAGCACAAGTTGGGGTCTTAACAATTAAAATGTTTTGGCTCTTCAGAGTGGGTTTCTTTCTAAATAATTTCACAGGATGCCAGCATTGCCAGCTTGGCAAACTTCTGTTGTCCATCGCCCAACTGCCCCACAGAGGTTAGTGCTGTCTCCTTGAACTACATCCAGAGTGCTGTTAGGAAAGGAGTTCATCGATTCTTCCCCAGCAAAAGCAAGGTAACGGCATTGCAATTCTGAGTTAGATGGACACCCTTGACCTTCTAGGTCGGGGTGGGCAACCACTAACCTGGGGACCAAATCCAGCCATTGCTACATTGAATCTGACTTGCTGGCCCTTGACAAGATCTTGGACCAAAGGAAGCATTGAACCCCAGCAGCACTGCACATCATGGGGGAGAGCTGGAGTATACTGGAATCACCGCCAGAGAAAGGCATCAGAGAACAACCTGAAAACCTTGGACCCATCGACAGTCTCATGAGACACCATGTGAAAACACCAGCACAGGTCTGTACTGGGAATTAAATATATTTGCACGCTGTTCAATATTGAAGCTGATGTACCCAAAAACCTTCAACATGAAATTATAGAACTGCAAATCAGCATTGACCTAATAGTCAAAACACAGTAAAACTGCCTCAGATTGAATTCTACAGATGTCATACAGGTGTCACTTATTTCCAGACCTGAGGAAAGACACATCGAGAAATGATTGCTGTTTGGTACTACGTACCATTGCAAAAACTCTGTCAAACAGCCAGTGTAATTCCAGATAAAAACCCACAATAATTTGGAACAACAATTGAGGTTAGCAACATCTTCATTGCCAGGTGACTTAGAAGGCAGAATAACCTCAGCCACATATTAAAACAACAGATAAGTTGAGAACTTTGATTCTCTCTCTTAGAAAGGAAATAAAGTTGCTTTATCCAGTGTGCAGCCCATGACGAGTTTTATCCACCTGTCACTGGCCTCTAATGGAAGAAAGCTTCCCCACCCCTGTTCTGGGTGGTAGAGTTCATGAATTTGATGCTATTGAAGGGGGCTCTAAGATGCCCAAAATATCTTGGAAAATTTAATCATGTGGACAACCAAAGAAAACAGAATGGACAGAATCAGTGAGATGTTCCAGTCACATTTGTTACTAATAGGTTAGCTATCCTAGCTACAGGATAAAATGCAAATGGGGCTTGATGCAGCAAACTTGGAGTTCAAAAGCCAGTAGCTAGTAGGACAGTAGGAAGAGATAAATGATGATGGCAGCAGATGAAGAATTCTAAAGGAGTCTCAATCAAAGAATTATAGCAGTAGACTAACACAGGCACTTATGAAGAGAATGTGAAGGAGGAAAAGGGGCTTAAGTAGGCATTTAGAGCTTAGAAGGTATGGAATAGAAATAGCTTCTTCCTGTTATCAAAAGCTTTCGTTCCTATATTTGCACCACGTACAAAACCTAATCTCCACTTGCACAAATTAAGACTTTCAATTAAACAGCACATTTCACAACCTCAGGATGCTTCAAGGTGATTTGTATCTAATGGGCACTTATCAAGTATAGCCACTACAGGCATATAAAAGATTGAAGAGGCCTCTTTTTAAAATCTCATTCAAAAAACAGCACCTCCTAAAAGTGCAGTTCTCCCCCAGTACTGAACTGATGTATCAGACCCAATATTGTTCTCAAATCTCGAGTGAGACAAGCTACCAACAGACTAAAACTAGGCCCAAGGACATATAGAGGATGAATACTGTACTGAAGTTATACAATTGACATAGAAAAGGCAGCAAGTGTATATCAAATTAACCATACAAGTGGGATTGTGCATTTAAATTACATGTTTTGGAAATCAATACCACTTGATGGCTGCTATTTCATTCTGTAGAAACTCTGAGTTGGAGCATTTGGAGATTCCTCCAAGTCCCTCCATTTGTTTTCAGGAACATACAAGTGTATGTAAGCAGGTAGGTTTGAAAGCAGCAGAGACCTAGTGAACCACTCCCAAATTAAAAGTGCAAACGACTGTAGTTTGACTTGAGTATCTTGTTAGGGTATAGGGAAGAGACAAAAGAAACACAGGAGAACACTGAGGTCATATTCTGTTGTAAGATTAAATTGGTGCGGTACCGGCAGAATGTGGCTATGGACAACTTCCATATGGTACAATGAAAGGTTTTCCTTTGATTTTGTGCAGCTATAATCTTATGAAATGAGATAGGTGAGAGGTTGCAGAGCTGTGCAGAAATAAAAATCAACGTCTTTATAGGAGTTTATAAATGCAAACACGACACACCTGACCAAGATAAGAACATTTAATAGAATCAGGAGAGTAACAACACAAAGCTAGTGTACAGGAGTCTAAAGAATGTAATAAAAGTAATGGAATGTTGGCCTTTATTTTCATACAAGGGATAGGAGGAGGAGGAAACAGAGCTTTAGCTGGACCCTATCTGCAATGTTGTGTTCGCTGCCTGAATGTAATTAATCCTGCAACAGATGCTGTGCACATTCAGCAGAATGATTTCCCAGGGCACAAGGGGTTAAATTTCAAGTACAGTTTGCTTAAACCTGGCTTGTATTCCTATTTTAAACGATGAAAGGATTCAAAAGAGCTCAACAAAGAAAACTGATTCTCTAATAAGGGTATCGAGAGCAAGGGGGCGTCATCTTAAGAATAGAATCAATAGACAATAGGTGCAGGAGTAGGCCATTCTGCCCTTCGAGCCAGCACCACCATTCATTATGATCATGGCTGATCATCCTCAATCAGTATCCTGTTCCTGCCTTATCCCCATAACCCTTGATTCCACTATCCTTAAGAGCTCTATCCAACTCTTTCTTGAAAATATCCAGAAAGTTGGCCTCCACAGTCTTCTGGGGCACAGCATTCCATACACCCACCACTCTCTGGGTGAAGAAGTTTCTCACAACTCTGTTCTAAGTGGCCTACCACTTATTTTTAAACTGTGTCCTCTGATTCGGGACTCACCCATCAGTGGAAACATGCTTCCTGCCTCCAGAGTGTCCAATCCTTTAATAATCTTATACGTCTCAATCAGATCCCCTCTCAGCCTTCTAAACTCAAGGGTATACAAGCCCAGTCGCTCCAATCTTTCAGCGTAAGATAGTCCCGCCATTCCGGGAATTGACCTCGTGAACCTACGCTGCACTCCCTCAATAGCCAGAATGTCTTTCCTCAAATTTGAAGACCAAAACTGCGCACAATATTCCAGGTGCAGTCTCACCAGGGCCCTGTACAGCTGCAGAAGGACCTCTTTGCTTCTATACTCAATTCCTCTTGTTATGAAGGCCAGCATGCTATTAGCTTTCTTCACTGCCTGCTGTACCTGCATGCTTGCTTTCATTGACTGATGTACAAGAACTGAAAATGTGTTGCTGGAAAAGCGCAGCAGGTCAGGCAGCATCCAAGGAGCAGGAGAATCGACGTTTCAGGCATGAACCCTTCTTCAGGAATGAGGAAAGTGTGTCCAGCAGGCTAAGATAAAAGGTAGGGAGGAGGGACTTTGGGGAGGGGTGTTGGAAATGCAATAGGTGGAAGGAGGTCAAGGTGAGGGTGATAGGCCGGAGTGGGGGTGGGGGCGGAGAGGTCAGGAAGAAGATTGCAGGTTAGGAAGGCGGTGCTGAGTTCGAGGGATTTGACTGAGACAAGGTGGGGGGAGGGGAAATGAGGAAACTGGAGAAACCTGAGTTCCTCCCTTGTGGTTGGAGGGTTCCTAGGCGGAAGATGAGGTGTTCTTCAACCAACCGTCGTGTTGCGATGGTTTGGCGATGGAGGAGTCCAAGGACCTGCATGTCCTTGGTGGAGTGGGAGGGGGAGATGAAGTGTTGAGCCACGGGGTGGTTGGGTTGGTTGGTCCGGGTGTCCCAGGTGTGTTCTCTGAAACGTTCCGCAAGTAGGCAGCCTGTCTCCCCAATATAGAGGAGGCCACATCGGGTGCAGCGGATGCAATAAATGATGTGTGTGGAGGTGCAGGTGAATTTGTGGCAGATATGGAAGGATCCCTTGGGGCCTTGGAGGGAAGTAAGGGGGGAGGTGTGGGCGCAAGTTTTGCATTTCAAGAACACCCAGATCTCGTTGTACTGCCCCTTTACCTAACTTGACTCCATTTAGGTAGTAATCTGCCTTCCTGTTCTTGCCACCAAAGTGGATAACTACACATTTATCCACATCAAACTGCATCTGCCATGCATCCGTCCACTCACCTAGCCTGTCCAGGTCACCCTGTATCCTCCTAACATCCTCCTCACATTTCACCCTGCTACCCAGCTTTGTGTCATCAGCAAATTTGATAATATTACTTTTAATACCTTCATCTATATCATTAATGTACATTGTAAAAAGCTGCAATCCCAGCACTGATCCCTGCAGCACACCACTAGACACCGCCTGCCATTCCGAAAGGGAGTCGTTTATCATGACTCTTTGTTTCCTGTCAGCCAACCAATTTTCAATCCAAGTCAGTATTTTGCCCCTAATACCATGTGCCCTAATTTTGCTCACTAACCTCCTATGTGGGACTTTATCAAAGGATTTCTGAAAGTCCAGGTACACTACATCCACTGGATCTCCCTTGTCCATCTTCAGCGTTACATCCTCAAAAAATTCCATCAGAGCGCATGATTTTACAGAATGAATTGTTGAACTCTGAAACTTTACCCCCTTAAAAAGACGGTAAGTACAGAACCAATATAATTTTTAACACTGAGGTCTATGTGTAGGGATAGTTAGCAAAGCAAGAATGATCACGTTGATGGGATTGTACTATAGGCCCCCCCAACAGTCAGAGGGAATAGCAAGTTTTGAGAAGATTTGAGAAGAATTCCTAGAAGCATGGCATTCCAACCAGAACTCTATTAACAAACACATCAAGTTAGACCCCATCTACCACCCCCTGAGAAAAAGAACAGGAAGTGACTTCACCACAGGAAATAACATCACCAAAGGAAATGACATCACCAACTCAAAGAAACCCAAACATATAAATAGAAAGCAGGAAGTTTCAGCATTGCTTTGCATGAGGTCCACTGAAGATGTTACCTAGTAAGGTAATGAAACGTCTGGAAATGAACCTTTCAGCTCAGCGAACAAACCTACATCCAAAAGTCAGAGGGAAATTGAGGAGTAAATATGTAGAAAGATCTCAGATATATGTAAGAATAATAGGCTTGTAATAGTAGGGGATTTTAATTTTCCAAACATTGACTGGGAGTGCCATAGGCTTAAAGGCTTGGATGGTGAGGAATTTGTTAAATGTGTTCAAGAGAATTTTCTTTATCAATATGCAAATGTACCTAGTAGAGAAGGAGCAAAATATCTCTTGGAAAATAAGGCAGAGCAAGTGATTGAAGTGTTAGCAGGGGAATACTTTGGGACTAGTGATCATAAAATAGTTATGGAAAATGATAAGCCTTCCATAAAAGTTAAAGTTCTTACTTGAAGTAAGGCAAATTTTGATGGTATGAGACAAGAACTTTACAAAATTGATTGGAGTAGACTGCTCGCAGATAAAAGGGATGAATGACAAGTGGGAGGCTTTCAACAGTGTGATAACGAGAGTTCAGAGATATTATGTTCCTGTTAGAGTTAAGGGTAAGGCTGGTAAGAGTAGGGAACATTGGATAAATAAAGATGAATAACAAAGAATCATGTATTAGATACAGATTACTGAGATCAAATGAATCTCTTGAAGAGTAGAAAGGGTGTGGGGGTATTCTTAAGAGGGAAATCAGGAGGGCAAAGTGGGGATATGAGATAGCCTTGGCAGATAAAGTTAAGGATAGTCCAAAAGAAATTCTACAAGTACACTAAGAGCAAAATAGCAACTAGAGAGAGAGTCAGTCCCTTTAATGATCAGTCAGGTTGTCTATGTGTTAATCTCAGGTAATTGGAGAGATCCTAAATGAATATTTCATGTCAGTTTTTACTGTGGAGAAAGAAATAGAGGCGAGAGAACTCAGGGAAATAAATATTGATGTTTCAAAAACAGTTCACATTACAGAAGAAGAAGTGCTCGAGGTCTTAGAAAACAGAGATGGATCAAAAGAGTCCCAAGACATTCTGGGAAATAGGAAAAAAACTGCAGGGCCCCTAAACAGAAAAATTTGTATCATCTTTAACCATGGGTGAGGTACTGGAGAACTAGAGGGTGGCTCATGTTGAGTCTTTTATTTTTAAGAAAGGTTGTAAGGAAATGCCTGGGAACTATAGACCTGTGAGCCTGAAATTGGTGGTGGGTAAGTTGTTAGAGGTGATTTTGAAAGATAGGATTTACATGCATTTGGAGGGGCAAGAACTGATTGGGGATAGTGAGCATGGTTTTGTGAAAGGGAAATCATGTCTCTCGAAAAGGTTGATCTACTTAGAGAAAAATAACCCCAGTCTGTCCAATCTGTCTTCATAACTGAAACTCTCCAGCCTGACAATATCTTGGTAAGTCTCCTCTACACCCTCTCCAGTGAAATTTCATCCGTCCTATAATGTGGATTCCAGAATTGCACAATACACTGGCTGTGGCATAAACAACATTATATACAGTTCCGGCATAACTTCCCTGCTCTTAAAGACTTTGCCTCAGCTAATAAAGACCAGTATTCCTATGCCTTCTTAATCAGGGACGAGTGTACACCCATATCAAGGTCCCTCTGATTCTCGATGCTTATCGCAACATACTGTTCATCGTGTATTCCCTTGCCTTCTTTGTCCCATCCAAGTGCATTATCTCACACTTACCTTGATGAATTCCATTTGTCACTGATTAGTCTGTCTATATTCTGCAGTAAATCAGGTGCTATCCTTTTTACCATCCAGCAATTTTCATATCTTCTGCAAATTTACTGATTAACCCTCCTACTTACTTTTTTCCTGCAGTGATTCAAAGGCCACCTCACCCTGTGGATTCTCATCCAGATCACCATAGTGCAACACCTTGTGATTGAGAGACAGTCGGCAATACCAGAATTTATCTGGGAAAAGAACAGAGGAAAGAAAAGCGGAGGTGAAAGTACAGCACTAACCAGTAACTATACGCATGAGTATTGCACTAACAGTAATCACACACACGTGACAAACATTAGTACATAATTCCCTCCTTGACAAACAAAGGTGTACTATACAGTAACAATGTACATCGAACAATACCAACTATTATGCAGTGTATATTTGGTTGTATTATGCAGATTACCTCATATCACAAACTGAGCATGATACAAAATAAATTCAGTAATTGTAGCCAGAATCTTATAGAGGCCTGAACAGCATGGACTTCAGCAAGAATTCTGCGCAAATCATGTGAAACATCCAGCAAGGTCCTTCTTGTTATCAAGGACAACTGGCTGCATTTTCCAGGCGTTAAGAGGAGATTCTATCTCGGCAGCAGCAACATGCCTATAAAGGGGAGAGTAATTCCTGGTTTACAGTCTTATTTACACCGAATCTCACCTCATCAAAATGAAGCTTCCTATCCCATCACAAGGAAACTAGATGTCAACAATCGCTGACAATAAGTCAGAGTGGGTACTTGCCAACACTAGCTTGCCACTTTTCCTGCGGACCAGCATCTTGGACATTAGGTAACAACACCTCAGGGTACACTCCGGGGGTAACAGTTGCACACATCTATCATCTGCCATTATTGACATCTGACACCTCCCAGCCATAAAGAACCTTTGTGGCATATCTCCAATCCACTTACAGGATACATGTCTACTTTAAAACCGCACTTTGGGGTGCACCAGAATTAGCATTCAAATGGGAGACTGATAAGAAGGTAAAAGCACATAGGATCCAGGGTAACTTGGCTTTGAGGCAGGTGGTGCAAGGTTGTTTGTGTGACTGGAGGCCGCTGTCCAGTGTTGCATCATAGGGAACAATACTAAGTCCCTTATTGTTTGCGATATGTATGAAAAATATAGAAGAGAACGTTGGGGGCGGGGGGGGGGTCGGGCAGGCAAGCGATGATAAGCACACTTACGGATGACACGAGGATTGGCAGGGTGGTTTACATGGAGGATGGAGGTTACAGGAAGATATGGATGGATTGGTCAGATGGGCAGATCAGTGGTAGATGGAATTTAACCACACGACATGATTTCAGAAGAAGTAACAGGGCACAAGAGTATGCAATTATTGGCAGGGCATTAGGAACCCGAGAGGAACAGAAGGAACTTGTGTACCTGTCTATAGCTCCTTGAAGGTGGCAGGGCAGGTTAAAAGGGTCACTAATAAGGCACATGGGACATTTATCATGTCATGGCACAGATTTTAAGAGTAGGGAGGTTAAGTTGGAACCATGCCAAAAGAAAAACCTTTGCTTAGGCCAAGGCTGGGAGTACTGTGTGCAGTTCTGGTTACCACTGGAGAAAAGATGTGATTGCATTGGAGGGGTTGCAAAGGAGATTCACTAAAGTGTTCCTTGCGATGGAGCAGTTTATCTATGAAGAGAGGCTGGATAAGCTTAGGTTGTTTGCTTTAGAGCATAGAGAGCTGAGAGGGAATCTGTTCAGGTATATAAGATTCTGAGGGGCATGGACTGAGTGGATAGGAAGCAGCTGTTTCTCTTAGTCAATAAGGATCAAGAACAGGGGCATAACTTTAAGGGTGAAATTTGGGAGGTTTAAAGGGCTTTTAAAATGTTTTCACCCAGAAGGTGATGAGAATCTGGAATACTCTGCCTGGCAAGGTCATTGAGGCAGGAAACCTCACAACTATTAAAAAAAAACACTAGGGTGAGCACTTGAAAATGATGGAAAGTGGGCTTGCTGCAACTTCAGAATATTTTAGTTGGAGTCGACTCAATGGGTCAAAAGGCCTCTTCTGTACCGTGCTTCTGTAAATACACATTGCTTACAGCGAGAGGCAGCCAGCTCACAGCCTGTCCCAGGCTGCATCTCAGCTCATTTGCTGTATTAGCACTCACTCATTTAGTAGCTACGTGGACCCCTGCCTTGCTCAGCTTGTGGTACCTTTTAGTGCATTGGCACCTCAGCCAGAGCCTGAATACTCAATACTGCCAAAGCAGATTTGCCAGTTTAGCGCAGCCGCAGAGCCAGCTGCTTGTCAGTACTGATCAGTCCAGGGACTGGGTACCTTGCTGTATGGCACAGTGCTACATCAATCTCATGTCTACACCCGCATGAGCCAAGCAGTCCTGTGTGAAAGTACATAGGGGGTGGGACTCCATCCAGGTGGAGGAAGTGGGGGGTGGGATAGGTGTGTTGGTGGTGGAAATCTACTATCACTCAAGAGTGCAGTCCGCACATAGGCCAGGGTCTTGTCCACAGTCACTCATTCACTCGAGGTCATCACAGTCAGGGAATATGTTTGAACACAATCCAGGGAGGGGACTACAGTCAATCCTGTGGGGTCACATTGGGAATCATGGACTGTCAGTGTCAGGTCAAGGTTGAGGTCGGGGTCAGGAGGTTGGGGGTGGGGTGTGCCAAGGGCCAACATTAAAGGCAGAGATCTATGTGCTGGGTGTCCATGAGGGGAAACCCAGTGAAACAGGCTGTCTATGTACAGCAATGTGAAAGGGTTTGGTGAAACTCTAGAGAGACACTCAGCAGCCAGGCCACACCTAGTACTGGTGATGTCCACTGTAAGCTGCAAGGTCAGCAGTCAGGGGTCTGCTTAATACTGGGTTGTCGGACAAAGTCAGTCAGGTGCTACAGAGCAGTCAGCCCTGGGGGGGGGGGGGGGGGAATGCCCAGAAGCATGTGTTGAGGTGGGGACAAGGACAATAATGGGAAAGCTAAAGTATAAAAGAGGTCAACTGTACAGATGGGAGGGCATGGAAGGCTACAATAAGAGGGAGCTATTAGCAGTGATCACCACTGACAGCACGGCGACAGCCTTGGGTGATTGTCTGTGTGGAGTTTGCACATTCTCCCCGTGTCTGTGTGGGTTTTCTCCGGGTGCTCCGGTTTCCTCCCACAATCCAAAAGATGTGAAGGTCAGGTGAATTGGTCATGCTAAATTGCCCATAGTGTTCAGGGATGTGTAGATTAGGTGCATTAGTCAGGGTGAAAATAGGTTAGGCGAATGCGTCTGTTTGGAGGGTCTTGTTGGACCGAAGGACCTGTTTCCACACTGTAGGGACTCTATGACTGACCATAGCCTCAATGGGGGGACTGTATAGTTTGGGTATAACACTAACTATATTTAAACAGAATTCAAGGCCACACTTCTGCATCAGAGCTGTATTTTAGCCAGCCGCACTCCACAAAAACACTCACCCCACTGATTGCTAGCTCCCCATATTTACACAAACATTCAAACCCAATTAACCCCTAATTAATATATCATTACGTCTTCACTCAGTCAGTTGGGTCTCAGGCATCCCTGCTGATCATGTTCGATGATAATGCTGGGGCCCGAGAAGCAAGGCAAGAAGCTCTGTGTTCACATGAAGGGGAGGAATAAAAGCAATGGGCATGGGCTGTCACGAGTGGAGGAAAATGAAAGGATATGCGGTGACTCTGGGGGGCACCTGGCAACAAGGCCTGTGTGAAGGATATCCACCTTGAGCTGCACTCCGTCACCACCTGCCATTTTGTAGAAGTGACCTGCAACTAGAGAATGCCCAGGATAACATCCAGGGTGGGCAGATTCAGTGTCAGTTGGATGGCGAAAAGCCAGGGCTCCATTGCTGCTGGACAGGAGGACAGTGTAGGCGCAAAAGCATTAATTGTGTATTTCTAGGAGCTTCTCATTGCCTTAGCTCACATCTGGAGAAATGGTAACACACTCCCTCCTCCAGATGTTAGCTGGAACCTGGTTAAAAAAAAGGAAATCAAAACAGACACCACACAGTGGCAGAGTCAGGCAAGGGACTTAAGACACAGAGGGAGCAGCAAGAAAAAGTGTGAAAAATAGAAGAAAGAAAGAAAGAGAAAAAGAGGGATCAGAAAGAGACTGCCAGGGAGTGGCAGATCTGAGGAAACGTTCTTCAAAGTGCAAGGCCAAGTTCTCTGAATGAAGATTGCACAGGGAGAAATATACAGAAGGTCAGGGTACCACACCACATAATCAACCAATAACCGATTCACTTGTACAACACTCACACGCAAATTAGGCTTTAACCCCAGAATGCAGTGTGCTAACCAACTGCAGATAAACAAACACACTCGTACCTTGGCGCCTACGGTTGCTGATTTTGCGGAAGCTAGTGCCTTCACACAATCTGTTCAGACGCTGCTGTTTAATGAGCTCCATCACCTCAGGCTGGATCTTTTCTCGCAGCTCACTGGAACAGAAAAGTTCAGATTAGGGGACGTGGAACAACTCACAGATGTCATCACTGCAACACCCAGAGGAAAAGTCTTGCTCCATTGCATATTGGAAAAAATATACATCAAGTAACAAAATATTTTTACAAATATAATATTTTTACAAATATCTATCCTCAGAGGTATGGGACTGATTGAAAGATGTTGGCTGGAGAAGAACCCAATAAGGTCAATGTTAAAAAGAGCTTCCTTTATTAATTCCATTAGAAACAATGAAGATATGACACTGAGAATCAACCTCAAACAAAGAGACCAATGGTCCCTAACTTCCCTCAAACTTGTATGGCTCATTAAACCTTGCAGCCAATTTAAGATTGCTGCAGACATCATCATAGAAAAGTCCTGTGGTCTGCTGGTATGTCCCTGCCTTAGGACCAGAAGATCTGGGTTCAAAGTCCTACCTGTATTGGAGGTCTATCGCAACCAGTCTGAGCTGGTTGATTGAAATACCTATGCCCAGCCTGTTTGTGGCCAGCCATAGTACATTCTAAACTGTGGCATTGCTGTGCATTCATGCCATTTAGAGGAACGTTGAACCCAAACCTGAAAAATGCATCATGTGTCAAATGCACTGTTGCATAACATGAAATCCGAAAGAGTAGCAGTTCTACAAAACCTTTTTCAAAAATATTTGAGTACACTTTACAGTGCAGTGTCTGTTAATGGACAGACAGCAGCCATATTGCATACACAAGTATTCCATAAGCATCAAGGAGATGCAGAAATATTTACTTTCTCAGTTTCCTGATTGTACAGGTGAAGAAGAACCCCTTGTTTTTCTTCAAATATTGTTGAATATCCTCAGATGACCAAGTTCAATGGTTGAAGTGTTTGGCTGGGTTCTGTGGGTATTTAGGTGGCGACCAAGGCTGACCTCTAGATTAGATTAGATTACTTACAGTGTGGAAACAGGCCCTTCGGCCCAACAAGTCCACTCCAACCCGCCGAAGCGCAACTCACCCATTCCCCTACATTTACCCAACACTAAGGGCAATTTAGCATGGCCAGTTCACCTGACCTGCACATCTTTGGACTGTGGGAGGAAACCAGAGCGCCCGGAGGAAACCCACGCAGACACTGGGAGAATGTGCAAACTCCACACAGTCAGTCGCCTGAGTCGGGAATTGAACCCGGGTCTCTGGCACTGTGAGGCAGCAGTGCTAACCACTGTGCCACCGTGCCGCCCACCTTTGTTTGCTAATTTCTGCTGCAGTTAGGATAGGACATCATGGGATCTGTAACATATACATGAACTAAGGTAGGCTAATCCACATCTCAATTATAGGACCACTGCCTTGGTATTGCAGCACTGCCTCAATGTATCACTCAAATTCTCTCTCTCTCCCTCTCTTTTCATCTCTCCAGATGGATAATGGACTGTATGTTCAGGGGCACAGTATACAAATCCCTAGATGGGAGAAGAGAGAGGTGAAATGTAGCCATCATTATCCTCGCCCTGACAGCCACTTTCCTGTATGGCTGCATTCACCATATGTGAAGCTTTGTTAAAGAAATGCCAAGTGTCATTACTTGTTGAAGCTCGATCTGTTCTTGGTGAACAGATCTGGCCACATTACCAAAGAACTCTCTGGCCACACCATCTTTCCCTTGTAATAAAATTAATGCAGGAAAGTTTCCTCAGCAACAAGATAATGGTCAGCACCCAAGGAAAGGGCGGATCCTGTTGGATGGTTCCTTGTGCAGACTGTCAAAATTATTTGGCAGAATGTTTTATTCTTTTCTGTAAGTTCTGGCAAAGATACAGCATGATTGGTGGTGAGAAGGAATTTCATAATCAGATCCTTCCGACATGCCCAGTTGGAACTGCCACTACACACTATCTTCCAGGTGACAGTTGTGAGGAAGAGGCTGTTGACAACCTCTTTGTAAAGAAGGTGTAGAGCAAGTGGTTTCGTTCGAGAATGATCCTGACGATACTGTGCCACGGGAGTCTGTGCTCTAAGGGCTGTTCCCTGGTCTGCACATCGAGACAAACATCAACTGCATCTGAAGGGCTATCAACTTTGTGAATGATACTCTCTCATTTGCCTGAATCTTGCTGGTCTTCCAGCACAAGAAGTTATCTTTGACCAGATGTTGCAAACTGGTACATTTCAAGCTCCAGGACTATTTACTGAGGGAGGCGCAATGGCGATAATGGGGAATGACAATAGATGATATCCTCCTGCCAGCATTCTGACAGAGAGTGAAAACAATGCAGAATCCCTCAGGTAATAGCTTTGTCCTGAGATTTATACTTTCAATATCCTGTCAAACCACAACTGTACTCCGACATCGCAGAGTGTCACTTGTAAATTTACCCACCTTGACAGTCCAAATAGGACTTTACTGGAAGTACTGTACAATTCAAGTCTTTAACTAGGTAGCATGTTTAAAAGTATATTTTTAGAAAATGGAAGTCAGCCTTGTTTGAGTGATGGAATTTGGGAGTGGGTTGGGGATGGCAGTTTTCCAATTCAAGAAGCAAGGTGGCTGTTAAATGAACCAAACTGATACCAGGGCTGCTTAGTGCTCAGGAAGCCTGGCCTTCACTGGGGGGAAGCAAAGGAAAGTAGAGGATAAAAACTGCCCTCTACCACTTACACCGAATGTGGGGGAAGACCAAGGAAAGCAGTCACTTACACAATCGGCGGTGACTGGAAGTCATCCTGGCTCATCCTCTCAGACTGTCGGAGTCTCAGGATCTCGGAGTAACTCAGGCAACGGGCTTTACTCTTGAACTGATCCAGAGAGTTTGGCTTCGTGCTCAGGGACCTTGTTATTTGTTCACGCACCACCTGCATGACCTACAGTGAGACAGTGAGACAGGGAGATGAGATCTGCAGTGAAGAAAAACGCATAGCCTGGTAACTTTTATAACCTTCTTTGCACCATTGTATGGCTAAGTGGCACGTGTTACCCGGACAACCTGCAACAGCAAACAAATAGGAGATAATCCTCCAGTCACTTGCTGTTGCAGCTAATTATTACATAAAGCAGACAGCCACAGAAACAAGTCATTCAGCACAAGTGGTCCATAATAATATTTATGCTTCACCCCGGCCACCCTTCATTACTATTTCACCTAAGTCAGTTAGCATATTCTAATATTCCTCTGTCTTAGATTTCTGATCCCGAGATGGGTAGTCAGAGTCGGGAAATGTCCCAGTTTGCTGAACATTGTTCTGAAGAAGGGTTACTGGACCCAAAATCTCAACTCTGCTTTCTTTCCTCAGGTGCTGCCTGA